>NW_027203148.1:1535000-2135000 GCF_024711535.1 Dipodomys merriami
CATGTTCTTCCCAGACATTCACCTTCTATTTGATCCCTAGTGCCCTCATCTCCCTAGTGGGCTCTTCTGGGACCCTCCTCAGGGGAAAGGGTGACCGAGCACAAAAGACAAGGGCTCACACAAAAGGAGGGGTTATCTTCTGCATCTAACACCACCCCACCACCAGAAAAAAGGAAAACTCCCAAGAAGGCAGGTGTGGAGGTGCTGCTCCCCACCTCTGACTAAAGCCACCGAGTTCCCCCAGGGAGAGAAAGGGTGAAGATGCATGGCTCTGTGGCTCCCCCTGCTCTAGGCCAGCGGCTCACCCATCCCTGCATCTGCCTTTTTCCTGGGACCCTGGCCACTAGGGATGGGGGTGGGATTCCCGGATCAACATCCACTCCCCCAATCCCCACTCCTGGGGTGCATTTGTGGCAGTCAGGGCTGGCCTGCCTGGTGCTGGGGAGGTGTGTTTGGGACACAAGAGGGGAAGCAGGAGTCACGGGTCTGGGTCTGGGTCCGTGGGGGGTGTGGGGTAGGGGGAGGTCATGAGGTGCAGACCCGAGGGGCTTCCACTGGGGACCAGGACCGGGTCAGGGCCGCAAGGAGGCCAGGGATGCACCATCTCTGGATGACTCCAAGAGGCACCATGGGTCCAAGCTGGCAGCAACCTGTTTCAAACAAGGTGCCACGGGGAGGGCAGGAGAAGGGGCCGGGGCAAGGGTGGGCAGGTGGCAGGGCTGAGCTCGCCCCCTCCACAGCTGAGCTCCTGGTGCAGGGGCCTTGGACTCAGGGCCTACCTGGCCTCTGAGCCTCCCTGTGGCTGAGAGGGATGTGCCTGCTGTGCTGGTTTTGTGTCCTCTGTGCTCCTGGCCCAGACCTGTGCTCATACAGCAGCGGAGGCCAGTCATGGATGCTGACACCCCTGGTGCATGTGCCTGCTCTTCTCTGCTCGCTCTCTGCCCCCACTTTTCATGCAGGCTGCCCAGCCCCTGCTGCACAAGTATGCCAGCTCCCATGTGCCCCTGGCTGCAGCAACTATGTGCCCTTTCAGCCACACCCTGTCCTCCCCTCAGTCACACTCCCTCCCCACCTTGGCCATGTCCCCGCCCCTGGCTTTGTGCTGCCCTGACTCTGCCCTAAGACTACCACGCCATGGCAGAAGCAGCCTCACCTCAGCTCAGGGCTTCCCCCCAACCCCAGCAGCTGCCTGGGGGAATTGAAGATCCCCTCAGCCCAATCACTTGGGGAGACTCTTCTCCATCCACACCACACACCAAGCAGGTGCAAGATAATGCTCCGAGTTTGTGTGTGTATGTGTGTGTGTGTGTGTGTGTGTGTGTGTGTGTGTGTGTGTGTGTGTGTGTGTGTGTGTGTGTGTGTTGTGTGATTGTCCTCTCAAGGACTCAGAACATTGAATCTTTTGGGATGACAGCACACAGCACACTTAAAAAAAAAGCACTAAGAACTCTGTGTAATGGATTTAACACAATGTGCCTTTTGAAGGACTCAGCACATAGCAACTTTTGGGATCCTCATGGTAATTTAATTACCAATAAGATTAGACATGCCATTTTGACATCACTAAACTTAAATATCATAATATTATGGCATTATATGTCATAGTGACATTAGAGACATATGTGAATTCCTATTCTGTGATTTCATTCTATTACAAGCTAACAATATTGCTGGATATCAGAAATCTATTGTGAACTCAAAGCCATTGTGACATGAAAATTCCTTTGTGACATCACAGTGCCATTGTGATATCATTAGCCTGTTCTGAAATCACAAACCTGTCCTGTCCATTGTGACCTCATCACCAATGTGACATCACAAAGCCATGGTGATATCACATTGCTATTGTGACATTACAATCACCTTGATACCTCCCAAACCCATTATGACATCTTTCGCACCTTTGAAAAAACACATGGCCTTTGTGACATCACAGTCCCTCTGTGTATCCGTATCCTCATTGTGAAATACCAATTGAGATCAGATATGCCATTGTAATATCACAACGCATTTACAATATAATCATTGGTGTGACATCACATTGTCATTTTGACAATATCAGGTCATTGTGACATCACAAATCTGCAATGACATCATACCACTATGACACCACATTGTCATTGTGACAACATATATACATTATGAAGGCCTATTATGTGATTTTGTTGTATTTCAAATGTGAGTTCATATCAAAAACACATTTTGACTTCATAACCATAGTGACATGACAATACCTTTGTGATATAACATTGCCATTGTGATATCTCTAAACAACTGTGACAACTCAAACATGTTCTGTCCTTGTAAGTTTTGTGACATGTTGCCACTGTGTTAGGCCCATTGAGAGCTCAATCTATTTTCGATCTCATATTATTTCAGGTATGACATTAAATATTAGAAATATACTGTGATATTATGAATATTGTGACATCACACTGCTAGATGTAATGACCATTGTGTCACATTGTCACATCACAAATCTGTTCTGACTTCATCACATTTGTGCCAACAAATGACTTTGGAATCCTCACAATCCCATTCTAAACTCATATACTCATTATGAGTTAATGAAAATTGAGGTCTGGAATGCCATTGTCACATCACCAAACTACTGTGACATCACAAAACTATTTTGAACTCATCACTATTATGGCATCACCAACTAATTGTGACATAACAACACTCTTATGACATTATAATTTGACATCATATTGCAGTTGTGATATTACTGAACCCTCATGCTTTCACAAACCTATTATGATCTCATCACATCTTAGAAAATTATGGTCTTTGAGACATCAAGCTCCTTCTGTGAACTTGTATCATTGTGAACTTGTAGCAATTGAAAATTGAAATAAGATGTGATATTGCAAACTAGTTTTGACATCACTAACCCATTTTTATATCATTAACACTTTGACAACCAGAACCTGTTAAGAACCCTAGCACTTTTGACAAAAAACATGGCCTTTGTTTCATCACAGTTCATTTGTATATGTCATTGTGACTTCATTCTCATATCCTCACTATAAACTAATGGCAATTAAGATCTGACATGCCATTGTGACATCATAAACCCTTTGTGACATCATCACCAGTGTGACATCAGACTGACATTATGACACCATCAGCTCATTGTGACATCACCAAGCTACAGTGACATCATAGCATTATGACATTGCATTGACATTTTGCTGTCATAGACACATTGTGAATGTATATCTTGTGATTTCATTCTATTTCAAATGTGGCATATCAGTTGATATCAGAAACACATTGTGACCTCATAACCATTGTAAGATAATAAACCCTGTGTGACATCATAACCAGTGTGACATTATAGTGTTGTTATGACATCTTTAGCTTATGGTGACATCACAAAATGATAATGACAGTATAGCATTTGCCATTGTCATTGTGACATCATTGTCACATTATAAATGCCAAATCTGTGATTTCATTGTATTTGAAATGTGGCATGTGGGTTAATATCAGAAACTCATTGTGATGTCATAACCATTGTCACATCAAAATCCCTTTTTGACATCCATTTGGCAATGTGACATCACACTCGCAATGTGATGCTAGTAAGGCACCGTGATATCACAATGGTCATGAACTCACAATGGATTTCTGGTATCAACCAACATGCCACATTAGAAATAGAATCAAATAACATAATAGGCAAACACAACGTGTCTATGACATTAGAATGACAATGTGATGCTACAATGCTATGATGTCATTGTAGTTTTACATGTCAAAATGAGCTGATGGTGTCATAATAGCAACATGATGTCACAATTATGATTATGTCAGAAAGGATTTGTTATGTTTCAATGGTATATCTGATGTCAGTTTTCATTAGTTCCTCATGAGGATATGTATAGAAAAAGGTTCTGTGATGTCACAGAGGCCATGTGTGTTTTCAAAGGTGGTAAGAAGTCATAATAAGTTTGGGATGGCCCAATGTGATCCATAATGTCACAATGGAAATGAGATATCCCATTGGGTTTTTCATGTCACAGTGGTGATGAGGTCACAATGATTTTGTGATGTCACAGTTTGTTTGTAATATCAGAATGATATATCAAATTTCAATGACTCATAATTCAATATGAGGATACCAGGTGATAGAAGAAGCTCCATAGTATGAGGTCATACTATGTGAAAACCCAATGGGACAGTGATTTCACAATGACAATGTGATATCTCACCATACTGTTATAAGAATGTTTTGACGTCACAATTGGTGATGCAATACTGATGAGGAGGTTGCAATAGATTTGAGATGTCCCAAGGGGTTGGTGATGGCACAATGGCATGTGGGATCTCAATTGTCATTAACACACCATGAGTATATGAGTTTGGGAAGGGATTCTGATGTCAGCAAAGTATATGTAGTCAAAAAGGTGAAGAACTAACAGGTCTGAGATGTCACAAAGTGATGTAATGGTTATGATGTCCAGTGGTGTGATATCATGATGTTACACAGGATTTTAGATATCTCATGTCATATCTGAAATACGAGGTCAAACACAGATTTTCAACTCACAAAGGACCTAAGATATCACAATGGCATGTCACAAAATTATGAGAACAGGAGAGGTATTTGATGTCACATTGGGTTAGTGATATAACAAAGGCAATGTGCTGTGACAAAGAGATTTAGATGTCACAAAGGTTATGAGTTCACAATGGTTTCCTGATATCAATGCAGATGGCACATTTCAGATAGAATGAAATCAAAGATAGGCATTCAAAATGGGTCTATGACATGAAAATGACAATGTGATGTCAAGGCAGCAATGATGATAGTATATGTACTCATTACCTTGCTCATGTAACTGTAATCTTCTGTACACTGTATTTACAATAAAAAAAACTCACAGAAGAAAAAAAAGAAAAATATGGCATGGTGTCATTGGGGTTTGCTGATGTCACAATAAATGGTGGTGTCATGATGACAATGTGATTTCACAGTCATAATTATTGCACAAAGTATTTGTGATGATAAAATGCTATGTGTGATAACAATTTTCATTAGTTCACTATGAAGATATGAGTACATAAAGGGTCTGTGATGCCACAGAGGTCATGTGTTGTTTTTTGTTTTTCATGTTTTTTTGTGTGTGTGTGAAAATACCGTACAGAGGGGTTACAATTACATGGGCAAGATAATGAGTACATTTCTTATCAAACATTGTAGTCTCCTCCTTTGTTTACCCTTCCCATCCCTTCCCTTCCTCCACCTGCCCCCCACCCAATCCTCCCCGCTCCCCCTCTCCCCTCCCAATGAAAGTTGTAAAGTTCGTTTTCGACATAACAACTTGTACATCTCAAGAGTTCACAATAGCTTTGTGATGTCACAATGTGATTGTGAAGGCACAACAACAATGTGATGTCACAATGGTTTTGTGATGTCACAGTGGTGATAAGGTCACAATGAGTTTGTGATGTCATTATGAGTTTGTAATATCACAAAGACATGTCCAATTTCAATTTCTACTAGTTCACAATGAGGAAACAATTTCAAAGAAAGAAAAGCTCCAAAGACCATGAGTTTTTAGTCATAACGTTTGTGATATGCTGCCATTAGGATATTTTAGGCCTTTAGTAAGCTTATAATCTGTTTTCAAACTCATAGTATTTCAGGTATGACATATGATATCAGAAATTGACTCTGACATGAACATTGTGACATCACATTGATAGACATCAATAACATGGTGTCACATTGTGAACTCACAAATTTGTTAGGGCTTCATCACATTTGTGCCAATGACATGACTTTTTAGACAACACAGTCCCTTTGTGAACTCATATTTTCATTGCGAATTAATGACATTTGAGACCCGGCATGCCATTGTGACGTTTCCAACCAATTGTGACAGCACAAACCTATTATAGTAGAAACACATTGTGATCTAATAGCCATTGTGGTAGCACAATCCCTGCATGACTCCATATTTCGATAGTGATATCACTAACCCAATGTGAAATTCCAATCCTCTCATACCCAATCCAGGTATGAAATGTGATACCCGAATCCAATGTGACATCTTGATTATGGTGACATCACACTGATAGATGTTATGAGCATTTTGTCATATTCTGACAACACACACCTGTTAGGACTTCATCACTTTTGTGACAACGCATGCCTTTGGAGACATCACAGTTCCTTTGTGAGCTCATATACTCATTGTGGTTTAATGACAATTGAGATCACATGTGTCATTTTGATATCACCAACCCATTGTGACATTGTGACACACCTCTTGTAAACTCATCACCAATGTTGCATCACCAATTGTGATATCAAAACATTACGAAGTCATCATATTGCAACATGACATTGCCATTGTGATGTCACTGTTCCACTGTGTTTTCAAAAACCTACTGTGTCTTCACAGCATTTTAGAAAATTCATAGCCTTTAATACTTCAGTCTTCTTCTGTGAACTCATATCCTCATTGTGAAATAGTAGCAACTGAAATTCGACATGTGATTATGAGATGTGACTTCACAAAATTATTTGATTTCATCACCAATGTGACATCACAAACCCATTGTGAGCTTTCATTGCCATTTGACAATCACTATCACATTGTGACATCCCAAACCTATTAGGACCTCTTAGCATCTTTGAAAAAACACATGGCCTTTGTGATATCACAGTCCCTTTGTGTAACTATAACCTCATTGTGAACTGACAATTGATATCAAACATGCCATTGTAACATCACAAACCCTTTGTGACATAATATTGTCATTATCGCATCATCAACTACTTTTGACATCACAAATCTACAATGACAAGATAGCATTATGAGATCACACTACCATTGTGATGTTATAATAAGATTATGAATGCCTGTTTTTAATCTTTTTTTTCGGTCCTGGGGCTTGAACTCTGGGCTTGGGTGCTGTCCCTGTTCTTCAGTTCAAGGTGAGCACGCCATCGCTTGAGCCACAGAGCCACTTCTGGTTTTCTAGTGGTTTTCATTGGAGATAACAGTCTCATAGACTTTCCTGCCTGAGCTGGCTTTGAACTGCGATCCTCAGATCTCAGCCTCCTGAGTAGCTAGGTTTATAGGCACCGGCGCCCGGCTTTTTCATTCTATTTCAAATTTGACATGTGTGTTGATATCAGAAACATAATGTGACCTCATAACCACTGTAACATCATAAATCAGCAGTGACATCAAATTGTCATTATGACACCATCAGCTCATTGTGACATCACTAAAAAACAATGGCATCATAGCATTATAAATCACAGTGACATTGTTATGACTTAACAGTGTGAAGGCCTATTCTGTGAATTCACTCTGTTTCAGAAACCCATTTGACCATATAACCAATGTGATATCACAATCCTTTGTGACATCACATTGCCATTGTGATATTATTAACCTGCTGTGCCTTCACAACCAGTCCTGTCCTTGTAAGTTTTGTGACATGCTGCCATTGTCATATAGTAGGGCCTTTGTGAGCTCATAATCTGTTTTCAATCTCATATTTCTGGTATGACATGTGATATCAGAAATCCCTTATGACATCATACTGCCAGATGTCATGACCATTGTGTCACATTGTGACATCACAAAGCTGTTAGAACGGCATCACATTTGTGACAAAACATGCCTTTGGAGACATTACAGTCCCTTTTTGAACTCATATATTCATTATCAATTAATGACATTTGAGATATCCCATGCCACTCTGACATCATGAACCTATTGTGACATCACAAACTTATTGTGACCTCATCACGAGAATGGTATCAACAACTAATTGGGGTATCAAAGCATTATTTTGAGATGATATTGTGGTATTGGCATTGTTATTTCACTGTCCCATTGTGCTTTTACAAACCTATTATGGCCACATCACATCTTAAAAAATTCACGGCCTTTGAGACTTCAAGTTCTTTTCTGTGAACTCGCATACTTATTACCTCTAAGGCAAGGAGACAAACCATTGAGTTACATTTAATATAATAATCCAATTTACACTAGAAAGGAGACTGTGATTACCTTATCCTGGACTGGATAACCAGGTCCAAGATCAGCCTTGACCACCAAACCTCAGACCTCCAATGGCAGCCCCGCCCTATCTTAATTGGTCTGCAAACCACCAGCCAAAAAATTATGATCTCCAAAGCTCCAAACCTCAATGGGCAAGGCTTTTAACTTTTCCATTACTCCCTCCTTCACTACAGACCTGTCATTCCTTTCTGGTCTTTCTCTTTTTCCCTTCCACCATTTCCTTCTTCTCTTCAGGCCTCTCCAGTCTCCACAGGCCTACACTACTCTTCCCTAATGACCACTTTTCTGCTTCCCTCTTCTCAGGTTTTTCCCTTCCTGCTGTCTTACCACTTTCTTCCATCCAGGTAGCTCTCATTTTTATATCCCCTTCCAATGCTCTGAAAATGCAACTTATATATAGGTTGTACCTCTCCTCACTCCAACGGGTCTTCTGCCTGTTTTCAACCATCACTTCCCAAACTGCCCAATGTTCAATCACTTCTTGACAGCTCACCAAGTGAGGCTTGACACCTTCACCTTTGATGGCATTCCTCACACTCTCCGGTGGGCCAGACCAAGAATTTACAAAGATTAATGGCTCCCACAGATAATTCTGGCTCCACTGGTTATTACAGTATCCTCATAGTGACATAGAAGAAATTGAAATTGTATATGTCGTTGTTATATTACAAACTTGATGACAGGCTCTTCAGTAAATGGTGCTGGCTAAATTGGTTAACTACTTGTAGAAAACTAAAGCTAGATCCTTATATATCACCCTGCTCCAGATGGATCAAAGTCCTCGTAGTCAAACAGACATTCTAAAAACTTTACAGGATGGAATAGGAGAAACCCTAGGTCTCTTGGCACAGACCGAAATTTTCTTAATAGAGACCCAGAAACACAACACATAAAAGAAAGGTTGGACAAATGGGATTGCATGAAATTGCAGAGCTTCTGCATGGCAAAGGACATAGCTAGCAAGATCAATAGAAAGCCCACGGATTGGGAGATCTTCACTAGCCATACAACAGACAAGGGTCTCATATCAAAAATATAACTGGAACTCAAAAAATTAAATTCCCCAACAACAAATTTTCAAAGAAACAAATGCCCAATAAATAAGTGGGCTAAAGACTTACAGAGAAATTTCTCTGAAGAGGAAAGAAGGATTGCCATTAGACACATGAAGATATGCTCAACTTCTCTAGCCATAAAAGTAATGCAAATCAAAACCACATTGAGATACCACCTCACCCCAGTTAGAATGGCTATAATCAAGAACTTTAATAACAACAGATGCTGGAGCAGATGTGGACAGAAGGGAACCTTACTGCATTGTTGGTGGGAGTGTAAACTTGTTCAACCACTTTGGAAAGTAGTAAAGAGGTTCCTCAAAAGACTCCACATAGAGCTCCCTTATGATGCAGGAATCCCACTTTTGGGCATTTTCCCAAATGTTCACAAACAAGACCACACTAAAGCTACCAGCATGACTATGTTTATTGCAGCCTTATTTACCCTAGCTAAGATATGGAACCAACCCAGATGCCCCTCAGTAGATGAATGGATGAAGAAAATGTGGTATATATACACAATGGAATTCTATGCCTCCATCAGAAAGAATGACATTTCCCCATTTGTTAGGGAATGGAAAGTCTTGGAAAAAATTATATTAAGTGAAGTAAGCCAGGCCCAATGAAACTTAGGTCCCATGATTTCCCTTATTTGCAATAACTAGTATATGTCTGAGTCAAGCAGAAAAGGTCAGATAAGTTGATGTTAGGGAAATGAACCCTAAGATATGTATTCAAATGTTTTTTTTTCTTTCATGTGATTGTTTCTAACACATTTATAAGATTATTTCTTTGTTGCTTTGTATGTCCCTCCCCATGGTATAACCTCTGCTTTCACTGTATTTGATGTTGTTATAATTTGTGGAGGGGAAGGGAAAAACAAATCGTTTAAATAGGTATTCAGGTGGACCTATTGCAACAATGAGATGAATAAATCGTTATGTCGAAAACGAACTTTACAACTTTGGTGGGGTGGGAGCGCTGGTTGGGGGGGCGTGGGAAGGGTGGGATGGGAAGGGGAAACAAAGGAGGATGCTACAATTCTTGAAAAGAAATGTACTCATTATCTTGGACAAGCAGAAATGATCAGATAAGTTTATGTTGGGCGAAATGAACCAAAGATAAGGACTCAAATGTTTTTTCTCTTGGTAGTGTTTTTTTTATGATATTTATAAGATGATTTCTTTGTTGCTTTGTATGTCCCTCCCCCATGACATAACCCTTGTTTTCACTGTATTTGATGTTATAATTTGTGGAGGGGAAGGGAAAAACAAGTTGTTTAAATAGGGATACAGGTGGTCCCATGCAACAATCAGATATACAACAAGTTATGTCGGAAAATGAACTTTAGAACTTTGGTGCCTGGGTTGCTTTGCGGGGAAGATGGGAAGGAATGGTAAGGGGAAACAAAGGAGGGGGAAACAATGTTTGATAAGAAATGTAATCATTACTTTGCTCATGTAATTTTAACCCCTCTATATGTATTTTCACAATAAAAAAATCATGAAATAATAAAGTAAAATCCATGTCAATTTTTTTTGGTGGTCGTGGGGCTTGAACTATGGGCCTGGTTGCAGATTTCAATGAGTTCTTCAGCTCATCTATACCACTGTACCATTTGACCCACAGTGCCATTTCTAGTTTTCAAGTGGGATATTGGAGATAAGAGTCTCACAGACTTTTCTGCTGAGGCTGGCTTTGAACCACTATCTCAATCTCAGACTCCTGAGTAATTAGGATTATAGGCATGAGCAACCAAAGCCCAGATCCAAGTCAATATTTAAAAAGCAAGCTTATTGAAACTTCTGGTTTTTCCAATAAGCAATCTTACTTTTTAGCATTAGTTTATAACTATGAGTTATTTTTAGATGTAACTGTGAACTTTTTAATAGAATCAAATATAATTTTTACTATTACTCAGTATCTCACAAAATCCACTGTAATTGACTTACCCCAAAGTCAGTTATTACATACTATATTACTCATGATTATTACAGTCTATATTACATATAGTGTGAAGCGAAAATAGGTTGGATTATTTAATATAAATTAGTAGATGCTATTTTACCATTATAAATTCACATCTGTAATTTTAAAAGAAGGAAAGAAGGTTTTAGAGTTAAAATCAATTATAAATGTGTAGTGTGTCCCAATTAAAGCAAAAATTCTGAGTTCATACAAACAAAATTATTTTCTTTCCACTAAAGACTTTGAAGTATTACTACATGAAATAGTGAGGCAATAAGAGGAAGAATTCTAATCATGTCAATGTCTCTGTTATTCTACTACCCCCTCCACTAACAAGACCTATCCGGTCCCAGATGTCACAAAACTTCAAGTGTCTCCCTTAGAAACTCTATTTCAAAAAGTTCTAAATCACTTATTTTTTTGGTACTTTCTGTTATATGAAACAAAATATAGACACAAAACAATTGAAATAAAATGCACACATATGTTGAAGTCACCACAGCTGGAAAAACAACCAACAAATTAGAATGCCCTCAGGAACAAAAACATGTTGTGCCCAGTTATTTTTAAGCACAAAAACCTCAAATACATGTTACCCTTGACTAGAACCATAAAGATAACTGTGTCTCAGAAATACAGTTGTGTTCATTTGTAATTAAATTCATCTAGATGAACCTAATATAGCAAATCCCTTGAATGGATCAAACTGTTTAAAAGAAATCTGACTGTAAGTGGAGTGAGATCTGAATATATTTAAGAGAATAAAATAACAAAAATCATGACATCTTAAAAAATTCAGAAATGCAATGAATAAGTCTAATAGTATCCATATTGAAACCTACATCCTACTGATTTAACAAGAACAAAATAGGCAAATAGTAGAATCTGAGCAGTGTACCTGAGTGTACATAATTTTAAACTACTCCAAATTACACTTTGCAGCAGACAGAATGTGGGTTATTTAAAGGAAATAAATGACATTAAAAATCTCATGAAAAGGGCTGGTATGGTGGCTCAGTGGTAGAGTGCTTGCCTTGCATGCATGAGGCCCTGGTTTCGATTCCTCAGCACCACATAAGCAAAAATAAAGAAGCCGGAAGTGGTGCTGTGGCCCAAGTGGTAGAGCACTAGCCTTGACCTGAAGAGCTGAGAGACAGTGCTCAGGCTCAGAGTTCAGGCCCCACGACCTGAAAACAACTACTCTCATGAAAAGAGAGTAGTTGTTTCTGGAAAATAATAGTTTAATAAAGGGTGGTCAAAAAATCTTTCTACTACTGACAAAATTGCATACATATTTAGTTAGATCCAAAAAAGACCCAAGATATTCATGCTCATTTGAAACTTTGGCAAAGTAGCAGGATACAACTGTAACATTATTATGGATGTTGGCTCTGGCATGGAATTAATTTTCTCTTTGATCTGACAAATGAATATATGAAAAAACAGAACTTCAACTAAATATCAAGACCTAACTAAACATATAACCAGAAAAGTCATCATGCAAGCAGTATTGCAACTGGGATAAAAGAAAATATCAATCATACTGATTCTGTACTTATTGTAAATGTTGACTTTTTCATAAATTATTTCTTTTGCTTGCATTTTAAAAACATTGCGTTAAGTGTATATCTTGGTAACTAATTTTGGATTCCTCCTTCAATATAGTTCTGAGTATAATGTCTCACATCAATTCCTAACCCATGAAATGATGTTGATTACAAAATAAATAGTAATCACCACTGTTTATAATACACAAAATGTCATAAGCATGACACCAATAAGCATTGGTTAACATTTTGGTATCATGGTCTCATGACTGATGAGGCCTATCTGCATGAGCATAATTGTACCTAGATTCCTCAGCCTAAATTTAACAACTGTTAAAAAATGTTTATATCTTTATCTGTTGCCCATCAGAGATTAAACCTGAATATAAAGCCTAAGGAAAATGACAAGGTAAGAATTTAGCTTTTCTAGATATAAAGTAAACAAAATGCAACATAGAGTAACTCTTGTTTAAAGTCAACCTATTTCTCCAAAACATTCTAAGCATTTCCTTACAATGTGTATTATTCTCAAGAAGGGAATGGGTAATGTGAGAAGAGGACTAACCAAGCATTGTCTTCAAATATACATAATTTGGATTTACCTCTTTATTGTGCTATAAGCATTTTTGATAAAAAAAAAAGTTTGAATAATTGATTTCCAGATCAAGTATAATATATCCTACTTGTATATGCCAAAGTACATTCAGAAAATGTTATATAGCAATTAAGTAAAGAAAGTCCGGGCAGAAAAAATGGCATCTCTATACTATGTGATGCCCAATTCTTCGGTATTTCATTCTGCCTCCATTTAATGAATGTGATTGTTTAAATGCTTCATAAAGTATTAATTAAAATTGATCAGTATGCTAGAATACAATCGTGTATAATTTTATCCTAGAATCATGCAAGAACTGCCCATT
The DNA here is from genome assembly GCF_024711535.1 of Dipodomys merriami. Lineage (NCBI taxonomy): Eukaryota > Metazoa > Chordata > Mammalia > Rodentia > Heteromyidae > Dipodomys > Dipodomys merriami. Next base: position 1,548,545 of record NW_027203148.1, read on the forward strand.
CAATCAAAACATACATCACATTCCATTGGTATTTATATGGATAGGAATGAGTTTCTTAGGATCTCCTGCATTTGGAAGTGGCAGGAACAGGATTCCAAATGTGGGCTCCAGCTCCTACCACTTAAACCTGAGGATAGGGAACTCAAGGGTGTGTCCAAGAACATCAGCAAAACCAATGATGAGGCAGGCACCAGTGGCTCCTCCTTGATACTTACAAGGCTGTGATAGGAGGATCATGGTCACTCTACACCAGAAAGTCCTTGAGACCCCTGTCCAACTTCAATGCCAACAAAGCCAGAAGTAGAGCCGTGTGGCTCCAGTGGTAGAGGGCTATCCTTGAGCAAAAGCATCTCAGGGACTGTGCCAGATCCTGAGTTCAAGGTCCAAAACTAGCAACAAATGGACATACACAACAATCTGTACAGCCATCTGGCTCAAGCAGGTCACCCTCTTGGCCCAACTGAATTGAACAGAGTTCCCTAGGAAAGGGGCTGGGGGAGCCACTATCATCTTAACTCTGCCCATTCTGCCTGCATCACAGGATTCTGGCCACACCCCCATTATTTCATGATTCTTTCTGACCAATGGGATACAAGAATTGTGGCTATGCCCACATTCCATGTTGCCTGGTAGATGGATGAGGCTCTGTTAACACACTGAGGCTGAGATCAACAGGGGGGATATCATACTACAGGAGCGGTGGGCCAGCTGCAGGCACCTGGCCCTACTGGCAGCTCAGTGCCAGACTGAGCTGGAGCTACAGCCACCTGCCCCATGAGCTGCCACCACAGCAATCATGGGGATGGGAAGCGGGACACATGGGGGTCCAAGAAGAAAATCTGATTCATCCACAACCTGCCTGATGAGGTGGACTTCCAGAATCCAGCAGGTGAGCTCCACCATCAATGCAGCCAGCTGTCAGCACACATCCAAACAATTGAGGAGTCCCTCGTGGTGTGTAAATAGCAGATGTTGGTCCTGAATGAGCTGTTTTGGGAGAAAGCCGAGTGTGTGTGCTGGATGTTCCAGGAGAAGATGGAGAAGATGAGAGTGCTACAGGAGCTGCTGTTGATCCTCACAGAGGAAGGCATGGACAGCAGGCTCCAGATGCAACACAGGCTGAGCCCCACCACCAAAGCTGCTTCAGATGCATCAGGGCCTGTGGTGGGTGAAATAAGGGAGGAGCAGAAAGGTTTTGAAGAATTGCAACTTGAAGACAGCGTGGAAACTGCCAGAGGATACGTCAGGGTTCTTGTCACCATAGAGGATTCCCCCAAGGAGCATATCTTGCTGCAGATGCCCCAGATACAGATCTGCCCACAGCTCAGGTGAGGAGCACTCCCTCTCTTTCTTCTGTAGACTGATGCAGATAATGACTCTCCATATGACTTACTGACTCTCAAAAGCCTTAGAAGCCACCGGAATTAGGTGGTCAGGTGGCCTTCTCTCAGGCCTCCATCTGCTGGGTGATGGGAAGGTTAAACTGGGAATCAGGTAGGGTAGAGGCTGCCTGGAGGTGGCCCAAGTTCAAGGGACATCTAATGGCCCATTGGTGGTGAGGGAAGGGACCCATGTTATGCTTATCACAAAGAATAAATTGTTTTCAAAGGGGAAAAAAGCCTCCAACAAAGATTTTTTTTCTTCCAGTCCTGGGGCTTGAACTAAGGGCCTGGCCACTGTCCCTGAGCTCTTTTTGATCAAGGCTGGTGCTCAACCAGTTGAGCCCCACTTCCCCTTCCAACTTTTTCTGTGTGGAATCAAGCCGAGGGCTTCAGTCATGCTAGGTGACCACTCTATCACTGAGCCACATTCTCAGCTAGGATGATTCATCCCTCCCTAACCCATATGGCCATTCCTCAGAAAAATAAGAAGTAGGGGCTAGGATTAATATGAAGCACTTCTGGTTCACACCAAAATACTTCTCCGCCCCCTATTCCCAAACCCTTACTTGAAGTTTCTCTTCTACCATTGAGAGATGAGGGAGGGAGAGGGGAGTACCAAGAGAGGACTATTAATAGTGGCCCCCTGAGCCCCACATCCTCCCCCAGATTCCAATTTACCTGACTCAATGTGGAGTCTACACTGTCTTCCCACCACTGCAAGGCTCAGGATGAAATAAAGGTCAACCCTGGGCTCAGCCCACACCCAGGGTGGAAGCTCCTAATCCCAGACCTACTTCCACCTCTGACTGCCCTGAGTTAGGCCAAACCCACCACTCACCTCTATGTTGAGGTGATGACCTCATGGATGGATTCCAGGAAGAAGGTCTGTGGCAAAGAGCAGAAGCAGCAGGGTGAGCATGGCAGAAGGAGATGCTGTGATTGCTCTGGGATCTTCCTCCTTGGAGCCCTCCCTTCCATCCAGAGCCATGCTGACCCAAAACATGGACAAGACCAGGGGGTGAGACAAGATGGACCAGCACAGGACTAAAGGAGGCACTGCTTTGTCGTGGAGCACTTGAAAATTCCAATTATATTTGGCCAATGCCAATCCCAAAGCCAACATGCAAAGCCTCTCCTTGTTGTTGGCCATGAACACTGTCCTTGAGCTCTTATTCTCAAGGCTGGCACTCTACCATTTGAGCCACAGGACCACTTTTGTTTTCTGACAGTTCATCGAGGATAAGAGTGTCACACACTTTCTGCCCAGGCTATCTTGGCACTGTGATCCTCCAAATCTCAGCTTCCTGCGTAGCTAGGATGCCAGGCATGAGCCACCAGTGCCCAGTATGTGATGACTTTTGAAGGCATCTTGGCAATTTTGTAAAGGAGCCCCAAAGGGCCTGGATAGAACATGACCCAATCAAGGAGCTGGGATCGGAGAAGGATAACCTTCTACCCATTCTGTTCCCAAAATTAAAGATGCCAGGTAGCGGTGTATGCATCAGACACCTAGGCCAGCAGCCACCAGGCTTAGTGGGGGAAAAGTAGAGAATACCCAAAGATTGCGATGTAGAAATCTCTGATTTTCCATGCATGTGGTGTGTGTGTGTGTGTGTGTGTGTGTGTGTGTGTGTGTGTGTGTGTGTGTGTGTATAAACTCAGGGCCTAGGCTCTATCTCTGAGTTTTCTTGCTCAAGGCTACTGCTCTGCCACTTGAGCCACAGCCCCACTTGCTTTTCGATTGTTAATTGTAGGTAAGAGTCTCAAGGATTTTCCTGTCCAGGGTGACTTGGAAGCATGATGGAGACCCCAGGGAAGCAAGAGTAACACAACTCACAGGTAGAATCCCTATGGCGGGACACTCCTGCCCCCTGGTGGTCAGATGCGGGACATGCAGCCCCATGCTATTGTCCTCTAAAGTTCAATTTTAAGAAGTGACCAGGGCCAAGCTGACTTTTGTTCACCCTGAGTGCTGATGCCAGAGCAAGTCTGTTCCACCCTAGGCCAAGAGAGCTCCAGGAGGCCTAGCTTCCCAAGGGCACAAGAAAGAGAGAGGTCAGCTCCAGGCTGAGCTAAGAGCCTTTGCCCACAGACACCCTAACTTGGCCTTCCTTATAACCATAAGTCCTGTCAAAGAACAACCCAAAAAACCAAAATTGGAGCTGTGCCTCCAAGTGGTAGAGCTCTAGCATTGAACCAAAGAGCTCAGGGACAGGGCCGCCAAACTTTGAGTTCAAGACCCCCAGCTGACCCTCCCCCATAAAACACAGGTTGGCTAAATGTGAACTAGTAGGATTTGTGAAGTGTTTCTGAAGAATGGGGATACTGAAGAAAGCACCTTAATTCTAATGAAAGCTGAACCTGTGACATACAGCTATGTACTGAGTCCTTCAAAGGGTGCTATTTTCTGGGTCTTTCCCACATGGGGGTTTTGTTCTGAGTCCTCCAAAAGGTGCTGTTTGCTGAGACATCGCATAGGGTGCTTTGTGCTGAGCCCCTGAGAAGAGTGGGCAGTGCTGAGTTTTTCAAAGGGTGCTGTGTGCTGAGTCCATTACACAATGTACTGTATGCTGAGTCCTTCAAAAGGTGTGGTGTGCTAATTCATCTGAAAGGGTCCTGCTATGTGCTGAGCTCTTGAGAAGAGAGGGATGAGGTGAGTTTTTTGAGTGCTGTGTGCTGAGTCCTTTACACAGGGTGCTCAGTATTGTCCTTCAAATGGTGCTGTGTGCTGAGTGCTTCCACAGTGTGGTATGTGCTGAGTCCTGCCATAGTGCGGTATGTGCTGAAACCTTCAAAATTCTTCTATGTGCTGAGTTCTTTGAAGGGTGCTATGCAATGAGTGATTTACAAAGGGTGCTTTGTACTTAGCCTTTCAAAGGACTATGTGTGGAGTCTTAACACAGAGGGTGCTGTCTAATGAGCCCCTGTGAAACTGTGCTATGTGCTGAGTTTTTCAAAGCATGCAATGTGCTGAGTCCTTTACACTGCAAGCTATGGACTCCCTCTTTCAAAGGGTGCTGTATGCTGAGTACTCTACACAGGGTACTATATGCTGAGTCCTTCAAAGGGAACTGTGTGCTGAGTCCTTTACACAGGGTGCTTTGTGCTGTTTTTGGAAGTGTGCTGTGTGTCATCCCAAAGAGTGCTATGTTCTGAGTCCTTGAGAGGAAGTTATCCCCAACAATCACACACACACACACACACACACACACACACACACACACACACACACACACACACACACACACACACACAAGGGTCACCATGCACGTTCTTAGTGTGTGGAGTGAAGGAGGATGGAGGAGAGTCTCCTCCAGGAGTGGAGCTCAGGGGAGATTCAATCCCTGGGAAAGGTACTGGGGTTGGGGGAGCGTGCTGAGCTGAGGTGATGATGCAATTGCCATGGCCTGGTAGCCTTAGAGCCCAGTCAGGGCTGTGATTGCAGCTAAGGGTAGGAGGCATGGCCTAAGGGAGGAGTGGGCATGGCCAAGTAGAGGAGGGGGTGGGGCCCTGGGGTGCACTGTGGTGGCAGCGATGGGGGGGAGCAGGCACGCCTGTGTGGTGGCCCAGGAGTGGAGTGGGGGCAGAGAGAGAAAGAGCAGAGAGAAGAGCAAGCACAAGCACAAGGGGAAGCCGTTCCAGTGGCTGGCAGCTGCTGCAATCAAAGTGCAGTCCTGGACACACAGAGCACCTGGAGCCAGCGAGGCAGGCACATCACTGTGGGCAGCCCCACAGGGCATGGTGGCCATGTCTGCCCTGAATCTGAGGTCCTGGCATGGGAAGCACGGTGGTGGCTTCTGTGGTGGAGGCAGCAGAAGCAGGCAGCTGAGGCAGAGGTGGTGGTGGTGGTGATGGCAGCTGAGGCAGGGGTAGCAGAAAGCACAGCCCCGTGCAGGTGCCCCTGCCCCCTCCCAGCAGCACCGAGTTTAAAATATGGCTCTGCCTGCTCTGATCGGCGGCCCCTTAAGCAATCTCCCAGCAGAGATGGTGGGTCCCTGCCTGGCATGAGGCCCGACCTGGTCCCTGCCCTTGGTCCTTGCACTCCGGGCCTGGGTGTACCCAGAACCATTGCCTACAGCTTCTCCCAGCAGCACGTGTGAGTGGCCGCCCATGGGACCACACCTGGTGACTCCCACCCCCAGCGAACCTCCTCACCCCCTCATCCCCCCTCCCCCGCAGACCCAGACCCCCACCTCCAGCCTACTCTCTCCCATCCTGCCTGCACCTCCTCTGCACCCCACAGTCCACCCTGGCTCTGCCACAAATGTGCCCCAGGAGAGGGGGGGTGGGTGTCACCTCCACACCTGCCTTCTCGGGTCTTTTCCTTTTTGCTGGGGGTGGGGGGTGTTGGATGCAGGGGATAGGCCCCCCTTGCTGTGTGAGCCCTTGTCTTCTGTGCTAGGTCACCCTTTCACCTGAGGAGGGTCCCAGAAGAACCCACTAGGGAGGTGAGGGCACAGGGGTTCAGAGGGTGACTATCTGGGAGAAACACACCCCCTCTGATACACACACACCTATCCTGCCCCCCCAGCTGTCAACAGTACTCACAGGGTGATCACATTTCCCAGCTCTGAGAGCTTCTGCTGGTGTTCCTGGTCCTTCTGGTCTCCTAGTCCTCCCCAAGAATCCGCCAGTTAGCCCAGAAGCATCTAGGCTGGAAGTAGGCAAACCATCCATGTATGTAGCCTTTAAGACCCCATCAAATTCCCCAACAACGCTCCCACCCCAAGTCAGACACCTCTCTGGAGGCACCAGGACTGCCTGATTTGTTTTTGTCCAGGCTCTGAGGAGTCACTTGTCTCGGGATTCCTTCACCTAGTGTCCGGGCCTAGGGTTTTGGTGAATGGGGAGTCAAGGCTGGTTGTTCCCAATGGAAGGGTCTGGCCCTTGGTAAAGCCAGAGGCAGGGTAGCTCTGCATTATTAGAGCAGTGATCCCCTTGGATGGGAGCCCCTGGTTCTGACAAGGGAACTGCCATGCTCGAGCTTGTACATTGCCCAGATGAGGAACTAAAAAACTCAGGAGAGGCACTGCTCTGAATCTCTCTCTCTCTCTCTCTCTCTCTCTCTCTCTCTCTCTCTCTCTCTCTCTCTCTCTCTCTCTCTCTCTTTCTCTCTCTTTCTCTGTGTGTGTGTGTGTGTATGAGAGAGAGACAGAGAGAGACAGAGAGAGACAGAGAGAGAGAGAGAGAGAGAGAGAGAGAGAGAGAGAGAGAGAGAGAGAGAGAGAGGGAGGGAGGGAGGGAGATATCGATCATCTTTCTCCTCGTACAGCCTGACTGTGCTCAGATCAGTGATCAGTTGGCAAATTGCAGGTGCAGCATGGTGAGTCTTTTGTGACCAGTTTAGATGTGTGTGTGTGTGTGTGTGTGTGTGTGTGTGTGTGTGTATGTGTGTGTGTGTGTGTGTGTGTGTTTGTGTGTGTTGGGAGATTAGGAGATGAGAAAAATGAAAGTATATTTAAGTCATCATGTCTAAAAAGAGCAAAAGCAGTTTATTTGTGTGTATGTGTGTATTTGTTGTTCTTTTTTCATAATGCCCAGTATGAGCTCAGCCACAATTTTTGTTTTCTCCTTCACCATTTCATGGCTCCTTTGGGGAAGGTTTCAGTATATGTTCCTTTCCACCTCTTTCCACCTCCCTCTTCCACTTTCTTGTAGCCACAGTAGCTGCTGGACCTGCATGGACTCCCTAGGAGGCCTGTGTGAACCACAGAACAGAGTGGACACCTGTCCTGTCTTCAGCCAGAAGGCTCGTGAGGCCAATGTGACCACAGCCACACTCTTCCAGCCAGACACTCTGCTCTCATGTGTATAGTTGGAGCTAATTCAAGGGTTGGGAATGTGCCTGCCAAACATAATTAAGGAATGAGATGGGTGGGAGTAGGGCAAGGGCTGTGAAGCTAGGAGTGTCTGGGGAGTGGTGAACGGTGTAACATGGCAGATGGTTCACCACAACCAAGGATGAGAGGAGAACCTTACCCAGGACATTGACGGTGTCTATGGGCATCTGGGCAGGGAGCTCTGGGCCCCCTCTGGTGGCGTGGATTCCCTCCTGGGGCAGTGCATCCATGTGTAGTCCTCCCTAGAGTCCTGCAGTCTCCAATCTGTGTCCCACCTGGGCCATTTCCAGCTGGACAGTGGTAGGCAAGTTTCCCCTCCTGGAGCCTGTTCGGTATCATACTGTGGCAGTTAGCTAGAGCTCTCTGAATGCCAGTTTCTGTAACCTGCTGTAGGCTGTCTGGAAGGAAAAGGGGACCACTGACTTTGGAACCCTTTAAGTTTGATTGGGACAAGTGATATGCCACCTTTTCCAGGTTTTTTTTTTCTTGAAGCTGGCAATTTCCACTAATGCTTGGGTTCATGGGTCAAATTACATGAACCAATTCAGCGGTCAGACAGTGAAGTTCAAAGTGGCACACACAGAGTTCCCAAGCCAGATGGTCTCCTGCTATGAATGTCGTGCCTTGACTGCCTTTCTCTGGCAGCTGCTGATTCTTCTACAGCTCTCTCCAGGGTGACCACCACAGTCAAGGATGTCATGGGGAGCAGAGAGTGACCTCACCATCCCCAGCCTGCCAGCTGTGAGCAGAGATGATTTTCAGCACCTGCAATGGACTGTGGAAGATTTAGAGATCCGGGATGCCTCGAGAATCCTTTCTCTGTAACATGAAACTTGGGGCCAGATATAGTGGACCATCCTGTCTGGCCCCACGGAGAGGAAAGGAGGCCACTTGAGCCAGGGGTTCAGCTCACGGCAACCTCATTCACACCTGAGGGGGCATGGAGTGCCACAGAGTTGGTTGGCCACTGGACAGAGATCTTTGAGCAGATAGGCATCCCAGTGGCCCCAGAATCCAGCGAGCACATCGTGGCTCACATCCTGGGAGCCAAAACAGTTAAGTGCGGTGGCATCAGGAGGGTGGGAAGAGGGACGAGGGAGAACTGTGGGAGAGCTACATCAGGCTTTGCCTCCCCCCGCCCTGCCCCAGGATGCTTACATGAATTGAATGGGACTTTTCTATAATATTGTCATAGACAGATGCTCATTTAGTAATCCAACAAAGAGTTACAGTATGCGCCATGCTCAAGGGGGTAAGGGAGTGGGGGTCATAGATGATGAAAGGTTCTGGTGCTGGTTCCACAGCACATGAAGAAACCTTGGTTTGAACTGGATGCTGGGGCTTCATGCCTGTCATCCAAGCTACTTAGGAGCCTGAGATGGGAGGATCAAGGCTTAAGGCCCAGACAGGAAAGACTATAAGACTCTTATCTCCAACTAACAACCAAAAAGAAAATGCCAGAAATGGATGTGTACCTCAAGCTGTAGACTGGTCGCCTTGAGTAAAAAGGCTAAGGGACAGCACCCGGGCTCTGAATTCAAGGCCAGGAGTGAGACAAAGGAAGGAAACAGAGAGAGAGGAAGGAAGGATGAAGGGAAAAAAAGAGGAAAGGAAGGAAGAAGGGAGCATGCGAGCCTTGGTTTGGAGTCCCTGGATCAAGAAAGCCAACCACTCACAATCTCTGTGGGTAACATTTCAGAGCCTAAAGCCAGTATGTAGGATTAAGCCACTGACCCTTCAGCAACTTCATGACATCTAGGAGCTGTGTGGTCACCAACTGCATGGGGAAGCAGCCTCAGGAAGGACCTAGGGCTCGGGGGGGGGGGGTCACCAGGTTTCAATTATCCCGGCCCCAGCAAGTTTATTTCCTGGACAGATAATAAGAAATTGTCTAAGGGACAGGGAGGTGTTGGGATGAGGGAAGAGGTAGGACGATCCCAGGTCAGGTGTTTCAGGACATTGGAGCCATGACCTTTCCTGACAATATAGACCACCAGTTATAGAGTCTTTGACCCAGCCACACTTCTATTAAGAGTCCTGGAACCTTGGGTTCACCATTGACTGCCTGGCTGTTGTCCACTGCAGGATGCCTGTTCAGTACATCCTTGGGGACTGGGACTTTCGTTGGCTCAATCAGAAGATGACACTCCCGGTGTTTATTCCGCCACCATAGACAGAGGTAAGTGGGCCACTGGCACAGGACAGTCAGGGAATGAGGAAGGAGTCGAGACCTGAGTTACTTTGAGACTTCCTGTAGAGGGCACTAGGACCACGTGACTGCCATTCTCAGAGGCAGAGGTGGGTGGGTCTCTTTGCTGGCTCAACCTTTAGTCTACATGGCAGATCTGGGATTCAGAAAGGGCTGACTGAAGGTGGGGCAGGCTTGGATAGAGGCTAGTGGGAAAACAAGAGGCACTGGGCTCTGAGCAGGGTTGTTTCTTTGAGGATACTCACAACCTAGGAACATTTCTTTCAGAGATAGAGGGACCTGGAGCCCATCCAGTTGGAGTCCCTGGCGGAGAAATCCTTTCATATTCACATCCTGTGGTTGGATAACTGCAACTCACCTTGCTGCCCAGTGTCAAGGCAGGAGAGTGAGAGATCCTGAGTCTTTGATAAGGTCAAGGGATCCTCAGTATGAGATTGTACTTCAACATCCTAACTTGGTTCATGGTCAGTCCCATCTAAGACTGCCATGATGTAGGACATAGAATCTAGAGAATCAGAGCCGGATGGGGTCTGTTCTGGGAGTCCTGAGTATTATGTGTGAACTTTGAGCTCCAGTGTACCAACCTGCTTCCCTTTCTTAGGTGGGTCTTTGCTAGAAAAAGCTTGAAGCTAAGGACTGGGTTTTATCCCTTGTCTTTGATGATCAAAGCTAGCACTCTACCATTTGAGCCAAAGCTTCACTTCCAACTTTTTTGGGAGTTTAATTGTAGAAAAAAAGTTCTAATGGACTTTGTGCCATGGGTGGAATCCAACTGTAGTCCTCAGATATCTGTCTCCTGAGGGGATAGGATGAAAAGGATGGAAAATTATCTTTGGCCAGGTGCCAGTAGCTCATGGCTGTCATCCTAGGTACTCAGAAGCTGAGATCTGAGGATCATGGTTCAAAGCTATCATGGGCAGGAAAGACCCTGAGACTCTTATCTCCAACGGACCACTGGAAAACTGGAAGTGGTGCTGTGGCTCAAGTAGTAGAGTGCTTGCCTTGAGCTGAAGAACTCAAGGACAGCACCCAGGCCCAGAATTCAAGCCCCACAACTGAAAAAAGAAAGAAAGCAAAATGGTGGAGGTGTGTGTGTGGGAGAGGCTTTGTTTGGGAGACCAACTGCTGGCTTCAATGTACAGACATTTTTAAGAACTCCCCGTTTGCCCCAGTTTGAAGCCAGAGCTTCAAGAGGACTTGGACTGCGGCAGGCAGGGAGTGGGCAAATGGGTGCAGGGGTGGGATTATTGTGTCTGTATTCTCTCCATTGAAGGACAGATTTGGATGCTGGGTGACAAAGTCTGAAGTGAAGGGTTGCAAGAAGATTGTGGCAAGACGAGGTGAAGCTGGAAGCCTCTGGTGGCTCACAACTGTCATCCTAGCTACTCAGAAGGCTGAAATGTGAAGACCATGGTTCCAAGCCAGCTTGGGCAGAAAAGTCTGTGAGACTTGATATCCAATGGACCACCAGAGAACAGGATTTGGTGCTGTGGCTCAAGTGGGATATTGCTCACCTTCAGCTGAAGGGCTGAGGGACAGCACCCTGGTCCAGAGTTCAAACCCCATGACCAACTACAAAAAAAGAGGGGGCTAACTTTTCCGCATAGCAGTATGTACATTAAGAACTGCTATGTTGGACTATGATACATTCCAGATATGTGAGAGGCTTACTGGTTTTTCTATAGTGGGTCTGATGTCGGTAGTGCCACCTTCTTGAGGGTAGGATGTGATCCTAATTGAGACAGTTCATGGGTCTGTACTCAGGGACTGCTGAAGCCTTGGGCTGTCCGTGTGTGTGTGTGTGTGTGTGTGTGTGTGTGTGTGTGTGTGTGTGTGTGTGTGTGTTTGTGTGTGTGCATGTGTGTGTGTTTCTGTGTCTGTGTCTATGTCTGTGTGTCTGTGTTTGGAGTTAGAAGACCTGGGCCTTGAACTCAGGGTCTTGGTGCTGTTCCTGAGCTTCTGTGATCAAAGCTTTTGCTCTGACACTTGAGCCACAGCTCCACCTCTGGATTTTTGGTGGTTCACTGTAGATAAGAGCCTCACAGTCTTTCCAGAATGGGTTGGCTTTGAACTGTGATCTTCAAACCTCAGCCTCCTGAGTAGCAAGGAAGACAAACATGAACCACCCCTGCAGGTTGTGTGTGTGTGTGTGTGTGTGTGTGTGTGTGTGTGTGTGTGTGTGTGTGTGTGTATGTGAGTGTGGAAGTGGGCTGTAACAAGGATCAGTGGACCCTTTGGTAACTTCTGCCTGCTTTCTTTGGGGGGTACATGGACTTTGTGGCTGAGGTCTGGGAACATGAAAGGGTGAGATGCTTGATGGGGACTCAGCACTGCTAAATTATAAGACCAAGGGATCTGTATGTCCTGGAGCTGTCTACTTCCTTGGGCCTGGTTGGTGGCAGAAGGAGCTTAGGAGGACCTGGGGGTGGAGCCGACAGGGGGTGGCTCCCCAGGGGGACAAAGAGCATGGCCAGCACTTAGTAAGGATGAGAACCCTGTTAATATGGAGCACACTTTCATGGTTCAGACTTTGGGTCTTATCATGATGTCTGATGGGTGAGGCCAACCCTATTTTAAATGTTGAGCTGTGATCTTCAGATCTTAGCCTCCTGAGTAGCTAGGATTATTGGCATGAGCCTCTGGCACCAGGGTCTCTGATTCTTTTTGGTATATTAGGGTTTGAATTCAAGGCTTTAGACTTGCCAGTCAGGTCTTCCAACATGCGAGCCAAGACTTTCTGTCTTGGGCATTTCTGAGATAGAGTCTCAATATATGTTCAGGCTGGTCTGCATCGGGATTCCTCACTGTTACCTTTCTGGCCAGACCCTGGTTATAAGAAAATGAATTCACTCTATGTCTATATCGCTTTGCTGGGGTGTCATTTCGAGGAGTGGGGGCAGTGTGAAGATGAAAGACCCCAGAACTGCCACCTCCTGGGGGACATTTGTTCTTGTGACAGAGCCAAGTCATTGCTGTGTATGACGAGGAAGCCGCCATCAGACTGACCTGGAACAATGCTCAAAGGTATGTAGGCTGTTGAAGTATCAAACCCACCCATGTCTGCTTCCCACTCACAAGGGGGTGCAGTGCAGGTGGTCCAGCACTTGCCCTAGGGGATTATAAGTGGATGGTGGTGGTCAGGTGTCGGTGGTTCCCGCACATCATCCTGGCTATTGGGGAGGCTGAGGTCTGATGGATGTGACTCAAAGCCAGCCGGGACAGGAGCGTCTGTGAGATTCTTATCTCCCATAAACCAACAACCACCACACCACACACACAAATCCAGATGTGGTGCTGTGGCTCAAGTGGTAGAGCCTCATCCTTGAGTAAAGAAGCTCAGGGATGACACTCAGGCCCTGAATCCAAGCCCTAGGACTCACAAAAAATAATGAAATAAATGAAGAATGGGCATCTGTTACCTTACTACCAAAAAGGATGGATTCAGTCTTCTCTCTGGTACTTGTATCCAAAGATAATGGGGTTCTCTTGATGTTCCTCTAAACTTCTCCTTCTCTCCATTATCTTTCCAGGCTTCAGTTGAAGGATAGAATTCAGATCATTCCACTCAATGTGACCTTGTGTACCCTCCCCTGCCCGCCTTCCTTGGGGTGGGGAACCTGGTTGTACTCACCACAGGGAGGATAAGGAACCGGAGAGATAGAGTAGGTATCCCCGAAACTTACACACACACACACACACACACACACACACACACACACATACTCACCCAGGCCAACTCAGACTAGCTTTTTCCAAAGACACTTCATCTCCTTGGATTAACTGACCTAGGAGAGGAACTTGATCCTGTAAATGACTATTTTAACTAGGGCTCGCTACTTGACATGAGATAAAAAGAAGCTCAAAAGAAAGGCTCTGGTGCCCGTCACTGCCACGCCTACTCCGGCGGAGTCTGCTTAGCATGGAACACCTACTTTCAGACCTGAGAATGGGGCTTCACAGAAGCCTACCTCTGAGAATGGACTTCACCGAAGTCTACCTCAGAGAATGGGGTTTCAAAGAGGCCTACCTCTGAGAATGGGACTTCACCGAAGTCTACCTCAGAGAATGGGGCTTCAAAGAGGCCTACCTCTGAGAATGGGACTTCACCGAAGTCTACCTCAGAAAATGGGGCATCAAAGAGGCCTACCTCCTGGAAAGGCTGGCAAACCCCTGGGAAAGATGTGTTTCTGTTCCTGTTTTTCTTTTCTTTGCTGTATAGGAGTGCCTATTAATCTTTTACTGTTCCTGCTGTTTGTTCTACTTACTCATGCTCAACGTTCCCTTATTCAGGGCTCTTTCTTGGAAGTGTTGACGACTCCAACATCCGATGAGTGTCCTAAGAATATGACTAACTCACCAGAGTTAAGTGCTACCCTAAAAGCCCCGCTTATGGAGGCTATTAGACAAGTCATAAGTAAATATAAAAGTATTGGGGGTTTCATGACATCACTTCAGCAGCAGGAATTGTTTGTAAGAGATTTACAAGAAGCTGTCGGCACGGCTAAAACAGAAAGAGTGCATGGCTATTGGAGACTTCCCTTTAATCCTAAAACATATACAATAGACCCATATAGATATCCTGTAGATAAGAAAGATGTAGAGGGATATTTAGACCAAAAGCTAAATAAGATTCCTAAAAGGTTGGTAGATGGAAGGTGGCAATGATTATCAGAAGAAAACGGTGGAATCCTCCATTATCTAGAGGACCCCAATGACTTCCCCCAGATTCATAGCCTTTTACAGGTGTATATGATAAGGATGGCAACCGTTGGGTAAACTACTTAGGAGAAAGAACTTCCTATTACTCTCTATTTACTGAGAGACTTGCTAGATCTAGTGCTTACTATCAAAAAAAAGAAACAAGAAAGATCTTATGAGACAGTTAAGGCCTCTATGAAAAAGAGTAAAAAAATTTGTGAAAGGGTTACAGAGAAGACACTATGAGCTTCAATTTGATATATGGCCAGATTTAACTAAGTATACTGAATATCATGATTTTTGGCCACAAATTGGGGACCCTCTAAAGAATGGCAAAGAAGCACAATTGCTTAGAAAAGATTTAAAACACATAAAGTACAAAACTAAACAAAAATAATAATAAAGTACTAGAGTTCATGCCTTTCTGTCCAGCACATTGCCCATATGCTCTGGTTAATGGTTAATAGGTGATAAACATCAAAACCAATTGTATTTCTTAAAAATAGAGGTAAAGCCGAAAACAAGTGCCTATCGTCATAACTCGTCATCCAAAAAACAAGATCAGGCGACCAGCTGGTGACCACCCAAGAACGAAGCCTTGCAACAAGATTGTGTAACTTTTTGCCCTTTCTCATGGAGACTTTTGCTATAAAAGCTTGTTATCCTCTGCAATAAATCGCACTCAGCATTCACTCCTCTTGTGTGTGAGTTGTCTGTTTGCCATCTCCCCACCTGTTCCAGTTACCTCCACCAGGTGTCCTCCATCGTCCCGACAGAGCCGGTCCGTGGCACTGGCTCAGGCTCACACCTCCTGGGAGGCAGACATCTCAGGATCAAAGATTGTAGCCAGCCATAAGCTGGAAAGCTGGTGAGACTCTTCTCTCCATGGAACCACCAAAAAGTCAGAAGTGGAGCTGTGGCTCATGTGGTAAAGCACCAGCCTTGAGCACAAAAACTCACAGATGCAGCTCCCAGATCCTCAGTTCAAGCCCACCAAAGAAATGGACCCATGTTGTTGCTCCCAGACTGCCTGGGCCTCGAGTGCCCTCTCATGGAGTGTGATACAGCACCAGTCCCTGGGTAGTGTATCAGAGCCTTCAGAAATTGGGTGGTAAAAGCCAGACCTTCCCCTTCATCTGCTTTCAACCCACACCAGCAGGAAGGGAGAGCGTGACAAGGCCAACATCCTGCAGAGGAGAGAAGACCCCACTCTGCCAGGGTGATTGGAGCAGCCTTCTTAGAAGCAGCACTTGAAAAGGGGTCTTGCTTAACAAGGAGTTTCTGACAGGAAGCACACAGAGCAAAGATGCTGTACATAAAGGACAACATAGAGGAGCATGTTCACTTTCAGCCAGAGCTGCTGCTGAGAAACTCAGTACAGATGTGCAAGAGTGTCCTGAGACACGCCCGAGGGGTTACAGAACAGCTATCCAGGGTTGGTATTGTGTCTTAGCAGTAGTGGGCTCGCCTAGCACACAGGAAACCCTGGATTCTATTCCTAGGTCCCACATACACAGAAAAAGCTGGAAGTGGCACCGTGGCTCAGGTGGAAGAGCACTGGCCTCGACCAAAAGAAGCTTGTGTTTAGCACCTAAACCCCGAGGTATAGCCCTTAGACTGTCAACATAAAACAGCACTCCAAGGGTCCTTGGTGACAGGTGGATGGCTATGCCCTGTAGCTCTTAGTAGATCCATCCATTTTTATGTGTCTCCTTCTTTGACAGAGGGGAGCTGGACACTCCTTCTGCCCTGGCATTCCCTGGACCCAGTTATCAGCAACCCTCCCAACATCTTCCACCAGGACATGGAACAGCTGGCCCCAGAAATCCTCAGATACCGGTTGGGTGGGGCAGGGGGATACAGGGCAGGCCCCAGAAGTCCTAGTGGGTCTGATCTGCCCCAGATGACCATGCCTTCCAGAGGAGGTAGATGGGAGGTTAGAGAGGAGTAGTGATATGGAAGGGGCACTTTAATGCCTATGGCCCTACCCAGATTCTGAGCCTCCCTTTGCTGTCCCTAAGGGATCTAGAGGAGTGACTAGGTGGGAGTGTCTAGAGGAGGACTAGTTGGAAATTCTAAAGTCTGAGACACCGTAAACCATGCGCTGATGGCTCATGGCTGTCATCCTGGCTACTCGGGAGTATCTTGTTTCCCCAGCACAGGCAGGAATGCCCCAGGAGAGTATCATCTCCAATCTCCAACCAGAAGTGGCACCATGGCTCAAATGGTAGAGCACTGGCCTTGAGCAAAAATCATCATCAGGGACAGTACCCAAGCCCTGAGTTTAAGACCCTCAACCAAAAAAAAAATAAATAAAACAAGAAAAAAAGACACCCCTTGCCCTTGCCTGCAAGAGATGGTGAAGGAGTGGGTTTGCTGTGGTTGGGAGACCAGGTGCTGGCCTCAGGGTACAGACATTTCTAACTGCCCAGTTTTGCCCAAGGGTGAAGTTACAGCATGGTGGGCTTTGCCTTACCAAGAACTCCAGAGGTCTTGGCCTTTCTTAGGCAGGGAGTGGCGAATGGGAATAGGGGTGGGAGGGTAGTGTCAATTATATTCTCCCCATCCATGGCAGAATGGTTTTGTATGCTGGTGTCAAAGTCTGAAGGGAAGGGCTGCATGTAGTTTGTGGCCTGACAAGGTGGGTTTACCCTGGGTGTGAGAAGGTGACTGAAGCCAGGCGTTGCCAGTGGCTCACAACTGTAATCCTAGTTACTAAGGAGGCTGAGATCTGAGGATCGAGTTTCAA
Organism: Dipodomys merriami; assembly: GCF_024711535.1. Classification (NCBI taxonomy): domain Eukaryota; kingdom Metazoa; phylum Chordata; class Mammalia; order Rodentia; family Heteromyidae; genus Dipodomys; species Dipodomys merriami. The sequence goes on from NW_027203148.1 coordinate 1,565,423, forward strand.
AGTTAGCTTGGGCAGGAAAATCTGTGAGACTTTATCTCCAGTGAACCACCAGAAAACCGGAAGTGGCACTGTGGCTCCAGTGGTAGAGCGTGCACCTTCAACTGAAGAGCTGAGGGACTGCGCACAAGCCCAAAGATCAAACCCCATGACCAACAAATAAAAATAAGGTAGCTGAGTATTCTACATAGCGGTATGTACAGTAGGAAATGGCATGCTGTGTCATGAGCCATTCCAGACATGTGAAAGTTTCTGAGTTTTGTCTACAGTTGGTCTGAGGGTGGTAGTGCCATCTTCTCAAGGTTGGGATGTTAAGGTGCTCAGGGACTGCTGAGGCCTTGGGCTACCCATGGTGTGTGTGTGTGTGTGTGTGTGTGTGTGTGTGTGTGTGTGTGTGTGTGTGTGTGTGTGTGTGTGTGTGCGCGTGTATTTTTCCCTCATCTTTCTCTGTCCCCTTCATTGTTGCCTGTTTGCCTCTTTCTGACTTCAGTTGGTGCCCTTCCTGCACAGCAACCTTGCCTTTAGCCCCCTACCAGGGTCTACAATGAGTCTTAAATTGCCAGAGACCTGCATATTCCAGCTTTTCTTTGGGGCCCAAGTCTGGTCATCCATGTCTTTGGCCACCTCCAGGGGATTCTGGTTTATCAGGGCAGGCTGGCATAGGTTCTCCCCTGACAACAGGGTGAGGGGGGCAAGGGCTCAGTCATGTGATGTCCTGTACTTTTTCTCAGTTGGGCTTCTGGCTGCATGTCCCTTCCTGTAGGCTGGTAGTGGAGTGGGGGAAGGGTGGTTGCCAGTGGCTCTGGCCAACTCAAACATGATAGCTGACTGAAGGCCGCCCAACCAAGGATCTTCTGGGGCTACATGGGAGGTGAGGCCATGGTAGCTTGGGAGTATCTGTCAGTGTCTAGGAAATGTCAATGTACCTTACCACAGGAAAGTATCTTCCAGCCCCAGCTGGGCCTCTCTAGGTCCTTCTAGACAATTCCAGATGCCCAGAATACAGAGGCACAGACTTTAGTTTCCATGGCCAGGGAACTGGGGGATGAGAGACTGGTATGGCCAATACCTCAATGTTCTGGGGCATTAGCCTTGATCTGGCTATGCCCCCCTTGTGTATGTTAACTTGTTAATCCAGTGCTGGCCACACACCAGCCTCTTGTGGCAGTGCTGTGGAAGTGGCAGGAGTGGAAGTGAGATCTAGGATAACCAAAATCTGGATGTATGGCCTGTGGGGATGGGGATGGCAAAGGGTATCTATTAAGAAAAAATATCTCAGAGCTGGAACTCAGGGCCTAGGCACTGTCCCTGAGCTAACACTCTACCACTTGAGCCACAGCTTACCTTTCAACCTTTTTACTAGTTTAGTGGAGAGAAGAGTCTAGTGGACTTTCCTGCCTGGGCTGGCTTCAAGCTGCCATCTTAAGAGCTCAACTTCTGAGTAGATGGGGTTGATGGTATGAGCCATTGGCAACTGCTAAAGACGTTACCATGTGTATGTGTGTTTACGTGCACATGTAAGAGTGTGTGTGTGTGTGTGTGTGTGTGTGTGTGTGTGTGTGCGTGTGTGTTTACCAGGGCTTGAACTCAGAGCCTCGGTGTTATCCATTAGCTTGTTTGCACAAGGTTGGTGCTGTACCACTTGAACTAGGGTAGCTCTGCTTTCCATTGTTTGTGGTGATTCATTGGAGAGAAGAGTCTGCCCAGGCTAGCTTTGAATCTTGATTGATCCTCAATTGTCACTCTTGAGTAGCTAGGATTACAGACATGAGCCACTGGCATCTAGCTACAAGGATGTCTTCTCATACTCTCTTCTGTTCTAACACATTGTCTACTTGCCCTGGCCTAGATCCTCTGACCTCCACATCAGCTCCCAGCAGCCCCTGTCTGTGTGGAGAACATAAAGCTCAAACTTGATCCTATTTCTTTGTCCTCAGGGGAGGGAATGTTTCCTCTGCAGCCTGGGTTAGGAGGGGTAGCTGCAGCTGGGTTCTCGGCTGGGAGAGAGGTACTCTGTTTTAGCCAAGAAGGAAAGTGTGGCCAGATGCTACTAGCTGATGCTGTCCTATTCCTAGCTCCTCAGGAGGCTGAGATGTGAGGATTACCATTCAGAGCCAGTCTAGCTAGAAAAGTGTGTGAGACTCTCTTCTGCAAATAACCACCCAAAAGCTGGAAGAAAAGCTGCGGCTCAACTGGTAGAGTGGTAGCCTTGAATGAAAAAACTGAGGGACAGATCCCAGGCCCTGAGTTCAAGCCCTAGCACAAAGATGCATGGGTATACGTGCACACACGCACATGCTCACACACATACACACAGACACACAGACACACAGACACACACACACACACACACACACACACACACACACACACACAGAGGAAGGTGTTAATGATGAGCTGAGCTAGAACTGGGGGCACTCCTGAGGCATAGTCATAGTAAACTCTCAAAGCAGATCAAGTGGTTTCTCCATAAGTCCTTCTTGGGCCAAGTGGGTCGGGGCCATGGCAGGAAGTTCCATGGAATCTGTCCCTCCATCTGTGCATGGGGCCACAGGACCAAGGGAAGGACACTATGGATGCTCCTTTGTAGTCAGTCCAAGATTGAAGACCTTCATCTGTCCCCAAGCAGTGGAGAGGAAAGCAGGGCTCTGAGCCCTGTGACTCCTGGGATAGCAACTGCTACAAGCATCAGCCAGCCAGCTGTGGATTCCTGAGCCTACAAGTCTTTCATGAGCCCAACTCAACACCTGCCCAAGGTGTGCCTGACAGAGTCACAAACTTGTGATACCTGCATAAGTAGGCATTACCTGCTGTGCCATCTTGCAGCTCCTGGCCCTCCTGGCCCAGAACCGTGGTCTGAGACATCGGTTTACTGCTCAGATGCACACTGTACCCATGACTGATGCCATTCTGATGACCCGGCTGATGACCTCCATGCCAAAAGGCGGGAGCCTTCTCTGATACTGTGGCCCGTTTCATACACAAAGGCTGCCAAAGAGACTGCTCTGAAGACACCTAGACATTAAGAGACCCGACTCTCAGGGGCCCATTGGAACGTACTCTGCCTAGAGTCACAGAGTGAGCTACAAGCAGGTGTTGGTCATGGGGCTCAAACTCTGGGCCTGGGCACTGTAGCTCAGCTCTTCAGCTTACCACTTGAGCCACAGGTGTCCTCCAGTTTTCTGATGGTTCCTTGGAGATCAGAGTCTCCTGGACTTTCTTCCAGGGCTGGATTTGAACCACGATCCTCTGATTTCAGCTTCCTGAGGATCTAGGAGGACATGTAAGAGCCACATGCACTTAGCTGATCTGGCCTTTCACCACAGTGGGCTAGGAGCTTCTTAAAGCTTTTCTTTATTTTTTTCTGTGCCAGTAATGGGGTTTGAACTCAGTTTGAGCCCTGGTCTCTTAACTTTTTCTCAAGCTGGCACTTTACCACTTGAGCCACATTTCCATTTCTGTCTTTTGGTAGTTCATTGGCAAGAAAAGAGTCTCACCAACTTTCTTCTCCTGAGCTGTATTTGACCCACTATATCTGATCTCAGTCTCCTGGATAGCTGGGATTTACAGGGGTTGAGCCACTAATGGCTAGAAACTTTTCTTAAGAAAGAGTTCTTCCCTGCATTTGCCCTGACTCCTCCATGCAAAGGAGGCCTCTGAGTGTCAGGAGCTGTGAAAAATAGGCTTCCAGCCACTGAAAATGGCTGGGGTCCGTGGTGAAAAGCCAAGCTAATCTTCCCCCTGGGCTCCATTCTCGGTCCCCACCCTCTGCCCTACCTGTGATTCAAGTACAAACCTTGACCCAGCCTTGAATGTCCTGCCAGACTTGTCTGAAGCCACAGAACCTTCATTCCACCCACACCACCGGCTCTACATCATACCTCAGGACCTTTGCCCATGCTGTACCTTCTGCCTGAGGCTCTCTGTCCTGTTCCACATCTTATAACTCCTGTGGAATTTTGTCACAGGTTGTATCACCTCCTGGAGCTACTCTTTCCTTCACTTTTCCCTCTTTTTAAAAAAAATATGGAATTGCTAGAGATGGAACTTGTGAAGGCTGACTGGTGTGTGTGTTTTGCCAGACTGGGGGGTTTGAATTCATCACCTTGACAGTATCCCTGAGCTTTTGTGTTCAAGGCTAACACACCAGTACTTGAACCACAGCTCTAATTCTGGCTTTTTGGGTGTTTAATTGGAGAAAAGTGTCTCATTATATTCTTTCCTGCTTGTAATTTTGATCATCAGATCTCAGCCTCTTGAGTAGCTAAGATTACAGGGGTGAGCCACCAGTACCTGACCTCTACCTCTTACTTCTAACCTCGGCCCTCCTCTGAGTCCAAGAAGAATATGTCTCAACCGGGTCCCTTTTTTTTTTTTTTTTGACAGTCTTGGGGCTTAAACTCAAGGTCTGAGCATGTTCCTGAGCTTCTTTTCTGAAGGCTAGCACTCTATCACTTAAGTCACAGTGCCACTTTTGGCTTTTTCTTTTTCTGTGGTACAGAGGAATCAAACCTATGACTTCATGCAATCTAGGTAAGCACTCTACAACTAAGCCACATTCGCAGCCCAAGGCTCACTTCCAACAGGAGCTATGAGGGCAGAATTTATTGACTAACCCCTTTCAGCACAGAAATCACTGGCTATGTCCTATCTTTCCCAGGATTTGGGACCAGCCTGAGACTTGGCAGTCAGGAATGATGAATGAGTGATACGCACCAGGCCCCACAGCCTACAGAGGGATCTAGAATATGGAGACAGAACTTTGGACAACTCCTACAGCCTAGGAAGTGTGGTCTCCCTGGAGGCAGTGGCTGGCTTCTAGGTGTCCTGATGGGACACCTCACCCACAACATAATGCACCTGTTGCACACACCAGCCCAGGCAAAGCCTTTGGGGCTTCAGTACTTAAATGGCAGAGAAGGATGCTTTGTTCAAGCTGCCGGCTCAGACTTAGTATTGTCTCAGTGCTTGTCCCAGCTTGCCCAGGTTTGGGGGTTGGGCATGGGCAACCTGCTGAAAGCCCATCATCCATACACCATCCATCCATACACAGAGACATAGAATTACTGCCTCCTTTTTTTTTTTTTTTTGGCAGGTCCGGGATTGAACTATGAGCCTAGGCACTGTCCCTGAGCTCCTTTTGCTCAAGGGTAGTGCTCTGACATTGAGCCACAGCCCCACCCATGTGTGCATTTTTTCCCTGTGGTCTTTTAGAAATAAGAGTGTCAGGAAATTTCCTGCCCCAGCTGAATTCAAACTGGCATTCTCTACATCTCAGCCTCCTGAGGAGCTAGGATTATAGGCAGAAGCCGCTGACACCTGGCTTTCTTTTCTTCTTGTTCTTTTTTTAATCGTGACAATCTGAAGTCTTCACAATGCCATTCCAATGGTTTGCATTCGAAGGACACTACCCAGGCCTGGAGTTCGAATGCTAGGACTGCCCCCCACAAATGGAGGGAGAATCTGACAAACTCATTCCTATTCATGTGAATGCTAATGGAATGCATAAAAGTAATAATTTGCAGTTAATTCTTGATTCTATTTTAGAGTGCCACACACAAATTACTGGATTTATATCTTCCATTCTAGCACCTAATGGAAGGGTTTTGACTAATATTTAATTACAGATTTTGTAAGTATTCAATCATAATACTTCATTAAATGGAGGCATAATGTAATCACTAATAATTGGTTATATATATAATATCTTAACATTCCCTCCCTGAATATATATGCATATATATATATATACACACATACTCACATATCTATACATCTATCTATCTATCTATCTATCTATCTATCTATCTATCTATTTATCTATCTATCTATCTATCTATCTATCTATCTATCTTTCTTTCTTTCTTTCTTTCTTTCTTTCTTTCTTTCTTTCTTTCTTTCTTTCTTTCTTTCTTTCTTTCTATCTATCTATCTATCTATATATTGCGCACTATTGTGGCTTGATCACAGGTCCTCAGGACTTCCTGGCAGCTCAATTTGCCACACCCTGGTCTGCTAAGACTATGACCCCATTTATGGATTGGGCATTGTGAGTTGAAATCCCAGCATGGCCAAAAATTTATTCATGGAATAAGAAGCTAATTTTGACACATTTTTTTCTTCTCTGTGACAGTCCTTGGTCTCAGTATGATGTATAATCCATATTCAAATATATCCTAGGTGATATGAGGAAATGAAACATTATATGTGTAATAATACTAAATTAATAAGTGTAATAAATGTCATAAGCTGTAAACCCATGCAATATATATAGATCTCATATATAAATATTAGTTTTTCCAGTGCTGGGGCTTCAATTCAGGCTCTAGGAATTGGTCTGAATTTCTTGTTTTCAAGGACGGTGATCTTCCCCTTCACCTACAGTGTCACAGATTTACCCAGACCCTGAGTTCAAATCAAAAGCCTGCCAGAAAAATGGTGCAAATTCCAAGCCAGGGCCTTATTATTATTTTTTTTGGCGAAATCATCGGGCTTGAACTCAGGTCTTGGCATCTCTGCCACAACCAACCCTGGGATCCTAGGACCAGAGTTCAAATCTTGAGGCTAGTAAAAAAAAAAAAAAAAAAAAAAAAAAAGAGAAGGATAAAATTGAGATGGAAAGGGGAACAAAGAGGAGGCAACAATGCTTGATAAGAAGGGTACTGGTTATCTTGCCCATGTAATTGTAACTCCTCTGTATGGTATTCTCACAATAAAAAAAAAAACTGAGAAGTTCAAGAAGGTGGTTTTACTTTTTCTTCCACCTTTGCGTTGTGGCCATCCAGGGTCTAAATGACAAGGCGCAGAAAGTGTACATGACCTTGCATTGATGATATTTGGTGGGGTATTAGGGAAGCCATAGCCAAAAGAGGCAACTTAGGCCTGGAGGTTGAATCCTGGTACTGCCACTAATGAATGGTGGGAGATTCTAAGGCGCATTATGATATACATCCATACAAATGAAATGTTATAAAAGTAACAAATAAATTACTAGTGTGTGATTATGTTGCAACAATGAGAAGTACAAGTTGTCATGTCCAAAACAAGCTTTACAACGTCGGTGCGGGGGGGGGTGGTGGGAAGGGGCGAAGGAGAAGGATTGGGATTGGGGGGAAGGGGGGAGGCTGGGAAGGGATGTGAAGGGTAAACAAAGGAGGAGACTGCAATGCTTGGTAAGAAATGTATGCATTATCCTGCCCATGTAATTGTAACTCCTCTGTACAGTATGTTCACAAATAAAATAAAATTAAATAAAAAAAACTATATACAAAAATTATACTACATTAATTTTCAATTAATACTTTATTATGTATTCAATCATGATACTTAAAAAAGGAAGGAATAATTTAATAATTGCCAATAATCGGTAGCAATATTGTATATGCTATTTCATAATGTACAGACATCTCTTTCTTGTTTTAAGCATATACCTCTCTATCTATCTATCTATCTGTCTATCTATCTATCTATCTATCTATCTATCTATCTATCTATCTATCTATCTATCTATCTATCTATCTACCTACTTACCTATCTATACACCAATCTACACATTTATCTGTTTGTACACTTGTCACTCCTGGGGATCAGTGGTAGTGTGCTCTCCTAGGACATACAAAGCCCTGGGTTCGATTCCTCACTACCACATGCACAGAAAAATCCGAAAGTTGTGCTGTCTTGCTTAAGTAGTCTAGTACTAGCTTTGAGGATGAAAGCATAGGGGCTGTGTCTAGACCCTTATTCAAGACCCTAGTAGTGGCACCAAAAAAAAAAAGATAGAATGTTCTGACTGCAATGATATAAGGATAGGCAGCAAATACCTCATCATAGAGCAAGCTGGGAGTCTGGTGTTGACAGGTGACATCTAACCCGACTTAGCCAGAGGTAAACCACTGCAACCCAGCTCCACCTAAACAGATACTGCTGGCTCACTCACCCCTGTCATGCAAGATACTCGGGGGCTGAGATCTGACAGTGGTGGGTTTAGAACTCAGTCCTGGCATGAAGTCTGTGAAACTCTGACCTGTGGCTCAAAGTGGCAGAGCTCTAGGCTTGAGCTAAATATCTTAGGATAGTACCCCCAACCTTTGAGTGCAATCCATGTGGCTGACTCCCCCCCAAAAAAACCCACCCCTCTAAATCATTAGAGTAGATGTGAACTTTGTGAGGTTTGTGATGTGTTTCTAAAAGAATGGTGATACTGATTAAAGCACCCTAATTCTAATGACAGCATGTGGGATACAGCTATGTGATGAGTTCTTCATGAGTTGTTGTATGTCTAGTCCTTCACAGGGTTCATTCTTTCATCTGGTCCTTGTAAAAGCTCCACAAGTAAGATGATTGTGCAGATGGGAAAGTTGAGGCTCAGACATGTTCCCATGTCAGGGCAAAAATGATGTATGTACTGAAATATAGTGAGTTGTTTCCTGCAGACAATTATTTTGGTTTACTTTTCTCCATCATGTACCTTGAACTCAGAGCCGAGGCACTGACTTTCATCTTGGGCTCATGGCTAGCACTCTACCACGTGGAGCCAAGGACTCTTTTCAGTATAGTGTCAGAGCTTAGGTGTCTTTAGCTGAGGTCTGTCATGCTGCCTACTCAGGAAGCTGAAATCTGATGATCTGCGTTCCAAACTATCCCAGACACAAAAGGTCCCATGAGACTATTATCTCCTATTCACCACTTAGAAACTTGAAGTGGAAGCTGAGTACCAGTGACTCGCGCCTGTCATCCTAGCTACTCAGGAGGCTGAGAGCTGAGGATCACAGTCCAAAGCCAGCCTGAGGAGGAAATTCCTTGAGATGGTTATCTCCAATGAACCAACAGAAATCTGAAGGGGCTCTTTAGCACAAGTGGTAGAGCTCTAGACTTGAGCTGACTTCAACTCCTTGAGCCCAGACTTCAACTCCTCCAACTTATAAGAAAAAAGAAACCTGAAGTGGAGTGCTAGGAATGTGTCTTAGGGGTACAGTGCTTTGCATGCATGAAACCTGGGCTTGAATCCTCAGTGCCACCTCACTAGAAAAAAAATCTAAAGTGCTCTGGGGCTCAAGTGGTAGAGTGCTGTCCTTGTACAAGAGAAACTCAGGTCAGTGGTCAGTTCCTGAGTCCTTCAGGACTGGCGTATGCACACACACACACACACACACACACACACACACACACACACACACACACACACACACACACACACACTCACACACACACACACAGACCAGAAGTAAAGCTGTGACACCAAATGGGAAAACACTGAACTTCTGCTCTGAACTCATGGTCAGCACCTTCGCCCTGTGTTCAACCCCCAAATCTAGCTACGGAGGGCCCAACTAGGAGAGGTCAAAGGTTTCAAATCTTGATGTGCTTCACCAGCCCTAGATGACAGGAAGCATTGTGATTTTGCACAAGTGCTTAGATTTAGCAAGCTTCCGGAAACCTAGGGAGGCAACACTGCCAATAATGAATCATTTCATTAGATTCAGGGCCCTAGTTGTCTGCCAGAAGGACTCTTCAATTAATTGTAGCAGTTTGTCTCAACATTAGAACATAGTGTAACAAAGACAGGATGAGTGCAGGGAACTTGGCCTGCCACAGGAGGTGGCACAAATGAAGACTTCCTGTCAAAACAGAGCACTGGGGAGAGAGATAGCTTGGGGAAAAGGAGGGCTTTTTCACCTGGCCTTTAGAGCCCACCCACACTCATCCTCACTAATTGCCCCAGATGAAATGTTTGTTACACAGCTGTACAGGAGTAAGGCTTTTTGTTTGCCTGTTCCAACAATGAAGCAGACTTCCTCCAGCAGCCTGAGGTGTGGAGAAACCCTCAAGTTACACTGGGAACAGTGAGGAGAGCTCTGGAACATGCACTGTCTTGAAAGCTGTGCTATGAAATCATTCTATTCAAAGCAAATTTCCTAGCTGGGTTCCTTTCTTCATAGGGACTCTGGATGTTCACCAATAGAAATACTTGCATATATACACAGATACGTGGGGCTCTTTTTTTTGCGGCAGGTCCTGAGTCTTGAACTGTGATCCTTGACATTGTCCCTGAGCTCCTTTTGCTCAAGGAAGCATTTTATTGTGCCTTAAAACATGATACATCATTAAATGGACGCATAATTCAATATCTATTATTTATTAGTAATATATTACATGTAATTTAATATGTAAACATCTTGCATTCTATAAATATTTTTATATATTTAAATATACAATCAAATAAACCTATAAATCTCTCTCCCCCAGCCCTCTCTCTCTCTCTCTCTCTCTCTCTCTCTCTCTCTCTCTCTCTATATATATATATATATATATATATATATATATATATACATATATATATATGTATATATTTGCAGCAATTTACACTTCTATCTATTTATATATTGGCGACTCCTTGGGCTAGAAGTCAGGTCCTGAGAACTGCCTGGTAGTAAATTTTTTTGAGGCTGCTGTGCTTAATGGCCACTTGATGAATTGGGCATTCCAGGCCCTGAGTTCAAATCCCAGCAGTGCCAAAGTTAATAGGTGGAGTAAGAAGCCAATTTTGAACTGTTTTCCTTGCTGTGAAAATCTTGTGTCCTAGTTACAATATGTAATATCTATGAAAATACATACATATATATGATATACAATATAAATGTATATAAATATTATTTTTGCCAGTCCTGGGCCTGGAATTCATGCCTTGGGAAATGTTCCTGAATTTCTTTTCTTCAAGGCGGTGAGCTCCTATGTCACCCAGATCACAATAGAGTTACCCAGCCCCTGAGTTCAAATCCCAGGTATGGCAGAAAAAATGGCCTAAATTCCAAGTCAATGCCTTAACATTTTTTGTTGGGGGGGCAGGCATGGGTCTTGAAATTAGTTGTCCTAACTCTGCCTCAGCCTTGATTACCCTAAGCTGGGGTGCAGCTTTTACACCCACAGATGACCCAGGGATCCTAGGAACCAAGTTCAACTCCCTTGACTGGCAAAAAATCATCAAACCAACAAAAACAGAGGATGAATAAACCAAGAAGTTTTACACAACAGTATTGCCTTTGTTTCCTTTGCACTGTAACCATCCTGGGTGACAGTGACGAGGCTTGAAAATTTTATGTGACCTTGCATAGCTGAGTCTGGGGGGCTGTCAATGAAGCCTGAGCCCAATCCATGCACAGAGGCCCTTAGTTCGATCCTAGGACTGCCACCTACACATGGCTGAAGATCCTAGGAAACTAGTTCCTATCTATAGGAACACTAATAGAATGTTGACATGTACTAATTGAATCACTAATTAGCAAGTCATTCTAGTATAAGATTGTACACAATAAATATAGATTATTGATTAATTTAATTAATACTTTATTAAGTCTTCTACCGTGATTAATTAATGGAGGCATAATTTTATACCAAATAATTGGTAGCAATAGAATATATATATATATATATATATAAATACAATATAGATATCACACTTTATATATAGTTATACACTAGAATCTACATAAATGTCTGTCTCTGTATACATTTATTGATAGATGCATATACATATACAAATACACACACACACACTTCAGTCTACACATCTATCTGTTTATATATTGGCCACTCCTAGGACATGAACTTGGGTCCTCAAATTTGACCGACAACTTCACTTGCATCAGACTGGTATGCTAACATTGACCCATTCATGAAGTGGGCCTTCTAGGCCCTGAGTTCAAATCACAGAATTGCCAAAAACTTAATCCTGGTGAAAGAAGCCAATTGTCCCACATGTTTTCCTTACCGGTCAAAGTCCTGAGTATCAAGTATGATGTACAATATATATGCAAATCTATGTCCTATGTGATAGGATGTAAAAAATGTTATACATGTAATCATACTCACTAAAATACATAACAAACAATTAAAAACAAAATAAAACAAATAATATACTAACTGTAATATGCAGTAAACATTTGTTTTGGGGTCTGGTTGTGGGGCTTGAACTCTGGACCTGGGTGCTGTCTCTCAGCTCTTCAGCTCAAGGCTAGCACTCTACCACTTGAGCCACAGTGCCACTTCTGGCTTTTTTTCTTTTTGCTTATGTGGTGCTGAGGAATCGAACCCAGGGCCTCAGGCATTCAAGGAAAACATTCTACCACTGAGCCACCTTCCCAGCCCCTGCAGTAAACAATTGAGAGTAAATGTAAGTCATGTATTTAAAATGTATACGAATATATATTTTTTAATGCTAGGGTTGAATTCAGGCCCTGGGAACAGGCCTGACTTTCTTGTCTTCCAACACAGTGAGCTTGCCCTTCCCCCATAGTGCTGTAGATTTACCCAGATCCTGAGTTCAAATCCCAGGCCTGCCAGATAAAAATGGCATAAATTCCAAGCCAAGGAGCCTCATAATTTTTTAAATATTTATAGTGTACATATGTATGTGTGTATGTGTGTATGTATGTATGTATGTATGTATGTATTTTTATTTTGCCACAGGGCTTGAACCCATGTCGTGGCAACTCTGCCTCAGCTTTGATCACTCTAGCCTGGGGTGCAGTCACTGGATCCACAGCCAATGCTGGGTTTCTAGGCCCCAAAGGCTGACAGGAAAAAAGTAAATAAATCAACACAGAATAAAACCGTTCAACTTGCAGATGGCTGACAGTTTTACATTTGTTTTCTTTGCAAGGTGACCATCCTGGACCTGAATGAAACAGCTGAAAAATGCTCTTAACATGGCTTACTGAAAGCTGGTGGGCTACGAGGGAAGCCATAGGCCAACATGGCAACATAGGCCCTGAGTTCGAAGCCCAGTTCTGACCCCTACCAATGGCAGGACATTCTAAGAGTCTCGTTCATATTCATAGGAATTCCAATGGAAGGTTTTGAATGTCCAGGTTGAATTAGTTCTTCCTGAATGATACTACTATAAAGTTAGAGTGATTTTAGGAGGCCGATGGATTTTAATTAATGTTTTTGACACCTTAAAAGAATACAATTAATTACATGGACACAATAATTTCAAGAGAGTGGTTGATTTAATTAATAATTCATTAAGGATGAAAACAATAATATTAATTACATGGAGTCATAATGAATATCCACAAATTGGTAGGAATGTAGCATATATAACTGAATCATGTATAAACCTCTCTGGCACTATAAAGATCTATATTTATTTGTGTACTACCATCTGCATGTCAATCTGTTCTTATTTTGTCAACCCCGGGGGCTCGATCTCAGATGCTGGGATCTGCTTGTCAGCTCCATATGCCCCAGGCTGACATGCTGACACTCACCCACTTATGCGTTGGACTTTTTAGGCTGTAAGTTCAGATGCCAGCACTCACAAAAATTGAATCGCGGATTAAGAAGCCCAAAGTGACACATGTTTCCTTTTCTGTGAAAGGTCTGGGTGTCAGGTGTGAAGTTTCATACACAGGCAAATCTATGCCCTATGTAATAAATATTCCATGTGTATTAACAGTCAATAAAATAAATGGTAGATAAATGAATAATACAAAAAATAAAATGAATACACTAAACGCAATATGGAGTCAACATATGGGGCTTGATCTCAGGGCCTGGGAACTGCCTGGCAGATGAATTGGCTAGTGGCTGCTGTGCTGACAGACACCCATTCATGAATTAAACCTTGTAGGCCCTGAATTTAGATCCCAGCACTGCCAAAAATGTAATCGTGGAGTGAGAAGCTGAGCATGACACGTTTTCTTTTTCTTTGAAAGTGCTCGGTGTCAGGTAGGATGTATAATTCGTATGCAAATCTATATGCTATGTAAGAGGATGTCATAAATGTAATAAATGTCATAGGTGGAAAAATTATCACTATAGTAAATGATAAACAAATTGAATTAGTAGTGAATCATTGTAGGATAAAATTAGATATAAGAACTATAGGACTGCATTAAGATGAATATTTTATTAAGCACTAACAGAATAAAAATTGCATGGAGACATAATTAAATACATAATAATTGGTAGTAACACATGATGCATACATAATTTAATTATATGTAGACATCTGTCTTGTTCTATAAAATATGTAATTATATGTATGGATGTATATACATATGTGATAAATAATAACAGGATATTGAGTAATTATTAATTAATGCTTTATTAATGGTTCAACTGGGACACATCATTAAACAGAGACATAATTTAATACCTAATAATTGGTAGTAATCTTATCTATAATTTAATAATATACAGGCATCTCTCTTTTTGTGTATATAATATTTATATACAGCAATCTCTATCTATTTATATCTTGTTCACTCCTGGGGCTCAGTGGTTGAGTTCTCACGAATCTCTGGTTTTGATTCCTTAGTGCCACATAAGCAGAAAACCTGGAAGTTCTGCTGCCTTTCCTCAATTGAGTGCCAGCCTTGAGCACAAATGCTTAGGGACACTATCGAAGCCCTTACTCAAGCCCCAGGACTGCTGCCAAAAAGGCAGAATGTTCTAACTGCAACTGTAGAAGGACAGGACTTCAAATACCTCATCACAAAGCAAGCTAGGAGTCTGGTGCTGAGAGCTTCCACCTAACCTGACTTAGCCAGATGTAAACCCCTGCAACCCAGCTGCAAGGAACCAGACGCTGCTGGCTTACCCCTATCATCCTGGCTGCTTGGGGGCTTTAAAACCCAGTCCTAGCAGGGAGTCTGCGGGACACTTTAAAATGTGGCTTGAAGTGGTACAGCTTTAGCCTTGAGCAAATGTTATTAGAACGGTATCCCCATGCTTTGAGTTCCAGCACCCTGGCTAACTCCCCCCCATTAAACCATTAGATGTGAACTTGTTTGGTTTGGGAAATATTCCTCAAAGAATGGTGATACTGAAGAAAGCACCCCAATCCTAATGACAGCTTATCGAATAGAGCTATGTGCTGAGTCCTTCATAGCATGCTCTCAGCTGAGTCCTGCAGAGAGTAACATGTGCTGTGTCCTTCATTGGGTGCACTCTTTCACCTGGTACTCAAAGACCTCCACAACTCAGATGATTATGCAGACAAGAATATTGAGGCTCAGATATGTCCCCATGGCAGAGACAAAATTATGTATTACTGAAGACTAGTGAGTTGTCTCCTGTGGACAATTGTTTTGTTTTGATTTTTCTCAGTCATGAACCTTGAACTCGGGGCCTAGGTGCTGACCCTTATCTCTTGGGCTCATGGCTAACACTCCACCATGTGGAGCCACTAACCACCTTGCAGCAGAATGCCACGGCCTAGGAGTTGATAGCTGAAGTCTGTTGCCTTGCCTTATAAGAAATTGAGATCTGTGGAGATGGGTTCCCAACTATCCCAGACACAAAAGGTCCCATGAGACTATTATCTTCAATTCACCACTAAGACAACTGAAGTGGAAGCTGGGTGCTTGTGACTCATGCCTGTTATCCTAGCTACTCGGGAGGATGAGATCTGAGGATCATGGTTCAAAACTAACCTGGGCAGGAAAGTCCTTGAGACATATAGCTCCAATGAACCAACAGAAAACCTGAAGTAGCTCTGTTGCTCAAGTGGTAGAGCACAAACTTGAGCTGAAGAGCTCAGGGACAGCACCAGACCCAGACTTTAACTCCTACCACCTACAACAACAGCAATAAAAAAAACAGAAACAAACAAACAAACCTGACTTAGTGGTCTGGGAATGTGCCTTAGAGGTAGAATACTTTGCATATATGAAACCCTGGGCTTGATTTCTCAGGACCACATCACTAGAAAAAAGCCTGAAGTTGCTCAGTGGCTCAAGTGGGAGAGGGCTATCCTTGTATAAGAGAAACTAGGTACAGTGCTCAGGTCCTGAGTTCAAGCTCCAGGACTGGTGTATGCACACATGTGCACGTGTGTGCATGAGCGTGTGTGCGCACACACACACACACACACACACACACACACACACATACATACACACACACAGACCAGAAGTGAAGCTGTACGTGCATGTGTGTATGCTAGAGAAAAACAGAAACATGAATATGCTTCTAGTGTGTATTAGATACTTAAGGGTGTAGACAAAAAAATCATTCATAATTATTAGGTCATTTTATAGGGAAAAGAAGCAATGCAGAGAGTATGAGGATTGCTCCAGCTTTCGGTTCTCTCATCCTGAAACAGTAAATTCACTGCTGCTCAATGCTAATTGACAAAGCTGGCATGTCCTGTGGACATTTGCTCCCAAATCCTGGGACACTCATTTCTCACTTTTGGCTTCAAACCTGTGACCAGAGGAGAAGATGAGGAGAGAAAATCCTTCTCAGAGAAAGCAGCTGTAAGAACATTGGGGTAGTTTACTTATAAATTCAAACCATTGGAATGACCCTGTTAAGAAGTCAGATTGTCCAGATTAAAAAATGAAGAAGAAAAGAAAGGCAGGTGCCAAGGGCTGCTGACTGTAATCCTAGCTCCTGAGGAGGCTGAGATGTAGAGAACCTTAGTTTGAATCCAGCCAGCATAGGAAAGTCCCTGACATTGTTATTTCTGAGAGATCACAGAAAAACCCAGAAGTAAGGCATGGATTCAAGGTTAATGCAATACCCTTGAGTAAAAGGAGCTCAGAGAGTATGCCTAGGCTCACAGTTCAACCCCAGGACCTGCAGCAATGATAGACCTATGATGCCTCTCCCAGGATTCTGGAAGCTTGGGAAATCCAAGCACATGTCTGGTATCACAATGCTTCCTGACATATGAATCTGGTGAAGCTCATCAGGTTTTGAAATGTTTCACTTCTCTTAGTTGGGCCCTGGTGGCTAGGTTTTGGGGTTGAACACAGGGACTAGGTGCTGACCATGGGCTCACAGCAGAAGCATGTGTGTGTGCGTGCGCACACACACACACACAGACTAGAAGTGAAGCTGTGGCACAAAATGGTAAAGTCTGGGCTTCTGCTCTGAGCTCATGGTCTCAAGATTTAGACTAAGGATTTCTGTGGAGCACCTCCTTGGCGAATCCTTGAGGAAAGCCGCTTGAAGCCTCCTCAGGAGATTGCCGTTCAAAGCCAGCCAAGCAGGAATGTCTTTGAGACTCTTATCTCCAAAAACCAACAGAAAACCAAAAGTGAAACAGTGGCCCAGAGGGTAGAGCTCCAGCTTTGAGAGAGAAAGCCGAGCAGGAAAAACAGGGCAGACCAGGCAAGAAAGTTTGGAAGGTGCTTATGTCCAATTAATGACCAGATGGCTTGAAGTGGAGCTGTGAGGGTGGTAGAGCCTCACCCTTGAGCAAAACAGCTGAGGAACGCATCGGGCTTTGAGAATAAGCCCTGGGATGGCCACAAAATAAAGAAGAGAATACCAAGTTATGTATCAGTGCCCTACCTACTTATGTGTGTATATTACCACCCTGAGTGCAAACAGACCATATTCAATGCTTCTGCTTTATTTACTGATTTATTTTCCAGATATACTCGTTGCACATACTGCATCATTCTTTTCATTTCAAGCCCATGGCTTTTCTCTTCCAGGGTAGCAGGCCTGTGTCTTTATATGATGCACACTTAAGCTATTAACAGCCTTTATTTACATTTTATTATGAGGCCAAAGCAGGGACAGTGACAAATCAGGCAGGGGAAGAAAAGTGTTCATAGACATAACCAGTATTCAGAATTAAACTTGGGGACATAAAATGGTAGCATACTTATGTAAAAACTACAATGAAGAAAAAGATGAGGGGGCTGGGTATTTGGATTAGTGAGAGAGTGCTTGCCTAGCATCCAAGAGCCCTGGGTTCGATTCCTCAGTAGCACACAGAAAAAAGCCAGAATTGGTGCTGTGGCTCAAGTAGCAGAGAGCTAGAAACAGTACCCAGGCCTTGAGTTCATCCCAAGAACTGGTAAGAGATCACTAGCTACGTAGGTAAGTAGGAAGGAAGGTAGGTAGATAGGTGGATAGATAGATCTTGGACGTCAGGAGGAAAGAAGGGAATACTTCCCAGTGTGAGGCCTTCTGCAGGGAGCCAGGCCACCACATTGCCTTCACACAACCACAGAGCAGGAAGACTGTCTCTGTCCCACTTCTCAGGCAGTGGAAGGCCCAAGAGCCAAGAGGGCAGAGCTAGGTTTTAACTCAGGTGCTTAGAGACAGAAGAGAAAGGGCCCTGCCTCTCCTTGGACTGGGAATTTGCATTAATGATGTGCAGAATGAAGGAAGGAGAATGGACTGGCAGAGGTAGAAGAATGGTTTTTAAATCTGACAGATGGAGAGTCAAAATCCCACTCCTTAAGGCAGAGAGCAGGGTTTTTCTTCTCTGTTCCTCCCCTCTCCCCCTCTAAAATGGCTCTATTTTTAACCTAAAGATAGCCTGAGGCTCCCTTCACCTGAGAGAGGAAGGTTAATTAGTCATTGTTTGAAGAGGCTGAGAAAGGCCTGACCCTGGTGTAACTCTAACAAATGTTTCAGGGTTCCCCCCTTTGCTGGCTGTGCCTGGAATGCATGAAGTGCTTTTGCAGCTGACTTCCCTGTGGATTATGTACATTCTGCCTCCTAATCCTGCAAGCCTAGGTCTCTTCACCTAGCATGTCTTTTGAAACTGTTTTTGGTCCTTCAAATACAATGTTACACAGGAGTTCTTCCTGCTAAGAGGGCTAGGGCTTGGATCCTGAAAACTTCATTTGAACCCAGGATGGGTCAAAAATGTTTCTTTTCTGCTTCTATAGCTCAAGAATTCTAAGAACATTTAGAGTGCAAGTAACTTCTCATCACCAAGAGAAACACAGGAAGCTCTTGAACATCTGACCTTTTGTAATGCCCAGAGACTTGAAGCGCCTAAAAAGACCACCAGAGACCAAAGATCAATGCAAGCGGCAATGAGTCGTTTATTGACGAGCTCGAGCATGGACCCCTCTGTGCACTGATGTCCGAGTGCAGAGAGCGGCCCCCAGCACAGGGTTACAGCGTCTTTTATATGTTCTTTGGTAGGGGTAAGGCCTCAGTATGTATTGGCAATGAATCAATACACCATGCGGGAAATTTAAATCATAATTCTAGCGGATGATTGGCACAGTACAAAGCGGGAAAAGGGCTGGGGCTAATAATTGGTCAGCCTTAGTGAGCTATTGTGCTCTAAACTAATTAGACAGTACTTCTAGGGTAATTTAGGAGAAGTAGTTGCCAGATGGCCACTATCTCTGACCCTGACCCAGGGGAAGTGCTTGCCGGGCAGCAACTATCTCTGATCCTAGGCCCAGAGAAAGTGGTCTGGAATGTATCAGGTACTTTGTCAGGTACTCCCTGCCAGAGGGTCGTTAATTTCAGCTCCAGATCCAGGAGTGTCAGGGGCTCAAGGGTGGTTAGAATAGCAGCTGCACTCTTCAAGGTTTAGCAAGCATGTGTACAGAAGCAGAAAGGCAAGTTAAAGAAAGTACAAAATGGTAAATACTGGTCTAATACAAAATGGCAAATACAGGTCTATCTGGTTATATATATCTCACGCTTCTCACTTTCCAAAGTGGAAGTTAGATTGTCCTAGACTTTTCTGCCCTAGCTGGCTTCACCCTGTGATCCTCAGATCTCAGCCTCCTGAGCTAGGTGATGGGTGTGAGCCACTGCTGTTCTGCTGGGTTCAGAAGTGTAATGACATCGACAATACAAGTCAACTGCTCATCACAAAGGGCTTGGGGAGCATATTATGTCTTTGACCTTTCATTTGACCTTTCAGAACCCTGTAGTACACAAGGTTATAATGCTAGAGTCTGAGAGGCTGGGTTTATGGATCTGCTACACTTGAACCTTGAGCTCTGATTTCAATTCTGCTATATATCAGCGTTCATTTTCCAGAGAATGTTCTCCTAATTAGCAAATAGAAAAAGTACTTTGATTAACCCTTACTTTTTTCTAGTTGTGTGAATTGAATCAAGTCTAGGGACTTTTCCTGAGCAAGGCGAACACTGTACCACTTGATCCACAGTGCCACGTGGGTTTTTTGGTGGTTCATTGGAGATAACAGTCTAACAGGCTTTCCTTGTCTAGGCTGACTTTGAACGGTGGTCTTCAGATCTCAGCCTCCAGAGAAGCTAGAGTTCCAAGTGTGAGCCACTGGCATCTGGCCTATTGTTTTTGACAGTCTTGGGGCTTCTTTTCCTCAAGGCTAGTGCTAAACCACTTGAGCCCCTCCACAGCTTCTGGCTTTTTCTGATTATGTGGCACTGAGGATTCAAACCCTGGCATTCATGCAAGCTGAGTGAGCTCTTTAACACTAAGCCACATTTCTTGCCCCACCCTTACAATTTTATCCCTCAACTTGCCTATCCTCAAGAAAAGGCTTCTGACTATAAATCATCTAAAGAGATCACTGTAGTAAGGTGTGCAAAGGTAAAACACAGCTCATACTTGAGTGAGACTCTAAACATGTGAAGACTGTGACAAATGCCTCCATTTAATTATGTATCCATGTTTCAACACTTAATAAAATATTAATGAAAAATGAGTTAATGTCCTAAATTATTGTGTATAATTTTATAATGTATGTTCAAAATGTAATAAATATTATGTGTATAATAATAAAACAATAAATTAATGAATCAAATAAAAATAAAATACAAAATCAATAGTATCATAATATGTAATAAACATACATATGCAAGTATATATCATATATTACACATGTATAGAAATAGTGTTTCCATTGCAGGGCCTTCATTCAGGCCTTGGGAACTCTAGCCTGAATTTCTTTTCCTCAAGGACAGTGAGATTTGCCTTCACCTATGGTGCAAAAGAGTTACCTGGACAGTGAGATCAAATCCCAGCAATAGCAGAAATACTGGCACCAGTTCCAAGACTGAGACTTAATTTTTTTTAATGGAAGCAGTTATGTTTATTCAGTTTCATACTGAGCATTAAACAAAAATGCAGTGGCGAATTTTGTACAGCTATTCAGACATCCTTCCTTTACCCCTAAAGTGCTTCTCTGAGAACTATATTGTTTCATTTTTTGTACATTTTTATTGAATAAATGTTGGACAGAGGGGTTACAGTTACATGAGCAAGGTAATGAGTACATTTCCTATTGAGCATTGTTGCGTCTTCCTTTGTTTTCCCCCTACCATACCTTATCTACCATCTCCACAACTACTCTCACTGCCCGGGTCAGTGACTTATTTTTTTTTATTTTTGGCTTGGCACAGGGTTTGAATTCAAGTAGTGACAACACTGAACCTTCCCACACATTGCTACAGATTTACCAAGACCCTGAGTTCAAATCCCAGGCTAGGAAAGAAAACTGGCAGAAATTCCAAACAAGTGAGCTTTATTTTTTTTATTTAATTAAGTAATTAATTAATTTTTAGTTGGTTTTTTTTTTTTGACCAACAATGGGGCTTGAACTCATGTCGTGGAAGTCTGCCTTAGCTTCGATCACCCTAGGCTGGGGTGCAGCATCTGGATCCATATTCGATTGGGGGATCCAAGGCTCAGAGGGATTGCAGGAAGAAAAAAAAAAAGCTGGAAAGCACAAAAAGTGGTGAGCTGCAGAGAGCTGGAGGGTTTTAGGATTTTTTTCTTTGCAAGGTGACTATCCTGGGTCTTAATTACCTGGTTGCAAAGTGGAGCTGACCTGCCATTGCTGAAAGCTGGCGGGCTATCAGGGAAACCATAGGCCAACCTGTCAACATAGGTAGAATGGTAATGGTAGAAGAATGCAAGGGACTTGTTCCTTTGCATATGAATGCCAATTGAAAGAGTAGTTCATGCACAAATTGAGTCTAAAATTGGATGCAATAATCCTAGGTTGCTGATTGATCTTAATAGTTTATTAAGCATGAAAAGAATAATATGCCTTTAATGGTGGAAAAATAAATACCTAAGTGTTGGTAGGAATGTAGTAGGTGTCATTCAGTCATAGAAGGCTCTGGCACTGTTTAGCAATGTTTATTTATTTGTATACCACCATCTGCCTATCTATTTATCGCTGTTTTGGCCAAACCTGGGGCACAAACTAGCGCCTAGTAACCACCTGACAGCTTCATTGGCTAGAGGATGCCATGCTCACACTCACCCATTCATGAATTCGGCCTGCTAGGCCCTGCGTTCAGATCCTAGCAATACCATGCATGATGGAGAACACATCTACAAATCTAGATGCTATGTGATAGGATGTAAACAATATAATAAATGTTATAGGTGTCATCAGAGTCAATAAAACAAATGGTAAATAAATGAATAAAAAAAGAAATAAAATAAATAACTACACCAAACATGATATGGACTGAACATCTGTATGGAAGTAGAAATCCTTTCTTTAAAAGGTATATAAGGAGTATGTTTTCCAGGACTGAGGCTTAAATTCAGCCCCCCTAGGAGGAGGGAATGACAGGAGATCCTGGGATTCTCGTTTCTGGACCTAGAAAGAGCCATGGGATGCAACTGTTATCATCCTTGAATGAGTAGTTTGTGCATGATGGGAGTAGAAAATGATAGGCAAGACTCATGAGATATCAATTATTTGTAATGAAGAGTTGATGAAGCATGACAATAATCATCACAGTCATGACATGAAGGCATCAGGAAAGATCCAAAAATCGGAAGTCACACGGTAGATTGGATTCCATCACAGGTCGCCTTCTCTCCTACTCTATACAAATATGTACTTATTTGCATACTAAATTGAGCTTATGAATGGATGACTATTGTGCTCTCCTTCTCCCTCCCCAGTGACTCAAACTCAGGTCCTGGGAATGGCCTAGCTCCTTGGTGGTTCACAGGCTGCTGTGCTCATATGGACCCATTTGCCAATTGGGCTTGCTAGGCCCCGAGTTCAGATCCCAGCCTGCCAAAATATTCATACTGATGTCAGAAGCCAATCGTTGCACCTGTTTTCCTTTCCTGTTTAAGTCCTGGGTCTCAGCTAGGATGGAGAATGCATGGGCCACCCTGTGGCCATGGGAATAGGGTGTCATCCACGTCAGCCGAGTTATACCTGTCACCATATACTCAAGAAAATACACAATATATCCATGAATAGCATACAAAATAGACAATAACTACACTAAAGGCACGATGCAGTCCAAACACAGATGTGAATATACATCCCATGTTTCAATGATGAATTGAGGACTCTTGTGGCCTCCCTAGGGCTCGATCTCAGCTCCTGGGAACAGACCAGCGCCTTAGTGGTTCACAGGCTGGTGTGCTCACGTAGACTCATTGGGCAGTTGGGTCTCCTAGGCCCCGAGTGTGAATCCCAGCACTGCCAAAAATTCACCCTGATGTGAGAAGCCAGTCATTGCACCTGTTTACAGGAAAACAGGTGCAAGTTCTGGGTCTCAAGTAGAATGGAGAATGTATAAGCAACTCTATACTCATGGGACTAGGTTGTCATCCAGGTCACCACAGTTATATCTGTCATCTTATACTCAAAAAAATACACAATATATCAATGAATAAGAGACAAAATAAAGAGAATGACTACACCAAATGCAAGATGCTGCCCACCCATGTATGGAAATATAGATCCTTGGTTTAATTATGAATTTATGACTATATTGTCCCCCACCAGGGCTCGATCTCAGGTCTAGGGAATGACCTAGCGCCTTAGTGGCTCACAGGCTGGTGTGCTCACGATGACCCTTTCACCAATTGGGTCTGCTAGGCCTTGACTTCAAATCTTAGCACAGCCAAAAGTTTCATACTGATGTGAGAATCCAATCGATCTACCTGTTTTCCTTTCCTGTGAAAGTCCTGGGTCTCAGAGAGGATGGAGAATGCTATATAGGCAACTCTATAGCCATAGAAATAGGTTGTCCAGGTCAGCACAGTTATATCTGTCACCATACTCAATAATATACACAATATATCTATGAATAAATAAAAAATAAAAAAAATCTACACTGAATGCAAGATGCATACGACACCTGTAGGTAAAGAGAGATCCTATGTTTAAAAAAGATGGGTTTATTATTTTGTCCTGTGCTGGGGCTTCAAATTAGGCTCTGGACTGGGACTGACATTCTAGTCTTTAAGGATGGTGAGCTTCCCCTTCCCCCACTGTGCCACAGAGCTACCCAGACTTGTGTTAAAATCCCAGCACTGACAAAAATTCATCCTTATGTCAGAAAGCAATCGTTGCACATGTTTTCCTCTCCTGTGAAATGCGGGGTCTCAACAAGGATGAAGAATGCATAGGCAAACCTATAACCATAGGAACAGGTTGTTATCCATGTCAGCACAGTTATACCTGTCACCAAACTCAATAAAATACACAATACCTCCATGAATTAGTCACAAAATAAGAAGTACACTGAATGCAAAATGCTGTCCACACATGTATGTAAATATAGATCCTATGTTTAAATAATGAATTTATGACTATAGTGGGGCACCCTGAGGTCAATGTCAGATCCTGGGAATGGCCTAGCTCCTTAGTTACTCACAGGCTGGTTTGTTCACCTTGACCTATTCACCAATTGGTCCTGCTAGGCCCTGAGACAGATCCCAGCATTACCAAGTGGATCATGAAGTAAGAAACTGAGTGTGAAAATTATTTTTCTTTTCTCTGAGAGTCCTGGGTGTTAAGCATGATGGAGAACATGTCTACAAATCTAGATGCTATGTGATAGTATATCATCAATGTAATAAATGGAGTGGGTGTCATCGTAGTAAATAAAATCAATGGTAAATAGATGAATAAAAAAATACAAGGAACAACCACACCAAACATGTATGGACTGAACATCTATAGGTAAGTATAAATCCTATCTTTACAATATATATAAATAGTATGTTTTCCAGGGCTGGGTCTTGAATTCATGCCTAATGAACAGGCCTGACTTTCTTATCTTCAAGTATGGTAAGATTCCGCTTTATCCACAGTGCTGCAGGTGTACCCAGACCCTGAGTTCAAATCGAAAACTGTGCAGAATAAACAGTGCAAATTGCAAGCCAGAGAGCTAATTTATATTTTATTTTATTTTATTTTATGCTCAGCACGGCACTTGAACTCAGGTCGTGGCAACTCTGCCTCATCTTTGATCACTCAAGGCTGGGATGGAGCCACTGGACCCAGAGCTGCTCCTGGGATCCTAAACCCCCAGGCCTTGCAGGGAAAAAATGCACAGAAAAATGCTGTGAGACAGCTTTTTATGTTTTCTTCCTTTGCACGGTGACCTCCTGGGTCTAAATGACACTGTTGCAAAGGGTACTTCACCTTGCATTGCTGAAGACTGGCAGAATACCGGGAAAACCATAGGCCCACGTGGCAATGTAGGCCCTGATTTCGAATCACTCTCCTGACACAACCAATGGCAGGAGATACTAAAAGACTTATTCTCATCAATAGGAATAACAATGGAATGTTATCAATGTCACGGTTGAATAAGTTGATTGTGAATGATGCTTCTATAAAATTAGACAGCATAATTTCAGGAGGCTGATTGATTTTATTTAATATTATGAAGCATTAAAAGAATACTATTACAGGAACACAATAATTTCAAGACACAGAGTTCATTAATAGTTTAAAGATGAAAACAATAACAATAATTACATGGAGGTATAATAAATATCCAAGAATTGGTACAAATGTAGTCTATATAAGTGAATAATGGACAGACATCTCTGGAATGCTATAAAGATATATATTTATTAGTATACTGCCACCTGCGTGTCAATCTGTTCTTATTTTGTCAATCCCTGGGGCTCAATCTTAGGTCGTAGGAACTGCCTGTCAGCTCAATTTGCCCCAGGATGGCATGTGGACACTCACCCATTCATGAATTTGGCCTTGTAGGCCATGAGTTCAGATGCCAGCACTCCCAAACAATGAATCATGGAGTAAGAATCTGATGGTGACATGTTTTCCTTTACTGTGAATCTTCTGGGTGTCAGGTATGAAGTGGAATACATATGCAGACCTATGTCCTATGTAATCAATGTAATCAATGTTCTATGTGTCATAATAGTCAATAAAATAAACGGTCAATACATGATTAAAACAAAAAATAAAATGAATAACTCCACTGAATGCAATATGGAGTCAACATATGTATATAAATATAAATCATATATGTAAATTGTACATGAGTAGGATATTTTCTAGTGGTGGGGATCAATTTCAGGCTTAAGAACAGACTTGATTTTCTTGACTTCAAGGAGGAAATCTTCCCCTTCCCACACAGTGCAAGAGACCATGAGTTCCAATCCCAGTCTTGGCAGAAAAAATGGCACCTTTATAGTATATAAGGTCCATTTCTTAGGTATTTCATTATGCCTCCATTTTATGAATGTGATTGTTTAAATGCTTAATAAAGTTTTAATTAAAATCAATCAGTGTCTTATAATATAATTGTGTATCATTTTATCCTAGAATTATTCAAGAACTGTTCAATCATGACTTACATCACATTACATTGGTAATCATATGGATAGGAACAAGTTTCTTAGGATCTCCTACCATTTAGAGGTGGCAGGACCTGGATTCGAATAGTGGGCTCCAGCTCCCACCACTTCAACCTGAGGATAGGGAACTCACCAGTCTGTCCAAGAACATAAACAAGACCAGTGATTAGGCAGGCCCAGTGGCTCTCAGCAATCCTCCTTGTTACTTACAAGGCTGTGATGGGAGGATCAAAGTTATCCTAAGTAGGAAAGTCCTTGAGACCCCTGTCCAACTTCAGTGCCAACAAAGCCATAAGAACCGTGTAGCTCTTGTGGTAGAGGGCTAGCCTTGAGCAAAAGCAGCTCATAGACTGTGCTCAGATCCTGATTTCAAGGTTTGGGACTGGCAACAAATAGGCACACACAAGAATCTGTGCAGCCATCTGGTTAAAGCAGGTTACCCTCTTGTCCCCAACTGAATTGGACATAGTTCCCTGGGAAAGTGCCTGGGGGAGTTGCTGTCATCTTGACTCTGCCCATGCTGCCTGCATCACATGATTCTGGCCACACCACCATTCTTTCATGTTTCTTTCTGACCAATGGAATACAAGAATGGTGGCCACGCCCACATTCCATGCTGCCTCGTACCCCCTGGGATTCCCTAGGTTGGTTGTCACCACTACCAGCAGTTGAAGAAGGTAGAGATGGCTGAGTAGTGAACAAGAGTCTTGAAGCTACTTTGGAGTAGGAAATTGATGTGCCCTCCTGCTTCCCAGCCCCCTCTCCTGCTTCCTCCAAGGCACTGTATTTCAAACCTCGGTTGGTGGCAAGCTGCTGGCAGGCTTGCAGCCCTGACCTGGTCCCGGCCCCTAGTCCTCTGCTCTGGACCTGAGTGTCTGCAATGCCCCCTCCATTGCTGCTCACCCCACCAGGAGCATCCACCAACAACTTCTCCCAGCAGCACAGGTGAGTGGTCGCCCTGTGAGCCTGCACCCTGCAACACCGGTACCTGGTGACACCCCCACAGGTCACGGACTTGCACCTCCCTCACACCCCACAGTCCAGCCAGGGTTCTGCCACTAATGCGCCCCAAGGGTAGGGGGTGGGTGTTAACCCGGGGATCCCACTCCCATCCCTAGTGACCAATGTCCCAGGAAAAGGGCAGATGCAGTGATGGGTGAAAAGGGAGCACCACATCGTCCTTGGCCTGGAGCAGTGGGAGCTACAGAGCCATGCATCTGCACCCTTTCTCTCCCTAGTGGGAACTTGGTGGCTTTAGTCAAAGGTGGGAAACAGCACCTCCACACCTGCCTTCTCAGGTCTTTTCCTTTTTTCTGGGCATGGGGGTTGTTGGATACAGAAGATAGACCCCCCCCCTTGCTGTGTGAGCTCTTGTCTTCTGTGCTTGGTCATCCTTTCACCTGAAGAGGGTCCCAGAAAAGCCCAGAAGGGAGGTGAAGGGCGCTGGTGGTCAAAGCAGAAGGTGAATATCTGGGAGGAATAACCCCAACCCCACACACACACATACACCTGGCCTGTTCCCCTACCCCTCAGCTGTCAACAGTTCTCACAGGGTCATCACCTTTCCCAGCTCTGCCAGCATGTTCTGATGCTTGGTCCATTTGGTTTCCTCGTCCTCCCCAAGAATCCACCAATTAGCCCAGAAGCATGTAGGCCAGAAGGAAGGAGTATATCAATGTATGTAGCCTCAGGACTCCATCCATTTCACCAACAGTGCCCCACCCCTGGTCAGACACCCTTCTGAGGTCAACATGACCCTCTGCTAGTTTTCTTCCCCAGGCTCTGAGGAGACACCTGTCTCAGGACTCCTTCACCCAGCATCCTGGCCTAGGGTTTTGGTGAATGTAGAGTCAAGGCTGTTCCCAAGGGGAAGGATCTGACCCTGGAGAAACGGAGAGGCGTGGTGGTGTTGCATCATTTGAGTGGTGCTCCCCTTGGGTGGGAGCCCCTGGTTGTCTCAAGGGAACCTCCATGCTCCAGCTTGTACATTGTCCCAGATGAGGAATGAACAGAGGCACTGCTCTGAGTCGTGTTTGTGTGTGTGTGTGTGTGTGTGTGTGCATTAGAGAAACAGAGACAGAGAAAGAGTGAGTGAGAGAGAGAGAGAGAGAGAGAGAGAGAGAGAGAGAGAGAGAGAGAGAGAGAGAGAGAGAGAGAGAGAGGGAATGAGAGAGAGATCATCTTTCTGTCCCGACCCACAGGACTTCAACCAGGGCAATGAACCTAAGTGAGAAGGAATGAAGGGACAAGAGACACTAAGAAGGACAGAAAGACAAGGATTCTGATCAAGCTGCCAAATTTTATTTTTCACACAGGGGTATTTATATGCTTACAATAAGGAAGCTTTTTCATTGGCCATAGTAGCTGCAAGATGTTTGCTTAGGGCAATGTGAAAAGGTGGTCCATAGCAGCTACCTGGTCTTTGTTTGGGGCAGGATGAAAAGACCAGATTCTGTAAATAACCTTGAGAGATGTTCCAGCGAGATAGTCAAGCTTATCATGCAGAGAGACTCCCTGCAGGGCTCCCGACATCTCCCCCTTTCTTATTTAGAAAATTGACCATCAATTGTTGGCTGCTCTTTTTGAGGGGGTGACAGAGGCTCTGTTCCTCTAAGGGCCCAGGGTTTTTCTCTGCTCCGAGCAAGCATCCTCACTTGGGGTGGGGAGTTTTACAGGCCTTGGCATGTTTTTTGAGGAGATGGCTTGTGGATATGCATGCCAACCGTCATGCACCAGAGCTTGCCACTCAGGGGTCTTGGGTTTTGGGATCTCGTGGATCCATCCCCCTGCAGTCTTAACTGCACCCTTGATTTGAGCATTTTTTCTTCCTCCCATAGGTGCATCCTCCCCCAAGCGCAGGGGCCTATAGGAGGAGGGGCGAACCTATCCCTTATGGCAATAGGTCTTGCCCGTTGAATGGTCAGGAGTTATGAATAAGGAGAAAGATTTTCTAAATAAGAAAAGAAAGGGGGGCTGTTTCCCACTGGAACAAGCTCATGGCAAAACACTAATTAAAAGCCTGGGGTAAATCCTAGATCTCAATGCCGCAGTCTGCCATATCAAGGCGATGGTGATGAACCTGTATGGGCTTAGAAGCCAAGAGATTAATCTGTTATTTAATAAATTCAAATAGGATGGTCCATGTCTGGAGTTCTAGCTGCATCTGCAAGAGAAAAGGCATCATCCTCGGGGGAAGGTTTCCCCTGGGTTGTGGTAAGCCATTAACCTGTTTTATCAAGCATTCTGGCAGCCACCTTGGGGCCGCTTGTTCTTGATCTAAAAGACAAAGAGTGGTAGGGAGTGGTCTACCTGTAGCTTGGGAGGGCATTTCCCCTTGGCTTTGTTTGCTGAAGGGACATTCACGCGCAAAGTGACCAGGTTGTTTACAATTAAAGCAAGTATGTGAGCTGGGGACTGAACCTTGAAAGGGCTTGGTAAAGGCAGCACCTATGGCGAGTCCCATGGGGTGGGCAGTTCCTACTCCAGCACAAAGCCTGACGAACTCAGAGAGGTCACCCTTGTTTTTATGTGGTCGGAGGACATCTTGACATGCCGGATTAGCATTTTCAAAGGCAAGATGTTTAACAAAGGCACTTTCATTTTCACTAGGCCCAAGAAGCCTTTCTGCAGCCAAGTTAAGCCGCGAGACAAAGTCACTGTAGGGTTCATCTGGCCCTTGTCTAACTTTTGCCAGGGAAGTTGTAGCCGATCCCTTTTGAGGGAGACGCTTCCAAGCATACAGGCCAGCATTTTGAATTTGTGCCAAAAGTCCGGCAGGAAAGCGCGCCTGTTTAACATTGGTATCAAAGGGCACATTACCCAAAAGTTTAGTATAGGTCCAGGTTTTTAAAGATGTTTTAGCCAAATTTTTTTGCACGGTCTCTCTACATTGTTCCTTAAAGTCGACATTCCATAAAACAAAATCACCCCCACTAAGGGTGGCGCGGGCCAGAAACTTCCAATCATTGGGGGTGAACCAGCACGCACTTTGGTTTTCTAACAAGGCTAACGTATAAGGGGCAGTCAGGCCATATTGGGCACATGCATTTTTAAGCTTTTCAACAAACCAAAGCCTAAGCCTCTTATACTCTTGTTGGCCTTTTCTCTGGGTGGGTTGTTCCTCTTCATCCCCAGTATCCTGTTCCTCATCCTCCTTTTCCTCTTCTTCTGATTCATCCTCCCCACCCTCTGAGGTCTTATCTGTCTGGCTCCAAGTTACTGGAAAGGCGAGAACTGATTGATGTCCTGATCTAACCTTAATTTTATCAGGCGTTTTTGGCGTATCGGCCAAGGCCAGTATGCGGAGTTCATAATCAAGGGACCACAGTTCTTTTAAAAGTTGAAGGTGTTCTCGCTTATGTTGAAGAGTCTCGGATAAAGGTGCCAGGTTAGGTAAAGGGCGGGAAGAAAAAAATCTGGATCTGGAAGGGCAGTGGGCCCTTGAAAGGCCAGGTCACAAAAGGGAGGGATTTTCAATAAATTGACCAGCAGTCATATCTAATACAACTGATGGGCAAGCCGTGGGGGGCCGAGAGGCATTTTGGAGAACCTCCTCTCCTGCTTTTACAAGTTTTAAAATTCCACCATCAAATAGAGAACATTTCAAAACTTCATTAATCAAATTCCAATAGGAAAAGGCGGTAGCAGGAACCTTTTCCGGACCAAAGGTTTCATAATAATCTTTTAAACAATCTCCTACTCTTCGCCATCTTTTTGCATCTATGATTCCTACAAGTCCTCTATGAATGAGAAAAATAATTCTAAATCCTTTTTCTTAACCCATGTTCCCCATGTCTTGAGGGCCTCCTTGAGGTCTGACAGAAATAGATCATGTGACGATGTTGCTTGTCCCATAGTGGGTCACTCACCATGCGCTGTCCCCACTCTCCTCCTGGATCTGTCTCTCGGCGGGGTCTGTCGAGGCGATCTCATGATCTCAGACTGTACTTAGCCAAGTTTTCCCAGACGATGGCGTTCCTTCCTTAGTCAGAGGCTCGTGCCCCACGTTGGGCGCCAGTTGTCCCGACCCGCAGGACTTCAACCAGGGCAATGAACCTAAGCGAGAAGGAATGAAGGGACAAGAGACACGAAGAAGGACAGCAAGACAAGGATTCTGATCAAGCTGCCAAATTTTATTTTTCACACAGGGGTATTTATATGCTTACAATAAGGAAGCTTTTTCATTGGCCATAGCAGCTGCAAGATGTTTGCTTAGGGCAATGTGAAAAGGTGGTCCATAGCAGCTACCTGGTCTTTGTTTGGGGCAGGATGAAAAGACCAGATTCTATAAATAACCTCGAGAGATGTTCCAGCGAGATAGTCAAGCTTATCATGCAGAGAGACTCCCTGCAGGGCTCTCGACATCTTTCTACTTGTACATCCTGACAGTGCTCAGGTGAGTGATCAATTGGCAAATTTCAGGTGCTGCATGGATAAGTCTTCTGTCACCAGTCTGGATTTGTGTGTGTGTAGAAGTGGGTTACAACAAAGATGGTCGAAGCTTTGGTAACTTTTCCTGCTATCTTCACGAGGGGAGGGGGAGTGCATGGGCTTCATTGCTGAGGTCCAGGGGCCTGGAAGGGTAAGGTGCTTGAAGGTGACTGATCACCTTTAAATTACAAGACCAAGGGATTTGTGTGCCCTGGAGGTCTCTACTCCCTTGGGCCTGGTTGGTGGCAGTGGCAGCTTGGTAGGACCTGGGGGTGCGTCTCACAGGGGGTGGTTTCCCAGGGGGACAGAGTATGTGGCCAGCACTTAGTAAGGATATGCACCCTGCGAGTATGGAGTGCACCAGCATAGGTTAGACTCCGGGTCTTCTCATCATGATGTCTGATGGTTGAGGCCAACCCTATTTTAAATCTTGACCTATGATCTTAGGATCTCAGACTCCTGAGTAGCTGGGATTACAGGCATGATCCTCTGGCACTGGGCCTCTGATTCTTTTTGGTATATTAGGGTTTGAACTCAAGGCCTTAGGCTTGCCAGTCAGGTATTCCACCATGTGAGCCAAACCTTTCTGTCTTGGGCATTTCCAAAATAGAGACTAAATATATGGTCAGGCTGGGCTGGATCATGGTACTCCTATCTGTGACAGGCATGCTCCACCAGGCCTGGTCCTCTGTAGTTGGGATAGTAGACATGTAGCACCATGTTCAGTCATCGGTTTAGATGGATTATCTCAAACTCTTAGTGCACAGCAGTCAATTCTTGACCACAGGGTAAGCCCTGGGTTAGGCTTCAACTCTTGGACCTCAGTCTCCTCTTGGAACAGTTGTGAGGAAACAAGGGATTTATACAGAGGGATCTCTGGCACAGGGCACAGAGGGAGCGGCCATTAGATATGGTTCCTGGCAATTCTGTGAAAATGAAAGGAAGATAGCTGGAAAAGGCTCACATGGGGCTTGTTATTAATCGTGGAACAGGTGAGGGATTATGAAACAAAACATGTCTCTCTTTCATCCTTACCTTGTCCCCATGAGGAAGGGGATCCTTCACTGTGTTCAGTTTTGCAGCTGGGGATACTGAGGCAAGGAGAAGCCAGGTGACATACTCATGACCTCCAGTTCACAGGAAGCTCTGCCTGACTTCTCTGCCATACTCCCTAGGACAATGGGTGCTATTCAGTCCACTTCTTGTGGTGAGAAGTCCAATTCTTGTCAGTCGTGGGGCTTGAACTCTGGTCCTGGGCACTGTCCCTGAGCTCCTCAGATCAACGCTAGCACTCTACTACTTAAGCCACAGAGCTGCTTACAGTTTTTTGGTGCTTCTTTGGAGATAAGAGTCTCACAGACGTTCCTGCCCGGGCTGGCTGTGAACCATGATCCTCATATCTCAGCCCCCTGTGTAGTTAGGATTAGAGGTCTGAGCCATGGGCACCCGGCTTAAGTTTAATTCTGACTTTTTTTCTCTCTCTCACAGGAACTGGTTGAATGTGTGCTGGAGGAGGTGGCCCAGCGTCCTCATGTGGTTGGAACCCAAGGTGGCCCTCTCATTCTGGAGGTAGACTGTGGGTTAGGAGCTGTCTTGCTCAGCCTGTTGAACCAGCTCCATGAGGTAAGCCCCTCTGTGTCCTGGCTAAACTATAACGGTTATTCATTGTCCATCCAGCCTTACTGGACTTAGTATTTTTGTATGTTATTTTCTAGCACCTGGCCAAAATTATGATACATAGTTATGGAATGAAAATATAATGCCATCTTAAGAAAGTCATTTAGGGCTCTGGAAATGTGACTTCATGGTGTGGTGATTGCCTAGCCTGCCTGAATGCCTGGGTTCAATTCCTCACAGAAAAACACTGAAAGAGGTGCTGTGCCCCAAGTGGTAGTGTGGTAGCCTTGAGGGAAAAAAAAGCAAGCTCAGGAATAATTCCCTAGTCCTGAGTTTAAGCCCCCTGGACTGTCAAAAACAAAAGAAAACAGTTAGTAAATGCAAAATAAAGAACACATACTTGGAATATATAATTGCTCCTTCCATACTGATACCTGACAATAGTCCCTAATTCATGCATTTTGCCTATATTAGGATACTGTGTTGAAAAAAAAATGTTTTGTTCATTAGATCACTGCAGTTAATGCCAGGAATGTACTTAGATGTCAAGGGAAGATGAATTCTGGAAATTAAAAGATTCCAGGCTTTTGAGTGGTCACTGGTAATCACAGAGAAGGCTAGTCTAAGTGAGATTTGGAAATCTTTTTGGTCAGTCATGGCACTAAAAAGGCAGAGACTAATTAACAGTTGTGATAGAAGAGAAGGAATAACTCCAGATGGAAGGAATAAATGATAGTAACTAACATATACCAGAAACTGTTCTAGGGAAATATTTTTGGTTATTGAAGAACTAGTTCTCAACTAGGTTTATACCTCATTGCCTTTAACATTGTAAATCTCTTAGGCTAGTTTTTAATCTCTGTGTGATAAATGTATCTCCTTCTATGCTGTTCTTTCATACCTGATCTCCTTTGCTTTCTAAAAACCTGTCTTTCTATATTACTCTATGAATATTGCCTAGTCCTAAATAACACCTACACAGATGGCAGAGGATGCTAATGTAAGAGTCCCATAGCTCATGAGTCATTAATATAACAACATGGAAAAATGAGGACATATTTATTCCTACCCCAATTTTTCTGAAAAGCTGCAATGTCATCATTTGGTTCAAATTTCCATTCTTTGTCTACATAGTGTCATTAAGTACACATAAATGCAAATATGAGCCAGGTGCTGGTAGCTCAAGCCTGTAATCCTAGCTACTCAGAAGGATGAGACCAGAGGATTGTGGTTCAAAGCAAGCCTTGTCAGGAAAGTCCATGAGACACTTATCTTCAATTAATCACAGGAAACCTGGAATTGGTGCTGTAGCTAAAGTGGTAGAGTGCTCAACTTGAGATGAAGAGGTGAGGGACAGCGCCCACAAAAAAGTGCAAATATGACTTTCAGTTTCCCCAAAATGAATGACAAGGTCAATAGTAATCTTTCCAAGCATAAAAAATAATTACAAAATGATTCACTGCACCTACTTTCACTGAGTTATTTAAGTTATGGCTTCTTTGCTGGGCATATTCTCTTCTTTTAAAAATTGTCAAATATTAGCTTTATAATAAACTTCATCTAATATTTTTTTTTCAAAAGAGAAGTCCATACTGTCGATATCACTTGGCTTTCTTACTATCCTATTTCAAAGCTAATCCAGGCAGGAAAGTCTGTCAAACTATTATCTCTAAATAAACACTAAAAAAAGCCGGAAGTGGAGTTTTGGCTCAAGCAGTAGAGTACTAGCTTTGAGGATAGGTGGGCAAGAAAGACAACTGTTCAGGGACAGGGTCCAGCCCCTGGGTTCATATCCCAGAACCAGGACAAACTAAACAAACAAGAGAACAAAAACAACCCCCAGATATTTCTTTGGGACTGTCCTTAAAGGAGTACTGCTCTGAGAAGAGGCTGCTTGTGCTGAACATATTCACAAGATCCTGCTTTTTTGGAATCCTTATTGCTATGGAGAACTCAGGACCAGACTAAAGGAATTGATAACTGACTCCTGCCAAAAGAGAATCTTCTCAGGGATGAAATATCCATACATAAGACACTTTTAAACCTCCATGTCTTTGTTTCTTTGCAGTAGAACAACTTTAAAACAATGTTATTAGGGGCTGGGAATGTGGTTCAGTGGTACAGTGCTTGCCTTGTATGCATGAGGCCCTGATTTCTCAGTACCACATAAACAGAAAAAGTCAGAAATGGCGCTGTGGTTCAAGTGGTAGAGCACTATCCTTGAGATGAAGATCTGAGGGAGAGTGCCCAGGCCCAGACTTTAGGCCCCACAATTGGCAAAAACAAATGCAAACTAACTAAAAAAACAACAACGTTAATTCCTTTTATTCTATGCTGGCCTTCACATGGCACATTATTATCTTTTGTAATACTCTCAACTAGAAGTTTACAGACAATTTTATATGAATAAAAAACACACTGGAAAAAGTAAGGGACAGAGTTTCCTTCAATCCTTGGGATTCTTTTCTTGTACAGTAAAAAGGAAAGCACAAGTTAATTTGAACTTTATCATTTCTCTGTGTTCAATTCCTCTCCTGGGATCAGTTTCCACAAAGTCCAGTAACAATCATTGGTGCTTCTTGAGGTCTAATGAATGTTTTCTGTCTTCATTGAAATAACACAAGGACACTTTTGGACATGAGGTAATAGGTGTTTCAGAGAAAACTTAGTAAAAGAGAAAATATAAAATTTATATTGCTTATAAATATGTTATCCATGAGTACATTTAGTTCAAACTTCATAATTGCTCTGCAAATTAAGCCAAATTTTAAATGGGAAGAAGGTCCTCAGATCATTCTTTTTGTGAGTGTATTTGCTGTGTGTTATTTCCCTAGTGCACATGAATTAACAGTAAGAGAAACATTTGCAACAATAGGAGAAAGAGAAGTTCTGTGTTTAAGTATAAGGGTTCAATACAATATAGAAGACTACAAATAAGACAACATCGAAATAATAAAGCCAAGTCCAATATGTAGATTTATGGGAGTGTTCCTAAGTGGAATATGAAGTATGAGGCCTTTCCCTTTCTCAATCACGTTTGCTAATCGCACAAAGTTTTAAAAATAGAATGGAAGAATAATTCTGGTTCCAAAGAAAGTCAGATATAAGGGCATGGACTTAACTGGAAAAACAAGTCCATCTCGAGAGAGCAGGGATTATACTGGCAATGAACTAGTGGCTAAGATCACATTTCTTTTTCTTTCCTTTACTTGCATTTTGTTGTTGTTGGTCTTGGCACTTGATCTTTGGGACTGGGCACTGTCCCTCTGCTATTCAGCTCAAGGCTACTGCTCTACCACTTGAGCCACAGTGCCACTTCCAGTTTTCTTGTAGTTAATTGGAGAAAAAAGTCTCTGGGACTTTCCTAGCTGGGCTGGCTTTGAACCCCAATCCCCAGATCTCTCCACCACGCAGCTTAAGATCACATTTCTAACAGTGTACACTCAGCATATGCAATGTGTATGTTCATCTATCTTTATATGAATTTTTGAGTTAAAAATGTGGGCTACAGCTTAGACTTTTCACTCACAAAAATGTTCGTAGTTTAAAAGTTGATACTTCTGGAGATATAAAACCTAAGAATGTAAAGCAGTCTGGGAATTTCAGTTTGCATGCAGCCTGGGCAGAACAGTTTTTGCCACACTACCAGCCAAAACCTGAATTGGAAGAATGTCTCAGGTGATGGAATACCAGGCATGAGCAAGATTGATGAATAAGAGCTTGAGGCTTTTGCATACATACATACAAACATACACATACACACAGAGGCACTTATATGTGTACACACAAATACACAAATGAAACAACTCTTAGAATATGTAGAAAAGTTTAAAAATAGCAATAGAAAATATGTCCTGAGTAATAATTAAGAGATGAATTTTAATATTAGAAAGTCCTCATGAACTTTCTTCAAAAAAGTTTGAGACTATTACATAGGTAGGGACGAGAGATAGTAAGAGAGTCAAGTAATTACTATTAAAGGGATCGAATGAATCTGAGATCCCAGCAGGTGCATCTGAAAATGATCATATCCTGTGTCAAATGTTAGAAGATCTTCTAAAATAGTACATAAACACTCTGAGCAGTCTGTCTAGTGGATAATATCATTGGAGAAGTTCAGAATTGCTAGTCTATGTCTAGATTAAATAAACCAACAAACATGGCAGGGCAATGTGATACAAACCTGGAATTCTAGCACTCAGACTAAGGCAGGAGATTAGAGAGTGGAAATAAATAGTGATACATTTCCTGGACCAGGTAGTATAATTTTGTCTAATAAAACAAACCAAACAACAAGAAAGGAATACACAGTTGGAAGTTTGGGCTAATTTTGTTATTATGTTTTGAGAAGTCAAGTTTCCTATTGAAATGCAACTCGTATATAATCTTCACTTTTGTTTTAAATGCTCTCTTCATTACAGAACATTCCTAGATTCAAAATGGCTCATGATTCCCACCCAAAATTTGAAAAAGTAAGTAAGCATCATTCTGTTGGATTCCAAAGAAATGAGGAAGGATTACAAAATCTTAAGCCTAGAGAAATTTCAAAGTTCATCTAAAGCAGGACTTTGTAGATCATGCTAAATTAGAATTTAGAGTTAACATAAATATTTTAGTTTTGCTTCTAATTTCATATTTTATAGGATACTACAAAATTCTTTTTGAGTAGAGGGTTTAATTGACAAATTCACAAATGATTCTGGCATTCTATTTGCCTAGAATATGCTTTCAAGAGAGTTATAATTAGATCTTAGTTAATAGAAAATTCCAACAATTCATGTATAAAATGATAATGTAAATAATCTAGACAGAGTTGCCAACAAATTGATATTAATTTATAAATATAGAAAAATTGCAATTTTTGAGGGTTTTGTATAACATTGTATGAAGAGAATAATTGTGTGACATCTTCTTTCTTCTACCTATATGTAACACAGGAAACAATTTCCTTAATTATGTGCCTCTGTATACAATGAGAAAAATGCTACATTTGGGGTTTGTTTTTGTTTTATTGGTTTGCCTAGGGCTTGAAATCTGGGCCTGGAAACTGTCTCTGAGCCTGTTTATGCTCAAGGCTCGTGTGCTACCACTTCAATCTCAGTGCCACTTGTGTCTGACTTTTTCTGAGTTTATTGGATATTTGAACCATAATCTTCTGACCTTAGCATCCTAAATATCTGTGATAGTTTAAAAAAGTATAAATATAAATAACATTTGCAAGTGTTCTGATCTCAAGAATCTTACTGGGGGAAAAGTGATGCAACCCAGTTAATTGTAGTATTCTTTCCAGAAGAAGGAGAGAATCACATTATCAGAGGTGTAGTATTTTTTTCACAATAGAGATAAGCTATTCATGATGTGAATTAAGGGAATATTAAGGTGCACTTTACAAGTTGGAAATTATTGGACTAGGATGACTTTATGGCATAAATCTTTGGATTGATGGTTCATAGAAATTATAGCATTCTCTGATAAAATTTGCTTACTCTTGAAGAATTAATTACAGATGCTTCATAATTTTATCCTCTACCAGAATGTGGCTATTTTTCTGTTGACTTCTCAATCTGTAACACTCCATTGGAAACTGCATCTATTGCAAAATTACATAACATGCAAACAGGTACTGTTTTGAATCGCTTAGGTATGGAATGTTCAGAATTTGAAAATGAGTAGTTATTAGTCATAGGAATTTTGAGGAACACATATATTCTGTCCTCTTAACAACTCATTTACTTTTAAAAGTTATGGGTTTCCATAGAATTAAACTACATTCAGTTTTAGTATGAGAAAGTACTAAATTTTTCCTTTTTTCCAAATATTGTCAAGTTTATTGTGAAAATATTGTCTAGTTGTATAACATTCAAGTTGATGACTCTCTGATAAAAAAAGGAGTAATCAATTCCAATTAGATGCCAAATAATATTGATTTTTATTTTTTTTTAATTGTATTTTATTTTATTTGAGAACATACTGTACAGAGGGGCAACAATTACATGGGCAGGATAATGCATACATTTCTTACCAAGCATTGCAGCCTCCTCCTTTGTTTACCCTTCACTTCCCTTCCCCGCCTCCCCCCTCCCCCCACCCAATTTTACCCCCCTCCCCCCACCCAATTATACCCCCCTCCCCCCCCACACCGAAATTGTAAAGCTGGTTTTGACATGACATTTTGTACTTCTCATTGTTGCAACAGGTCCACCTGAATCCTTAAACGACTTGTTTGTCCCCATCTCCTATAATATTGATTTTTAAAAAGTTACTACATAAAATAATATTTACTATAACAATACAGTGAAATTATTTTTTATGTAGCTTATTTTTTAATTTAATTTTATTGTCAAATTGGTGAACAATGGGTTACAGTAATTGTAAGGTAGTGAAAACATAACTTTTCAAACTTTTTACCCCCTCTTTCATTTTTCTTACAGTTTTCTTTCACCTCAATACTCCTTACCAGTTTTAATATACATTTCCAACATATTGTCTTTTGAGTATTGTTATTGCATTGGCTTGCCCTTTGTCCTTTGTCTTGCCATTTTGTTGTTCCTCTTCCCTTCCCTAATTAAGGTAAATGTATACACAATACACAGGGCACAAAATCAAATACAGCCGATGCCAAACCATAGGTGGAAAACCCAAAGAAAATAGAAATCACATAGTACATTAAAAACAACTGCAAAAAAATCTCTGTTTCCATACCTTGGAGTTCATTTTGCTCAGCATCAGCTTCTATGTTCATATATACACATAAAGCCACTGGAAAATAATAGTTGCATGGACACTATATCATATAAAAAACATGTTACTGTTTTTGATGGAAAAGGTTGAATTAGGATTGGGGAAAACGTGATTCTGATAAAGGAATTTCAAAAGAGTTTAAAAATTATGACAGGTATATTTTAATTGTTCAAATTTTTAACAAATTAGCCTATTAAGAAAATTGCCTGGGAAAATAGGCTTTCATGCAAAGAAAGCTATGGAGACCTAGTTGAGAGGGAGCAATGTGGGTAAAGATAGCTCATTTTCACACTAAACAAACTTCAGAAACCTTACTGTAAATCCTGTAGGTTCCCTTGAGAATTGTCCTTACCCAGGAAATATACTCTCACTGTGTGAAATTCAAAGTTCTTAAGAAAACTAAGACATCAATTTTTGTGAATTGACCTTTAATTACCCAAATTATTCTTTGAAAAAGATAATTTGGGTCAAAATATTTAGGGAGAAAGGGCCCTTCAAAATGAAAGAAGGTATTGGGTTCAGACTTTTCTGTTTGTAACACTTTCCACAATGTCTTTGCATGTGAAGCACTGAAACACAGAAAAAAATCTGATTGGTTACGCCAATGATTACACATTTCTAAGTAGCTCACAAAAAGTAATATCCTTATTAACATGAGGTAGTGAAGACTTCTCTTATTACATAAGCCAAAAAGTTTGGGATCAGAAAAGAATTGAGAAAATTGAAAGGGTAAGAAAACAATGTTCTTAGAAGCCCTATCTAAGCATACTGACTTCAGCAGTGGAGGGAGGCCAAAAATTTTGATATAGATTGTCTTAATATTTTTGCTACCTAAAGTGATTTTACAGAGCTTATTTGGCTCACTACAATGTAGAACAGTTTGAATGAGGACAGGAAAATAAATTCTACGTCCAAATGAGGCAACTTAAAAGAGTTTTAAAAGAGAAACCATGAAGATGTAGCGGGGTGGGGTGGGGAGGAGATCTTATAGTCTTTCAGCTTCATTGGACTTGAAGTCAAGAAGCTGTGCTTAATTGGAAATCAGGGAAGAGCTAAGAGGAGGACATAGAATTAGGACATAGAAGCATTGTCCTTTGTAATAGACACTGTTACCCAAGGTATGGATGATTTAACTCTATTCTATTCCATACATCTTGCTGAGCAAATGCAAGACTAAGAAAAAATAATCTATTGAAATAATTTTGCAAAGAATAACTTCACTGATCCTGATATGGTATCTAAGGAGAGTCTTAAGAGAGAACATAAAAGTGGAGTATACTTCAGTTTCCTCTAAGCATCTTGTTAGCAAAATATATCTTTGAGGTTAGAAGTGATTGAACCAAAAAGTAGTGGAGTACTTATTTTTGTGGAACTTTAGACACAAGAAGACTTTCAAGGTAAAAGAAAAAGTATAGCTAAATATTTGTGATCACAGCTTCTTGGATCGGTTTTTTGGAGACAAAGTTTTACATTAGAGTTTGTCCTCATTAACATAGATGTTGGATTTTCGTGGCAACCAAATGCAAGGGTGAAGCTTAATGGACTCCCTTGGACAAGTAAACAGCATGGTAGAAAAAAATGGCAAATAATATTTAGGAAATTAGTTTGGCTAATTACTTTGCCAGAGCAAAGAATGAAAGATATAATTCAAAATCACTTGACTTAAAAGTATGAAGAAAGAGTAGTGAAGAGAGATGAGAGAAAACATAGAGGACTCTTCTGTCTCCAGTGGAGTAATGGATTCTTGATCTTGTTTCTTCCATTCTATCTTCACAAGCTATCAAGTGTGGCTGAGGACTGGAGTATCCATTGCAGACAAAGAGAACTCACAGAAGAAAATATTTGCAGCAGATGTAGGTGATTCACAACCTTAGATAATCTACTTAAATCTATTCAAAATTCTCTGCTACCCCAAACTGCCCTCTTTGAACAGCTTTGTTTGCTATTCCCAAGATTACCCTTCATGAACTATTTAAAATTTTGAGAGGTCATATACATCCTCTCTAGAGATTGCTGTTTGGTTATGATTTTTGTGTGTTTTTGTTTTTTGTTGTGTTTTTTAATTAAATTTCAAAAGGTTGTGCAAGTGTATTACAATAAATATGTCCATCTAATTGTCCAATGCTCCTGGATCAGAGTGACTCCTTCTCTCATTCTCAACCAACCCCTTCTCCAAGATGTATTTCAGATTTATCACTTCCTTTATCACATGTGTACATTGAGTATTCTAGCTGTACTTGCCCCTTGTTCCATTTTTCATTCATTCTTTCTTTACTATTATTCCTCTCTGGTTTCAACTTCCTGATAGTCATTCTGTTAAACTGTTAATATTTTGAAAAGTTTATATACTATCCATGGAGTTTCAATCCTTCGTACACTTGAACTGATGTCAGCTTATATTTCCATAATTCATTAATCTGCAATAACAATTTGCAAGACTGGAGACGTGAAGCACCTAGACATGATTTTATTCTCATCCATTTGTAAGATTAATCTTTAGTCAACAAGAAAGTTTAAAAATGGCTTAGAATATATTCCTAACTACCAAATTTTATAAATGGCTTTGAAAAAGGTTTGTGATTATTTTATTTTACATGGGATAATATTTTCTACTACCTATAAGTTTTGGAAAAAGAAGAAGACTACGATTTACTACTATACAGGAATATGGTAGAAATAGAAGACAGATTTTATGTTTGTCACATCTCTGATGAG
Organism: Dipodomys merriami; assembly: GCF_024711535.1. Taxonomy (NCBI): domain Eukaryota; kingdom Metazoa; phylum Chordata; class Mammalia; order Rodentia; family Heteromyidae; genus Dipodomys; species Dipodomys merriami. The sequence continues at coordinate 1,608,236 of NW_027203148.1, forward strand.
TACCCATATTCATGACTTTAAGTCATATTTCTTCCTATGTTAAACTGATAGGTAAAACATAAAACAACATATGATAAAGCAACTATTTGTGACTTTTTAAAATGTACCTTAGTAAGTGATTAAACTTACTTTATTAGCTAGTGTTTGGGTTTGAATTATGGGAAGTTTTTCTATTTGACACATTTCTGTAAGGCACCTACTGAACAACACAAATGGTGGGTGGTACTATTTCTACACTTTAATGAATGGTTGAACCTGTTTGGCGTTAGTGCTGGGTAAATAAAACAACTCTATTGTAACTTGCACCCTAAACTTGAAAAATTTGTAATGTCAATATTGTCTACTTGTCAAATGTTATTTTGGTGAATGTGATTTTTAAGAGATTATTTGAAAAGGAATATGTTTTCAGGAGATTAAGTGTAGGATATCATTGGTTTGAGAATGATAACATTTTTATTCTACAGAAACAAGTTTTACTGAAGTACCAGTATTTTGAAGCATTAACGATCTTCTCAATTAATGTTTTTGTGAATTATATTTGACCTGTAAGTCAAGTTTTCCTAGCCTTGGTAGACCAATTATGGATCTATCGTTCTAGGAACTATTTTTTTTTTTGCCTACTTATGCTGGACTGAAATCTTGGAGTAATCATTAGAAGAGGAGTATTAAAAATAATTTTGTGACATTTGTGATCTTGGTCACTCATATGGGCTGGTCATTTGTTAATTGAAAGTTTGAATTACTGTACTTTCTCTCAGATTTTGTGATCTCATCTTTCATTTTAAGTTGCATTGCATTACACAATTGCTTACCACTAATTCCGGTGTCATAAGGAATTGAGATGGATTTTCAATTAATTTCTGTTGGCATGTTTCATGAGCCTCGGTGAGAAATCTTCCCCTTGTTATCAGATGAAGAGGATAACTAAGACCTGGGATCCTAGGACCCATTAGTCCTGCAGAAGAATAATACCTTTTAGATATCATATCAGCAAAATTTGGGTACAATAAGTAGAAATGCTTCAGAAATATAGAGAAAAACATTTTGCAACCAGTGAGTTAAAACAATAAACAGAGCAGCAGAGTAAAATCCCTTATAGATTAGAGGAAAACAATTTTTTTTTTACAATGTGAATTCAAAAGACCAAGAATACTTAGAACATATCACAACTTTATACCAAAGACATTGCATTGATACTTTTTATATTCTAATGTACATTCTAAACCTTATTATTTATATTCAAATCTATTTATTGTAATAAATATCTATTTATTTGTCAAATTATCAATTAATTCTAGTAAGTTTCACTGTGTGAAAAAATATCAGCACGTATAAATATAAAATATATAACTATAAAATATAAGAAAAAAGGCACATGTTTTGCAATGTTCTGTTGTGGTTAGGGTATCAAAGGCAACTGTGTTTTAAAATATTATTCCATTATTTCTACCTCAGTGTTTGGTAGAGTTGGACCTAAAACTTTACCATTTGGAGATTTACAGCCTAGAGACAAGAGGAAACACTGTGATTAAAACATTACCAATTTAAGGCCTAATATCGAGGAGAAACATATAGACTTCTCTTGTAACTATGAAAATATTTGATGAAAGAAAGGCAGTAGTGTAAATTCCTGCCTGGATGGATGGTAGATTGACCAGGACATTTGGTAATCATGCATGTGAAAATTTTTTTCACCTTCTTGGCTTTAGCTACTATTGAAATGTTAGGTATAAAAAACAATTATATTTTGATAAAATACCTTCTAGTCTAAATGATTCTGTCTTAACTGTTTATCTCTCTATGATCCCTTTTAACTAATATTAGTTTTGTTCCAATAAGAAAATCTATGCTGTCAGGGTAAGATATTCTGGTTGGTCTGTTGCTACAGGGAAGAAGAGTAAAGGATCAGGTAGACATTTTTACCAGTAAGACATCATTTAGGAATTTTTAAGCTGCAGAAATTTAGAAGTAGCTCTTAAGCAAGGCTTACTTTGAATCCATTAGCTCCACAAAGCTAACTCAGTTTATAAATAAGTACTTGGAAAACAATCACCTTTGGACCTAGCTATAAAGGCTTCAAAGTATGATCAAATTTAAAATGAAAAAGACTTAAAATAGTCATTGACAAAAAAATTGCAAATGTGAGCAATCAACCAAACAATATTAGCTTTTCCCAATATACACAGAATTTTAGAGAAGTAAGATCAATAACATTTTTAGGAACAATAAGGTTTCCTAGTTACAAACAGTCAACCAAGGATATATGCCTGTATAAAGATTGCATCAATAACTACTTAAATTTACAGGATACTACATGCTTCAGCAGGACGTTTACCCAAATTACTACAATATAGAGATTATCATGGCACTTGCACAAGGATGATATGAAAATTTGTGAAATATTCCATATTTTTCATTCTTGAGATGCAAGAAATGAAAAACAGTCATTAAAAATTTATTACAAAAATACAAGTCGTTATGTCGAAAAATGAACTTTACAACTTTGTGCTGGTGGAGGGGTAGCAGGGAGGATTGAGTGGGGAAGCAGGGGAAGGATGGGAATGGATGGGAAGGGTAAATACAGGAGGAGGCTACAATGCTTGATAAAAAATGTACTCATTATCTTGCCCATGTAATTGTAACCCCTCTGTACAGTATTTTCACAATAAAAAATTTAAAAAGGCAAATGTAACAATATATGTAATTCATTGAACTGAAAGTTAGTTTGACATCAGTGTGTTAAATCCTCACCTTAGAATGGCCTTTACATAGCATAATCTTTACAAAACATTTGAAATTGGATAACATTGTCATTTTATCCCAAAGAAATAAAATACTATAAGGACCTAGGAAAAAAAAGGAATCTTAAACTTTTTCTATATGGAATGCTATCTGAAATAAGACATTTATTAACGAACCTATATATTATAAAACAATGTATAATTCAAAGTATTATATCTAGGAGAGAATTAAATAGATTATGGACATTATACAAACAAAATACAGAGTATTTTAAAATATACTTTTTCCATACAAGCACCAGAAATATTTTTAGTTTCTGTACTACTCATTTCAACAGATAAGTTAAAGTGATTTCTGATTTAAAAATCACAAACACTGCAGAAATCATTATAGATGTATACAAACAACTCTTGAATACATTTTGACATCAAAGTCAGGCAATTCACTTGAAGAATACTATGGAATCCATGAATTTTTAAAGTAAGATATTGCTGTTGCTTTGTATTGTGAAAATATTTTGTACAGACACAAAGATGGATTGGCATTTTTGAAATTTAAGAATCTTAACCAAACCATTATGAGTTAGAACAATTTTTACAGCCTTCCACAATTTAAAAGAGGTAGTGATACATATTTATCCTTTTGGCAATATTAAATGCAGTTTCTTCCAAGTTGTTCTTCAGACCTGGTTTGATATAATGCTTCAATAGAAGGCAATCCAGCATATCTTTGATATTTCTATTCCAAACAGCAAGATGCAAGGGAGTTAAGAGGACTTTAGTTTGGGCATTGGTATCTGCCTCAATGTGAACTAAGGAAGCAGCCACTCTGGTATTATTCAACATATAAGCACTGTGCAGGGGTGTCTAGCCATTCACAGTAATTGCATGAATATCTGCCTTGAGCCACCAACTCATGGACCATGTCTAAGTGCCCACTGGAGGCTTCCCGATGAAGAGAGGTATACTCATCATCATCCCTAGTATTCACATGAGTGGCCTTTTAGGAAAGCAGTGTCTGCACTGTAGTAAGCCAATTATTTTCAGCAGCCCAAACAAAAATTTGTTTTAATACTTCTCCATTTTTTTGCAAATGATATCATTCCTCACTTTTTCATCTTGTTCCTTGTCTTCATCAGAATTGCCTAACCAGAGACAGTGAGTACCAGTGGGAATGGGGTGCACATGTATTCCAGAATAGTTCACGTTGGTTGAACTGGTCAGAAAAATCCAGTGAATTTTCTACATCTGTTATTTCACCATGATTTTCTTTCTCTTTTTCCAATTTTACTATTGGAAATTATTCTAACTGGAGAGTAGGGAATTCATAGAGAGCAAAGGAAAGGTTTTCCTCCATATTCAAAGGTACAGACTGAAAATGGGACCAGTGGTGTCTTCATGTGCAGCTTATTATAGGAATGAGAAAATATGAAATAATGCCTTCTATGTAAATTATTTGGGAAATGGCAGAGCAGAAAGTGAAATGATGCAACCAAAAATATAAAAACAAAATAAATTAGGATAATTATGGAGCAGTCACATTATCTATGAGAACCATGAAAGGGAGAGAGGAAGAGAGAGACAGATGTACAATGACCTAGCTAGCCACAAAACCCATGCCTCTGATCAATTTATAGAGCAAACAATTTTATTTTTTAAAAGAGGTGGAAATGGAATTTATGAATTTACTTGAAATTAGTAAATACATTTTTATTAGCCTACATAAAGAGACATAGCTTTGACCAAATTACAGACAAAAATCTAAATCCTTGATAATTCTAGTAACAGATCTGACTGAAATCAGTTGAATCACACTTTTCCTGTAGAGTGAAGGAATAGGTCCAGGCTAGGAAAGCAGCTAGAGAAGGCAGACCGATTGTATCTGTGACAAAACTATGTGGAAAATGGTATCAAGGATTAAGTACTGGTGATCCACTTGCACTGGAAGTGTGAATCTGAACTATTGCTTGCTGATTCTGAACTATTTCTTTAATAATTATAAGTTCCAAGAAGAAAAGGTGAGATTTAATTGATAGCAAAGGATTAGTAATACACTTTGACTTCTCATTAAGCACCTTCAATCATCAAAATCACATGAAGACATTAGACAGGCCTACTTTTTTGGATGAAAACAAGTATCTTTAAAAACAAGGTAATTAAGTATTCCTACAAAGGACTTCTATTTTACTACTGCATTATATAGTTTTTTCTAATGTTGGGTAACAAATAATGGATCTATTAGAAAGCTCTTAAAGCTCATATGTTCAATAGTGAGTTCTCTTATATTATACCATGGTATTTTTGTTTATGGTTTTAAGAAGAATTTTACTAGCTTAAATTTCTGACAAGACAATATCATCACTGTACAACTTGCTTCTATACTCTAAGTTTTAAATTACTATCTAATATGTGTATTAGATAGCTATAGAGGAAAAACTAGAAGCCACACTTGTGGCTCATGTGTTTATCCTAGCTAATCAGAAAGATGAAATCTGAGGATTGTGGTTTGAAACCAAACCAAGCAAAAACATGTCCATTAAATTCTGATTTGAAAGTAACCAGCAAAAGCTAGAAATGGAGCTGTGGGACAAGCAGTAAAATTCTAGGCTTGAGAAAACTACAACAAAAAAACAACAAATTCTGGGACAGAGCCAGGCCATGAGTTCAAGCCTAGTATTAGCACCAAACAAATGAATGAATTAATTAATTAAAATAAATTAAGTGGTCACATGTGGCGAGGCAACTAAAATGTGACACCCATGGTGACTGGATTGTGTATTATTTTGTAATAAGGCAAATTAACATTTGTCCTAATCACTAAAATTTTATTTGTACTTTTTTGTACTAAACCCTGAATTTAGCATGCAAGTATATGTGTGTACATGTGCACACATGTGTGTATGTGTATATGTGTGCGTGTGCTGTTGCAATGTTGCTTGCCAATGTGGACAAGGTGAGGCTCAAAAGAGCTAACTGTGTTGCAATGTTTTTATTTATCAGTGTTCTGTCATGTCATTTCTGTGGAGCCACCCTTCTGTACATTTTATTTGTCAAATAATATCATCATCATAATCAAAGCATATACAACATTAAGTTAGATAAAAGAGACCACTTTCAGCTCTTATTATATGTTAGGTAAGAAGATACAGATATAATTAGGTAGTAAGTTATTGCTGTAAGATGACTGTCAGTACAAAATATGTATTTGACCTCTTAAATTGGTTATACTTTTAAGATATACTCATGGAGTGAGTTTGACTGACTTGACCAAACAGGTATTACTCTCTGGTTATTCCTGTGAAACACAAGGTGAATAAACTCTTTCTGGATTTCTGTTGAAAATAACTTTCTTTGTAACATTATATCTATTCTCACTAAGATAATCAACCCTGTATTTATTTGGTTTGAATATCTCATCATATTGACTGAAAACCAGTATTGTGGATATGCTTGCTAGATATACCTTTCAAAACAAACAAACAAAAAGCATGTGTCACCTCCAGATTGTGGATGCATTTGAAGTTCTTTTGTACATGCAATGGGATCCTCACTAATGGCTCTTTTGTGAAAGTAACTATCACAACTTTAACAAATAAGGCTTTTCGAATATCTTTTCCAATATAAATAACAACCCCGAGAGCATCTTGCAATTTCTGAAAAGCTTTTGAATATTTTTAGTATTATTTCAGTTCATTGACTATAGAGCTATAGACATTTCTGAAATAAATGTTAAGATCTGAAGATGTAAGTGGGTATATAGGCTTTTTATGCAATAGAATATTATGAAATATTATGAAATAGAATAAAAGGATATAAGTGAATTTGGTAAGCTAATTATTAGAATAACTTTGTTTTCTAGTAACAGTTTTTTTTTTCTTTTTTTGGGGTCCGGTCGTGGGGCCTTGAACTCTGGGCCTGGGCACTGTCCCTCAGCTCTTCAGCTCAAGGCTAGTGCTCTACCGCTTGAGCCACAGAGCCACTTCCGGCTTTTTCCTTTTTGCTTATGTGGTGCTGAGGAATCGAACCCAGGGCCTCATGCATGCAAGGCAAGCACTCTACCACTGAGCCACCTTCCCAGCCCCAGTAACAGTTTTTTGAATGTAGATGATGCAGTTAAATTATTTCCTTTGTGGCTCTGTACTTCAGTTAGTTTTATAATCTTGATAATTATAAGAGTGAATTTGTAGAAAAATAAAGGTATTTGAAAATGATGGATTAATCTTGTGTTTTCTGTACTCCCAAGAAACTGAGTTATTTTCAAGTGTTAATATTTTATCATTGAATCTTCAATATCACAAGAAATTTTGAAAAACATGCAGTAGTATTGATGTCTTTTTAAACCAATTGTATTCACAAGTTGGAGAGTCTTTAATTCATGCTTAGGTCTTGGTTTCCATGATTTTTAACCTCTCGTTCCTAACATTAATGATAGGTAAGACTGCATTTTTGGGTATATGAAAGGTAAATAGTTATCTGGGGTCAAAGGTGATTTTTATATCAGTCTTGCTTTAATAACATTTTAAAGCAATACATTTCTCTCAAAATGTTGGGTATAAAAAGCAATCAAGATACATCTAATGGTAAACAACTTATGTGAGCTACAATGTGGAAATGATTGGTCTATAAGACCTGCAATCTGTTTCCTTCAGGAATTGGGGAGATTATTCTTTCAGTATGACTGCGATGCAGTGTTGTCATGGGATAGAATATAATTTCTACAATTTTGAGCTAGAAATCAAAAATGTTATAGTTTAGCAGTTCCTTTCACCAGGGAGGTATAAATTGATTATGAACTTGGAGTTTTCATATTGCAGTTACCTATTTCCTTTTTTTTTTTTTTTAGTTGGTCTTGGCACTTGAACTCTGGGCTTGGGTACTGTCCCTTCACTCTTCCGCTCAAGTCAAGCACTGTACCGCTTGAGCTACAGTGCCACTTCTGGTTTATTAGCGGTTTATTATAGATAAGAATCTCTCGGACTTTCCTGACTGCGCTGGCTTTGAACCGCGTTCCTCAGATCTCAGCCTCCTGAGTAGCTACAATTACAGGTATAGCCACCGACATCCCGCTTAGTTTCCTATTTTCTAACAAAGATAAAGTGAAATATTATTAGAGTGTGAACAATAATTTTGGGAAATTTTCCTAGAATTAGTGAACTAAGTGCTGGTATTTTAGTCACAAAATAGAATGAAGTTCTTTGATACGGTGGGAATGGGCCGCAGGCTAAGATTTACCATTTGTGAAATGTTGTATTAGTAATTCCAACTATGAAGACTTCAATAAATATCATCATCTGAGATTTAGAAATAGAAGTAGTTCTACTTTATGGGATTATTGTGAGGATTAAATTAGATACCATAGGTAACGTACTTGGAAAAACAATCAGCATTTGATCCTTTCTACCTGTTATTTTATCATGTGATGAATTCTAACATTTTTACTGTGATTTTTATATTGTTTCTCTTTAGGATATGCAATGTGATGTATTGACATTCATTTTGTTGGTCACTTTTCTGTCATTTTGAGGAAAATAACTGCAAAGAAAATTTCTGAGAAGGAAACTACTATTTTGACTCATGATTTAAGAGAACACAGTTTAAGGTTCAGATGTCTCCATTGTTTTTTTTTGGGGGGGGGTCCGGTCGTGGGGCCTGAACACTGGGCCTGGGTGATGTCCCTCAGCTGTTCAGCTCAAGGCTAGCTCTCTACCACTTGAAATACAGCGCCACTTCCAGCTTTTTATTTTTGCTTATGTGGTGCTGAGGAATCGAACCCAGGGCCTCAGGCCTGCAAGGCAAGTTCTCTACCACTGAGCCACCTTCCCAGCCCCGTCTCCATTGTTTTTAATTATATTTTTATTAAATAGTTGTATGAAGGAATTTCCATTCAACAAATCAGTTTATAAGTACAATGGATCTTTACGTAACTTTCCAATACCCTTCCAAACCTCACCCCACTTTCATTTCTTCTAGTTTCTGCATTGAATATTATACATTCCCTCTCTTCATCCATAACTCTCTTTATTCCTTCCCTTTGACTTCCGCTCATATCTTCCAAATGATAGTTTCTTGGTATTCATTTTGTTGGAATAAAAGTTCAATTTTATAAGAAATTACACCTTTTAAATACTCGTCTGCAAAGAGCATGCTTTGGTTAATACTGTTGTGTAAACTTGCATAAAGTCCTATGTTCCAAATACACGACAGAACATGGGTCCTCTGTGTGTCTGGCTCTGACTTAGTTTACTTAACATATTTTTAGATCTATCTATTTCTTTGCAAATTATGTAACAGTCTTCATAATGGATGGGTGCAATCCAACTGTGTATATGTACCCCACTTTCTCCAACCATCCTTCTACCATAAGACATCTGGGCTGTTTTCATAACATGGTTACGGTAAATAGTGCAGCAGTGAACATGGTTGTGGAAGTGATTTTGCTATATCTTTTGGAAGAATTCGTCACTATCTTTCTGGGAGCAATCCTCTAGACAATTTTTCAAGAATAAGCACATCCCTCCTTTCATCTCCATCATAACTTTTTGCAAGGCCTCAAAAACACACTACCCCCTACAGGTCTCAATAAGCTAAAACCACACTGGGCCCATATTCTTTCAATACTTTTTTTTCATGATTATACACATAATTTACTGAGAACCTTCTATGTACTTTTCTAATGTGGGAATGAGAGACATGACAATAGAGTAAAAGTAAGAAAATTTCAATTTAATTAGCTATTATAATATTTAAAAACATTTTCAGCTCTAACTCATAGCCTCACTTACTATTGTTTTAATCTTTATTTGAGTACTTCATCAATCCCCTAAATTATAACAGGTGCGTTAAATACAAAAGCAAAAATTGTGGTTTGATTTTGACACTCATGTGTGAGGATGCACAATATGGGCAAATAGATAGATTGGAATTAATACCCATTATCCATTATGTTAAATTAAGATGGTTTTCCCAAACTGATTCTCGAAATTCATATTCCATTCAACAAGAAACTTGTGACAATTCCCTTTGTTTTGCTCCTTAATAACTTTTGTTTCCATTTTATTTTACAACGAAGGTTGATATTTCATAAATCTACTGTAGATACAAAGATACGATAAAATATTTCTGTCTGTATGCATTGATATATACATACACACATCTATTACACAGGTTGTAATGATAATTTATAACTTCTGTAACTACATGATTTACTAAACTATTTAAAAAATAGACAGCTTATGCCTGGAATCATGGTTACTCAGGAGGATTTCCTGCAGGTTTTTAAGTACTGAATTAATTTGTGTTTTCTTGGGTTGTTTTGTTTCATTTGAATGTATGTGTTGAGTTGTTCCAAACTTTCCTTTTGTTTCTTTCACTCACGTTCTTACCTAAGTGCTGAGAAACCAATTCTTCTTTCTCAAAATAGTCAAGGTGAACATTATTTATTCCAAAGCAATTTCAGTAATATATCATGAAATATATGAAGATAATAAAACTATACATGCTTGCCAGGAGGAGAAAATCCTATTATTAATTGTTTGACAAAGAGTTCCCTTCTCGTGAAAGAAATACACTGTATGATGCAGAATTTCACAAAATCATATAGCTAGGAAGAACCTAAACAATCATCTAATACTACAGAGTTGAGGGAGATGAATTGCCCTCCTGAACAATTTACTTTTGGGTCATATAAAAGCAGGCTTGCAAAAAGAGAATAGACTTTAGAGAAACATGATCAGTTGTATGTAAATAGCTGCTTAGCTGATTTTGTTAATTTGTGAACCAATACATGGCAATAGGGTACAACAAGGTAAAAAAAATTAAAGAAGGTAGTATTGAAATACTCATTGGTGTGTTTGTGTGTTCACGCACACGTGTGTATGCACATGCACATTTGCAGGAGCTCATGCATGTATTCATCATTCCTGAAGCTTGTTAGTGCCTGGGCACTATCCCTAAGCTTCTGTGCCCAAGGATAGTGGTCTACCACTCGAGCCACTGCTGCACTTCTGATTTTTGGGAAATAATCACATGTATTTTCATGATTGGACTGGCTTTGAACAGTGGTCTTCAGATCTCAGCCTCCTGAGTAGCTAGCTAAGCTGATTCAGCCTCTGAGTAGCTAGTTAAAGTTCTGACTATCCTTTATGCTTCACTGCTCTTTTATTCTTTTCCTGAGGTAGTCACAAGCCTAACTCATATATATGTCAAGTTTTTTAAAAATACTGCTACTGCTTGGCACCAGGGGCTCCCATCTTTACTCTTAACTACTTAGGAGGCTTCAGTACAGAACCCAAGCCAAAAGTTTAGTGGACTTCCTTCTCATTCTATAGCTGGGTGAACTGGATCATTTCCACGATCCTGCACTATCTAGAGGCAAAGATTGGAAGGACTGCAGAATCCAGGCCAGCCAAGGTAGGCAGCTAGACAAGTTGGTGTGCAACTCTGATGCTATTGATGATGGGAAGGCTAAAAGGACAGATCAGGTGCATGTTCTTGTGGAAAGGGAACCCCTATCCTATAATTAACCACTGATATGACGCCAGCCTAGCAAGAACAATACTCCAAGTTGAAATCCCCAGTTACCCACAACCCAAATAGGTAAATATATTAACATCCCACAACTTAGTACAATCTGTTCTTTGTTTTAATATCATCTTTATCTGATTATCATATGATGTGACAGAATAGTTTCTTCATTATCTTAATATATATTTTAAAAGACCTAGAAAGTTCTTTCTCACTTATTAAGTGCAAACGAATGGCAATTCGTCTCATTTGTTACATAGTTGACTACCACTATAAATTCATCTTATGATTTTTATTAATAGTAATATATTCTGATTTATTACTTTACTTGTAACATTTATAAACTTTTTGCTTCTCTGCTGAAGTTTAAGTATTTAAATAGTATCATCAAAGTATATTCCTTGGGTTCCTAAGACAGTTTTTTACAAAGTTTTTAACCAATGGCTTCTAAGAATTCTTAATTGGTATATTATTTAGTTTATTTTTAATTTCAATTTAATTTTATTGTAAAGGTAATGTACAAAGTGGTTACAGTAACATAAGTAAGGTAATGAGTACATTTTTTAATGGAAGTAACATTGTTATCCCCTCCAACGATTTTCTTGTACACTCAAAAAAAGAAATACTGATACTTTAGCTGGTGCTATTGATCAATGGGTACTTTTGCTTTCTTTGTTCATGCATTTTTTATTATAAAATTGATATACAGAGGGTTTACAGTTTCTTCAGTCAACTAAAAAATGCAATTCATTTCATTTTCTAAATTTCAAATTTTGAACTTAATTATTTTCTTTTGTTTCTTTAGAGTAATTGTTTTTTCAGAGTCGAAGGATTAATTTAATTTTGCATGAGTTTTACAATGTAAATTATTTAGACACATATATTTTGCTTTTAAAATATTTAACATGAATATTTAAAAATTATTTTCTTAATTTTTATATGGTTGGTGAATTTAAATAATTTTAATTTCTTATAGTTCTAAACATATTTGTCCTTACTGTGTTTCCAAGAAGCACACACTTTATTAAGAAGGCTTCATTACCTGGTCACTTTTTGGAAATATTTGTACTTGAATTAAAAAAAAATGTTTGAGCAGGGAATGGTGATTTGTGGCTTCCATTTTCTAGCTATGGTGGGAAATATAAGCAGGGTTTGTGATTCGGGAGAGGCTTTGAAATGATGAGACCTTTATTATAAAAGTATCCAGAGTGAAATGATTAGAAATATAGCCATCTCTAGCGAGATATAGAGCATCTGGTTATCATATTCTAAATCTTGAGTTAAAATACCAGGTACATCAATCTTTTGTCAAAATAAAAGTATACATGTTTCAAAATGTTTATTATTTAAAACTTGTTTGCAAAGGTTCTCGTGTCTTCTATTTCTTAATTTTCAATTTAGTTGATCTATAAGAATCTAAGTATATTGTGAGTATTTTATTTCTAGTAAACTTTTAAATAGTATGAGCAATAATATGATTTCATATTAACATATTTTACTATTTGTGATAATTACCTCTGTTTAATATGATAATATCAATATTCCAAATGTGTGTATGTTGTGTGTGTGTGTGTGTGTGTGTGTGTGTGTGTGTGTGTTAATGTGGGTTTGTGTTTGTGTGTGCTTTGGGTGTACTTTGTAATGTTTGGGCGATCACACCATTGCTTCACACATGCTATGGCAATGTTTTACCATTGGGCTATAGTGTTATAAATTATGACTTTTTAATTTTCATTTCCCATTACTTCAAAATCATATATGATAAAATATGATCCATCTTCTATCCACGTTAGCAATTTTTATTGTTATGTTATTGTTATTTACAATATTTCTACTGGCTTTCCACTTCCAAACTCCTGTGTTTGTTATTGATAAAGGTTTATTTTGCTTCTTTTCTCTCTTCATTCTTTTTCCCTTTAGAGTTTACCTATCCTTTCTTTTATTTCTTTGGAAATTATCATCTTCCTATTACAATTTCTTTACATTGTAACAGGTTTACACAATGCTTTATTTTCTATTTTTCCCATGTTCTCTGATTCTCAGTCAAAACTATTAGGTGGATTAAAACGAAACTTGATTCAGGACACCTTATATTCCTGTTTCTCTTCTCTGAAGTCTTTCTGTTTTTTGAAACACAGTACCAATGACATACAGCTCCTATGTGGTCCATCATTCTATCCCTTCTCACTCTCTTCTGCTGTGCATCGTTATCTAAATCTTAACTCATTCCTAAATTAATTTTAGAAAAAAAATATAGTCTTAGAGCAAACTAGCCTTGGAATAGATTTCTTAATTTTTTGAAAGTACAAAAGAATTGATAATCCTTTGCATTGGAAATAATTTTAAAATGTTTATCACTTATTATAATGCATATACCAAGCAAGAATAATTTTATATAATCATTATAAATATCATTTTATTACTACTGTAAACTAGAATTAAAGTCCAATCCCAATCTATTACCTAACTATCATTATTCTTAATTCCTAATCATCACCTAAATATCTTAAACAATCTAAATAGTCTTGTCTTTAACATAGACATAAATATTCTATACTTTTACTTAACATTTTCCAGGGGCATGTATTCATGTTTCTAAGAAATGTTCACAGCAGTTAAAATTTGCTTTTGTGAAATTAATGTGATACATTTTGTTGTTGTTGTTGTTTGCAAGACTTTGGCATTGTCCCCAATGTTTTTATGCTCAAGGACAGCACTCCACAACTGGAAGCACAGAGCTAATTCCTGTTTTTAGTGATTAATTGGGGATAAGACTCTAACAAGTACTTTTCTGTCTGGGCTAGTTTTGAACACAATTCTACGATCTCAGCACCCAGAATAGCTCGAATAATAAGCGTGTCACTGGCACTTGGTTTGATGTATTTTTTAAATTTTAATTATGTTTTAAGATGTATCTTTCACTATAATGTACATCATTCTACACAGAAATTTAAATATATGTACATATTTCTGATGACAAATAATCTCTAAAAATCTATATCTTTCTGCACATAATGTATATAGAGATATATATGTATATGTATTTCTGAAGACAGACTCCCTCTAAAATTTTTATGCTACTATTTTGACCTTTTGCATTTCAAAGATATACAGTCTTTATCTAAAAGTTCCTGAGAATAAAATAACTAATACTTGATTTGAAAGTAGAGTTTATTACTTTAAAGGAAATTTTAGATATACACATGATATTGTAGTAACATTTAGAGTATATCACTTGAAAAAAGTTCTGTTCAAACTCTTAAATATTTGTGTGTTGTGACAGAGAGAGAGGAAGTTAATTCATACTGGTTAGGAATTTGTAATGCTTCAAAAATCTATTCCATAATTTGTTAAAAGCACATAGTCAAGCTACCTGATATAGTTTAGTTTTTTTTAGTTTCTTTATTTGTTCAAAATTTTAATATGGATGCATGCACAGTGGTAACATTAAAATTATTAATCAAAAGACAAATAATAGCAACGTCATAGACACATACCAGGCTTTCAATAATTAGCACTTATGATGCTAATAATAATTTTGGTGAGGATGATGACCACAGTGTAGCCTGATGATGACTTATTTTTATTTCTGCATGAAAAAATTGCGATTTTAAACCAACAAACTTAATTTGACTCTTTTCTTATTTGTAAGGTAAGGTGGAAAAGGTAAGGACTCTTCACTTTTCTTTTTTCTTGCTCTAGAATTCAACAAATTCATTCTTCAATATTTCTGGTAGACTATATCCATTTACAGATGAGAAATGTAATGCCAACAGTCAATGTAGTGAGTAATTAATGATACTAGAATTTGTGTCTGAGATATTCACTCTGTGTGCTTACATGGAGCAGTAATTTGGTGATGGAGAAGAACAATATGAAAAGTCTATTGGGAAAAAGCATACTATGTAAGCAGTTGTTTTAGGACAAAGTGACCAATGATGAGTATTTGAAACAGGCCAGTTTCAGTTGCATAAAAAGGAGTACATAGAAATTATATTAGTGACAGAAACAGAAAATCTTGATCATTCATCTTATCTAACAGACGGAAGTAAGAAGGGTAAGAAGAAATCTAAAGTGCTCCCACATCTCTGGCTGGCAACCATGTTAGTAATATTATTGGTGATAAGGATTACAGGTGGAAATGATGGATTTAGAGGAAAAAACTCTCTGATAGTTCTAAAATTTATGTTAAACAGATGCATAGATAAGTCTTTTTAGACATCATTAAAATATCCACGACCAAAAACAGATTTAGAGAGGTAAACGAGGGAACAAATTGTCAGGAAGATACTGAAGGAAATATGCTATTTGGATTTGAAAACTAAAAGGACATAGACAAGTTCAATACGAACAGTGTTTTGGTGAAAGTCATATTAATAAAATTTTGAGATATGAATGTGAAACCATAAAATTCTGGATCCATGAATTCAATAGATCCTGTTGATTTAAAATATTGAGAACAAATTCTTTTATCCTGACCTTAGAAGAATTATACAGATATAACTGTCATGATCTTTACTTAGAGGAATTCTGTGAATATTTTTGAAGAGTTTGTTTAGCCAGGTGATTATAGATTGATCTAGAGCACAGATAAGACTAATTTGTCTACAGTTTCAATGAGTGACCCATGTATCCATTCAGTTTGGGATTTTATTGAAATATCTTTAGATATGTTTGGATATTTTATCAGCCTATTCATTATAAATGTAGGACAAGTAATACTGATGTTACTGATGTTACTGAACAGTCCTTGAATTGATTCTTCTTTAGAATAGAAAATGCCTGATTGACACATCATAACTGACATATATTCTATTTAAATGTAGTTCTTGTTAGGGATATCTCCATGCTGAAATAACCCTGTCAATCAACATGCCACAACTTCTTTTATGTAGGAAGTACTCTTATAAACTTTAAATGTTTATTGAATGGGAGAGTTCAGACATTACTCTCACCACTAGGATTAAATGCCTAAAAAGATAAGACATTTTGTAATGCCTTTCTTTCATTTTCTCATCCATATTTGCAATAGGGAAGGATTCTGATGTAACAATAATACAATGGTGACTTGTATTAACACAGCATCTAAGATCTTGTGTTAATTCGGATACTTACTAATAAGCTCCAGGTTTTGTGGATATTTATATTTCTCCTGGGTAAACTAATGAGCTCTAAGAAAATGTCCCTAAGGAGCCTTTCAATTATAATATCACTGTTTGTCTCAAAATGCTTTAAATTCTATGCCCTCTAATGTGAGCATAAGGTTATAATGTGGAACTATTCTCCTCAGAGAGTGAGTACTACCCTATTGCTTAGCATGTACAAAGTACCTTCATACATAGACTGGGCATGTGCAAACAAGAAGGGGTAGTTGAACAATGTTCTTAGCAGTTTTTACAGATGAAATGGAAATAGAGCAACCATGAACTCAAAAGGAATGTGCAAAAAAAGACAAAGGCACAAAGTAGAATGTGCCAAGGAAATGCTGAAGTATAATTTCAAATAATCTGCTCATGTGTGAGGGTGTGTTCAAAGCACAACTTCAGAAAATGTAGTTGGATATCTTGGGAGAAAAAAACTACTTTAAACTATTCTGGGATAATTGTACAATTAGAAGCTCCTTAGTCTACCTCTAATCAGCCACAACATCATCAACTTAGGTACTATTTTCCAAGTGCAAAGTGAGAAAAAGAGGGCTCATCACAGTTAGTGTTCAGGTTGAAATAATGGCAATCACATACCTTTTCTTATGTCTTCATTTATTTAGGAGCATTAGAGTAGGAAAAAGCCATGTAAACATTTTGCATGTACCTAAATCAAGTGTGACGTATTATATTGGTCTCTTTTTAACTTGGAAGTTATAGATTATGTCTTTTATACTCTAATTTGGGACAATGATCTGCTGTCAGTTATTTTCTTCTCTTCCCCTTCTTTTGCCCTTCCACTTACATAATTATTATTTAAAGAGACATACCTGAGCTTGCATTTCTAAATTCTTCAAAATTATCTCAACTACTTCATACTTCTGGCAACCTCCTATGTCTTTCTCAAGGGAATATTTTATCACTACCATTTTTATCCTATATGATATTGGATATCTTCCTGCCTAATTCAGTGCAAGATATAGATAGACTAATTCAGATATCTCAACACCTGCCACCATAAAATCCTGACTTAGAAATCATGATTTTAGAATGTCTGGGGAAGTGGCATCTGTCATTTTTGAATGACCCTAAGTGATACTTACATGCAATCATGTTTTAAACCAATATGCCACTCAGTTGATGAACGAATTGACAAAATGTGGTACACACACACACACACACACACACACACACACGCACGCACACATGCACACACACACACACACACACACACGGTGGAATTATATGCTTCTAAGTCATAAGGAAATGGAAAGACTTGGAAATATCCTACTAAGTAAAATAAGCAAGACACAAAGAGATTCCATGGTTTCTCTCATTTGTAATAAGTAGGAAATGTCTAGGATAGTCCTAGCAGATGAGCCAAATGTCTCAATAGTTATGTATATATGACCATATAAGATAATGCTGAGCAAAATAAACTCCTAGATATGGAAACAGGTTTTTCTTTGAGGTTGTTGTTTTTGATGTACAATGTAATTTCTTTTTCTTTGTGTTTACCCCTATGGTTTATCCCCTACTATATTTGATTTTGGGATCCTGTGTATTGTATATACATATATCTTAATTTGGCAAGAGAAGAGGAACAACAAAATGGCGAGACAAAGGGCAAAAGACAAACCAGTGCAATAGCAATACTCACAAGACTTGTTGGAAATTTACATTACAACTTGTAAGGGGTATTAGGGTGAAGGAAAAGTATGAGAAAAATGAGGGAGGAGGTAAAAAGTTCAACATCCTATATATTTACTACCTTACAATTACTGCAACCACTTCTATATATCACCTCGACAATAAAATTAAATTAAAAAATAAGCTACATAAAATGTAATTTCACTATATTGGTATAGTAAATATTCTATGTGGATTACCTTTTTAAAAAATGAACGCTATTTGTCTTCTAATTTGTATTAATTACCCCTTTCTTTATCAGATGGTCATCAACTTGAATGTTATCAAACTATACAAATTTTTCAGAATATATTTGCCATTATTTTGGAAAAAACACATTATTTTAGTATTGTCATACTAAAACAGAAAACAGTTCAATTCTACGGAAACTCCTAACTTTTAAAACTGACTAATTGTTAAGAGGACAGAATATATGTATTTTTCAACATTCCTGTAACTACTAACTACTCATTTTCAAATTCTGAACATGCCGAACCAGAGACATTCAAAACAGTACCTGTTTGCATTTTATTCTGCAATTGATGCAGTTTCCAGTGTGGGGAGTACATATTTAAAAGTCAACAGAAAAAATAGCCACATTCTGGTAGAAGATAAAACTATGAAGTATCTATAATAAATTCCTCAAGTGTAAACATATGTTCATCAGAGTAAGCTATTATTTCTATGACCATCAATCCTTTTTATGCTGTAAATTCATCCTAGCCCAACAGTTTCCAACTTGTAAGGTGGACCTTGAAATTCCCTAAATTCACATCAGGACTAGCTTATCATTATTGTGAAAAAATACTAAACTTCTGCTAATGTGATGCTCTTCCTATTGGGGAAAGAACATTACACTAAACTTTGCTGCATCATTTTCCCCCCAGTGGTATTCTTGAGATCAAAACACTTGCAAATATTATTTATAGCTATATTTTTATCTATCACAGATATTCAGGAGATCTGAATACCTGAATATGAAGATCTGAAGCTTATGGTTCAAAGCCCACACAGGCAGGAAGGTTCCTTAGATTCTTATCTCCAATAAACTGCTCACGAAAAGCCAGACACAAGTGGCACTGTTGTTCAATTGAAGAGCAGTAGCCTTGAGCAAAAACAGGCTCAGGGACAGTACCCAAGCCCAGAATTTAAACCCAAGGATAAAGCAAACAACAAAACCAAAATAAAAACAAACCCCAAACCTAGCATTTTTCTCATCATATACAGAGGTAGGTAATTAAGGAAATTTCTTCCTGTGTTATATATAGGTAGAAGAAAAAGGATGTCACACAATTACTCTATACATACCATCATGGTGCACCAAAGTCTCAAAAAATTCCTCTTTTTCTAAATTTATAAATTAATGTCATAAATTTGTTGGCAACTTTTTCTAGATTATTCACATTATCATGTTACACAGGAACTGTTGCAATTATCTATTAACTAAGTTCTAATTATACCTCACTTGACAGAATATTTTAGGCAAATAGAATGCCAGAATCATTTGTGAATTTGTGAATTAAATCTTCTATCCTATAGAATATGAAATACAATATGAAATAGAATATGAAATTACAAAAAAAATTACAAACAAAAATATTTATTTTAAATCTAAATTCTAATTTAGACAGGTCCACAAAGTCCTACATTAGATGAACTTCGCTATTTCCCCAGGCTTAAGCTTTTTTTTTTTAATTTAATTTTATTTTATTTGAGAACATACTGTACAGAGGAGTTACAATTACATGGGCAGGATAATGCATATATTTCTTACCAAGCATTGCAGCCTCCTCCTTTGTTTACCCTTCACCTCCCTTCCCAGCCTCCCCCCTCCCCCCCACCCAATCATACCCCCCTCCCCCCCACACACCGATATTTTAAAGCTGGTTTTGACATGACATTTTGTACTTCTCATTGTTGCAACAGGTCCACCTGAATCCTTAAACAACTTGTTTGTCCCCATCTCCTCCACATATTATACTGACCCCAGGATTAAGCTTTTGTAATCCTTCACCATTTCTTTGGAATCCAACAGAATGATGCTTACTTTTCAATTTTTTGGTTGGGAATCTTGAGCTCTTTAGCATCTAGGAATGTTCTGTAATGATGACAGCATTTAAAACACAACTGAGGATTACATATGAGTTGCATTTCAATAGGAAACTTGACTTCTTAAAACATAATGACAAAATTAGCCAAAACTTGCAACTGTATATTCCTTTCTTGTTTTTTTTTATTCCTTTCTGGTTTTGTTTTATTGAGACAAAATTATATTACCTAGTCCAGGGAAGGTACCACTATGTAATTCCACTGTCTAATCTCCTGTCTTAGTCTGAGTGCTAGAATTCCAGGCTTGTATCTCATTGTCCTACCATACTTTGTTGGTTTATTTAATCTTGATATAGACTAGCATTTCTGAACTTCTCCGATAATATTTTTCAAAAGACTGATGGCTCAGAATGTTTATGTACTATTTTCTAACATTTGCCACAGGATATGAACGTTTTCAGATGCACCTGCAGGGGTCTCTGATTCATTCCTCCATGGATCCAACCCCTTCAATAACGATTACTTGACTTTCTTACTATCTCTGGTTCCTAACTATGTAATATTCTCAAGCGTTTTGGAGGGAAATTTCACTTGAGGACTTTCTAAAATTAAAAAATTATCACTTGATTCTAGTCTTAGGACATATTTTTTTATTATTTTCTAACATTTCTGCACATTCTGAGAGTTGTTTCATATGTGTGTTTGCACATATAAGTGCCTTTGTGTGTATGTGTATGTTTGTGGGTATATATATATATATATATATATATATATATATATATATATATATATATATATATTATATAATATATATATATGATAACCTCAAGCTCTTATTCAGCAATCTTGCTTATAACTAGTATTCCATCACATGAGCCATTCTTCCAGTGCAGCTTTTGGCTGGTAATTATAAATAGTGTCTCAAAGACTGTTCTCCCAGGCTGGATGCAAGCTGAACTTCCCAGACTCCTTTACATTCTTAGTTTCTATTTTTCCAGGAGTACCAACTTTTAAACTAGAAACATTTTTGTGAGTGCAAAAGCTGTAGCCCAGATTTTTAACTCGAGTTCATATAAAGATAGAGAAACATACACATTACATATACTGAGTGCACACTGTTAGAAATGTGATGTTAAGAGGGATGCTGGTGGCTCATGCATATAATGCTAGCTACTCACGAGGCTGAGATCTGAGGATTGCAGTTCAAATCCAGCATGCGTAGGAAAGTTTCTGAGGCCCTTATCTCCAATTAACCAGCAGAAAACTGGAAGTAGCACTGTGTCTCAAGAGGTAGAACACTAGCTTTGGACTGAAGAGTGGAGGCCCAGACTTCAAGCCCACAACCATCCAAAAAAAAGAAAGAAAGAAAGAAAGAAAAATGGAAAAAGAAATGTGATCTTAGCCACCAGTTCATTGCTAATATAATTCCTGCTTTCTCAACATGGCCTTTTTTTTCCAATTAAGTCCATGCTCTTATATCTGACTTACTTGGAACCAGAATTATTCTTCCATTCTACATTTTACAAATTTGCATGATTAGCTACCATGATTTAGAGTTAGTAGATGAAAGAGAGTGGCCTTATCCTTCATGTTTCATTAATAGTAATGCTTTCTCTATATCACTCCCATAGATCTAAATACTGGTTTTGGCTTTATTGTTTCAAAGTTGTGTTTTGCAGAGTCTTCTATAGTGTATTGGACCATTATATTTAAACACAGAACTTCTCTTTCTCCTATTATTCTCATTGTATCTCCTACTGTTAACTTACGTACACTAGGGAACTAATGAACAACACACACACTTACTAAAAAATGTTTCTGAGAATCTTCTTCCCACTTAAAATTGGTCTTAATTTACAGAGCATAGGAAATTTCAACTTAATGTACTCCAGGATAATTTCTTTCATGTTTTTTTTATTTTGAAAATGATGTACAGAGGGGTTAGAGTTACATAAGTAAGTTAATAAGTGCATTATCTAATGAGCATTGTTACATCCTCTTTGTTTTTCCCCGTCATCTTTTTTTCTCTCCACCATCCAAACTCCCCCCTCCCATCCCCAAGTTTTAAAGTTCGTTTTCAACAGTGTCTTGTTCATCTTGTTGTTACAATGGGTCATACTGTTTCCTTGTTTCAGCGTTTTATTTCCCTTCCCCTCCCCACATTAGAAAAATGTATATGTAATGTGCAGGTTAACGACATCAAATACAGTGAAAACAGGGGTTACACCATGGAGGAAGAAAATAGAAGAGAAACAAAAAATCACATAGTACATTTAGTACATTAAAAACAATAACAAAAAAAAACCAAGTTGTGTTCCTATCTTGAGGTTCATTTTATTTAACATCATCTTATATGGCCATATGTACATGGATAATGTTTTATAAACCATGACAATTCCATATTTTCTCGTTACTAAGTTGTCTCTGAAACACGTGTTACCTTATGTCCAAAGATGTACTTGTGCTATTTCAATGAAGCCAGAAAACATTCATTTTATCGGGAGTAGCACCATAGATTGTTCCTGGAAGTAAGTGGAAGGAACTGTTATGGGAAGTGGATACTGATTCTAAGAGAGGAATTGAACATAGGGAAATGACCAAGTTCAAGTTAATTTGTGCTGTCCTTTTTACTGTACAAGAAAATAATCCAAGGCTTGAAGGAAAATCTGTCCCTGACTTGCTCCAGTGTGTTCTTTACTCATATAAAACTTTTCTGTAAACTTCTAAAATTGAGAGTATTACAAAAGGAAACAATCTGCCATTTGAAGGCCAGCATAGAAAAAGAAAATAACTTTGTTTTAAAGTATTCTACTTCAAAGAAACAAAGACATGAGGTTTTAAAATGTCTTATGCATGGGTATTTAACTCCTGAGATGATTCTCTTGTTGCAAAAGTCAGTTATCCATTCCTTTAATCTGGTCCTGAGTTCACCATAGCAATGAGGATTCCAAAAAGCAGGTTCCAGTGAATATGATAAGCAAAAGGAGCCTCTTCTCAAACCAGTACTGTAAGGATGGTCCCAAAGAAATATGTGAGTTTTTTGTTTGCTTCTTCATTTGTTTAGTTTTTGCTGGATGTGGGGCTGGAACTCAGAGGCTAGACCCTGTCCCTGAACAGTTGTCTTTCTTGTCTAGCTGCCCTCAAATCTAGTACACTACTACTTGAGCTAAAACCCCACATCTGGCTTTTTTGGTGTTTAATTAGAGATAACAATGTGACAGACTCCCCTGCCTGGGTTGGCTTTGAACTGAGAAAACCAAGTGACATCATCTGTATGGACTTCTCTTTTGAAACAAGAAGTATTAGAAGAAGTTTATTTATAAAGCTAATATTTGGTAATTTTTAAAATAAGAGAATATATCCATCAAAGAAGCCATAACTTAAACAACTCAACTAAAGTAGGTGCACTGAATCATTTTGGAATTATTTTTTATGCATAGGAAGATTAATATTGACTTAGTAGTTCCTTTTGGGGAAACTGAAAGTCATATTTGCACTTGTTTTGTTTGTCATGGGGCTTGAATTCTGCTCCTGGGCACTGTCCCTCAGCTCTTCAGCTCAAGTTGAGCACTCTACCACTGTAGCTACAGAACCACTTCCGGGTTTCTGGTGGTTAAATGAAGAGAAAAGTTTCATGGACTTTCCTGACCAGTCTGGCTTTGAACTACAATCCTCTGGTCTCAACCTCCAGAGTAGCTAGGATTACTGGCGTGAGCCACCAGCACCTGGCTCATGTTTGAATTTATTGCATTTAATGACACTATGTATGCAAAGAATGGAAATTTGAATCAAATGATGACCTTGCAGCTTTTCAGAAAAATTGAGGTAGGAATAACTATGTCCTCATTTTTCCATGTTGTTATACTAATGACTCATGAACTATGGGACTCTTACATTAGCATCCTCTGCCATCTGTGTAGGTGTTATTTAATATTAGGAATTGTTCATAGAGAAATAGAGAAAGACAGATTTTTAGAAAGCAAAGGATATCAAGAATGAAAGAACAACATAAAAGGAGATACAACTTATCACACAGAGATTAAGAACTAGCCAAAGTGATTTAGAATGCTAAAGGCAATGTGGAATGAGCCTAGTTGATAACTAGTTCTTCAATAACCCAAAATAGTTCCCTAGAACAGTTTCTGGTATAATTTAGTTATTATTATCATTTATTTCTTCGAGCTGGGGTTATTCCTTCACTTCTGTTAAAACTATTAATTAGCCTCTGCCTTTTTGGTGCCATAACTGACCAAAAAAGATTTCCAAATCTCAATTAGACTACCCTTCTCATTGTGATTAGAAGTGACAACTCAAAAGCATGGAATCTTTGAATTTCCAGGATTAATCTTCACCTGATATCTAAGCACATTCCTGGCACTAATTGCTGTGACCTATTAACAAAAGGGTTTTTTTTTTAAACACAGTATCCTAATATAGGTTTAAAAAAAACATGAATTAAGGACTACTGTTAGGTAATAGTTGGAAGGAGCAATTATATATTCCAAGTATGGATTCTCTATTCGGCATTTACTAGCTAAGTGACATTTTTGCCAGTCCTGGGGCTTGAACTCAGGGCCAAGGAAATGTTCCTGAGCTTTTCGGTGTTTTTTTTTTTTTTTTTTTTTTTTTGCTCAAGACTAGCACTCTACCACTTGAGGCACAGCACCACTTCCAGTGTTTCTTTTTCTGTTCATGTGGTACTGAGGAATTGAGCCTAGGGTTTCATGCATGCTAAGCAATCACTGTACCATGAAGCCAAATTCTCAGAACCCTAAATGACTTTCTTAAGATGGCATTACTTTTTCTTTCCATTACTTTGTATTATAATTTGGGCCAAGTGGTAGAAAAGGAAGTGGAAAACAATACTAAGTCCAGTAAGGTTTACATTCCTATCACATCACTAAGGAAGTACAGTGTTGACCTGCAGGACTCATAGGGCTGTTGCATGTGACATTATTATTGAAAACACTATTAACAGCTCAGACATCCAAAATATTCTGCTTCCACTTTCATGGTCAAGAGCCATATCTAAGCCTTTTTGTTGATTGGGTGTGTTTCCTAGGAAGGAAGAAGAAGGATGTGGAATATGATGGTTGAAAAATGTGTATATTTGTTCCCTGTCCAAATTTTTTGCAATTTAAAAAAATGCTACTGATGAACTCCCACCTACATCTAATTGGATATGCTGTCTGCACTGGCCCTAAGCCGTGTTGGCTTAGGTTGAAGACACCTTATATGTATATTCCCTGTGCAGGATATCTTTCTCTCACCATTACCTATAGATAGGTATTCTAGGCAAGGCCGGTGTGTGTGTGTGTGTGTGTGTGTGTGTGTGTGTGTGTGTGTGTGTGTGTGTGTGTGTGTGTGTGTGTGTGTGTGTGTGTGTACACCAGAGCCCAGGCTCTGGTTCCACAGGCCTGTATAATCCGGCGTGTCTTTCTCCCAATTGGCAGGCACTCTTCTGCTCGAGACCTGCGGCTCCGAGTCCAGCTCCTTCCCGAGTCCCTGGTCTCTGCAAGGGGGTCTGAACGTGAATCTTCACATACTGACCCTGATTCTACACAAAGCCTCGGAGCCACCTTTTACCTTGGAACCTACAGAGACCAATGGAAAATGGAAGTCTGGGTGACTTCTTAGAAGGTATCTGACTCAACCTCCTTCCCCCCTCTTTCTCCCCCGATCTGTGTACTGGAAGTGTCCCTCTGGATGAGACCCCCATCCCTGGGGCCAGAGCTGCCGATTAGCTGAGCAGGTGGAGCCACATCTCCTTAATTTCGACCACATGCAGCCCCTCTTCACCCCAGCACTCTCCTGTCAAATCCTCCACACCCTTTCCAATTTTACATAATTTTCATGGTCTAATGTCTTTATTTTTGCTTCTTAAATCTTCCTGCTCTTAGAAATCCCTCCTACCCACCCTCCCAGCAGAAATAGCTTTTAGAAGCCCTGCCCACCACACGTGCCAAAGTTCCCCCCCCACACAAACAGATCAGATCTGCACCAGAATGCCCCCAGAAGCCCAAGTTGCTGAGTAGGTCCTGCACCACCCCAAAGGGGGCCATCTTCCCTCCTCATCCCTCCTACCTTGTTCTATCCCTGGCCACTCATGACCACCAAGATCTCTCAGGCTTCTTCACTTCCTGAGTGCGGGTCTCTCCATCTGTTGGGAATAGATTTTAGGAGAACCCCCCCCCCACATACACAGAGTACCAGATGCCGCATCTGAACCGACCACCCACTCTCACCCTCCCCCCTGCCAGCCCTTCACTGCTCCACCCACTGCTGAGCCAGAGGGTGCTCCCTGTACACCGTGCATCCTCCATTGCTCCTTCCTGGACTTGATTCTGCACTGTGCTTTCCCTCTCCACCTTCCCCTTGCAGGAAGGACCTCTCCATGTCTGGATAAGGTTTGTGGGACATGCCCCTGCCCCCTGTCCCACCTAGGGAGCCAAAGGCGCAATACCACCCCTCCCCCCACTCCAGGGAGACAACTCACTGGGAGAGATGGGCTCCCTGGTGGGACAGGAGTAGGCCCAAGCACCTGGCTCATGTTTCCCCCTCTTCCTTCCTGGACTGTTTCTGCTGTGGGCTCTGCAGGTGCACACGGCCTCCCCCAACCCCTTTCCTCTGGAGATGCCTTTTCTCACCCCACCTGGAGAGGTCACCAGCTGATTCCCCACCCCCTCACCCCACTCCCATCCCCAGCTCCTTCTTGGATCCCTCTTGGCTGTCCAGCCCTACGCAACCAAGTCTGATCTGTGTGGGAAATCCAGAAGCTGGCCTGCATTCCTGTGGGAGGCTCTCTCCTCCACTGCTCCCGGATGTGTCTTGAGTTCCCTCCCCCATGCTCACCCATTTCCCTGGGAAATGACCTCTCAATGCCACAGCCACACACAGAGCCAAGGCTCTCTGTTGGCACCTGGGCCATGTCAGCCACAGTGGGTCTGAATTAGAGAGGCCTCAGGAACCAGAGGGGACCCACAGGTTGAGGGCAGCCTTTCCTATCTCCTACATTCCCTCATCCCAGGATATTAGTCTGGGAGGAGGTGCTGGTGCCCCGTGGCCCCACTGGTATGGTCGGATGTGTTGTAGCAAAGCCCAAGGGAGGCCTAGCCCCCCTCCCCACTGCAGGCATATGGCAGCAGCCCCGAATTCTCCCTTCCTACTTTCTCCCTTCCCTGAAGGCCAACTTCAAGATTTCCCAGATGGAGGCCCACACCTTCTCCCCTACTGGTCTCTGAGGGCTCCGCCTACTAAGTCCACCCACACTGCTGGGTTGGCCTGCTCCCCATTTGCTGCCCCTCCCTGGCAGTCCGGGTTGGTTCTCATTGAGGAAGCCCAGAAATCCTGGCTTCCTCTTCCCCGCTTGGCTGGCCCTTTCCCACTGACTGCTCCTGCCTCTCCTGCCCCGCCAGTCCCTCTCCTGCTTCTCCTAACCATAGGGTCCTAGGGGCCCAGCAGGCACAACACCGAGACCCCATCTGCATCTGCTCCATCCTTGCTCCTCCATTTCCCCCATCAGCCCTACCTCCTCCATTCCTGGCCTGCCCCTGTCCTAAGTTTCATGCCCCTTCCACTTATCCCACCCCTCCTTGGCAGCCTGGCCCTCTCAGAATGGCAAAGGCTCCATGGGCCATTAAGAGTCAGTTCCCAGTTTTGGAGCTTGCTCCAACCTCATCCCTTCCAGGCCAGGGCCATTCTCTCTCTGCTTTCCAGGAAATGACTTCTGGAGCTGTCCTGATCCCATGGGCTGATGCGGGGCAGAGGAAGAGTTGCTGGGGCCTCAGCCTGAGGGTCTTGCCTGGGGTACCGGGGCTGCAAAAGGCCTACTGGGAACAAGACACTGGGATCCAAGCAGCAGCAGGAAAAATGGGGCGGGACCAGGCTCAGGAAACAGATGCCAGCAAGCCTGGAATGGCAGGGCCTTGTCGCGAGTCTATCCCTGTGATGCAGGTGGGAGCAGAAGGAAGTGGGTGGGCCCAGTCAGGCCCCTGCATCTGTTCTTCCCTGAATCCAGGGGATGGAGGGAGACCTAAAGGGCGAATCCTGCTCAAGGTGCAGGTACTGATGTGCAAACCAATGGGATGGGGCCCTAATTCGGGTGCCTCCCAAGGCGCTCCTGCTAGAGAGCCCCATGGCAGAAACCGCCCCAAGCACCCCACTGGCAGGTGAGCTATGGGGCTGAGCCCTGGGGCTGGTCTTGCCAAAGAATGTGGATGCCAACTATATTTTAGATATGAGACCCTAGTCCGTTGTATGGCTAGTGAAGATTTTCTCCCAATCTGTGGGCTTTCTATTGATCTTGCTAGCTATGTCCTTTGCCATGCAGAAGCTCTGCAACTTCATGCAATCCCATTTCTCCAAACTTTCTTTGATTTGTTGTGTTTCTGGGTCTCTATTAAGAAAATTTCGGCCTGAGCCGAGGAGGCCTAGGGTTTCTCCTATTCCATCCTGTAATGTTTTCAGAGTGTCTGCTTTGACTCCGAGATCTTTGATCCATTTGGAGTTGATTCTGGTACAGGGTGATATATAAGGATCTAGTTTTAGTTTTCTACAAGTAGTTAACCAATTTTGCCAGCACCATATACTGAAGAGGCTGTCTTTCTTCCATTCTATTATTTTTGCTCCCTTATCGAAGATTAGTTGGCTATAGGTCTGTAGGTTCATTTCTGGGTTTTCAATTCTATTCCATTGGTCCTGAGGTCTGTTCTTATGCCAATACCAAGCTGTTTTGATTACTATGGCTTTATAGTAGAGTTTGAAATTTAGTATTGATATTCCACCAGCAGTGTTCTTTACACACACACACACACACACACACACAGAGGAAGGTAGTAATGATGAGCTGAGCTAGAACTGGGGGCAGTCCTGAGGCATAGACATAGTAAACTCTCAAGGCGGATCAAGTAGTTTCTCCCTAAGTCCTTCATGGGCTGAGGGTTCTGGGCCATGGCAGTTAGTACCATGGAACCTGCCCCTTCATCCGTGTATGGGGCCACAGGACCCAGGGAAGGACACTATGGATGCTCCTTTGTAGTCGGCCCACAATTGCAGACCTTCATATACCCCCACGCACTGGTGAGGAAAACAGGGCTCTGAGCCCTGGGACTCCAGAGATAGCAACTGCTACAAGCAGCAGCCAGCCGGCTTTAGATTCCTGAGCCTACAAGTCTATCATGAGCCCAACTCAACACCTGCTCAAGGTGTGCCTGATGATTAACACTGTTGTGATACTTGTATGAGTGGGTGTTACCTGCTGTGCCATTTTGCAGCCATTGCCCCTCCTGGCCCAGAACTATGATCTGAGACGTCGATTGCCTGGTCAGATGCACACTGCACCCATGACAGATGTCATTCTGATGACCCGACCAATGACCTCCATACCCCAGGCCTGGATTCTTCTCTGATACCGTGGCCTGCTCTATAGGAAAAGGCCTCAAAAGAGGCTGCACTCAAGACTTGTAGAAGACCAAGACATTGGGAGATCCTCAGGGGCCCACTGGAAAATACTCTGCCTAGAGTCACAGAGTGAGGCCCAAGAAGGCCAGGTGTTGTTCATGGGGCTTGAACTCTGGGCTTGGATGCTGTCCCCTAGCTCTTCAGCTTGCCACTTGTGTCACAGGGCCAATTCCAGTATTCAGGAGGTTCCTTTTAGATCAGAGTCTCCTGGAATTCCTGCCTGGGGTTGGTTTTGAACCGTAATCCTCATATCTCAGCTTCCTGAGGAGCTAGGAGGAGAGGTGTGAGTCACTGGCACCTGGCTGATCTGACCTTTCAGTAGCTCCTGAAAGCTTTTCTTTATTTTTTTAGGTGCCAATGCTGGGGCTTGAACTCAGGGTCTGGCCTCTGGTCTCTTAACTTTTTCCCTCAAGTCTGGCACTCTACCACTTGAGCCACAGCTCCATTTCTGGCTTTTGTAGTTAATCTGCAAGAACAGTCTCACTAACTTTTCTCACCTGAGCTGGCTTGACTCATGATCTCTGATCTCAGTCTTCTGAGTAGCTAGGATTTACAGGGGTTGAGCCACTTCTGGCATTGTGCTAGAAGCTTTTCTTAAGCAAGCATTCTTCCCTGTGTTTGCCTTGAATCCTCCATGCAAAGGAGGCCTGAGGGTCAGGAGGTGTGAAAAATAGGCTTCCAGCCACAGGAAATGGCTGGAGTCCATGGTGAAAAGCCAAGCTAATCTTCCCCCTGGGCCCCATTCTGGGAACCCACCATTTGCCCTACCTGTGTCTCAACAAATCTTGATCCAGCATTGAATGTTCTGCCAGAATGTCTGAAGCCACAGAACCTTCATTCCACCTACATCACTTGGTCCATACGACACATAAGGACCTTTGCCCATGATGGACCTTCTGCCTGAGGCTCTCTGTCCGGTTCCATGCATTAGAACTCCTGTGGAATTTTGGCACTGGTTTTATCACCTCCTGGAGCAAATTTTTCCTTCCCTTCTCTCTTTTTTTATTATTGAGTTGCTATAGACAAAACTTTGTGCAGGGTGACTGGCAAATGCTCTATCTTGGTGTGTTGTGTGTGCATGTGCATGTGCATGTGTGCACCCGCGTGAGCATGCACGCGCGTGTGTGTGTGTGTGTGTGTGTGTGTGTGTGTGTGTGCCAGTCCTAATGTTTGAATTTATGGTCTGGACGTTGTCCTAACCCTGAGCTTTTGTGCTCAAGGCTAGCACTCTACTACTAGAATCACTGCTCTACTTCTCACTTTTTGGGTGTTTAATTGAAGAAAAATGTCTCATATAGACTTTTTGTTAGTAATTGGGATCCTCAGATCTCAGCCTCCTGAGTAACTACGATTACAGGGGTGAGCCAGCAGCACCTGCCTTCTACTCTACCTCTTACCTATAACCTTGGCCCTCCTCTGTGTCCCAGAAGAATATGTCTCACCAGACTCACTTTTTTTTTCCTTTTTGCCAGTCTTGGGGCTTGAATTCAGGGTCTGGGTATGTTCCTGAGCTTCTTTTGCTCAAGGCTAGCACTCTCTCACTTAAGCCACAGTGCCACTTTTGGCTTTTTCTGTTTCTGTGGTACTAAAGAATGAAACTCAGGGCTTCGTTTGTGCTATGTAAGCACTCTATCACTAAGCCACATTTGCAGCCCACTTCTAATGGGAATTATGAGAGTGGGATTTATTGAATTACCCCTTTTGGTGTAGAAATAGCTGATTATTTCATGTCTATGCCAAGATTTGGGACTAGCTTTTGACTTGGCAATGAGGAATGATAGATGAGTGATAGCCACCAGGCCCCAGAGGTCTAGGCTCACATCCTACACAGGGATAGAGACTATGCAGAGAGAACCTTGGACAACTCCTCCAACCTAGGGACTGTGGACTCTCTGGAAGCAGTGGCTGGCTGCAAAGTGTCCCAATGAGATGCCTCAGACAGAACATTATGCACCCTTTGCACACACTAGGCCAGGCAAAGTCTTCAGGTCTTCAGTTATTAAATGGCAGAGGGTGCTTTGTTCAAGCTGCTGGCTCACACTTAGTACTCTATGAGGGCTTGTCCCAGTTTGACCAGGTTGGGGTGGCTGGGGACCGGGCAACCTGCTGAATGCCCATCATCCATACAGAGATCCATGTAGTTATTGCCTCTTTTTTGGGGGAGGGCAGGTACTCTATTGCACTATGATCCTAGGCCCTGCTCTTGAGCTCCTTTTGCTCAAGGGTAGCGCTCTGCCATTGAGTCACAGCCCCATTCATGTTTATTTTTCTGGTGATCTCTTGGAAAGAAGAGTGTCCTAGACTTTCCCATCCCATCTGAATTTAAATTGGCATTTTCTACATCACAGCCTCCTGAGGAGTTAGGGTTATAGGCAGGAACCAATGACACCTTACTTTATTTTCTTCTTGTTATTTTTTTCAATTTTAACAGTCTGAAATTTTCACTGTGTCATTCCAATGGTTTGCATTCGAAGTAAACTACCGAGGTCTGGAGTTCAAATGCTAGGAATACCACCCACAAATGGAGGGAGATCCTGAAAAACTCATTTCTGTTCATGTGGATGCTAACGGAATGTTATAAAAATGATAAATGTGCCGTTGATTCATGATTCTATTTTAGAATGCCACTCAAAAAATATTGGATTTATGTCTTCCATTCTAGCACCATGGTATGATTAAGGGTATTGAATGATTTTTAATTAATACTTTTATAAGTATTCAACAGTAATATTTCATTAAATGGAGGCATAATTTAATAAGTAATAATTGGTAATAACATATATAATTTAATTACCTCACAATCCCTCTCTTTGTATATATATATATATATATATATATATATGTATATCAATCTACACATGTCTCTATATCTATCTATCTATCTATCTATCTATCTATCTATCTATCTATCTATCTATCTATCTATCTATCTATCTATCTATTTATCTGTCTATCTATCTAAATATCAAGCACTCCTGTGGCTTGATCACAGGTCCTCAGAACTTCCTGGCAGCTCAGTTTGCCAGAGGCTGGTCTGCTAAGACTGTGACCTCATTTATGGACTGGGCATTCTAGGCTGTGAGCTGAAATCCCAGCATGGCCAAAAATTTATTCATGGAATAAGAAGCCAATATTAGCACATTGTTTTCCTTTTCTGTGAAAGTCCATGGTCTCAGTATGATGTATAATCCATATCTACATATATCCTATGTGATATGATGTAATAAAAGAAATGTTATATATGTAATAATGCTAAATAAATAAGGGTAATAAATGTCATATTTCTGCAAAATTTTGATCAATCAACTTCAACAATTCATCCAAAAAATCATATACCACGATCAAACAAGATTCATTTCAGAGATGCACAGCTGGTTCAATATATGCAAATCAATTAATATAATTCATCACATCAACAGGAGCAAGGATAAGAACCACATGGTTATCTCAATAGATGCACAAAAAGCAATTGCCAAGATCTAACACCGCTTTATGATGAAGGTGTTGGAAAAATTAGGAAACCATGGAACATTCCTCAATACAATAAAGGCAATATATGACAAACCTACAGCCAGCATTATTCTTAATGGTGAAAAATTAATGCCATTTCCTCTTAACTCAGGAACAAGACAAAGAGGTCCACTCTCTCCACTTCTTTTGAATCTAGTATTAGAATACCTAGCTACAGGAATAAGACAAGATGTAAACATAAATGGGATCCAAATAGGGAAAGAAGAAGTAAAACTCTCCCGCTTTGCACATGACATGATCTTGTATTTAAAGAATCCCACAGACTCCACTCCCAAATTACTCAAGCTGATTCAAAACTTTGGCAAAGTAACAAGATATAAAATTAACCCTCAAAAATCATTGACTTTTCTGTATGCCAACAATGAGAAAAGTGTGGCTGAAATTAGGAAATCAACTCCATTCCTAATAGCCCCACAAAAAAATAAAATATCTAGGAATTAACCAAAAAAGTGAAGGAGCTCTATGATGAAAACTTTAAAAAGTTGAAAAAGGAAATCAAAACAGAATTTAGAAAGTGGCAAAAACTCCCATGCTCATGGATTGGAAATATTAACCTCATGAAAATGGCAATACTTCCCAAGGCTGTCTATCAATGAGATACCTATCAATATTCCAACCTCAGTCTTCAAGGAAATAGAAGACGCACTCCAAAAATTTATATGGAACAACAAACGATCCCAAATAGCAAAAATGATCCTCAACAGAAAGAACAGTGCTGGAGGAATATAAATACCAAATTTCAAACTCTACTACAAAGCCATAGTAATCTAAACAGCTTGATACTGGCACAAGAACAGATCTCAGGACCAATGCAATAGAATTGAAAACGCAGAAATGAACTTACAGACCTATAGCCATCTAATCTTCAATGAGGGAGCTAAAAAAATAGAATGAAAAAAAGACAGCCTCTGCAGTAAATGGTGGTGGCAAAATTGGTTAACTACTTTTAGAAAAATAAGCTAGATCCCTATATACCACCGTGCACCAGAATCAATTCCAAAAAGATCAAAAACCTCAGAGTCAAAGCAGACACTCTGAAAACATTATAGGGTGTAATAGGAGAAACCCTAGGTCTCCTTGGCACAGGCTGAAATTTTCTTAATAAAGAGCCGGAAAAGCAACAAATCAAAGAATGGTTGGAGAAATGGGATTCCATGAAATTGCAGAGCTTCTGCATGGCAAAGGACATAGCTAGTAAGATCAATCAAAGCCCACGGATTGGGAGAAAATCTTCACTAGTCATACAATGGACAAGCGTCTCATATCTAAAGTATACCTAGAACTCAAAAAATTAAATCCTCCAAAAACAAATCTTTAAAGAAACAACTGCCCAATAAATAAGTGGGCTAAAGACTTTAAGAGAAACTTCTCTGAAGAGGAAAGAAGGATTGCCAATAGACACCTGAAGAAATGTTCAACCTCCTAGCCATTAAAGAAATGCAAATCAAAAGAACATGAGATACCACCTCACCCCAGTTAGAAAGGCTATAATCAAGAACTATAATAACAGCGGGTGCTGGAGC
This sequence comes from Dipodomys merriami, assembly GCF_024711535.1. Lineage (NCBI taxonomy): Eukaryota > Metazoa > Chordata > Mammalia > Rodentia > Heteromyidae > Dipodomys > Dipodomys merriami. Next base: position 1,642,895 of record NW_027203148.1, read on the forward strand.
GGATGTGGACAGAAGGGAACCTTACTGCATTGTTGGTGGGAGTGTAAACTTCTTCAATGACTTTGGAAAGGAGTATGCAGGTTCCTCCAAAGATTCCACATAGAGCTCCCCTATGACCCAGCAATTTCACTTTTGGGCATTTACCCAAATGTTCACAAACAAGACCACACTAAAGCTACCAGCACGACTATGTTTATTGCAGAATTTTTTACCATAGCTAAGATATGGTACCAGCTCAGATGCCACTCAGTAGATGAATGGATCAAGAAAATGTGGTATATATACACAATGGAATTCTATGCCTCCATCAGAAAGAATGGCATTGCCCCATTTGTTAGGAAATGGAAAGACTTGGAAAAATTATATTAAGTGAAGTAATCCATGTCCAAAGAAACATAGGTCCCATGGTTTCCCTCATTTGCAATATCTAGTGTATGTCTGAGTCAAGCAGAAAAGGTCAAATAAATTGATTTCCCGGAAATGAACCCTAAGATATGTATTCAAATGTGTTTTTTCTTTCATGTGATTGTTTCTAACACATTTATAAGATTATTTCTTTGTTGCTTTCTATGTCCCTCCCCACTTTATAACCCCTGCTTTCACTGTATTTGATGTCGGTATAATTTGTGGAGGGGAAGGGAAAAAACAAATTGTTTAAATAGGGATACAGGTGGACCCATTGCAACAATGAAATGTACAAGTCATTATGTCAAAATATGATCTTTACAACTGTGGCAGGGGGGGGTGCTTGGAACGATGATTGTGTGTGGGGGGTGAGGGGCGGGGAGAGAATGGGAAAAGATAGGAAGGGGAAACAAAAAGGAAGAGGCTACGAAGCTTGATAAGAAATTTACTCATTATCTTGCCCATGTAATTGTAACCCCTCTGTACAATATTTTCACAATGTAAAATAAAAGAAAAAAAAGTACCAATTAAAATAGTAGTTAGTGTATGATTATATAAAACTACATTGACTAATTTTCAATTAATACTTTATTATTTATTCAATCATGTTACTTAAAAAAAGAAGGAATAATTTAAATGCCAATAATTTGTAATAATATTTTATATGCAATTTCCTAGTATATATCTCTCTTGCTATATATATATATATATATATATATATGCATCTATTTATCTATCTATCAATCTACATATTTATGTGTTCATACACTTGTCAGTCATCGGGCTCATTTGTAGATTGCTCGCCTACTATGTACAAAGCCCTGAGTTCGATTCTTCACTCCCTTGTGCACAGAAAAATCTAGAAGTCGTGCTGTCGCTTAAGCAGTGGAGCACTCGCTTTGAGCATAAAAGCTTTGGGACTGTGTCTAGACCCTTTCTCAAGACCCAGGACTGGCACCAAAAAATAAAAAATAAAATGTTCTGACTGCAACAATATAAGGATAGTACTGCAAATACCTCATCACAGAACAAGCATGGAGTCTGGTGCTTGCAGCTGCCATCTTACCTGACTTACCAGAGATAAATCACTGCAACCCAGCTCCACAGAACCAGAAGTTGCTGGTTCACTCACCACTGTCATCCAAGATACTCAGGAGCTGATCTGTGAAACTCTGAGCTGTGGTTCACAGTAGTAGAGCTCTAGCCTTGAGCAAAAGACCTTAGAACAGTACCCCCAAATTTTCAGTGCATTCCCCATGGCTCTTTGCAACAGAGAGTTATGATCTAGGTGTCTGTAGCTGAGGTCTGTCACCCTGCCTACTCAAGAAACTGAGATGTGAGGATCTGGGTTCTAAACTATCCCAGACACAAAAGTTCCCATGAGACTATTATCTCCTATTCACCACTTAGAAACTTGAAATGGAAGCTGGGCACCAGTGACTAACGCCTGTCATCCTAACTACTCAGGAGCCTGAGAGCTGAGGATCATGGTCCAAAGCCAGCCTGGGCAGGAAATTCCTTGAGATGGACAATTCTCTCCAGTGACCCACCAAAAACCTGAAGGGGTGTTGTAGCTCAAGTGGTAGAGTGCTTGGTTTTAGCTGAAAAGCTCTAGGATAGACAGCACCCAGGCCTAGACTTCAACTCTTCCAACTTACATTGGGTGGGGGGAGGGGGGAGGCGGGGAAGGGAGGTGAAGGGTAAACAAAGGAGGAGGCTGCAATGCTTGGTAAGAAATGTATGCATTATCCTGCCCATGTAATTGTAGCCCCTCTGTACAGTATGTTCTCAAATAAAATAAAATAAAATTAAAAAAAAAAAAGAAACAAACAAACCAATAGAGGAGTGGTTAGAGTGCTTTGCATGTATGAATCCCTGGAATTGAATCCTCAGTACCACATCACTAGAAAAAAGCCTGAAGTGGCCCTGTGGCTCAAGTGGTAGAGTGCTACCCTTGTACAGGAGAAACTCAGGAACCATGCTCAGGTCCTGAGGTCAAGTTCCAGGACAAGTGTATGCACACACACACACACACACACACACACACACACACACACACACACACACACACACACACACACACACACACACACACACACACACAGAGATACCAGAAGTGAAGCTGTGACACCAAATGGTGGTAAAGCACTGAGCTTCTGTTCTGAGCTCATGGTCAGCACCCAGGTCCTGTGTTCAACCCCAAAAGCTAGCCATCCAGGGCTCAACTAGGTTAGTTCAAAGGTTTCAAAATCTGATGCACTTCACCAGCCTTAGATGATAGGAAACTTTGGGATTTTGCACAAGTGCTTAGATTTAGCAAGCTTCTGGAATCCTAGGGAGGCACCATTGCCAATTAGGAATTTTTTCATTAGGTTCAGCTCCCTTATTGTCTGCCAGAAGGACCCATGAATTAATTGGAGCAGGTTATTTCAATACTGGAACATAATCTAACAAAGACAGGATAAGTGCAGGGAACTTGGCCTGCCAAAGGAGGTGGCACAAATGAAAGCTTCCTGGGGAGAGAGATAGCTTAGAGTACAAAGAAGCCTTTTTCTCCTGGCCTTCAAATTTTGCCTACACTCATCCTCACTAATTGGCTCAGATGGAGTTGTTTGTTACACAGCTGTACAGGAGGGGGGCCTTTTTGTCTGTCCAGACCTGGAGTGCACAGAAACCCTCAGGCTACACTGGGAACAGTGACGGGAGCCCCGGAACATGCACTGTTTTGAAAGCACTCTCTGTGCTATGAAATCATTCTATTCAAAGCAAATTTCCTAGCTGAGTGCATTTCAACATAGCTACTCTGGATCTTTACCAATAGAAATACATGCATACATACATGGGGAGACATGGATTTACTACTTTTTCTTTTTTAGCAGGTCCGGGGCTTGTACTATGAGCCTAGTCACTCTCCCAGAGCTCCTTTTGTTCAAGGGTGGTGCTCTGCCCTTGAGTTTCAGTCCCACTCATGGGTGTTTATATTCCTGTGATCCCTTAGAAATAAGAGTGTCCTGAACTTTCCTGTCCCGACTGAATTCAAGCTGCCATTCTCTACCTCTCAGCCTCCTGAAGAGCTAGGATTACAAGCATGAGCCTCTGAGACCTGGCTTTCTTTTATTCTTGATGTTCTTTGTTTTATCATGACAATCTGAAATCTTCACAGTGTCATACTAATGGTTTGCATTTCAAAGTAAACTACCGAGGCCTGGAGTTCAAATGCCAGGACTGATATCTACAAATGGAGGGAGATCTTGAAAAAATCATTCCTATTCATGGGAATGCTTAATGGACTGTCATAAAAGTAACAATTAAATTTCACAGTTGTTCATGATTCTCCTAAAGAATGCCACACAAAAAGTATTGGATTATGTCTTTCATTCTAGCACCATGGTATGATTCTCTTAATTAAAGAATACTGACTACTTTTACATTAATGCTTTAATAAGTATTAAACCATGATACTTCATTAAATGGAGGCTTAATTTAATAACTAATAATTCACAATATATATTATTCAATATCCTCATATTGTCTTTCTCTCATATATATTTATATATATATATATAGAGAGAGAGCAAACTACACATCTATCTATCTATCTATCTATCTATCTATCTATCTATCTATCTATCTATCTATCTATCATCTATCTATCTATCTATCTATCTATCTATCTATCTATCTATCTATCTATATCTATATCTAAATCTAGGCCACTATGATGGCTTGATCACACGTCCTCAGAACTGACTGGCAGCTCAATTTGCCAAAGGCTTTGTCTACAACTGACACTTTCATGAATTGGGCATTGTGGGTTGTGAGTTCATATCCCAGCATGGCCAAAAATTTATAGGTGGAGTAATAAGCGAATTTTGACATAGTTTTTTTCCTTCTCTGTAAAAGTCCTGGGTCTCAGTATGATGTAAAATCCATGTGCAAATATATCCATGTGATAAAGATGTAATTAATGAAATAAATATTATATATGTAATAATAGTAAAATAAAGAATAAATAGATAAGGATAATAAATGTCATATGGGGTAAACCCATGTATGTAAAATGATTTCATACATGAATATTATTTTTTCCAGTGCTGTGGCTTGAATTTTGTCCTGGAAATTGGTCTGAATTTCTTGTTTTCAATGACGGTGAGCTTCCTGTCCCCCAGAGTGCCACAGAGATACCCAGACGCTGAGTTCAAATCCCAGGCCTGCAAAAAAATGGTGTAAATTCCAAACCAGTGCCTTATTTTTTTTGGCCAGGTCTGGGGCTTGAACTCAGCTAGTAGCAACTCTGCCTCAGTTTTGATCATCCTAGGCTGGGGTGCAACCTCTGGACCCACAGCCCATCTTGAGATCCCAGGACCCAAGTTTAAATCTCGGGACTGGCAAAAAAAAAAAAAGTGAAGGGCTGGGAAGGTGGCTCAATAGTAGAGTGCTTGCCTTGCATGCATAAGGCCTTGGGTTGGATTCCTCAGCACCATATAAGCAGAAAAAAGCCGGAAGTGGTGCTATGGCTCAAGTGGTAGAATGATAGCCTTGAGCTGAAGATTTGAGGGACAGCACCCAGACCCAGACTTCTGGCCCCACAACAGACCAAAAAAAAAAAAAAAGACGGGGAAAAAAGGAGAAGTATAAAACTGGGAAGTTCCGGAAGGCGGTTTTACATTGTTTTTTTTCCTTTGCATTGTGACCATCCTGGGTCTAAATGACAGGACCCGAAAAGTGTACATGACCTTGCACTGTTGAAGTTTGGTGGGCTATCAGGAAAGCCACAGCCTAAACCAGCAACCTAGGTCCGGGGTTCGGATCCCGGGACTGCTACCTACAAATGGCAGGAGATCCTAAGAAACACATTCCAATAGTCATCCATATGAATGGAATGTTGTAAAAGTAACAATTACATTAGTATTTAGTGTATGATTATATTAAAATTATACACAATAATCATAGTACATTGACTAATTTTCAATAAATATTTCATTATGTATTTAACCATGATACTTAAATAAAGGAAGAAATAATTTATCTATAATTAATAGTAATATAGTATATATAATTTAATAATATACAGACATCTCCCTCTTGTTTTATGCATATATATGTATATATAAAACAATCTACATATCTAAGTCTCCACTTGTCACTCCTGGGGTTCAGTGGTAGAGTGCTCGCCTAGTATGTATGAAGCCCTGGGTTTGTTTCCACACTATCACATGCACAGAAAAGCCAGAAGTGGTGCTGTCACTCCAGCACCAAAAAATCAAGTTAGAACGTGCTGACTGAAACTATAGAAGGCTAGGACTTCAAATACCTCATAACAGAGCAAGCCGAGGGTCTGAAGCTCATGGCTGCCATCTAACCTGACAGCCAAAGGTCAACTGCTGCAAACCAACTCTATTTAGCCAGATTTTGCTGGCTCACCCCTAGCTGCTTGGGGGATGAGATCTGACACTGGTGGCTTGAAAACTCAGCCCTGGCAGGAAGTCTGTGAGACTCTGGGCTGTGGCTCAAAGTGATAGAGCTCTAGCCTTGAGGAAAAGGTCTTAGGACAGTACCCCCAACCTATGAGTGACATCCCCGAAGCGGACGACCCTACCCCCCATTAACCACCCATCTGTATTGTTAGATGTGAACTTGTGTGGTTTGTGACGTGTTTCTGAAAGAATGGTGATACTGATGAAAGCACCCGAATTCTAATGACAGCTTGTGGGATACAGCTATGTGATGAGCCCTTCCTGGGATGCTGGGTGCTGAGTCCTTCACGGGTTGCTGTATGCCGAGTCCTTCACAGGGTGCTATGCTATGAGCCCTTCATGGGGTGTATTCTTTCATCTGGTCCTTGTTAGAGCTCCACAAGTAAGATGATTGTGCTGATGAGAAAGTTGAAGCTCAGATATGTCCCCAAGGCAGGGCCAAATTTATGTATATACTGAACTCTACTGACTTGTCTCCTGCAGACAATTGTTTGGTTTAGTTTACTCCATCATGAACATTCAACTTAGAGCCTAGGTACTGACTTTCCTCTTGGGCTCATGGCTAGTGCTCTATCTGTGAGCTAAGGACACCTTTGCAGCAAAGTGTGTCTTTAGCTGAAGTCTGTCATCCTGCCTTCTCAGGAAGCTGAGGTTCTGGGTTCCAAACAATCCCAGACACAAAAGGTCCCATGAGAATATTATCTCCTATTCACCACTTAGAAAAATGAAGTGGAAGCTGGGCATTGGTGACTCATGCCTGTCATCCTAGCTACTCAGGATCCTGAGAGCTGAGAATCACAGTCCAAAGCCAGCCTGGGCAGGAGATTCCTTGAGATGCTTATCTCCAGTGAACCACCAGAAAGCCTGAAAGGGCACTGTAGCTCAAGTGTTAGAGTGCTAGACGTGAGCACCCAGTCCCAGACTTCAACTCCTCCAACTACAAGGAGAGAAAGAAAGAAACCTGAAGTGGAGTGCTGGGAATGTTTCTTAGGGGTAGAGTGCTTTGCATGTATGAAACCCTGGGTTTGAATCCTCAGTACTACATCCCTAGAAAAAAAAAGCCTGAAGTGGTTCTGTGGCTCAAGTGGTAATGCACTATCCTTATACAGGAGAAACTCAGGTACAGAGCTGAGGTACTGAGTTCAAGCTCCAGGACTGGTGTTTACACACACACACACACACACACACACACACACACACACACACACACACACACACACAAAGATACCGTAAGTGAAGCTGTGACACTAAATGGTAAAGAAAAGAGCTTCTGCTCTGAGCTCATGGTAAGCACTCTGGCCCTGTGTTTAACCCCAAACTATAAACACCCAGAGCCCAACTAAGAGAGGGCAAAGATTTCAAAACCTGATTAGTTTCACCAGCACTAGATGACAGGAAGCATTGTGATTTTGCACAAATGCTTAGAGTTAGCATCTGGAAAACTAGGGAGGCACCTTTGCCAATTAGGAATCTTTTCATTAGGTTCAGTTCGCTTGTTTTCTGCCAGAAGGACCCTTAAATAAATTGTAGCAGTTTGTTTCAACACTGGAACATAGTCTAACAAAGACTGGATGAGTGCAGGGAACTTGGACTGCCCCGAGAGGCAGCACAAATGAAGGATTCCTGTCAAAACAAAGCACTAGGGAGAGAGATAGCTTGGGGTACAAATAGGCCTTTTCCTCCTGGCCTTCAGAGTCTGCCCTCATCCTCATTCATTGCTCATCCTCAGTAATTGTTCCGGATGAATTGTTTGTTACACAGCTGTTCAAGAGTGAGGCCTTTTGTCTACCTGTTCCAACAATGAGGCAGACTTCCTCCAGCAGCCTGGGGTGCACAGAAGCCCTCAGGCTACTCTGGGAACAGTGAAGGGAGCCCCAGAACATGCACTGTCTTGAAAGAACTCCCTGTGCTGTGAAATCATTCCATTCAAACCTTTCTTCACAGCAACTCTAGATGGTCACTGATAGAAATACATGCATACATACACAGACACATAGAGTTACTGGCTCTATTTTTGTGGCAGGTCCTGAGGCTTGAACTGTGACCCCAGGCACTGTCCCTGAGTTCCTTTTTCTCAAGGAAGCACCATATTGTGTCTTAACCCATGATTACCCTACGCTGGTTTGCAGCATTTACACCCACAGATGATCTAGTCATCCTAGGACCCCAGTTAAACTCCCAGCACTGGCAAAAATACATCAAACCAACAAATATAGATGAGGAAAAAACCAGCAAGTATTACACAACTGTTTTACCTTTGTTTCCTTTGCACTGTGACCACCATGGGTCTCAATGACTCAGCTTGAAAATTGTATGTGATCTTGCATGGCCAAAGGCTCACAGATTGTTGGTAAAGCCTAAGCCCCACCCAGATACCTATGCCGTGAGTTCTATTCTCAGACTTCCACCTACACACAGCTGAAGATCCTAGGACACTCGTTCCTATCTATAGGAACATTAATAGAATATTTGACATGTACAAATTGAATTACTATTTATCTAGTCTTTCTAGTATAATATTGTATGCATAAATATATATCATTGATTAATTCAATTAATAACTTCTACAGTGATTAATTAATGGAGGCATAATATTAGACCAAATAATTGGTAGTAATAGAATATATAATTGGTAGTAATAGAATATATAAAAATAAGATGTAGACATCACTTTATATAGAGTTATACACTAGATTCTACATAAATGTCTGTCTCTCTCTGTATACATTTATTTATAGATGCATATTCATATGTAAATACACACACACTGCAATCTACATATCTATCTTTTTATATATTGGCCACTCCTAGGGCTTCATCTCAGGTCCTGAAATTTGCCTGAAAACTTCATTTGCATCAGACTGGTGTGCTAACATTGACCCATTCATGAAGTTGGCCTGCTAGGTTTTGAGTTCAAATCACAGAACTGCCAAAAACTTAATCCTAGTGGAAGAAGCCAATTGTCCCACTTGTTTTCCTTATGGGTGTCAAAATTCCTGGGTCTCAGGAATGATGTATAATACATAGGCAAATTTATGTCCTATGTAATAGGATGTAAAAAATGTTATATGTGTAATCATACTCACTAAAATACATAAGAAATACATAAAAATAAAATAAAATGAATAACTACACTAACTGCAATATAAATAAACATGTGTATGCAAATATAAATCATGTATTTAAAATGTATATGAATATTATTTTTTGAGTGCTAAGACTTGAATTCAGGCCTTGGGAACAGGCCTGACTTTCTTGTCTTCCAGCATGGTGAGCTTCCCCTTCCCCGACAATGCTGCAGATTTTCCCAAAGTCTGAATTCAAATCCCAGGCCTGGCAGAAAAAATGGTGTGAATTCCAAGCTAAGAAGCCTCATTATTTTATAAATATTTTTAATGAATTTATTTATTTATTTATTTTTATTTTGTCAAGCACAGAGCTTGAACTCAGGTTGGGGCAACTCTGCCTCAGCTTTGATCGCTCTAGGCTGGGGTGCAACCACTGGACCCACAGCTGAACCTGGGTTCCTGGGCCCCAAAGATTTACAGGAAAAAGATAAATAAAATGACACAGATAAAAATCTGGCAACTTGCAAATGGCTATCTGTTTTACATTTGTTTTGTTTTGTTTTTTTTGCAAGGTGACCATCGTAGGTCTGAATGACATTGATGAAAAGTTTTGTAACCTGACATTGCTGAAGGCTGGTGGGCTACCAGGCAAGCTATAGGTCAACATGGCAACATAGGCCCTGTGGTCGAGGCCCGTTCCTGACCCCTACCAATGGTGGGAGATCCTAAGAGTCTCATTCCTATTCATAGGAATACTAATAGAAGATTATGAATGTCAAGATTAAATTAGTTGTTCCTGAATGATACTACTATAAAAGTAGTGATTTTAGGAGGCTGATGGATTTTAATGAATATTTTGACACATTAAAAGAATACTATTAATTACATGGATGCAATAGTTCTGTGACAGTGGTTGATTAAATTAATAATTCATTAAGAATGAACACAATAATACTAATGACATGGGAGCATAATAAATACCCAAGAATTGTTAAAAATGTAGTCCATATAACTGAAGAATATATAAACATCTCTGGTACTCTATAAAGATCTATATTTATTTGTGTACTACTATCCGCATGTCAATCTGTCTTATTTTGTCAACCCCTGGGGCTGGATCTCAGGTGCTGGTAACTGCTTGTCAGCTCCATATGGCCCAGGTTGGCCATGCTGACACTCGCCCATTCATGAATTGGGCTTTGTAGGCTTTGAGTTCAGATGCCAGCACTCACAAAAATTGAATCATGGAGTAAGAAGCACTGGTGACACATGTTTTCCTTTTCTGTGAGCGACTGGGTGTCAGGTATGAAGTTTCATACATAGGCAAATCTATATCCCATGTAATAAATGTAATAAATATTCCATGTGTAATACCAGTCAATAAAATAAATGGTAAATAAATGAACAAAACAACAAATAAAATGCATAACTTCACTAAGCACAATATGGGGTCAACATACGGGGCTCATTCTCATCGGCTGGGAACTGCCTAGCAGCTGAATTGGCTAGAGGCTGCTGTGCTGACAGTCACTCATTCATGAGCTGAGCCTTCTAGGCCCTGAGTTTAGATCCAAGTCCTGCCAAAAATGCAATCTTGGAGTAAGAACTCAAGAGTGACACATATTTTCCTTTTCTATGAAATTGCTCTGTGTCAGGTAGGATGTATAATTCGTATGCAAATCTATATACTATGTAATAGAATGTCATAAAGGTAAAAATGTCATAGGTGGAAAAATGGTCACTACAATAAATGAAAAATGGATTGAATTAGTAGCGAATCATTCTGGGATAATATTAGACAAAATAATTATAGGACGTGGATTAAGTTTAATTAATATATTATTAAGCATTAACAGAATGAAAAGTAAATGGAGACATAGTTAAATACCTAATAATTGGTAGTAACACATGATGCATAAATTAATTATAAATAGAGGTCTCATTCTATAAAATATGTAATTATATGTATGGATGTGTGTACATATATGATAAACAATAACAGTAAATTGAGTAATAATTAATGTTTTATTAATTGTTCAACTGGGATATATAATTAAATGGAGACATCATTTAATACCTAACATTGGTAGTACTATTAGCTATAATTTAATAATATGCATAAATCTCTCTCTATATTTTTTTTTGGGTCCAGTCGTGGGCCTGAAGTCTGGGCCTGGGCTCTGTCCCTCAGCTCTTCAGCTCAAGGCTAGCATTCTACCACTTGAGCCACAGCACCACTTCTGGCTTTTTTTTCCTGCTTATGTGGTGCTGAGGAATTGAACTCAGGTCCTCATGCTTGCAAGGGAAGTACTCTATCACTGAGCCACCTTCCCAGCCCACATCTTTCTTTTTGTATATATAATATTTATATACAGCAATCTCTATTTATACCTCATGCACTCCTGGGACTCGGTGGTTGAGTGCTCGACTAGTAAGCAGGAAGCCCTGGCTTCCATTCCTCAGTACCATATAAAAAGAAAAACCAGAAGTTCCGCTTTCTTTCAATCAATTGTGTGCTAGCCTGGAGCACAAACGCTTGGGGAGAGTGGCTAAGCCCTTACTAAAGGCCCAGAACTGCTGCCAAAAAAGGTAGACTGTTCTAACTGCAACTATAGAAGGTCAAGACTTCAAATACTTCATCACAGAGCAAGCTAGGAGTCTGGTGCTGACAGCTGCCACCTAACCTGACTTATCCAGATGTAAATCACTGCAACCCAGCTCCACCAAACCAGACGCTGATGGCTTACCTCAGTCATTCTAGCTGCTCACCGGCTTTAAAACCCAGCCCTAGCAGGAAGTCTGTGAGACTCTTCCAAGTGGTAGAGCTGTAGCCTTGAACAAATGTTATTAGAACAGTATCCCTACATTTCAGTTCAAGCCCCATAGGTAACCTCCCCCCAAAAAAAACACTCCACTAAACCATTAGATGTGAACTTGTGTGGTTTGTGAAATGTTCCTCAAAGAATGGTGATACTGAAGAAAACACATTGATTCTAATGACAGCTTGTGGAATACAGCTATGTGCTGATTCCTTCATAAGGTGCTCTATGCTGAGTACTGCACAGGGTGCTATGTGCTGAGTCTTTCACAGGTTGCAGTGTGCTGAGTCCTGAATTGGGTTCTGGGTGCTGTGTCTTTCACATGATGCTGTGTATTGAGTCCTTCAAACAGTGTCATGTGCTATGTCCTTCACAGGGTGCATTCTTTCATCTGGTCCTTGTAAGAGCTCCACAACTGAGATGCTTAAGCAGATAAGAATATTGAGGCTCAGATATATCTCCATGGAAGGAACAAAATTAAGTATAACTGAAGACTAGTGAGTTGTCTCCTGCAGACCATTGTTTTGTTTGTTTGTTTTTTCAGTCATGAACCTTGATCTCAGGACCTAGATTTTGACCCTTACCTCTTGGGCTCAAGGCTAGCACTCCACCAGGTGGAGCCAAGGATCCCCTTGCAGCAGACTACCATGGCCTAGGGGTCGATAGATGAGGTTTGTCATCCTGCCTTCTCAGCAAGCTGAGATCTGAGGATCTGAGTTCTAAATTATCCCAGACACAAAAAGTCCCATGAGACTATTATCTCCAATTCACCACTAAGAAACATTAAGTGGAAGCTTGATGTTTGCAGCTCATGACTATCATCCTAGGTAATCAGGAGGATGAGAACTAAGGATCATGGTTCAAAGCTAGCCTGGGCAGGAATGTCTTTGAGACACTTAGCTCCAATGGACCACCAGAAAACCTGAAGTGGTGCTGTGGCTCAAGAGATAGAGCACAAGACTTGAGCTGAAAAGCTCAGGGACAGCACCCAGTCCCAGACTTCAACTCCTACAACCAACAACATAAAAAAAAAAACCCAAAACCAGAAACAATCTAACAAACCTGAAGTACAGAGCTGGGAATGTGCCTTAGGGGTAGAATGCTTTGCATATATGGAACCCTGGGCTTGATTACTCAGGACAACATCACTAGAAAAAACATGAAGTGGTTCTGTGGCTCAAGTGAGAGAACGCTATCCTTGTACAACAGAAATTAGGTACAGTGCTGAGTTCAAGCTCCACGACTGTATGCGCGCACACACATGGACATACACACACAGACACACAGATGCACACACACACACACACATACACACACACACACATAGACCAGAAGTGAAGTTGTGACACAAAATGGTAAATCACTGGACTTCTCCACTGAACTTATGGTCAGCACCAAGGCCCTGTGTTCAACCTCCAAACCTAGCCATCCAAGGCCCAATTAATAGAGGTCAAAGGTTTCAGAACCAGATGATCTTCACCAGCCCTAGATGACAGGAAGCTTTGTGATATCCAACATGTTCTTGGATTTCTCAAGCTTCCAGAAAACCAAGGAGAGGTATCATAGGCCCATTATCGCTGGCAATGAAACATTTTATTAAGTTCAGTGCCCTAGTTGTCTGCAAGAAGGACTTCTGAATTATATTGAGCACTGTATCTGAGCACTGGAATATAGTCTCACAAAGGCAGGATAAGTGCAGGGAACTTGGCCTGCCATGGGAGGTGGCACAAATGAAGGCTTCTTGTCAAAAGAGAGCACTGGGAAGAGAGATAGCTTGGAGTACAAAGAGGCCTTTTTCTCCTGGCCTTCAGAGCACACACACACTCATCCTCACTAATTGGCCCAGATGTGGAGTTGTTACAAAGCTGTACAGGACTGAGGCCTTTTGTCTGCCTGTCCAGACAATGAGAGAGACTTCTTCCAGCAGGCCTGGGATGCAGAGAAACCCTCAGGCTACACTGGGAACAGTGAAGGGAGCCCTGGAACATATATTGTCATAAAAGTAGTCTCTGTGTTATGAAATCATTGTATTGAAAACAAATTTCCTAACTTGGTGCCATTCATCATATCTACTCTGGAGCTTTGCCTATAGGAATACATCCAGACATACACAAAGACATGGAGGTATAGGCTCTATTGGGGGCAGGTAGGTCCAGGGGTTGAACATTGAGCCTAGACATTGTCCCTGAGCTCCTTTTGCTCAAGGGTAGTGCATTAATCTTGAGTCACAGCTCACTTCTGGATTTTTCTGGGATCTCTTAGAAATAAAAGTGTCATTTCCTTTCCTATGCTGGCTGGATTCAAACTAATATTCTCTACATCTCAGCCTCCTAAGAAGCTGGGATTACACAGACACTGCCTTACTTTTCTTCTTCATTTTTTTTAATCTGGACAATCTGAGTTCTTAACAGTATCATTCCAATAGTTTGAATTTATGAGTAAACTACCCCAATATTCTTTATAGCTGCTTTCTCTGAGAAGGATTTTCTCTCCTCATCTTCTCTGGTCACAGATTTGAAGCCAAAAGTGAGAAATGAGTGTCACAGGATTTGGGAGCATATGTCCACAGGACATGCCATTTCCATCAATTAGCATTGAGCTGAATTGATGAGAGGACCAAAGCTGGAATGATCTTCATACTGTCTGCATTGCTCCTTTTGCCTATAAAATGATCTAATAATTATGAGTGTTTTGTGTCTCCAACCTTAAGTATCTGGAGCATACTAGAAACAACTGCATGTTTCTGTTTTCTCTAGTACCTCCTGAGATTTAGATTAAGGGTTTGTATGGAGAGGCTCCTCGGTGAATCCCTGAGAAAAGCCACTGGAAACCCGCTCAGGAGATCGCCATCCAAAGGCAGCCCGACCAGGAAAGTCTGTGAGACTCTTATCTCCAATAAACCACCAGAAAACCAGAAGTGGAGCAGTGGCCCAGAGGGTAGAGCTCGAGCTTTAAGAGAACAAGCTGAGTGGGAGATACAGTCCAGACCAGGCAGGAAAGATTGGGAGGTGCTTATGTCCAATTAACAACCAGATGCCTGGAGCTGTGGTGGAGGTAGAGCCACAGCCTTGAGCAAAACAGCTCAGGAACGCATCAGGCCCTGAGTTTAAGCCCTGGGATGGCCAAAAAGAAAATTCAAAAAGAGGAGGCCAAGTTTATGAATCAGTGCCCTACCTACTTATGTGTGTAAATTACCTCCCTGAATGCAAACAGAGCACATGTAATGCTTCTGCTTTTATTTACTGATTTATTTTTCAGATATGTTCATTTTGCATCCTACATCATTCTCTTCACTTCAGGCCTATCGCTTTTCTCTTCTAGGGTTCCTGGCCTGTGTCTTTATATGATGCATACTTAAGCTTTTAGCAGCCTTTATTTACATTTTATTATGAGGCCAATGCATGAATGGCCACAAATGAGGCAGGGAAATAGAAGACCAGGTTTCATAGTAGTAACTGGCATTCAAAAAATTAAATGTAAAATTAAACGTGAAATGGAAGCATGCTTAGGTAAAAACTACCATTAAGAAAAGATGAGGGGACTGGGAATGTGGATTAGTGAGAGAGTGCCTAGCATGCAAGAAGCCCTGGGTTTAATTTCTCAACAGCACATACACAGAAAAAGCCAGAATTGATGCTGTGGCTCAAGTAGTAGAGTGGTATAGACAGTACCCAGGCCTTGAGTTCAACCCAAGAACTGGCAAAAAGATACCTAGCTGGCTAGGTAGGTAGGTAGGTAGATATGGAGATTGATGATAGATTGATAGATAGATAGATAGATAGATAGATAGATAGATAGATAGATAGATAGATAGATAGATAGATAGATAGATAGATAGATAGATAGATAGATAGATAGATAGATAGATAGATAGATAGATGATAAATGAAGCTGGTCTTGGTCGTTAGAAGGAAAGAAGGCAACAATTCTGTCGTGAGGCCTTCTACAGTGTGCCAGGACACCAGCATCACCTTCAAACAACCACAGAGCAAGAAGACTGTCTCTGTCCCACTTCTCAGGCAGCTGAAGGCCCCAGAGCCAAGCGGGCACTGCCAGGTTCTAACTCAGGTGCTTGGAGACAGTAGAGAAAGGGCCCTGCCTCTCCTTGGACTAGGGATTTGAATTAATGATGTGGAGAATGAAGGAAGGAGAATGGACTGGAAGATGTAGAAGAAGGGCCTTCAAATCTGACAGATGGAGAGTCAAAAACTCACTCCCTAAGACCAGAGAGCATGTTTTTTTTACTCTGTTCCTGCCCTCTCCCCCACTAAACTGGCTCACTATTATGAACTTAATGATAGCTTGAAGCTCGGTTCACCTGAGAGAGGAAGGTTAATTAGTTGTTGTTTGAAGAGGATGAGAAGAAAAGCCTGACCCTGGTGTAAGTCTACAAATATTTCAGGTTTCCCCCCATTTCTGGCTGTGCCTGGAATGAATGAAGTCGTTTTGCAGCTCACTTCCCTGTTGAGTGTGTACATTCTGCCTCCTAATCCTGCAGTCCTAGGACTCTTCACCTAGTCCAGCTTTTAAAACTGTTTTCTGTCCTTCAAATATAGCATTTCATTGGAGTTCTTCCTGCCAACAGGGCTAAGGCTTGGATCCTGAGAACTTCATTTGATCCCAGGATGGGTCAATGATGTTTCTTTCTTGCTTCTGTAGCTCAAGAATTCTAAGAATATTTAGAGTGTGAGTAACTTCTCATCACCAAGCGAAACAGAGGAAGCTCTTGAACATCTAACCTTTCAGAAGAGGAAGTCAGAGTGTCATAGACTTTCCTGCTCTGGCTAGCTTCAGCCTGTGATACTGAGACCTCAGCCTCCTATGCTAGGGTGATGGGCGTGAGCTACTGGTGCTCTGCTAGCTTCAGAACTGTAATGAAATTGACAATACAAGTCAACTGCTTATCACAAAGGGCTTGGGGATCATATTAATCCCTTCAATATTGGACCTTTCAGAACCCTGTAGTATGCAAAGTTATAATGCTAGAGTCAGAGAGGCTGGGTATATGGATGTGGACACTTGAACCTTGAGCTCTGACTCCAATTCTAGTGTACATCTGTGTTCATTTTCCACAGAATGTTCTCATAATTAGAAAGTAGGAAAAGTACTTTAATTAATCCTCACTTTTTTTCCAGTTGTGTGTCTTGTATCAAGCCTGGGCACTGTCCCTGAGCACTTCAGTTCAAGGTGAACACTCTACCACTTGAGCCACAATGCCATGTGAGGTATTTTGGTGGTTCATTGGAGATAAGAGTCTAACAGGCTTTCTTTGCATAGGCTGTCTTTGAACTGTGGTGTTCAAATCTCAGCCTCCTGAGTATCTAGGTTTCCAGGAGTGAGCCATTGGCATCTGGCCTGTTTTTGACAGTCCTGGGGCTTGAACTTAGGGCCTGGGTACTGTCTCTGACATTCTTTTTCTCAAGCCTAGCGCTATACCACTTGAGCCACTCCACAGTTTCTGGCTTTTTCTGAGTATGTGGCTCTGAGAATTCAAACCTTGGCATTCATGCATGCTGAGTGAGCTCTTTACCACTAAGCCATATTTTAACCCCACCCTTGCAATTTTATCCCTCAATTTGCCTATCCTCAAGAAAAGGCTTCTGAGTATAAGTCATGTAAAGAAATCCGTATAGGAAGATGGCCATAGATAAATAAGACAAGGCTCATACTGGGAACAGATTCTAAACATGTTAAGACTGTGACAAATACCTTCATTTAATTATGTATTATGTTTCAACACTTAATGTAGTATTAATGAAAAATGAGTCAATGTCCTAATTTATTTTGTATATTTTTATAATACATGTACAACATGTAAAAATATGTGTATAATAACACTAAATACAATAAACAATAAATGAATCAAATAATAAATACAAAATCAATAATAAAAATAATAATATGTAATAAACATACATATGTAAGTATATATCATATATTACACATGTATGGAAGTATTTTTTCCATTGCAGGGTCTTCATTTAGTTCCTGGGAACTCTAGCCTGAATTTCTTTTCCTCAAGTTCAGTGAGCTTCACCTTCACCCTTGTTGCAAAAGAGTTATTGGGCGATGCAATCAAATCCTAGCAATGGCAGAAATACTGGCCCAGTTCCAAGACAGTGACTTGATTTTTTTAATGGAAGCAGTTATGTTTATTCAGTTTCATACTGAGCATTAAAAGCAAACCAGTGTAGAATTTTGTACAGCTATTTAGACATCCTTCCCTTACCCCCCAAATGCTTCTCTGATCATTACATTGTTTCTTTTTTTTGCACGTTTTTAATTGTAAAAATGTTGTACTGAGAGTTACAGTTACATGTACAAGGTAATGAGTACATTTCCTATTGAGCATTGTTGCCTTCTCCTTTGTTTTCCCCCTACCATCCCTGACCTCTAATATCCCACAACTGCTCCCCCTGCCATGGTCAGTGACTTAATTTTTTATTTTTGGCTTGGCATGGGGTTTGAACTCAAGTATTGGCAACTCTGAACCTTCCCTCACATTGCTACAGATATACCAAGACCCTGAGTTCAAATCCAAGGCTAGGAAAGAAAACTAGCAGATATTTCAAACCAGGGAGATTTATTTTTTTATTTAGTTAAATAATTAATTAATTTTGTATTTATTGTTTTTATTTTTGTCAACCATGGGGCTTGAACTCTGGTGGTGGAAACCCTGTCGCAGCTGTGATCACCCTAGGCTGAGGTGTAGTTTCTAGACCCATAGTCGATCCTGGGATCCTAGGACCAGAGGGCTTACAGGATGAAAAAAAAGTGGGACAGCACAAAAAGTCACAAGCTGCAGAAAGCTGGGGGTTTTACGTTTTTTTCTTTGCATGGTGATAATCCTGGGTCTGCAATGACTCGGTTGCAAAGTGGACCTGACCTGCCATTGCTGAAGGCTGGTGGACTATCACGAAAGCTATAGGCCGACCTGTCAACATAGGCCTCATTTTCAAATCCCAGTCCCGACACCTACCAATGGCAGGAGATCACAAGAGACTTGATTGAAAGAGTAGTTTGTGCATCAGTCAAGTCTAAAATTGGGTGCAATAATCCTAGGATGCTGATGGATCTTTTTTTGGGGGGTAGGGGGTCATGGGGCCTGAAATCTGGGTCTGGGCACTGTCCTTCAGCTCTTCAGCTCAAGGCTAGTGCTCTACCACTTGTGCCACAGTGCCACTTCCAGCTTTTTTATTTTATCTGCTTATGTGGTGCTGAGGAATCAAACTCAGGCCTCATGCATGCAAGGCAAACGGTCTACCACTGAGCCACTTTCCCAGCCCCCAATTGATCTTAATTAATAGTTTATTAAGCATGGAAAGAATAATATTCCTTCAATGGCAGTATAATAAATACCTAAGATTTGGTCGGAATGTAGTAAGGGTCATTCAGTAATAGATAGACAGCTCTGGCACTCTTTACCAATATATATTTATTTGTATACCACCATCTGGCGATCCATGTATCGCTGTTTTGGCCAAACATGGGACTCGAGCTCAGTATGTGGGAACCACCTGAAAGCTTCATTGTCTAGAGGCTGCCGTGCTCACATTCACCCGTTCATGAATTGGGTCTGCTAGGCCCTGACTTCAGATCCCAGCACTGCCAAAAATTTAATCTTGGAGTAAGAAGCTGAGTGTGACAAATGTTTTCCTTTTCTGGGAGAGTCCTGGGTGTCAGGCGTGATGGAGACCACATCTGCAAATGTAGATGCTATGTGATAGGATGTAAACAATGTAATAAATGGTATAGGTGTCATCAGAGTCAATAAAATATATGGAAAATAAATGAATAAAACAAAAAAATACAATGAATAACCACACCAAACATAACATAGAATGAACATCTGTATGGAAGTTCAATCCTATCTTTAAAATGTATATAAGGAGTACGTTTTCCATGGCTGGGGCCTGAATTCAGGCCTAGGGAACAGGCCTGACTTTCTGGTCTTCAAGCACACTGAGCTTCCCGTTTCCCCACAGTGCAACAGAGTTACCCAGACCCCAAGTTCAAATCACAGGTCTTGCAGACAAAAAAAAAAATGTCATACATTCCAAGCCACGGGGCTTCATTAGCATTTTTAATATTTTTTTAAAGTTCACTTTGCCTTTATTTGATACATTTTGATTTTAAAACATGAGAGTTTTTTCAAAAAAGGGGTTTAAACTTTTACATTTTAGCATAGCACATTGGTGTTTCTATTTTGGCCATCTGCCATGAAGAGTGAGAATGAAAATAAGGACATCATTTCTCCCTAGAAGGTTGGGAGAGTTGATGTTATTTCTTTTTTTTGAGGGGGGGAGTTGGTCCTGGGGCTTGAACTCTGAGCTTGGGCACTGTCCCTACGCTCTTCTGTTCAAGGCGAGTACTCTACCTTTTGAGCCACAGCACCACTTCCAGTTTTCTAGTGGTTTATTGGAGATAAGAGCCTCATGGACTTTCTTGCCTGGGCTGGCTTTTAACCGTGACCCTCAGATCTTAGCCTCCTGAGTAGCTAGGATTACAGGCCTGAGTCATCAGCACCTGGCAATTGATGTTGTTTCTATTTAGAGTTATTTCTGTAATTATAAACTGTCTGCAATTGTGTTGTGTGAGTTTTCCTCAGTGCCTACCATGAAATACACTAGGGGTGTCATACCACAAAAGGTTGGGTTTGTGAATAAAATCTCATTTCTGTGAAGAGAGTAGGTACTTGTAAGCATTTTGGGAATAAACTGGATTGTAAAATGAAAAACAAAAACATTGGGACTGTGATGTAGCCAAGCAGTGGAGTAGTTGGCGAAAGAGCATAAGACCCTGGAAGAAAAGTTTCTTAACCTTAGAATGTTAGAAGTTTGTATGAACAAACTTCTTTCTTCGGCTTGGGCATTATTCCTGTGCTCTTCAGATCAAGGAGTGCACTCTACTGCTTGAGCCATAGCGCCACTTCCAGTTTTCTAGTGGTTTAATGGAGATAAGGGTTTCACAGCCTTTCCTGCCAGATCAGGCCTTGAACCACCATCCTCAGATCTCTGCCTCCTGAGTAACTAGGATCATAGGGATGGGCCTCCAATGCCTAGCACATGAACAAACGTCTTAAAGATTGATTCTGAAGAAGGAAACTTGGAATATAATTTTAGTACAAATAATTTATAATGCCATGATTAAGACACTAATTCAGAAGTATTTATTCATTGGTTGGTTTCTTAGTTTATTCACATATATATACACATTATTTATATATATATATATACACATAATATGTACATTATTAACAAATACATATATATTACTAAAGACATAGCTTTGAAGTGTACCTAAGAACATATGTGCTCATGTAAAGTTATTCAACTGCACAAGTTGATTTTTTTTCACTTTGGTTGGTACCCTAAATTAGGTGGGATTTGTGTACTGTTGATTGTTCTCTGTTTTTGGAGGAGTTTTCTCCCCTTTATGCCCCAAACCCCCTTTCCCTGCATTTGAACTCAGCTTGCTCTTTCTTGGCTTGGTTTTTCATAGCTGATTTTCTACCAATTCAGCCATCCCTGTAGCCTGGTTTTTGGCAATTTATTTGGAGACGATATCTCTCAGGCTTTTCTGCTTGGATTGGCTTTAAAACTTAATCTTCCACTTCTCACCTCTGAGTAGCTGGGATTACAGATGTGAGCCACTGGGGTACCTAGGGATAAATTAGACTTTGGTTGGTGTATTCATTCTGTTTTTCTATGCATGGGATGATCTACTGTAGAATTTCTGTGAATGTCCTGAGTCTGAAGTAAGATATATAATGCATATGTAAATCTGTATAGTTCTCAGAAGATGTAATCAAGTTAATACATAAGTATAATAATAGTCAATAAAATAATGAATGAATGAATAATACAAAAAGTAAAATAAATACACTCAAAGCAATATGCAATAAACACATGTAGATATTAATCATTATTTGAAATGTGGATGAATATTACTTTAACACGGCTGGGGATTGAATTCAGGCCTAGGGAACAGGCCTTGTCTTCAAAGCAGTTAAGTTTCTCTGTCCCCAACAGTGCATTAGAGTTACCCAGGCTCCGAGTTTAATTCCCAGGCATGACAGAAAAAAAAAAGGCATGAATTCCAAGCCAGAGAGCTTCATTAGTTTTATATATATATATATATATATATATATATATATATATATATATATATATATATATATATATATATGTATGTATGTATGTATACATATATGTATGTATGTATGTATATACATATATATTGTTCATGGGACTTGAACTCTGGCCTTGGGAGCTGTCCTTGGGCTCTTCAGCTCAAGGAGAGCACTCTACCACTTGAACCACAGCGCTACTTCACTACTTCCGGTTTTCTAGTGGTTTAGTGGAGATAAGAGTCTCAAGGACTTTCCTGCTCTGACTGGCTTTGAACCGCGATTTTCAGATGTCAGCCTCCTGAGTAGCTAAGGTTACAGGCATGAGCCTTTGGTGCCCAACTATTTTTAATATTTTTAAATTATTTTATTTATTTATTTATTTATTTATTTATTTATTTATTTATTTATTTATTTATTTATTTATTTATTTATTTATTGACAAGCACGGGGATTGAACTCAGGTCGTGGCAACTCTGCCTCAGCTAATATCACCCTAGGCTGGGAAGGTGGAGTCTCTGGACCCATAGCCCATCCTGGGATCCCAGGCTTCGGGGGCTGACAGGAAAACAAAATGAAAATGGCACTGAAAAAAAATTACAAACTGTGGATGGATGGTGGTTTCTTGATTTTCCTTACTTGCATTGTGACCATTCTGGGCCCAAATGACAAGGCTGCCACCTGTAGGTCACCTAGCATTGCTGAAGGCTGGCAGGCTGGTAGCGAAGTCTTAGGCCAACCTGGACACCTAGGCCCTGAGTTTGAATCCCAGTCATGCCAGTATAAAGGTCTGGAGAGCCTAAGAAACTATTGTCTGTCCCTAGGAACACCAGAGGTATGTGATCAATGTTATGGCTGGATGAGTAGTTCATCTATAAGTCTAGCATAAAATTAGACCTAATAATCACAGGACACAAATTGATTTTAATTCATAGTTATTATGCATTAAAAGAATACTATTCATTAAATGGAGTCCTCACTAAAGACTGAGAATCCGTAAGAACACAGTATATGTCATTTAATACCAGATAGACATCACTGGCAGTATCTAAATACCTAAATATATATTTATCTGTATACCACTGTCTGCATAGAAAGGTATTGCTGTTTTGGCCAAACCTATGTCTCCATCCCAGGTCCTGGGATCCACTTGGCAGCTGAATGGTCTGGAGGCTGCTGTGCTGACCCTCACCCATTCATGAATTGAGCCTCGTTGGCCCTCAGTTCAGGTCCCAGCATTGCCAAAAATTTCATTTTGCAGTAAGATTCCAAGTGTGACACCTGTTTTCCTTTTCTGTGCAAATGCTGGGTGTCAGGTATGATGTATATAGTATGTCTGCAAAGCTATGTGCTACAGAATAGATTGGAATAAATGTAATAAATATTATAGGTGTACTCAGGATCAATAAAATAATTGGTAAATACATAAATAAATACTAAAATATAATTAAACACTTCAACAAACATGATATGGACTGAACATATGGATGTTAGTATAAATCGTATACTAAAAATTACTATAAATGTTATGTTCTCCAGGATTGGGGCTAGAATTCAGGCCTAGAGAACTGTCCTGAATTTCTTATCTTCTAGGAGGGTAAACTTCCCCTTTCCCCACAGTGCTCCAGATTAACTCAGACTCTGAGTTCAAATCTCAGGCCTAGCAGAAAAAAAAGGGGGGCACAAATTCCAAGCCAGGGAGCTTCATTAGTCCTTTTACTATTTTTAGGTTTATTTATTTATTTATTTATTTATTTATTTATTTATTTATTTGCCAATCACAGGGCTTGAACTCAGGTCGTGGAAACTCTGCCTCAGCTAACATCACCCTAGGCTGGGATGGTGCAACCTCTGGACCCACAGCCCATCCTGGGATCCTAGGCCTCGGGGCCTGACAGGAAATCAAAATGAAAATGGCATTGCAAAAAAAACTGTGAACTGCAGATGGTCAGTAGTTTCTCAGGTTTCCCTTCCTTTCATTGTGACCATTCCCGTGTCCAAGTGACACAGCTGCAACCTGTAGTTCACCTGGCATTGCTGAAGGCTGTCAGGCTGTCAGCGAAGCCATAGGCTAACCTGGACACCTAGGCCCTGAGTTTGAATCCCGGTTATGCCACTTACAAAGGGCTGGAGAGCCTACAAAATTATTGCCTGTCCCTAGGAACACCAGAGGAATGTGATCAATGTCATGGTTGGATGAGTAGTTCATGAATCAGTCTAGCATGAAATTAGACCCAATAATCACAGGACACAGATTGATTAAAATTCATAGTTTATTTTGCATTAAAAGACTACTATCTATTAAATAGGGTCCTCACTAAAGACCTGAGAATCCGTAGGAATGTAGTATATATCATTGAATATCAGATAGACATTTCTGACAGTATCTAAATATCTAAATTTATATTTATTTATATACCATCATCTGCATAGAGAGTTATTGCTATTTTGGCCAAACCTGGGGCTTAATCCCAGATACTGGGATCCACTTGGCAGTTGAACGGGCTAGCGGCTGCCATGATGACACTCACCCTTAGTCTAGGTCCCATCATTGCCAAAAGTTTCTTCCTGGTGTAATATTCCATGTGTGACACCTGTTTTCCTTTTCTGTGCAAGTACTGGGTGTCAGGTATGATGTACATTATATATCTGCAAAGCCACATGCTATGGAATAGATTGGAATAAATATAATAAATGTTATAGGTGCACTCACAGTCCATAAAATAAATGCTAAATCGATCTATCAATAATGAAATATAATGAATCACTCCAACAAACATGATATAGACTGAATATATAGATGTAAGTATAAATCATATATTTAAAATGTCTATAAATGTTACGTTTTTCGGGCTGGTGCTTGAATTTAGGTCTAGGGAGGAGATGAGAAGTTAATGCATGATTCTCATAGGAAATGATATGCAAGATCTTTGGCACAATGATTATTTTTAATTAAGACTTCATGAAGTGTGACAATAATACTTACATTCAGGAAATTGAGGCATTGGGAAAGATCCAAGAATTGGTACTCACATGGTAGATAAGATTCCAACACAGTTCGCCACATCTCCTACTCTGTACAAATAGGTATTTATTAGCACAGAAGTTTCAGCATATGAATGGATGAATATCATTCACCAGCCCCACTCCGGGGCTCAAGCTCAAGTTCTGGAAACGGCCTAGCACCTTAGTGGCTCACAGGCTGATATGCTCCCCTTGACCCATTCATCAATTTTGCCTGCTAGGCCCTGAGTTCAAATCCCAGAACTGCCAAAAGATTCATCCTGATGTGAGAAGTTTTCCTGTCCTGTGAAAGTCCTGCACCTAAGTGAGGATGGAGAATGCTATATAGCCATGGGAATAGGTTGTCATCCATGGCAGCACAGATATACCTGTCACAATACTCAATAAAATACACAATATATCCATGAATAAGACTCAAAAAAAAACTACACTGAATGGAAGATGCATACCAGAACTGTATGTAAATAAAGATCTTATGTTTAAAAGAGATGAGCTTGTTATTTTGTCCAGTGCTGGGGCTTCAAATCAGGCCCTGGACAAGGCCTGACATTCTAGTCTTCAAGGATGGTGAGCTTCCCCTTCCCCCACAGTGCAATGGAGTTAACCAGACCTGAGTTCAAATGACAGCACTGACAAAACTTTCATCCTGATGTCAGAAGCCAGTCTTTGCACCTGTTTTCCTCTCATGTGGAAGTCCTGGGTCTCAGCTAGGATGGAGAATGTATGCATAGACAACCCTTTAACCATGGGAACAGGTCATCATCCATGTCAGCACAGTTATATATGTCACCATACTCAGTAAAATACACAATACCTCCAAGAATTAGACACAAAATAAGAAGGAGTGCACTGAATGCAAGATGCTGTCCACACATATATGTCAATACAGATCCTGTGTTTCAAGGATGAATCTATGCCTATCCTGGCCCTCTCTGGGGCTCGATGCCAGGTCCTGGGAATGGCCTACCTCCTCAGGTAGGCCATGCTCACAGGCCCATGTTCTCTCTTTGACCCTTTTGCCAATTGGTCTGCTGGGTTCTGAGTTCAAATCACAACAGTACGGAAACATGAATCATGATATGAGAAGCCCATCGATCCACCTGCTTTCCTGTCCTGTGAAAGTCCTAGGTCTCAGCTAGGATGGAGAAAGCATAAGCAACTCCATGGACATGGGAATTGGTTGCCATCCATGTCAGTATAGTTATATCTGTCATCATACTCAATAAAATACAAAATGCATCCTTGACCAAGACACACACTGAAAGCATGAGGCATTCCACACATGTATGTAAATAGAGATCCCATGTGTGAAATAGGTGGGCATATGATTTTTGCTAGTGTTGGGGCTTCAGTTCAGGCCCTGGGAGCAGGTCTGACCTTGTAGTATTCAAGGATGGTGATCTTCCCCTTCCCCCACAGTGCAACAGAGTTACCCAGACCTGAATTCAAATCCCAGCTCTGGCAGTAAAATGGCATGAATTCTGAGCGACAGTGCTTCATTCATAATTATTTATTTATTTATTTTTATTATTATTAATTTTTTTTTGCCAAACCTGGGCCTTGAACTCAAGTCGAGGCAACATTGCCTTTGCTGCAATCATCCTAGGCTGCAGCCTCTGGACCCACAGCCCATCCTCGGATCCTAGGACCCCAGGGCTTGCAGGAAAGAAAAAATGACCAGAAGGGGAAAAAAGTAGCCAGAATTTCCACCTCATGCTTTTAAATGTATTTTCCTTTGCATAGTGACCATGTTGGTTTGAACCCGTTGGCCTACAGAGTGAAGGTGACCTGGCATGGCTGAAGGCCTGCTGGCTATCGGGGAAGTCACAGCCAACCATGCAACGGAGGCCACGGGTTGTAATCCCGGTCAAACCCCCTACATTGTGGGAATGGTGGAATATCCTGAAATACTCGTTTCCCGACCTAGGAAGTGTGAAATGTGATCATCTCATCCTTGAATGAGTAGTTCCTGCAAGATGCGAGTAGGAAATGATAGGCAAGACTCATGGGGTATCCATTTTTTTTTATGAACAGTAGATGAAGCGTGACCATAATCATCACAGTCATGAAATGGAGGCATTGGGGAAGATCTGAGAATTGGTAGTCACAGGGTAAATTGGATTCCATCACAGGTCGCCATCTCTCCTACTCTATACAAATATGTACTTATTTGCATACTACCTTCAGCTTATAAGTGGACGACGATTGTGCCCCCCCTCACTCCAGGCCTCGATCTCAGGTCCTGGGAATGGCCTAGCTCCTTAGTGGCTCACAGGCTGGTGTGCTCAGGTGGAACCATTCGCCTATTGGGCCTGCAAGGCACCAAGTTCAGATACCAGCAGTGCCAAAAGATTCATCCTGATGTCTGAAGCCAATCATTGCCCTGTTTTCCTTTCCTGTGTGAGTCCTGGGTCTCCTCTAAGATGGAGAATGCATGGGCAACCCTGTGGCCATAGGAATAGGTTTTCATCCATGCCAGCCCAGTTATACCTGTCATCATATACTCAAGAACATACTAAATACATCCATGCATAGCACACAAAATAGAGAGGATAACTAACCTCAATGCAGGAGGAAGTCCAAACACGGATGTGAATAGACATTCCATGTTTCAATGATGCATTGACGATTATTGTGGCCTCCCTAGGGCTAGATCTCAGTTCCTGGGAAAGGCCCAGCTCCTTAGTTGTTCACAGGCTGGTGTGCTCACATGGACCCATTGGGCACTTGGGCCTCCTAGACCCCAAGTTCGAATCCCAGCACTGCCAAAAATTCACCCTGATGTGAGAAACCAGTCATTGCACCTGTTCTTCTGTGCTGTGCAAGTTCTGGGTCTCAGCTAGGATGGAGAATGCATAGGCAACTCTAGACTCATGGGAATAGGTTGTCATTCAGGTCACCACAGTTGTATCTGTCATCCTATACTCAGTAAAATACAGAATACGTCATGAATAAGACACCATGTAAAGACAATGACTACACCGAACCCAAGATGCTGCCCACCCATGTATGGAAATAGAGATCCTTTGTTTTAATTATGATTTGATGACTATTAAGGCCCCCACTGGGGCTCAATCTCAGGTCCCAGGAAGGGCATATCAACTTAGTGGCTCACAGGCTGGTGTGCTCATCTTGACCCATCCACCACTTGGGCCTGTTAGGCCTTGAGTTCAAATCCCAACCCTACCAAAAGATTCATCCTGATGTGAGAAGCCCATCGTTGCACCTGTTTTCTTGTGCTGTGAAAGTCCTGGGTCTCAGCTAGGATGGAGTATGCTATATAGGGAACTCTATACTCATGGTTGCCAGCCATGTCAGCATAGTTATATCTGTAATCGTACCCAATAAAATACATAATGCATCGCTGACTATGCCACACAAGAAAATAACTACACTGAGCCCATGATGCATGCCACACATGTATGTAAATAGAGATCATCTGTGTAAATTTTGAATTTATATCAATAATGACCCCCAGCAGGGCTCAATCTCAGATCCCAGGAACAACCTA
Source organism: Dipodomys merriami (assembly GCF_024711535.1). Classification (NCBI taxonomy): domain Eukaryota; kingdom Metazoa; phylum Chordata; class Mammalia; order Rodentia; family Heteromyidae; genus Dipodomys; species Dipodomys merriami. The sequence goes on from NW_027203148.1 coordinate 1,671,328, forward strand.
ACCCCCTAGTGGCTCACGGGCGGGTGTACTCACCATGACCCATTCACCATTTGGGCCTGTTCGATATTGAGTTAAAATCCCAGCACTGCCAAAAGATGAATACTGATGTCCGAATCCAATCAATCCTCCACTTTTTCTGTTCTATGAAAGTCCTGGGACTCAGCTAGGATGGAGCATGCTATATAGGCAATTCAACCACCATGGGAACAGGTTGACATCCATGTCAGCACAGTTGTAGCTGTCAGCATACTCAGTAAAATACACAATACTTCCATGAATTAGACACAAGTTAAGGAGAAGTACACCGAATGCAAGATGCTGTCCACACATGTATATCAATAGAGATCCCATGTATAAATTATGAATTTATGACTATCCTGGCCCTCCCTGGTGCTTAATGTCAGGTTCTGGGAATGGTCTAGCTCCTCAGTTGCTCACAGGCCAGTGTCTTCACCTTGACCCTTACACCAATTTGCCCTGTTAGGATCTGAGTTCAAATCACAACACTGTCAAAACATCAATCCTGATGTGAGCAGTACATCAGTCCACCTGTTTTCCTGTCCTGTGAAAATCCTGGGTCTCATCTAGGATGGACAAGGCATAGGAAACTCTATAGACATGGGAATAGGTTGTCATCCATGTTAGCAAAGTTAAATCTGTTATCATACTCAATAAAATACAAATGCTTTCTTGACTAAGACAGAATAAAATGAATAACTACACAGAAATCATCATTCATTCCACACATGTATGTAAATAGAGATCCTATGTGTAAAGTAAGTGGGCATATGATTTTTGCCAGTGTTGGGGCTTCAAATTCTGGCACTGGGAGCAGGCCTGACCTTGTAGTCTTCAAGGATGGTGAGCTGCCCCCTCCTTCACAGCGCAACAGAGTTACTCAGACCTGAATTCAAAACCCAGCTCTGGCAGTAAAATGGTGCAAATTCTGAGCGAGGGTGCTTCATTCATAATTTTTTAATTTTTAATTTTTTTCCATACCCAGGGCTTGAACTCAAGTTTTGGCAATTCTGTCTCAGCTCTGATCATCCTAGGATGCAGCCTCTGGACCCACAGCCCATCCTTGGATCCTAGGACCCCAGGGCTTGCAGGAAACAAACAAACAAACAAACAAAATGGACATGAGAAGAAAAAAGTGGCAGGAAGTTCCACCTGATGCTTTTTTGTTTATTTTCCTTTGCATGGTGACCTTGCTGGGTCTGAACCTGGTGGCCTGCAGATTGAAGGTGACTTGGCATGGCTGAAGGCCTGCTGGATATCAGAGGAGCCCCAGGCTGACCAGGCAACAGACACCCCAATTTCAAATCCTGGACAGCCCCCCTACATTGAGGGAATGGCGGGAGATCCTGAAATACTTGTTTCCGGACCTAGAAAGAGTCATGGAATGTGGTTGAATGAGTAGTTCCTGCAGGATGCGAGTAGGAAATGGTAGGCAAGACTCATGGGGTATCGATTATTGTTCATGAAGAGTTGATGAAGCATGAACATAATCATCACAGTCATGAAATAGAGGCATAGTGGAAGATCCAACCATTGGTAGTCACAGGGTAGATTGGATTTCATCACAGTTCGCCATCTTTCCTACTCTGTACAAATATGTACTTATTTGCATAATATCTTGAGCTTATAAATGGATGACTATTGTGCTCCCCAGGACCTCCGCCCTGGGGCTGGCCTAGCTCCTTAGTGGCTCACAGGCTGGTGTGCTTACGTGGACCCAAACACCTATTGGGCCTACTAGGCCCTAATTTCTGATCCTAGCAGTGCCAAAAGATTCATCCTAATGTGACAAGCCAGTGTTTACACCTATTTTCTTTTCTTGTGGGAGTCCTTGGTCTCAGCTAGGATGGAGAATGCATGGGCCACCCTGTAGCCATAGGAATAGGTTGTCATCGATGTCAGCCCAGTTATACCTGTCATCATATACTCAAGAACATACTAAATACATCCATGCATAGCACACAAAATAGAGAGAATAACTACACTCATTGCATGAGGCAGTCCACACATGGATATGAATAGACATCCCATGTTTCAATGATGCATTGACGATTATTGTGGCCTCCCTAGGGCTAGATCTCAGTTCCTGGGAAAGGCCCAGCTCCTTAGTTGTTCACAGGCTGGTGTGCTCACATGGACCCATTGGGCACTTGGGCCTCCTAGACCCCAAGTTCGAATCCCAGCACTGCCAAAAATTCACCCTGTTGTGAGAAACCAGTCATTGCACCTGTTCTTCTGTGCTGTGCAAGTTCTGGGTCTCAGCTAGGATGGAGAATGCATAGGCAACTCTAGACTCATGGGAATAGGTTGTCATTCAGGTCACCACAGTTGTATCTGTCATCCTATACTCAGTAAAATACAGAATACGTCATGAATAAGACACCATGTAAAGACAATGACTACACCGAACCCAAGATGCTGCCCACCCATGTATGGAAATAGAGATCCTTTGTTTTAATTATGATTTGATGACTATTAAGGCCCCCACTGGGGCTCAATCTCAGGTCCCAGGAAGGGCATATCAACTTAGTGGCTCACAGGCTGGTGTGCTCATCTTGACCCATCCACCACTTGGGCCTGCTAGGCCTTGAGTACAAATCCCAACCCTACCAAAAGATTCATCCTGATGTGAGAAGCCTATTGTTTCCTGTTTTCCTGTGCTGTGAATGTCCTGGGTCTCAGCTAGGATGGAGAATGCTATATAGGCAACTCTCTACTCATGGGAATCGGTTGGCATCCAGGGCAGCACAGATATCCCTGTTACCAAACTCAATAAAATACACAATACATCCATGAATAAGACTCAAAATAAAAAAAAAATCTACAATGAATGCAAGATGCATACCACCCCAGTATGGAAGTAGAGATATGTTTGAAAGAGTTGGGCTTGTTATTTTGTCCAGTTCTGGGGCTTCAAATCAGGTCTTGGACCAGGTCTGACGTTCTAGTCTTCAAGCATGGTGAGCTTCCCCTTGCCCCACATTGCAATGGGGTTACCCAGATTTGAGTTCAAATCCCAGCACTGACAAAAGTTTCATCCTGTTGTCAGAAGCCAGTCGTTGCATCTGTTTTCCTCTCGTGTGGAAGTCCTGGGTCTCAGCTAGGATGGAGAATGAATGTATAGGCAACTCTATAACCATGAGAACAGGTTGCCATCCATGTCAGCACATTATATCTGTCACCATACTCAGTAAAATACACAATACCTCCATGAATTTGACACAAGTTAAGGAGAAGTGCACCGAACGCAACATGCTGTCTATACAAATATATCAATACAGATCCTGTTTCAATTATGAATTTATGCCTATCTTGGCCCTCCCTAGGGCTCGTTGTCAGGTCCTGGGAACGGCCTAGCTCCTCAGTTGCTCACAGGCCAGTGTCCTTCCCTTAACATTTTCACCAATTGGGCCTGCTAGGCTTTGAGTTCAAATCCCAACTCTGCCAAAACATGAATGCTTCTTTCAGAAGCCCATTGTTGCACCTGTTTTCCTGTGCTGTGAAGTCCTGGGTCTCAGGTAGGACACAGTATGCTATATAGGCAATGTTATACTCATTGGAATACATTGCTATCCATGTCAGCACAGTTATATCTGTCATCATATGCAATAAAATACAAAATGCATCCCTGATTAAGACACAAAATAAAAAGAATAACTACACTGAATGCATGATGCATTCCCCACATGTATATCAATAGAGGTCCTATGTTTAAATTATGAATTTATGCCTATACTGGCTCTCCCTGGTGCTCAATGTCAGGTTCTGGGAATAGTCTAAGCTCCTCAGTTGCTCACAGGCCAGTGTCCTCACCTTGACCCTTTCGCCAATTGGGCCTGCTAGGTTCTGAGTTCAAATTACAACACTGCCAAAACATGAATCCTGATGTGAGCAGTATAACAGTTCACTTGCTTTCCTGTCCTGTGAAAGTCCTGGGTCTCATCTAGGAGGGACAAGGCACAGGCAACTCTATAGACATGGGAATAGGTTGTCATGCATGTCAGCACCTTTATATCTGTCATCATACTCAATAAAATACAAAATGCATCTCTGACTAAGACACACAATAAAATAAATAACTACACTGAAAGCATGACTCATTCCACACATGTATGTAAATAGAGACCCTATGTGTAAAATAGGTGGGCATATGATTTTTGCCAGTGTTGGGGCTTCAATTCAGGCACTGGGAGCAGGCCTGAACTTGTAGTCTTCAAGGATGGTGATCTTCCCCTTCCCCCACAGTGCAACAGAGTTACCCAGACTTGAGTTCAAATCCGAGCTCTGGCAGTAAAATGTGGCGAATTCAGAGCTAGGGTGCTTCCTTCATAATATTTTTTAACAGACTCAGATCTTGAACTCAAGTCGTGGCAACTCTACTTCAGTTCCAATCATCCTAGGCTGCAGCCTCTGGATCTACAACCCATCATCAGATTCTAGGACCCCAGGGCTTGCAGGAAAAAGAAAAAGCCGTTAGGGGGAAAAAAAAGTGGCAGGAAGTTCCACCTGGCCCTTTTATGTTCATTTTCCTTTGCATGGTGACCATGCTGGGTCCGAACTCAGCGGCCTGCAGAGTGAAGTTGACCTGGAGTGACTGAAGGTCTGCTGGCTCTCGGGGAAGCCTAAGGGCAACGGGGTATCGGAGACCTCAAGGTCGAATCCAGGTCAGTCCCCCTCCATTGAGGGAATGGCAGAAGATCCTGATATACTCGTTTCCGGCACTTGGAAGGGTCGTTGAATTCTCATCTTTGAATGAGTACTTTCTGCAGGATGCACTTAGGAAATTGCCACGGACCAGCTCTGTCGGGACAACTGAGGACACCAAGTGGAGATAACTGGAATAGGTGGGGAGATGGCAAACAGACAACTCACACACAAGAGGAGTGAGTGCTGAGTGGGATTTATTGCAGAGGATAACAAGCTTTTATAGCAAAAGTCTCCATGAGAAAGGGCAAAAGGTTACACAATCTTGTTGTAAGGCTTCATTCTTGGGTGATTGGTCACCAGCTGGTCACCTGATCTTGTTTTTTGGATGACGAACTATGACGATAGGCACTTGTTTTTGGCTTTACCTCTATTTTTAAGAAATACAATTGGTTTCAATGTTTATCACCTATTAACCATTAACCAGAGCATATGGGCAAGGGCTGAAGAGAAAGGCATGAACTCTAGTACTTCATAGTTAGTTTTGTTTAGTTTTGTACTTTATATGTTTCAAATCTTTTTTAAGCAATTTTGCTTCTTTGCCATTCTTTAGAGGGTCCCCAATTTGTGGCCCAAATCATGATATTTAGAATACTTAGTTAAATCTGGCCAGATATCAAATTTAAGCTCACAGTGTCTTTTCTGTAACCTGTTCACATAATCATTTACTCTTCTCCATAGAGGCCTTAACTGGCTCATAAGATCTTTCTTATTCCTTCTTTGATAGTAAGCACCAAAGAGGCCTAGATCTAGCAAGTCTCTCAGTAAATGGAAGAGAGTAATAGGAAGTTCTTTCTCCTAAGTCGTTCTCCCAATGATTGCCATCCTTATCATACACACCTGTAAAAGGCTATGGATCTGGGGGAAGTCTCTGGGGTCCTCTAGATAATGGAGGATCCCATCATTTTCCTTTGATAAGCCATTGCTACCTTCCATCTACCGACTTTTTAGGAATCTTATTTAGCTTTTGGTCTACATATCCCTCTACATCTTTCTTATCCACAGGATATCTATATGAGTCTATTGTATATGCTTCAGGATTAAAGGGAAGTCTCCAACAGCCATACACTCTTTCTGCTCTAGCCGTGCCTACAGCTTCTTGTAAATTTCTTACAATTCCTTCTGCTGAAGTGACATCATGAAAACCCCAATACTTTTATATTTACTTATGACTTGTCTACTAGCCTCCATAAGAGGGGCTTTCAGGGTAGCACTTAACTCTGGTGAGTTAGTCATATTCTCAAGACACTCATCGGATGTTGGAGTCGTCAACAAAAGAGCCTTGAATAAGGGAACGTAGAACATGAGTAAGTAGAACAAGCAGCAGGAACAGTAAAAGATTAATAGGCGCTCCTATACAGCGAGGAAAAGGAAAACAGGAACACATCTTTCCCAGGGGCTTGCCAGCCTTTCCAGGAGGTAGGCCTCTTTAAAGCCCCATTCTCAGATCTAAAAGCAGGTTTCCCATGCTAAGCAGACTCCACCAGAGTAGGCGTGGCAGGAAATGATAGGCAAGATTCATTGTGTATCGATTATTTTCAATGAAGAGTTGATAAAGCTTGACCATAATCATCACAGTCATGAAATGGAGGCATCTGGAAAGATCCAAGAATCGGTAGTCATGGAGTATATTGGATTCCATCACAGGTCACCATCTCTCCTACTGTATACAAATATGCTGACTACCTTCAGCTTATGAATGGATGAGTATTGTGCTTTCCCTCTCCCACTCCTGGGGCTCGATCTCAGGTCCTGGGAAGAGCTTAGTTCCTTATTAGCTCTCAGCATGGTGTCCTCACCTTGACCCTTTCTCCTATTGGGTTTGCTAAGCTCTAAGTTCCAACCCCAACACTGCCAAAAGAGGAATGCAGATGTGAGAATCCAATATGTCCACTTGTTTTCCTGCCCTGTGAAAATTCTGGGTCTCAGCTAGGATGGAGAAGGCTTAAGCAATGCTATAGACATGGGAATTAGTTCTCATCCCTGACAGCACAGTTATAACTGTCATAATAATCAATAAAATACAAAATGCATCCCTTACTAAGACATAAATAAAAAGAATAACTACATTGAATGCATGATGCATTCCACACATGTATGTAAATAGAGATCCTATGTTTGAATTAGGTGGGCATATGATTTTTGCCAGTGTGGGAGTTTCAATTCAGGCCCTGGAAGCAGACCTGACCTTGTAGTCTTCAAGGAGGGTGAGCTTCCCCTTCACCCATCGTGCTATAGTGTTATCCAGGTCTGAGTTGGAATCCCAGCTGTGGCAGAGAAAATGATGTGAATTCTAAGCTCGGATGGTTTATTATTTTTTTTATTTTATTTTTTTGCCACCCAAGCGATTTGAACTCAGTTCATGGCAACTCTGCCTCAGCTTCGATCACTTTAGGCTGGTGGGCTGCCATGGGCACATAGCCAACCCTGTGATCCTAGGCCCTGAAGCCTTGCAGGAGAAAATAAAAACACTCACTGAAAAATAGCCGCAGAATGGATTTTTTACATTTTATTCCTTTGCATGGTGACCAATCTGGGCCTGAATGACAAGGCTACAAGTTTACTTCACTTTGCATTGGCCAAGGCTAGCGGGCTATTGCGGAAGCCACAGGCCCATATGTTAGCGAAGGCCCTGATATTGAATCCTGGTCCTGACACCTACCAGTGGGGAGACTTCCCAAGAGACTTGTTCCTATGCACAGGAATAACGATGGAATATTTGGAAACTCATGATTGAATAAGTTTCTGCGGGCATCATCTAATCTAAAATGGGATTCAATGATCCTAGGATGCTGATTGATCTTAATGAATGGGTTATTAAGCTTGAAAACAATACTATTCCTTCAATGGCAGCATAATAAATACCTAAGAGTTGGTAGGAATGTAGTTGATGTCATTGAATCTTAAGTAGATGTCTCTGGAATTCTATACAAATATATATTTATTGGTATACTGCCACCTGCCTATCCATGTATGGCTATTTTGTCCACCCCTGTGGTTCAATCTCAGGGTCTGGGAACTGCCTGGAAGCTTCCTTGGCTAGAGGATGCTGTGTTGAATTGGGTCTGCTAGGTCTTGAGTTCAGATCCCAGCACTGCAAACAACTGGATTGTGGAATAATAAGCCAAGTGTGACACCTGTTTTCCTTTTCTCTGAAAGTCCTGGGTGTCAGACATGATGGAGAACACATCTACAAATTGACATACTATGTGATGGGATGTCATCAGTATAATAAATGGAATGCATATCTTCACAATCAATAAACGGTAAATAGTTGAATAAAACAAAAATACAATCAATAACCACAACAAACAGTATATGGACTGAACATCTATAGGTAAATACAAATTCTATCTTTATTTTTTTTAATATTATTTTATTTTATTTGAGAACATACTGTACAGAGGGGCTACAATTACATGGGCAGGATAATGCATACATTTCTTACCAAGCATTGCAGCCTCCTCCTTTGTTTACCCTTCACCTCCCTTCCCAGCCTCCCCCCTCCCCCCACCCAATTATACCCCCCCCACCGACATTGTAAAGCTGGATTTGACATGACATTTTGTACTTCTCATTGTTGCAACAGGTCCACCTGAATCCTTAAACGACTTGTTTGCCCCCATCTCCTCCACATGTTATACTGACATCAAATATAGTGAAAGCGGGGGTTACACTGTGGGGGAGGGACATACAAAGCAACAAAAAAATAATCTTATAAATGCGTTAGAAACATATGCATGAAAGAAACGAAAACATTAAAATACATATTTAAGGGTTCATTTTCCTAACATCACATTATCTGACCTTTTCTGCTTGACTCATACCTATACTAGATATTGCAATTAAGGGAAACCATGGGACCTATGCTTCTTTGGGCCTGGCTTACTTCACTTAATATAATTTTTTCCAAGCCTTTCCATTTCCTAACAAATGGGGAAATGTCATTCTGTCTGATGGAGGCATAGAATTCCATTGTGTATATATACCACATTTTCTTGATCCATTCATCTACTGAGGGGCATCTGGGTTGGTTCCATATCTTAGCTATGGTAAATAATGCTGCAATAAACATAGTTGTGCTGGTAGCTTTAGTGTGGTCTTGTTTGTAAACATTTGGGTAAATGCCCAAAAGTGGGATTGCTGGATCATAGGGGAGATCTATGTGAAGTCTTTTGAGGAATCTCCATACTGCTTTCCAAAGTGGTTGAACAAGTTTACATTCCCACCAACAATGAAGTAAGGTTCCTTTCTGTCCACATCCCCTCCAGCATCTGTTGTTGTTAGAGTTCTTGATTTTTGCTGTTCTAACTGGAGTGAGGTGATATCTCAATGTTGTTTTGATTTGCATTTCTTTTATGGCTAGGGATGTTGAACATTTCTTCATGTGTCTATTGGCCATCCTTCTTTCTTCTTCAGAGAAGCTTCTCTTTAAGTCTTTCGCCCACTTATTTATTGGGCAGTTGTTTCTTTGAGGATTTGTTGTTGGGTGGTTTAATTTTTTGAGTTCCAAGTATATTTTAGATATGAGACCATTGTTCGTTGTATGGCTAGTAAAGATCTTCTCCCAATCGGTGGGCTTTCTATTGATCTTGCTATGTCATTTGCCCTGCAGAAGCTCTGCAACCTTATGCAATCCCATTTGTCCAACCTTTCTTTGATTTGTTGTGCTTCCGGGTCTCTATTCAGAAAATTTCGGCCTGAGACCTAAGGTTTATGCTATTCCATCCTGTAATGTTTTCAGAGTGTCTGCTTTGAGTTCAAGGTCTTTGATCCATTTGGAGTTGATTCTGGTGCAGGGTGATATATAAGGATCTAGCTTTAGTTTTCTACATGTAGTTAATCAATTTTGCCAGCACCATTTACTGAAGAGGCTGTCTTTCTTCCATTCTATTGTTTTAGCTTCCTTATCGAAGATTAGATGGCTATAGGTCTGTAGGTTCATTTCTGGGTTTTCAATTCTATTCCATTGGTCCTGAGGTCACAAATTCTATCTTTATAATGAATATAAATAGTATGTTTTCCAGGGCTGGGGCTTGAATTCAGGCCTAGGGACCAGGCCCGACTTTCTTGTCTTCAAGCATGGTGAACTTCCACAGTGCTACAGAGTTACTCAGACCCTGAGTTCAAATCCAAATCCTGGTAGAAAAAAACAGCGTGAATTGCAAGCCAGGGAGCTATTTTTTTTATTTATTTATTTTGAGAAACAAGGTCTTAAACTCAGGTCATGGCAACTCTGCCTCAGCTTCCATCATCCTACGCTGGCGTGCAGCAACTGGAGCCAGAGCAGATACTAGGATCCTAGATCTCCAAACCTTGCAAGTGGGAAAAATATGCACAGAGTAAAAGTGACATAGGCGGGCGCCGGTGGCTCACAACTGTAATCCAAGCTACACAAGAGGCTGAGATCTGAGGATCGCAGTTCAAAGCCAGCCCTGGCGGGAAAGTCCATGAGAATCTTATCTCCAGTAAACCACTAGAAACCCGGAAGTAGCGCTGTGACTCAAGCGGTAGAGTGCTCGCCTTGAGCTGAAGAGCACAGGGACAATACCCATGCCCAGAATTCAAACCCTATGACCGACCAAAAAAAAAAAAAATGTTGCATGAATGCATTTTTACATTTTCTTCCTTTGCACCATGAACATCTGGGTCTGAATGACAGAGATCCAAAGGGTACTTCATCTTGCATTGCTGAAGGCTGGCGTGCTATTGGGGAAGCCATAGTCCCACAAAGGAACATAGGTCTAGAGTTCGAATCCCAGTCATGCCACTTTCAGATAGTGGAAGCTCCTAAGAGACTCTTTCCCATCCATCGGAATAACGATGGAATGTTATGAATGTACAGTTGAATGAGCTAATCGTGAATGCTACTCGTATAAAATTAGACATCATAATTTCAGTAGACTGATTTTATTTAATATGAAACATTAAAAGAATACTATTTCTTACAGGGATACAATAATTTCAGGACCTTGATTTACTTAATAGTTTATTAAGGATTAAAACAATAACATTAATTACATGGAGGCATAATAAATACCCAAGAATTGGTAGAAATGTAGTCTATATAACTGAATAATGTATCAACATCTCTGGCACTCTGTAAAGATATATATTTATTAGCATAATACCATCTACATGTCAATCTGTTCTTATTTTGTCAACCCTAGGGGCTCGATCTCAGATGCTGGGAATTGCCTGTAAGCTCAATTTGTCCCGGATGGCGTGCTGACACTCACCCATTCATAAATTTGGCCTTGTAGGCTTTGAGTTCAGACACCAGCACTCCCAAACAATGAATCATGGAGTAAGAAGCTGATGGTGACATGTTTTCTTTTTCTGTGAAAGTCCTGGGTGTCAGGTATGAAGTGGAATACATATGCAGACCTATATCCTATGTAATCAATGTAATCAATGCTCTATGTGCCATAATACTCAATAAAATAAATGGCCAATACATGAATAAAACAAAAAATAAAATGAATAACTACACTGAACGCAATAAAGAGTCAACATATGTATGTAAATATAAATAATGTATATAAAATATACATGAAAAATATGTTTTCTAGTGCTGGGGATCGATTTCAGGCCTAAGGAACAGACTTGAATTTCTTGACTTCTCAGAGGTGAGCTTCTCCTTCCCACACAGTGCAACAGAGTTACCCAGACCATGAGTTCCAATCCCAGTCCTGGCAGAAAAAATGGCACCTTCATTCTATGTGACACCCAATTCTTAGATATTTCATTATGCCTCCATTTAATGTATATGATTGTTTAAATGCTTCATGAAGTGTTACTTAAAATCGATCAGAGTCCTAGGATATAATTGTGTATAATTTTATCCTAGAATCGTTCAAGAACTGCCCATTCATTCATGACATATATCACATTCCATTGGTATTCATATGGATAGGAATGAGTTTCTTAGGATCTCCTGCCATTTGGAGGTGGCAGGAACAGGATTTAAACTGTGGGCTCCAGCTCCCACCATTCAATCTGCAGGATAGGGAACTCACAGGTCTGTCCAAGAACATCAGCAAGACCAATGATTAGGCAGGCACCAATGGCTCTCAGCAGTCCTCCTTAATACTTACAAGTCTGTGATAGGAGGATGATGGTCAAAGTCACCCTAGGCAGGAAAGTCCTTGAGACCCCTGTCCAACATCAGTGCCAACAAAGCCAGAAGTAGAGCCATGTGGCTCCAGAGGTTGAGGGCTAGGCTTGAGCAAAAGAAGCTCACAGACTGTGCCCAGATCCTGAGTTTAAGGTCCAGGACTGGCAACAAGCAGACATACAGAACAATCTGTGCAGCCATCCAGCTAAAGCAGGTCACCTTCTTGTCCCCAATTGGATTAGACAGACTTTCCTGGGAAAGCGGCTGCTCTCATCTTGACTCCGCCCATTTTGCCTGCATCACAGTATTCTGGTCACACCCCCATTCTTTTTTTTTATTTTTTATCTTATTTTATTTTATTTTTTTGTGAACACACTGTACAGAGGGGTTACAATTACATGGGCAGGATAATGCATACATTTCTTATCAAGCATTGCAGCCTCCTCCTTTGTTTACCCTTCACATCCCTTCCCAGCCTCCCCCACAACCCCTCCACCCAATCACCCCGCCTTCCCCCCCACCCCACCCCACCCCCCGCACCAACATTGTAAAGCTCGTTTTCGACATGACAACTTGTACTTCTCATTGTTGCAACAGGTCCGCCTGTATCCTTAAACGACTTGCTTTTCCCCATCTCCTCTACAAGTTATACTGACATCAAATATAGTGAAAGCAGGGGTTATACTGTGGGGGAGGGACATACAAAGCAACAAAGAGATAATCTTATAAATGAGTTAGAAACAAATGCATGAAAGAAAAAAATTAAAATACATATCTAAGGGTTCATTTTCCTAACTTCACTTTATCTGACCTTTTCCGCTTGACTCATACATATACTAGATATTGCAAATATAAGGGAAACCATGGGACCTACGTTTCTTTGGGCCTGGCTTACTTCACTTAATATAATTTTTTCCAAGTCTTTCCATTTCCGAACAAATGGGGCAATGTCATTCTTTCTGATGGAGACATAGAATTCCATTGTGTATATATACCACATTTTCTTGATCCATTCATCTACTGAGGGGCATCTGGGCTGGTTCCATATCTTAGCTATGGTAAATAATGCTGCAATAAACATAGTTGTGTTGGTAGCTTTAGTGTGGTCTTGTTTGTAAACATTTGACACCCCCATTCTTTCATGGTTCTTTCTGACCAATGGGATACAAGAGTGGCGGCCACACCCACATTCCATGCTGCCTGGAAGCACCAGGATTCCCTCTGTTGGTTCACACCATTACCAGCAGTTGAAGAAGGTAGAGGTGGCTAAGTGGTGAGCAAGAGACTCCAGGCGACCTTGGAGTAGAGTACGAAATTGACATCCTAATCAGTGAGTGGGAGAATAGAGGATTTCCCAGAGCCTGGGAACATGTCCAGCCCATCTTTCCCATCCCAGCGCTCAGATGTCTGAAGCAGTAAAACTCCATGAGAAAGCTGTGGGCATGAAACTGCCGCCAGAACACCGGTAGAAGAATCCTCCTGACAGACCTGCCACATTCAAGAAAACAAAGAACATGAAAAAGGGAAGGATCAACAAGACAAACACCACTAGGGAGAGTGATTCAATGGAGGGTCTGGCCAATGGTGATGCCCACCACGGGCCTCCCGTGCCTTTGGACACAGTCACAACCACGAGGTTCCAGAGTGTCAATGGTCCTGATACCACCAAGGATCTGTAGAGGTGCTACCGACACGTGGTGCCCACCCTGGACCCCAGCAAAAGAAGAAACCAGGCACTGTATGCCAAGATCCAACCACTGAAGCAGGAAAAGACTGACCTGCAGGATCAACGGGAGAAAGAGAGGGAGAAGATAGCCTAGGTGCAGGTAGCACCTAAAATGGAGCTAGAGACCCACAAGGCACCCATACAGAGGTTGGTTTCTGTCGCTACCGCCTCGACCAGCAAGGAAGACGCGACACTGGACTCTTCTCTCTGCAGTTTATTCAGGACCCTTTTGTAATCTTCTGACCCCAACCCCGGGGAGAATTCCCCACAGCCTTAAGTACCCGCTGGGTAGCCAACCCTGATACGCCACGTGGGAACCGCCAATAGGTTCAGGTGCGCAGAAGCAAGCCAGATTCTTTGCCTTAGCCATATAAGGAATTGTTTACCACAGAGAGCACTCGCCATCGGGAAGGCGGAGGGCGGAAGCCGGCACCATCTTCCAGGTGCGGCCTCTTGCAGCTCTCTACAGTTCCCCCTTTTTTGTTTAAAGAACACAGATGAGAACAGAGGTCTGATCCCTGTTGTGCAACGCAAGGACTGCATACAAGCCTTCTCCCAGAGGGTACCTTCTCTAGGGATGACTCAGCCTGTCCATTGATTCGTTTTTCACAAGGACGGGAAAAGGCGAATCGAACCCGTGTGCAATCAAACATGCTCTCCTCGAGGGCAAAACTCATGCCTCTCGACTGCAGTACTTTGGCTTTGCAATCTGTGTTCATTGTTTTAGGGTGGCAAGCCACGCTTGGGGGGACTGACCTGCTCCAATGACTGTAAAGGCTTGGATAATCATGGCTGCACTACGACGCTGAGAACCTCTAATTTGGCAGGCAAATGCACCACAGACATACCAAGGAGGCTAACACCAGGAGGCCTGTCAGGGCTCCCAATCCCGCCCCCTCCGTAAGATGATTCATAGCAGCGGAGATCCATGAAGATAACCCCTCCGCCAATCCGGCATCCACTCAGGTCGAGTTCACCATGACGATGGCAACCGTGAGCTGTTCCATCAGGCTGTCGAACTCCCCAGTTCAATTACCTAAAAGATAACTAGACAACTGTTTAGACAAATTTGCAGCATTTTTTGAATAGGTTTTTTTCCTGGGCCTGAACTCTGGGCCTGGGCACTGTCCCTCAGCTCTTCAGCTCAAGGCCAGCACTCTACTACTTGAGTCACAGCGTCACTTCCGGCTTTTTTCATTTTGCTTATATGGTGCTGAGGAATTGAACCCAGGGCCTCATGCATGCAAGGCAAATGCTCTACCACTGAGCCACCTTCCCAGCCCCTTTCTTCTGGGTTATTTGCACCACAGCAGCAGCTACTCCAGCATTAGTTAGTGGTCCGCCCAGCTCTCTGCAAACTTTCATCCATGCTTCTAGTCCCCTATTCTTATATGGGGTTATGGCGGCTCTGCATTCCTTAGTGCACTGCTCGTAAACAAGCTGTTTAATTAATGGCATGGCTGTGTCTGGGTCACCAAAAATTCTGCCAGCAGCCTCGACCATATGAGCAACAAAGTCCGAAAACGGCTCCATAGAGCCCTGCAGGATTTTGGTGAGATTGCCACTCACGTCGCCTTTATTTGGTAAGGCCTTCCATGCCTTTATGCCAGTTTTATTGATTTGTTCATAAACTTGAACCGGGTAGCCTATCTGCTGATTGGCGAATCTCCCCTGTCCAAGCAGCATATCTCTGTCCCAAGCTGGGTTCCCCGCAGCCTGATTGGCTGCAGCCTCTTCACTAGCAAATTCAATCAAAAAGGCCTTCCAATCTAAATACTGACCTGGGCTCAAACAAGCTCGTGCGAGCCCACTCCAATCACCGGGTGTCATGCAGTGTCTGTTTAGGGCCTCCACCTGGGCTACAGTAAAGGAGGCTGTGATTCCGTATGTCCGCACAGACTCAGCTAAAGGTTTTATAGCCTTAAAATCTAAGGGTTCATGATACCGCTGTCCCTGTGGATCCTGAAATATTGGACAGGCTAGATGTAACTCGGTTCTGACCGCTTTCCCCACGCCTGGGCTGAAAGAACAGCCGGGGCTGCCACTTCCGGGGTCCTCCGCATAAAGCAGAGGGGCCAAGGGTGTGGCGCGGCACATGGAAGGCATGCATTCGTCTTTATCTGGGTCCTCTCTCTCCTTTCCTTTCCACCGCTTTCTTATCTTTGTTTTTTCTATTTGTTCTATGAGTGATTGTAGTTCCTCTGAGTCTGTAGACACAGAGGTCTCTAGTTCGGCAAAATCAGGGTATAACCCCCCCCCTGCTCTCCTCCTTTTCGCTGTCTGCCCTTTCCGATCTTTCTTCCTGCAGCATTTCTAAGGCGGCCTGACCATTCTCTACCACCTCACTGCAACGCTGGTCCTCGAGACAGCCACTTATCAGTTTCCATATTGGTCTCACTCCGCTCTTAAGCGTTCCTTGTTCAGAGGCAAAATCTAGGTCCCTCCCTAGTTTCTCCCAAGAGCCCACTGTGAGGCTTCCGGAGACAGCGAACCATGGGGCAACGATGTCACATTCATTCAAAAATCTCTCTAAAGTACTCTTTTTTATTTTTAACTTTTTTGAGTGCAGTAGCTCATTGAGAGCCAAAAAAATTGGGTGCGAAGAAGAAGCGCCCATGTTTTAAACATTTAAAGCTGGTAAACAAACTTTTTACTTTCACTTTTGGCTACTCTATTGACTAGCCCTGGGTTCTCACTCTCTCTTTATCTACCGAGAAGAGCAAAAATCCCCCCCGCTCTTGTGGCGGATTCCCCTTTTACCTGGGAACTTACTCCCTGCTCTTGTGGCGGATTCCCCTTTTACCTGGGAACTTACTCCCCGCTCTTGTGGCGGATTCCCCTTTTACCTGAGGACTTACCCCCGCTTTTGTCGCGGATTCCCCTTTTACCTGGGGACTTACCGGTGCACCACCCTGACCGTAGAGAGTTCTGAGTCCTCATTGGGGTTATGGCTGAGTCCCCGTACGGGCCACCACGTGTCGCCTCGACCAGCAAGGAAGACGCGACACCGGACTCTTCTCTCTGCAGTTTATTCAGGACCCTTTTGTAATCTTCTGACCCCAACCCCGGGGAGAATTCCCCACAGACTTAGGTACCTGCTGGGTAGCCAACCCTGATACGCCACGTGGGAACCGCCAGTAGGTTCAGGTGCGCGGAAGCAAGCCAGATTCTTTGCCTTAGCCATATAAGGAGTTGTTTACCACAGAGAGCACTCGCCATCGGGAAGGCGGACGGCGGAAGCCGGCACCATCTTCCAGGTGCGGCCTCTCGCAGCTCTCTACAGGTTTCGGCAGAGAGCAATTTACAATGTGCACTCGCTTGCATGCAGCAGGCGGCTGATGACACAGAAAGGGAGCATGAAGCTCTCACCAGCTGCCTGCAGGCCACAGATCAGTGCATGGCAGAGCTGGAGATGTCGGCTTCTGTGGTCACTGATCACAGAATGAGACTGAAATGTTCTTTGAACAGCTGCATGATGTGACCCTTCTGCTCAAGTAAAATGCCAGAAGCTTCGATGACCTGGAGCAAGTGAACTCAAAGTTACAGGAGAAGCTGGAAGTGCTCTGGACAACAGGAAGAAAGCAATCTGCAAGGTCCAACAAGCACTGGTAGGGCATGAGTTACTGAAGAGACTACTGGACAACGTGAGCTGACTGGTGAGCACAGCCAATCTCGAGAAAGACACCTTCACAGAAGACCTGAGCATTGAGAGGTCTACGTGGAAGGAGGAGGCCCAGCAGCTGACCCAGCGGGTGAACCAACTGACTGAGGAGAGGGAGCGAGGGGCGAGGCAGGTGTTTGGCCTAGAGAACAGGCTAGAGGAACCATGGCCCAGCTCAGGCCGAGTGGCAGTTGCAGGCCCAGGCCTACTGCACGCAGATGGAGTTGAAAAACCTGGAGGAATAACTTCACATCCCGGACCAGGAAAACCAGAGTCTCCATCTCCAGAATGTGGAGCAGCAGGAGCAATTGTGGAGACTGGAGGAGAAGGCCAAGGATTGGCAGGAGATCCCTGAGACACCATGATGTGCATATGTGTGTGATGGACAGCTGGAGGAACAGCTGGTCCTGCTGAGGGACGCTCTCCAGAGGGTGAGCGGTGAGAAGGAGGAGCTCACCAGCATCCTGGACACAGAGCAGCAGGTGAAGAAACACTAGCGGGAACATCTGGTCCACACAGAGGAGAAGATAGAGGAATGGAAAGAAGTGGCTGAGAAAGAAAGAAAGCCAAGAATCTCAGGACCAGCAGGTGCAGTCCCTGGCCCAGCTGCAGGAGCTCAGAGCCACCTGTGAGTGTCACATCACCTCCAATTAGCGGCTGAGCACCAAGAAGGAGGCCCTGCAGCAGCACCTAGAGAGGCAGACCCAACTCTTGGAGCAGCTGAAGCAAGTGCATGGCCTGGGGAGACCAGGTGGTGTCCCCAAAGTGGCAGGACACTCTCAAGTGCCTGAAAGCAATCAGACCACAGGAGGAGCGGCTGCAGGTCCAGCTGAGTTTCCTGGCTTTCCCTGGGGAAGGTGAAGTTGAAAACCCTGGAGAAGCACAAGGTGAGGAGTCAACTCCCCCCCACCCCACATGACCATTGCAGAGGATGGAGACATTCCCCAAACTGAGAGGGATGTGGATTTGTGAGCACTCTTAGTGGCTGAAATCCACAGGGGGAAACTCCTGCAGCAGGAGTGGCAGGCCCACTGTGGGTAACTGGTGCATCTGGCAGCTCAGTGCCAGAGAAAGCTCGAGCCACAGGCCCTCCATCCCATGAGCTGGCACCACAGCCTGTGTGAGGATGGGAAGCGGGACACGTGGGTGTCCGAGAAGAAAATCTACTTTGTCTATGACCTGCCTGATAAGATGGACTTCCATAGTCCAGCGGGTGATCTTCAACATAGATGCAGCCAGCTGTTGGCACACATCACACTGTTGAGGAGTCCCTCATGGCATGTAAAGAGCAGATGTTCATTCTGGCTGAGCTGTGACAGAAGAAACGTGAGCGTGTGTACCAGCTGTCCTAGGAAAAGATGGAGAAGAGGAGAGAGCTGCGGGAGCCACTGTCACTCCTCACAGGGGAAGACATGGACAACGGGCTCCAGATGCCAGCACAGGCTGCGCCTTCTGTCACTGCCACCTCTTTGAATGCCTCCAGGCTCCAGGGCAGGTGAAATGAGGGAGGAGCAGAAAGGTTTTGAAGAATTGCCACTTCAACACAGTGTGGAAACTGCCAGAGGAGAGATCGAGGTTCACAACCCCATAGAGGACTCCCCTACAAAGCACATCCTGCTGCAGCTACCCCACATCCAGATCCACCCACAGCTCATGGGCTCAGGTGAGGAGTGCTCCCTCCCTTTCTTCTTTAGACTGATGCAGATGATGACTATGTGACCTAATGACTCTCCAAAGCCTCAGCAGCAACCATAAGTAGGTGGCCAGTGGCCTTTCTCTCAGGCCTCCATCTTCTGGGTCTTGGGAAGGGTTAACTGTGGGTTGGGTAGGGCAAAGTCTGCTGGGAGGTGGTCCATATTCAAGGGACATCTAATGGCCTATTGGTGGCCAGGGAAGAGGCCCATGTTATGCTTATCACAAAGAAAAAATCGTTTTCAAAGGGAAAACAAGCCTCCAATAAAGATTTGTTCTTCCAGTTCTGGGGCTTCAACTCTTTTCCTGGTCACTGTCCCGGAGCTCTTTCTCTCACGGCTAGCACTCTACTACTTGAGCCACAGGGCCCCTTCTTGTTTTCTGATGGTTCATCGATGATAAGAGTCTAACACACTTTCCTGCCCAGGCTGGCTTTGAACCGTGATCCTCCAGATCTCAGCTTCCAGAGTAGCTAGGATGACAGGCATGAGCCACCAGTGCCCAGCATTTGATACCTTTTGAAGGCATCTTGGCGAGTCTGTAAAAGGAGATCCAAAGGGCCTGGATAGACCTTGACCCAATCAAGGAGCTGAGATGGGGGAAGGCTGACCTTCTAGCCATTCTGTTCCCCAAAATTAAAGATGCCAGGTGGTGTTGGATGCATCAAACACCTAGGCCAATAGCCACCAGACTCAGTGGGGAAAAAGTAGAGAATACCCAAAGATTGCAGTGTAGAAATCTTTGATTTTGCATGCATGTGGAGTGTGTGTGTGTGTGTGTGTGTGTGTGTGTGTGTGTGTGTGTGTGTGTGAACTCAGGGCCTAGGCTCTATCCCTGAGTTTTCTTGCTCAAAGCTAGTGCTCTGCCACTTGAGCCACAGCCCCACTTGCTTTTCGATGGTTAATTGTAGGTAAGTCTCAAGGACTTTCCTGTCCAGGGTGGCTTCAAAGCATGATGCGGTCCCCAGGGAAACAAGAGAAAACACAACTCGATAAAATCCCTATGGTGGACAACTCCTGCCTCCTGGTGGCCAGACGTGGAACATATGTCCCTGTGCCATCGTGGGGGACTATTGTCCTCTAGAGTTCAATTTGGGGAAGAGACAGGGGCCAACCTGACTTTTGCTCACCCTGAGTGCTGATTCCAGAGCCGATCTGTTCCACCCTAGGCCAAGAGAGCTCCAGGAGGCCTTGCTTCCACGGGCACAAGAAGTGAGAAGTCAGCTCCAGGCCCAGCTAAGAGCCTTTGCCCATGGACACACCAACTTGGCCTTCCTGATCACCATAAGGCCTGTCAAAGAACAACCCAAAAAAACAAACCAAAATTGGAGCTGTGAATCAAAGTGGTAGAGCTCTAGCATTGAACCAAAGAGCTCAGAGACAGGGGCCCAAGCTTTGAATTCAAGACCCCCAGCTCACCTTCCCCCATAAAACACACATTAGCTAAATGTGAACTAGTAGGATTTGTGAAGTGTTTCTGAAGAATGATGATACTGAAGAAAGCACTCTAACTCTAATGACAGCTGAACTTGTGACATACAGGTATGTGCTGAGTGTTTCACAGGATGCTGTTTTCTGGTTTCTTCCCACATAGGGTGTTTTTTCTGAGTCTTCATAAACCATGCTGTTGTGCTGAGTCATCCCAAAGGGTGCTATGTTCTGAGTCCTTGAGAAGAGTGGGCTGTGCTGGGTTTTTCAAAGGGTGCTGTGTGCTGAGTCCATTACACAATGTACTTTATGCTGAGTCCTTCAAAAGTGCGGTGTGCTAATTCATCCCAAATGGTGCTATGTGATGACCCCTTGAGAAGGGAGGGACAGATGAGTTTTTCAATGGGTGCTGTGGGCCCAGTCCTTTACACAGGTACTTTTCCTGAGTGCTTCAAAGATGGCTATGTACTGAGTTATCCCAATGGGTGCAATGTGCTGCATCCTTGAGAAGAGAGGGATGAGGTGAGTGCTGTGTGCCGATTCCTGTAGACAGTGTGCTCTGTACTGTCTTTCAAATGGTGCTGTGCTGAGTTCTTCCACAAGGTGGTATGTGCTGAGTCCTTCAAAACTGTGCTATGTGCTGAGATTTTCAAAGGGTGCTGTGCACTGAGTGTTTTACCAAGGGTGGTATATACTCAGCCCTTCAAAGGATAGTGTGTATGGAGTCTTATCAGAGGGTGCTATGTGCTGAGTCCTGGGAAAGTGTGCTACGTGCTGAGTTTTTCAAAGTGTGCCATGCACTGAGTCCTATTCACTGCGTACTATGGACTCACTCCTTCAAAGGGTGCTGTGTGCTGAGTCATCCCAAAGGCTACTATATGCTAAGTCCTTCAAAGGGCACATTGTGCTGAGTCTTTTACTCAGGGTGCTTTGTGCTGGTTTTTGAAGTATGCTGTGTGCTGAGTCAGCCCAAAGGGTGCTATATTCTGAGTCCTTGAGAGGTAGTTTTCCCCAACAATCTTTCTAAATCTCTGTCTCTCAGTCTCTCAGTCTCTCAGTCTCTCTCTCTCTCTCTCAGTCTCTCTCTCTCTCTCTCTCTCTCTCTCTCTCTCTCTCTCTCTCTCTCTCTCTCTCTCTCTCTCTCTCTCTCTCTCTCTCACTGGGTCACTGTGCACATCCTTGATATGTAGAGTGGAGAGGCTTGGAGGAGAGTCTCCTCTAGTGGTGGGGCTGAGGGGAGATTCGATCCCCTGAGCAAGTGCTAGGATTGGCGGGGAGTGCTGAGCTGAGGTGAGGCTGTAATTCCCATGGCCTGGAAGCCTTAGGGCTCAGTTAGGGCTGCTCTTGTGGGCAAGGGTAGGGGTCGGAACCAAGGGGAAAAGGGGACTGGGCTGAGGGGAGGAGGAGGCAGGGCCCAGGGGCCTCACTGTGGAGGCAGCAGTGGCCAGGGTCTCGCAGGGGCAGGTGTGCATGCGCAGAGGGTGTGAGGAGGCCTGCGAGAGGAGTGGAGGTAGAGAGAGCAGAGAGGAGCGAGTTCAGGCACAAGGGGAAGTGGCTTCACATGCTCTGTTCGTGGATCAATAGAAAAATAGCCAAAACAAGAATAAAGGCAACAAATGTACAGCCAAGAAGAATATAGTTAGAATAAAGGTAGAGGCAATAAAGGTGCAGCCAAGTGTATAGGAAGCCTTGAACCAACACCCGCTTCCTGCAGGCATGCTTCCATGAGGCTTATGCTTTGTCTGGCATGATCTCTCACACAGATTCAGCAGGAGGTATCATGGCATTTCTTCCTATTTTTTTTTAATTGAAGCTCATGAATGTCTTGGTGCACAGAAGAGACAAATCCAAAGATCATCCTGAAAATGACTCAAAATATAAGAATAAGAATTGAGAGAATTGATCTGACAATGGCAATTATAATTATTACATGAATCCAATCCAGAGGATTGAGGGCCTCCAAGTTATGCTTAAATAACTTTGCCAAAGATTGTAAATTTTTTACATCTAAATGAGCTTTACTAATTGATGTAATTTTGTCTTGTAAAGCCTCCATAACATGAGAGATATCTTTATCTCTCCAAACTCCTAACAAATGATTTTTGGTAGCATTCCAATTAAAAGAAAAGTTATATTTTAGAGCAGTAACACCGATATATTTAAAATTAGCATGACATTTAACAGAGTTGTGTTTTTAAATTTTGAACTTCCTGACCTATAGCCAGAACCACTTCCTCCAGAGCATTTATTTTCATTTCTAACTTTTTATCTATAATTTGTTGTTCTGCTAGGTCTAATGAAACATTTTTGCTTAAATCAGTAACAAAATGAGCATTGTTTACTTCATTTACTAAGGCTGCTGTAGAAATAGCTAAAGAGCTAATTATTGTTATTAAAGAACTTATTCCTAAAATCAAGGCCGTAACAAAGCGTTTTGGCTGCAACATAATATCCACAGTTTTCAGCATTCGTAAAGCAGAATTTTTAAACCAAGGGTCATTTTAAAGATCTACATGTAACATTACATATGAAGGTCTTTTTAAAATAAAAATTACAGAATATGTTTTATCCAGAGAAGAAGTAAGACAATTAGTAAAAATACAACCCTTACAGCTAATATAATAAGATTTTCCTTGATTAATAATGATTAAATTATCTAATTTTCCAGCTAAAATTTCCATAGGATAACTCACACATGCTCTTACCCCAATTGCAGTACTCTTAGTTTCTTTGGGCTTTTTCAGTAAAATCATGTTTGTTGCTGCAAAAAGTCTGAACAAATCCAGCTGAATGCTAGTTTTATTGTGAAAGGGAGAGTGACTCACCAAAATGGAAGCCACCCACCCTGGATGAGCCATCTTTTCAGGGGTTCCCCAGGCGTATCAGGAGCATAGCCATTAAACTTTCATGAATTATGTTTTAAGTAGGCGGCATAATCATAATCGGGGTTAGCAATGGAAAAATCAAAAATACTATCTGGTGCCCCATCAGGTTGTAAAAAAGAGGCCTTTTGAAATCCATGGCAGCTTTCAGAAAAATTGAGGTAGCAATAAATAAGTCCTCCTATTCCATTTTTTTACATTAATGACTCATGAGCTATGGGACCCTTACATTAGCAACCCCTTGCCATCTGTGTAGGTGTATTTAGTATCAGGAAAGACTGTGATTTTTAGAAAGCAAAAGAGATCAAGTATGGAAAAACAGCATAAGAGGAGATACATTTATCACACAGAGATTAAGAACTAGCCTAAGAGATTTAGAATGCTAAAGGCAATGAACAATAAGCCTGGTTGATAACTAGTTCTTCAATAACCAAAAATGGTTCCCTAAAATGATTTCTGGTATGAATTAGTTACTATCATTTGTTCCTTCCATCTAGAGTTATTCCTTCTCTTGTCCCAACTGATAATTTGCCTCTGCCTTTTTGGTGCCATGACTGACCAAAAAGATTTCCAAATCTCACTTAGACTATCCTCATTGTGATTAGCAGTGACCACTCAAAAGCCTGGAATCTTTGAATTTCCAGAAATAATCTTCACCTGACATCTAAGCACATTCCTAGCATTAATTGTTGTGACCTAATGAACAAAACTTTTTTTTTAACACAGTATCCTAATATAGGTAAAGTACATGAATTAGGGAGTATTGTCAGGTATTAGTATGGAAGGAGCAACATATATTCCAAGTATGGATTATTTATTTTGCATTTACTAACTAAATGTTTTTTTATGTTTTTTGGGTTTTTTTTTTGCCAGTCCTATAGTCCTGGGGATTAAACTCAGGGCTAGGGAATTATTCCTGGGCTTTTTCTTTCTCTCATGGCTAGCACTCTACCACTTGAGGCACAGCACCACTTCCAGTGTTTCTTTTTCTGTTTATGTGGTACTGAGGAATTGAACTCAGGTTTTCATGCATGGTAGGCAATCACCGTACCATGAAGCCACATTCCCAGAGTTCTAAATGACTTTCTTGAGATGGTATTATATTTTCATTCCATAACTATGTATCATAATTTTGGCCAGTTGCTAGAAAAGGACATAGAAAACAATACTAAGTCCAATAAGGCTGGATGGACAATAAGGCTGGATGGTCTAGCCAGGGCACAGAGGGGTTTACCTCATGGGGCTGGTTCAACAGGCTGAGTGAGACAGTTCCTGACCCACAGCCCACTTCCAGAATGAGAGGGCCACCTTAGGTTCCAGCCACATGGGGACACTGGGCCACCTCTTCAGCACCCATTCAACCAGTTCCTGTGAGAGAAAGAGAGAGAGAGAAAGAAAGCCAGAATTACAATTAAGCCGGGTGCCGGTGGTTCAGGACTATAATCCTAACTAAGAGGCTGAGATATGATGAACATGGTTCATAGCCAGCCCAGGCGGGAACGTCCATAAGACTCTTATATCCAAAGAACCACCAGAAAACTGGAAGTGGCACTGTGGCTCAAGTGGTAGAGTGCTAGTCTTGAGCTGAGGAGCTCAAAGACAGCACCCAGGCCCAGAGTTCAAGCCCCACGACTGACAAGAAGTGGACTTCCCACCACAAGAAGTGTACTGAATACCACTCATTCTCCTAGGGACCATGGCAGAGAAGTCAGGCTGAGCTTTCTGTCAACTGGAGGTCATGAGTTGGTCACCTATCTTCTCCGTGCCTCATTTTCCCCAGCTACAAAACTGAACACAGTGAAGGATCTCCTTCCTCATGGGAATAGGATAAGGATGAAAGAGAACCATGTTTTGTTTCATAATCCCGTACATGTCACACGACTAATAACAGGCCCCATCTGAGCCCTTTCCCAGTTATCTTCCTGTCATATGCTCCCAGAATTGCCAAGAACCATATCTGACAGCCGCTCCCTCTGTGCCAGGCCCTGCTCCAGAGATCCCCCTATATTGATCCCTTGTTTCCTCACAACTGTCCCAGGAGGAGACTGAGGTACAATGGTGGAGGCCCAACCCAGAGCTTTACGGCTGCTGTAAACTAAGTTTAGGACAATCATCTAAATGGATGACTGAGCATGGCGCTATATGTCTACCATCCCAACTAAGGAGGACTAGGCCTCGTGGCTCATGCCTGTCACAGATTGGAGGACCACGATCCAGCCCAGCCTGAGCACATATTGAGTGAGTCTCTATCTCGGAAATGCCCAAGACAGAAAGGCTTGGCTACCGTGGTAGAAGACCTGACTGGCAAGCCTAAGGCCTTGAGTTCAACCCTAATACACCAAAAAGAACGAGAGTCCCGGTGCCAGAGGATCATGCATATAATCCTAGCTACTCAGGAGGCTGAGATATGAAGATCACAGCAAAAGATTTAAAATAGGTTTGGCCTCACCCATCAGAAGTCAAGATGAGAGAACCCGGAATCTGATATATGCTGGTGCACTCCATACCAGCAGGGCTCACCTCCTTACTAAGTGCTGGCCATGCTCTCTGTCCCCCTTGGAAGCCAACCCCTGTGGGCCCCATACCCAGGTCCTCCCAAGCTCCAGCTGCCACCAACCAGGCCCAAAGGAGTAGAGAGCACGAAGGCACACAGTTCCCTTGGTCTTATAATTTAATGTTGCTGAGTCCCCTTCAAGCGTCTCACACTTCCAGGCCCCCAGACCTCAGCCACAAAGCCCATGCATCCCCAAAATGTATCAGGCACAAGTTACCAAAGGACCCAGCCACCTTATTACAACCCACTTCTACACACACACACACAAATCCAGACCAGTGACAGAAGACTCGTCCATGCAGCACCTGCAATTTTCCAAATGATCACTCACCTGAGCACAGTCAGGTTATACAAGGAGGAAGATGATATCTCTCTCTCCCTCTCTCTCTCATGCACACACACAGACACAGACACACACACACACACACACACACACACACACACACACACACATACACACGCACAAACAGACTCAGAGTAGTGCCTCTCCAGAGTTTGTTGGTTCCTCATCTGGGACAATGTACAAGCTAGTGCACGGAGCTTCCCTTGGAGGAATCAGGAGCTCCAACCCAAGGGGAGCACCACTCTAATGATGCAGCACCACCCTACCTATCCCTTTCTCCAGGGCCAGACCCTTGACTCCCCATTCACCAAAACCCTAGTCCAGGACGCTGGGTGAAGGAGTCCCGAGACAAGCGGCTCCTCAGAGCCAGGAGAGGAAACAAGCAGGGGGTCATGGTGACCCCAGAGGGGTGTCTGACCCCAGGTGGGGGTGGTGTTGGGGAAATGGATGGGGTCCTAAAGGCTACATACATGGACTTACTCCCTACTTCCAGCCTACATGCTTCTGGGCCACATGGCAGATTCTTGGGAAGGACAAGGAGACCAGATAGACTGGGAGCACCAGCAGAAGCTGGCAGAGCTGGGAAATGTGATCACTCTGTGAGAACTGTTGACAGTTGGGGGGAAGGGACAGGCTGGGTGTATGTGTATGTGAGTTTGGGGGGGTGTTCCTCCCAGATATTCACATTCTGCTCTGACCCCCAGCACTGTCACTTCCCTACTGGGCTCTTCTGGGACCCTCTCTTCAGGTGAAAGGGTGACTGAGCACAGAGGACAAGGGCTCACACAGCAAGAGAGACCTATTTTCTGCATCCAACACCCCCAGCCCTCAGAAAAAAGGAAAAGACCCAAGAAGGCAGGTGTGGAGGTGCTGCTCCCCACCTCTGACTAAAGCCACGAGGTTCCCACCAGGAAGAGGAAGGGTGTAGATACGTGGCTGTGTGGTTCCCACTGCTCCAAGCCAGGGTCTCTGTGGTGCCCCCTCCTCACCCATCCCTGCATTTCCCTGTTTCCTGGGACACTGGCAGCTAGGGATGGGCGTGGGATCCCCTGGTCAACACCCACTCCCACCCCCACCCCTGGGGCACATTTGTTGCAGCGCCCTGGTCAGACTGTAGGGCATAAGGGAGCCGGAGGTCCAGTCGGGAAGGGGGGGGGGGAAATCGTATGGTGTGGGGGTCATAGGGTATGGGCCCAGGAGGAGGCCACTCACATGTGCTGCTGGGAGAAGCTGTTGGAGGCAGCTCCTGGTGGGTTCAAGCAGCGAAGGCAGTAGCATGGCAAATACTCAGGCCTGGAGCAGAGACAGGGGGGCCTTGACCAGGTCAGGGCCACAAGCCTGCCTGTGGTGTGTCATCACCTGAGGACTCCAAGAGGTACCATGGGTCCAAGCAAGCAGTGCTAGGTTTGAAATGCAGTGCCGCGGAATGCTGAAGGGGACCGGGGCATGGGCAGGTGTGTGGCAGGGCTGAGCAAGGCCTCTCCTCTTACAGCTTGAGTCTTGATGACCACTCAGCCACCTCTACCTTCCTCAACTGTTGGTAGTGGTGTCAACCAACAGAGTATTCCCAGTGCTATCAGGCAGCATGGAATGGGGTGTGACCACCATTCTTATATCCCATTGGTCAGAAAGAACCATGAAAGAATGGGAGTATGGCCGGAATCCAGTGATGTAGGCAGAATGGGCAGAGTGAAGATGACAGTGGCTCCCCAGCCCCTTTCCCAGGGAACTGTGTCTAATTCAGTTGGGGACAAGAGGGTGACCGGCTTTAGATCGTTGTGTATGTCTGTTTGTTGCCAGTCCTGGACCTTAAACTCAGGATCTGGGCATAGTCTGTAAGCTGCTTTT
The DNA here is from genome assembly GCF_024711535.1 of Dipodomys merriami. Classification (NCBI taxonomy): domain Eukaryota; kingdom Metazoa; phylum Chordata; class Mammalia; order Rodentia; family Heteromyidae; genus Dipodomys; species Dipodomys merriami. The sequence goes on from NW_027203148.1 coordinate 1,699,300, forward strand.
GCTCGAGACTAGCCCTCAACCTCTGGAGACACACAGCTCTACTTCTGACTTTGTTGGCATTGAAATTGGACAGGGGTCTCAAGGACTTTCCTGCCTACGGTGACTTTGACCATTGTCCTCCTATCACAGCCTTGTAAGTATCAAGGAGGACTGCTGAGAGCCACTGGTGCCTGCCTAATCATTGGTCTTGCTGATGTTCTGGCACAGACCTGTGAGTTCCCTCTCCTGGGGTTGAAGTGGTGGGAGCTGGAGCTCACAGTTGGAATCCTGGTCCTGCCACCTCCAAATGGCAGGGGAACCTAAGAAACTCATTCTTTTTTTTTTCTTTTTTTATTTATTTATTTTATTTTATTTTATTTGAGAACATACTGTACAGGGGGACTACAATTACATGGGCAGGATAATGCATACATTTCTTACCAAGCATTGCAGCCTCCTCCTTTGTTTACCCTTCACCTCCCTTCCCAGCCTCCCCCCTCCCCCTCCCAATTATACCCCCCTCCCCACCCCACACCAACATTGTAAAGTTGGTTTTGACATGACATTTTGTACTTCTCATTGTTGCAACAGGTCCACCTGAATCCTTAAATGACTTGTTTGCCCCCATCTCCTCCACATGTTATACTGACATCAAATATAGTGAAAGCGGGGGTTACACTGTGGGGGAGGGACATACAAAGCAACAAAGAAATAATCTTATAAATGCATTAGAAACACATGCATGAAAGAAACGAAAACATTAAAATACATATTTAAGGGTTCATTTTCCTAACATCACATTATCTGACCTTTTCCGTTTGACTCATACCTATACTAGATATTGCAAATAAGGGAAACCATGGGACCTATGCTTCTTTGGGCCTGGCTTACTTCACTTAATATAATTTTTTCCAAACCTTTCCATTTCCTAACAAATGGGGAAATGTCATTCTTTCTGATGGAGGCATAGAATTCCATTGTGTATATATACCACATTTTCTTGATCCATTCATCTACTGAGGGGCATCTGGGTTGGTTCCATATCTTAGCTATGGTAAATAATGCTGCAATAAACATAGTTGTGCTGGTAGCTTTAGTGTGGTCTTGTTTGTAAATATTTGGGTAAATGCCCAAAAGTGGGATTGCTGGATCATAAGGGAGATCTATGTGAAGTCTTTTGAGGAACCTCCATACTGCTTTCCAAAGTGGTTGAACAAGTTTACATTCCCACCAACAATGAAGTAAGGTTCCTTTCTGTCCACATCCCCTCCAGCATCTGTAAGAAACTCATTCTTATCCATAAGATTACCAATGGAATGTGATCAATGTCAAGACTGAATGAGTAGTTCTTGAATGATTCTAGGATCAAATTATACACAATTATAACCTAGGACACCGATCAATTTTAGTTAATACTTCATTAAACATTTAAATAATCACATTCATTAAATGGAGGCAGAACGAAATACCTAAGAATTGGACCTCACAGAGGTGTATTTTTTTCTGCCAGGATTGGGATTTGAACTCATTGTCTGGATAACTCTGTTGCACTGTGTGGAAGGGGAAGCTTGCCTCCTTGAAGTCAGGAAATTCAAGTCTGTTCCTTAGGCCTGAAATTGATCCCCAGCACTAAAAAACATCCTATTAATGTACATTTTAAATATATGATTTATATTCATATACAAATGTTCACTCCATATTACACTCAGTATAGTTATTCATTTTTGTTTTTCTTGTATTGACCATTTATTTTATTGACTATTATGACACATAGAACATTGATTACATAGGATTATAGGTCTGCATATGTATTTCACTTTATACCTGACACCCAGGACTTTCACAGAAAAGGAAAAAAAAATGTGTCACCATCAGCTTCTTACTCCACAATTAATTGTTTGGGAGTGCTGACATCTTAACTCATGGCCTACAAGACCAAATTCATGAATGAGTGAGTGTCAACAAGCCATCCTGGAGAAAATTGAGCTGACAGGCAGTTTCCAGGACCTGAGATCGAGCCCCAGGGGTTGACAAAATATGAACAGATTGACATGCGGATGACAGTACACTAATAAATATATATGTTTATAGAGTGCCAGAGATGTCTATACATTATTCAGTTATATAGACTCATTCCTACAAATTCTGGGGTATTTATTATGCCTCCATGTAATTAATGTTATTGTTTTCATCCTTAATAAACTATTAATTAAATCAGTGTCCTGAAATAATTGCATTCCTGTAAATAATAGTATTCTTTTAATGTTTCATAAATATTAAATAAAATCAATCAGCTTCCTGAAATCATCTTGTCTAATTTTATAGAAGAATCATTCACGATCAACTCATTCAACCGTGACATTGATAACATTCCTATGGATGGGAACGAGACTCTTAGTATCTCCTGCCATTGGTAGGTGTCAGGACGGGGATTTGAAATCAGGGCCTATGTTGCCACGTAGTCCTATGGCTTCCCCGATAGTCCACCAGCCTTCAGCAATGGAAGGTAAAATACCCTGTGCAACAGTGTCATTCGGACCCAGGAGGGTCACCTCACAAAGGAAGAAAACATAAAAAGGCCATCTTGCCACATTTTTCCTGTGATTTTTTTTTCTCCTTCAAGGCCTAGGGATCTAGGATCCCAGGATCAGCTGTGGGTCCAGTGGCTGCACTTCAGCCTAGGGTGATCGAAGCTGAAGCAGAGTTGCCACGACCCGAGTTCAAGCCCCACTCTGGGAAAAAATAAAATAAAATAAATTTAGCTCCCTGGCTTGCAATTCCCACCATTTATTCTGCCAGGTTTTGGATTTGAACTCAGGGTCTGGGTAAATCTGCAGTGGATTTGAAGATAAGAACTTCAGGCTTGTTGACTAGGCCTGAATTCAAGCCCCAGCCTTTGAAAACATACTATTTATATAAAGATAGGCTTTGTACTTACCTATAGATGTTCAGTCCATACAAGTTTGGTGTGGTTTTTCCTTGTATTTATTGTTGTATTCATTTATTTACCATTGATTTTACTGTCTATGATGACACCCATTCCGTTTATTACATTAATTCTATCACATAGCATCTAGATTTGTAGACGTGTTCTCCATCATACCTGACACCCAGGACTCTCAGAGAAAAGGAAAACAAGTTTTACACTCAGCTTCTTACTCCATGATCCAATTGTTGGTAGTGCTGGAATCTGAACTCAGGCCCTAGCACGACTAATTGGCAAATAGGTCAATGTGAACACACCATCCTGTGAGCAACTAAGGAGGAAAGCCATTCCCAGGATATGACATTGATCCCCAGGGTGGGCCACAATAGTTATAAATTCATTGTTTAAACATAGGATCTATATTTACATATATGTGTGGACAGCATCTCGTGTTCGGTCTACTCCTTATCCATGGAGGTATTGTGTATTTTACTGCGTATGGTTACAGATATAACAGTGTTTACATGGATGACAACATATTGCCATGTCTATAGGGTTTCTTATGCATTCTCCATCCTAGTTGAGACCCAGGACATTCGCAAGACAGGAAAATATGTGAATTGATTGGCTTCTCACATCAGGATTCATATTTTGGCTGTGTTGGGGTTTGAACTCAGAGCCTAGCAGGCCCAATTGAGGAAAGGGTCAATGTGAGGACACAGGTCTGTGAGCAATGAAGGAGATAGGCCATTCCCAGGACCTGACATCGAGTGCCAGAGAGGGCCAGATAGTCATAAATTCATAATTTAAACATAGGATCTATATTTACATACATGTGTAGGCAGCATCTTGCATTCAGTGCACTTCTCCTTATTTTGTTCCTAATTCATGGAGGTACTGTGTATTTTATTGCTTATAGGTATAACTGTGCTGACATGGATGACAAGCTGTTCCCATGGTTATAGGGTTGCCTATGAATTCATTCTCCATCCTAGTTGAGACCCAGGACTTTCACAGGAGAGGAAAATATTTGCAATGACTGGATTCTGACATCAGGATGAAACTTTTGTCAGTACTGGGATGTGAATTCAGGTCTGGGTAGCTCTGTTGAATTGTGGTGGAAAGGGAAGCTCACCATCCTTCAAGACTAGAATGTCAGGCCAGGTCCCAGGCCTGATTTGAAGCCCCAGCAATGGACAAAATAATAAGCCCACCTTTTTTAAACATAAGATCTCTCTTTACCTACAGGTGTGTTATGCAACTTGCATTCGGTGTAGTTATTCTTTTTATTTTGTGTCTTATTCATGATTATTGAGTATGATGACAGATATAACTGTGATGACATGGATGACAACCTATCCCCATGTCTATAGAGCTGACTATATAGTATTCTCCATCTGTGCTGAGACCCATGACTTTCACAGGACAGGAAAACAGATGGATCAATTGGCTTCTCACATCAGGGTGAAGCTTTTGGCAGTACTGGGATTTGAACTCAAGGCTTAGCAGGCCCAATTGGTGAATGGGACATGGTGAGCACACCAGCCTGTGAGCTACTAAGGAGCTTTGCCGTTCCCAGGACCTGAGATCAAGCCCCCCAGGGTAGGGGCCAATATAGTCATAAATTCCCAATTTAAACAGAGGACCTCTATTTCCATACATGGGTGGGCAGTACCTTGCGTTCTGTATAGTCATTCTCATTATTTTACCTTATTCATTGATGTGGTGTGTATTTTCTTGAGTATAGAATGACAAATATAACTGTGTTGACCTGGATGACAACCTATTCACATAAGTAGAGAGTTGCCTATGCATTCTCCATCCTAGCTGAGACCTAGAACATGCACAGCACAGAAAAAAAAGGTGCAAAGACTGGCTTCTCACATCAGGGTGAATTTTTGGCAGTGCTGGGATTTGAACTTGGGGCCTAGGAGGCCCAACTGTCCAATGGGTCCACATGTGCACTCCAGCCTGTGATCCATGAAGGAACTAGGCAGTTCCCAGGAACTGAAATCGAGCCCCAGGGATGCCACAATAGACATCAATGCATCATTGAAACATGGGATGTACATTCACATCTGTGTGTGGACTGCATCGTTCATTTAGTGTAGTTATTCTCTCTATTTTGTATGCTATTCATGGATGTAGTGTGTATTTTCTTGTGTATATGATGACAGGTATAACTGTGCTGACATGGATGACAACCAATTTCCATGGCCACAGGGTGACTCATGCATTCTCCATCCTAGCTGAGACCCAGAACTTGCACAGGAAAGGAAAACAGGTGCAACGATTGGCTTCTGACATCAGGATGAGTCTTTTGGCAGTGCTGGGGTCTGAACTCAGGGCCTAGCAGGCCCAAGAGGTGAATGGTCCACGTGAGCACACCAGACTGTGAGCCACTAAGGAGCTAGGCCGTTCTCAGGACCTGAGATTGAGCCCCGAGGTGGAGGGTAGGGGGAGGGTGCACAGCAGTCATCCATTTATAAGCTGAAGATAGTATGCAAATAAGTACATATTTGTATAGAGTAGGAGAGATGGCCACCTATGATGGAATCGAATCTGCTGTGTGACTACCGATTCTTGGATCTTTCCTGACGCCTCCATTTCACAACTGATGATTATTGTCATGCTTCATCAAATCTTCATTGCAAATAAGCAATACCCCATGATTCTTGCCTGTCATTTCCTACTCCCATCACGCATGAACTACTGGTTCAAAGATGACATCAATCGCATTCCATGACTCTTCCTAGGTCCATAAACTAATATCTAGGGATCTCCCTCCATACCATTTTAATATGGTGGCTGAATTCAAGCCTCAGGCCTGGAAAACATACTCCTTATATGCATTTTAAAGATAGCACTTATACTTCCATACAGATGTTCAGTCCATATCGTGTTTGGTGTGGTAGGATTTATACTTCCATATAGATGTTCAGTCCATACTGTGTTTTGTGTGATTATTCATTTTATTTTTTGTTTTATTCATTTATTTACCATTTATTTTATTGACTCTGATGACACTTATACCATTTATTATATTGTTTATATTCTATCACAGAGTATCTAGATTTTTATATGTGTTCTCCATCATGCCTGAAACGCAGGGCTCTCCCAGAAAAGGAAAACATGTGTCACACTCAGCTTCTTAATTCAAGATTAAATTTTCACAGTGCTAGGATATGAACTCAGTGCCTAGCAGGCTCAATTCATGAATGGGTGAGTGTGAGCCTGGCAGCCTCTAGCCAATGAAGCTGTCAGGTGGTTCCCAGGTGTTCATAATGAGCCCCAGGTTTGGCCAAAACAGTGATACATGGATAGGCAGATGGTGATATACAAATAAATATATATTGGTAAAAAGTGCCAGAGCCGACTATGTATTATTGAATGACATCTACTACTTTCCTACGAACTCTTAGGTATTTATTGTATGTCCATTGAAGGAATATTATTCTTTTCATGCTTATTAAACTATTAATTAAGATCAATCAGAATCCTAGGATTCTTGCATCCAATTTTAGACTAAACCAATGCATGAACTACTTTTTCAATCAGTATTCCTATGCATAGGAACGAGTCTCTTGGGATCTCCGCCACTGGTAGGTAGGTGTCAGGACAGGGATTTGAACCTGGGGCCTATGTTGACAGGTGGGCCTATGGCTTACCTGATAGCCCGCCAGCCTTCAGCAATGGCAAGTCAGGTTCACTTTGCAGCTGTGTCATTCAGAACCAGTAGGGTCACCCTGCAAAGAAAAAAATTATAACCCCCCCCAACCCTCTGCAGCTCACTACTTTTGGTGCTGTTCCACTTTTTTTTTCTTCCTGCAAGCCCTCTTGGCTTGGGATCCCAGGATTGGCTTTGGGTCAAGACGCTGCAGCCCAGCCTAGGGATATCAAAGCTCAGGCAGTGTTGCCATGATCTGAGTTCAAAACCCGTGGTTGGCAAAAAAAGAACAAACAAACAAATAAATTATTTATTTATTTATTTAACTAAATTTAAAAAATAAAGCTTCCTGATTTGGAATTTCTGCTAGTTTTATTTTCTATCCTGGGATTTGAACTCAGGGTCTTGGTAAATCCATAACAATGTGAGGCAAGGTGCAGTCACCACTACTTTAGTTCAAACCCTGTGCCAAGCCAAAATTTAAAATTAAGTCACTGATCTTGGCAGGGGGAGGTAGTTGTGGAAATGGGAGGGAAGGGATAGTAGGGGGAAAACAAAGGAAGAGGCAACAATGCTCAATAGGAAATGTACTCATTACTTTGCTCATATAACTGTAACCCCCTGTACATCATTTTTACAATAAACATCATACAAAAAATAAACAATTTAGTGCTCAGAGAAGGACTTTGGGGGTAAGGGAAAGATGTCTGAATAGCTGTACAAAATTCTACACTGCTTTTTTTTGAAATGTTCAGTATGGAACTGAATAAACATAAGTGCTTTCATCAAAAAAAATTGTCACTGTCTTGGAAATGGGGCCAGTATTTCTGCCATTGCTGGGATTTGATCTTACATTCCAGGTAACTCTTTTGCACCATGGGTAAAGGCAAAGCTTACAGTCCTTGAGGAAAACAAATTCAGGCTATAGTTCCCAAGGCCTGCAGTAAGGCCCTGCAATGGAAAAATATTTATGATATATACTTACATATGTATGTTTATTACATATTATTATTATTGTCATTGTTTTTTATTTTTATTTTATTCATTTATTCGTTGTTTAATGTATTTAGTATTATTACATACATACATAATATTTATTACATTTTGTACATCTATTATAAAATTATACACAATAATTTAGGACATTGAGTCATTTTTCATTAATACTTTTTTAAGTGTTGAAATATGATACATAATGAAATGGAGTCATTTGTCACAGTCATCACATGTTTACAATGTGTCCCCAGTATGAGCTTTGTCTTATTCATTTTTGGACAACTTCCTATAGGGATTTCTTTAGATGATTTATACTCAGAGGCTTTTTCTTGAGGATAGGCAAGTTGAGGGATAAAATAGTAAGAGTGAAGCTGGGAATGTGGCTTATAGGTAGAGAGCTTGCTCAGCATGCATGAATACCAAGGTTTAAATCCTCAGTGCCACATACTCAGAAAAAGCCAGAGTCTGTGGAATGGCTCAAGTGGTAGAGTGTTATCCTTGAGAAAAAGAAGCTCAGAGACAGTACCCCGGGACCTATGTTCAAGCCTCAGCACTGGCAAAAACAATAGGCCAGATGCCGGTGGCTCACACCTACAACCTTAGCTAATCAGGAGGCTGAGACCTCAAGACCACAGTTGAAAGACAGCCTAGCCAAGGAAAGCCTGTTAGACACTTACCTCCAATGAACCACCAAAAGACCCCACATGGAGCTGTGACTCAAGTGGTAGAGTGTTCACCTTGAGCTGAAGGGCTTAGGGATAGTGCCCAGGCTTGAGTTCGAGACACATATCTGGGAAAAAAAGTGAGGGTTAATCAAAATACTTTTCCTATTTGTTAATTATGAGAACATTTTCTGGAAAATGAATGCTGGTGTACATCATCAGAATTGGAGTCAGAGCTCAATGTTCAAGTATAGCAGATTCATATGCTCAGGCTCTCTGTCTTTAGCATTATAACCTTGCTTTCTACAGGGTTCTGAAAGATCCAATGTTGAAAAGGTTAATATGCTCCCCAAGCCCTTTATGATGAGCAGTTGACTTGTATTTTCAATGTCATTACAGTTCTGAACTTAGCAGAGCAACAGAAGCTCATGCTTGTCAACCTCGCTTAGCAGTCTGAGGTCTGAGGATCACAGGGTGAAGACAGCCAGGGCAGGAATGTCTATGAGGCTCTGACTTCCACTTCACCACAGACAAAGCAGAAAGGGACTCATGTGGCAGAGCGCTAGCCTTAAGCCAAAGGAGCCCAGGGACAGAGCCTAGATCCACAATTCAAGCCCAAAGACCTGCAAGACATTTAAAGCAAAGGACAGAAAAAGAAGGAAAAAGCCAGTAACTCCCTTTGGGTTTGATCAATCTATTTCTGTCTTGGAAGCTCCTGAGGAGCTAGCAGGACAAGGACCAAAGAAGGACATGGACTAGGAGAGCAGGCCGAGTTCAAGGTTCAAGTGTAGCAGATCCATCTGCCCAGCCACTCACGTGAAGATTGTAATCATCTTGTGTCCTCCAGTGGGCTTCCGAAAGATCACATGTTCAAGAATTCCTGGGTTTCCCTTGGTGATGAGAAGTTACTTGCATTCTAAATGTTCTTAGAGTTCTCAAGCTATAAAAGCAGGAAAGAAACATCATTGACCCATCCTGCTAGCAGGAAGAACTCCAATGTAACACTTTATTTGAAGGACAGGAAACAGTTTCAAAAAAACAGGCTAGGTGCAGAGACCTAGGCCTGCAGGATTAGAAGGCAGAATGTATACACTCAACAGGGAAGTGAGCTGCAAAACCACTTCATTCATTCCAGGCACAGCCAGCAATGGGGGGAAACCTGAAATATTTGTTAGAGTCACACCAGGGTCAGGCTTTTCTCAGCCTCTTCAAACAATGACTAATTATCCTTCCTCCTTCAGGTGAAGGGAGCCTCAGGCTATCTTTAGGTTACCAATAGAGAGCCAGTTTAGTAGGGGAGAGGGGAGGAACAGAGAAGAAAAATACTGCTTTTTGGTCTTAGGGAGTAAGGTTCTTGACTCTCTATCTGTCAGATTTAAAGGCCCTTCTACCTCTGCCAGTCCATTCTCCTTCCTTCATTCTCCACATCATTAATGTACATCCCCAGTCCAAAGAGAGGCAGGGCCCTTTCTCTTCTGCCTCCAAGCATGTGAGCTAAAACTTGGCTCTGCCCTCTTGACTCTCGGGCCCTCCACTGCCTGAGAAGTGGGAGAGAGACAGTCTTCCTGCTCTGTGGTTATGTGAAGGCGATGCTGGTTTCCTGGCATACTGCAGAAGGCCTCATGGTGGGGAAGTGTTCCCTTCTTTCCTACTGACATCCAAGACCAGATTCACCTATCATCTGTCTATCTATCTATCTGTCTCTCTTTCTCTCTCTCTCTCTCTCTCTCTCTCTCTCTCTCTCTCTCTCTCTCTCTCTCTCTCTCTGTCTCTGTCTCTGTCTATCTATCATCTATCTATCTATCTATCTATCTATCTATCTATCTATCTATCTATCTATCTATCTATCTATCTATCTATCTATCTATCTATCTATCTATCTATCTGTCTGTCTGTCTGTCTGTCTGTCTGTCTGTCTGTCTGTCTGTCTGTCTGTCTGTCTGTCTGTCTGTCTGTCTGTCTATGTGTCTGTCTGTCTGTCTACCTACCTACCTACCTGGTATCTCTTTGGCAGTTCTTGGGCCGAACTCAAGGCCTGGGCACTGTCTCTAGCACTCTGCTACTTGAGTCACAGCACCAATTCTGGCTTTTTCTGTGTATATGCTACTGAGGAATCAAATCCAGGGCTTCTTGCATGCTGGGCAAACACTCTCTCACTAATCCACATTCCCAGCCCCCTCATCTTTTTCTTAATGGTAGTTTTTACATAAGTATGCTACCATTTTTCGTCCCCAAGTTAATTTTTCTGAATGGCTGTAATAACTATGAACCCTGATCTTCTCTTCCCCTGCCTGATTTGTGACTGTTCCTGTGTTGGCCTCATAATAAAATGTAAATAAAGGCTGCTGAGAGCTTAAGTGTGCATCATATAAGGATGCAGGCGGGGAGCCCCGGAAGAGAAAAGTGATGTGGGCCTGAAATGAAGAGAATGCTGCAGTATGCGCAATGAGCATATCTGAAAAATAAATCAGTAAGTAAAAGCAGAAGCATTGCATAGGGTCTGTTTGCACTCAGGGAAGTAATATACACACATAAGTTGGTAGGAGGACACTGATACATAACTTGGCCTTCTCTTGTGGGCATCCCAGGGCTTAAACACAGGGCCCAATGCATTCCTGAGCTGTTTTGCTCAAGGCTGAGGCTCTACCACCGCCACAGCTCCACTTCCAGCCATCAGGTTGATAATTGAACATAAGCGCATCCCAGGCTTTACTGCCTGCTCTGGACAGTATCTCCTGCTTGGCTTTATCTCTCAAAGCTGGAGCTCTACCCTCTGGGCCACTGCTCCACTTCTGTTTTTCTGGTGGTTTATTGGAGATAAGAGGTTCACAGACTTTCCTGCTCAGGCTGGCTTTGAATGGTGATCTCCTGAGGAGGATTAAGCGGCTTTCCTTAGGGATTCACTGAGAAGCCGCTCCACACAAACCTTTAGTCTAAATCTCAAGAGGTTCTAGAGAAAAACAGAAACAGGAAGATGCTTCTAGTGTGTTCTAGATACTTAAGGGTGTAGACAAAAAAAATTCATAATTTTATAGACAAAAGGAGCAATGCAGACAGTATGAAAATCGCTCAAGTTTTCAGTCCTCTCATCCTGAGACAGTAAGTTCACTGCAGCTCAATGCTAAGTGACTGAACTGGCATGGCCTGTGGACATTTGCTCCAAAATCCTGGGACACTCATTTCTCATTTTTGGCTTCAAACTTGTAGCCAGAGGGGAAGATAAGGAGAGAAAATCCTTCTCAGAGAAGGCAGCTATAAAGAACATTGGGTAGTTTACTTATAAATTCAAACCATTGGAATGACCCTGTTAAGAAGTCAGATGTCCAGAGTAAAAAATGAAGAAGAAAAGAAAGGCAGGTGCCAGTGGCTGCTGACTGTAATTCCAACTCCTCAGGAGGCTAAGATGTAGAGAACCTTAGTTTGAATCCAGCCAGTGTAGGAAATTTGACACTATTATATCTATGAGATCAGAGAAAAACCCAGAAATGGGGCTGTGAATTTTAATGCACTACCTCTGAGCAAAAGGAGTTCAGGGACAATGGCTAGGGTTAATGTCCAACCCCAGGACCTGCCCCCCACCAAAAAAGAAAAAGACGGTGTAGCTCTATGTATTTGTATATGGATGGATGTATCCCTATAGGTGAATCTCCAGAGTAGCTATGATGAATGGCACTGAACTAGGAAATTTGTTTTCAGTACAATGATTTCATAGCACAGACAGGGCTTTCAAGACATTGCATATTCTGAGGCTCCCCTCACTGTTCCCAGTGTAGCCTGAGGGTTTCTCTGCATCCCAGGCCTGTTGGAAGAAGTCTCTCATTGTCTGGACAGGCAGACAAAAAGCCTCACTCCTGTACAGCTGTGTAACAAACAACTCCATCTGGGCCAATTAGTGAGGATGAGTGTGGGTAGGCTCTGAAAGTCAGGGAAAAAAAGGCCTCTTTGTACCACAAGCTATCTCGCTCACCAGTGCTCTGTTTTGACAGGAAGCCTTCATTTATGCCACCACCCTTGGCAGGCCAAATTTCCTGCACTTATCTTGCCTTTGTGAGACTAAATTCCGGTGTTCAGATACATTGTTCAATATAATTCAGGAGTCCTTCTGGCGGACAACTAGGGCACTGAACCTATTGAAATGTTTAATTGCAGGCAATGATGGGCCTATGATGCCTCTCCAAAGTTTCTGGAACCTTGGGAAATCAAGCACATGTCGGATATCACAACGCTTCTTATCATCTAGGGCTGGTGAAACTCATCAGGTTTTGAAATATTTGACCTGTCCTAGTTGGGCTCTGGGTGGCTAGGTTTTGGGGTTGAACACAGGGACTGAGTGCTGAACATGAGCTCAGTGCAGAAGCCCAGTGCTCTACCATTTGGTGTCACAGCTTCACTTCTGGTCTGTGTGTGTGTGTGTGTGTGTGTGTGTGTGTGTGTGTGTGTGTGTGTCCATGTGCATTCGTGCATACACCAGTCCTGGAGATTGAACTTAGGACCTAAGCAGTGTACCTAGTTTCTCTTGTACAAGGATATCTCTCTCCCACTTGAGCCACAGAGACACTTCAGGCTTTTTTCTAGTGATGTGGTCCTGAGAAATCATGCCCAGGGTTTCATATATGCAAAGCACTCTACCCCTAAGGCCCATTCCCAGCCCTCTGCTTCAGGTTTGTTAGTTTGTTTCTGTGTTTTTCTTGTTGTTGTTGTTGTCTGTTGTAGCAGTTAAAGTCTGGACCTGGGTGCTGTCCCTGAGTTCTTCAGCTCAAGTCTTGTGCTCTACCACTTGAGCCACAGCACCACTTCAGGTTTCCTTGTGGTTCGTTGGAGTTAAGTGTCTCAAGGACTTTCCTGCCCAGCTTAGCTTTGAACCATGATCCTCAGATCTCATCCTCCTGAGTAGCTAGGATGACAGGCATGAGCCACAAACACCAAACTTCACTTCAGGTTTCGTAATGGTCAATGGAGATAATAGTCTCCTGGGACCTTTTGTGTCTGAGATAGTTTGGAACCCAGATCCTCAGATCTCAGCTACCTGAGATGGCAGGATGACAGACCTCAGCTATAGACCCCTAGGCAGTGGCACTCTGCTGCAAGCGGTTCCTTGGCTCCATGTGGTAGAGGGCTATCCTGAGCCCAGAGGTAAGGGTCAGTGCCTAGGCCCCAAGTTCAAGGTTCATGACTGAGTAAAAATAGAACAAAACAATTGTCTACATGAGACAACTCACTAGCCATCAGTAATACATAATTTTGTCCATAACATGGGGACACATCTGAGCCACAATGTTCTTTTTTTAATCAAACTCCTGTTTTTCTTTATTGTGAAAATACCGTACAGAGGGGTCACAATTACATTGGCAAAGTATTGAACACAATTTTTAGTAAGCATTGTTGCCTCCTCCTTTGTTTCCCCTTCCTATCCCTTCCCCCTCACTCCCCACCCCCCAAGTTGTAAAGTTCGTTTTTAGACATAATGAATTGTACATCTCATTGTGGCAATGGGTCCACCTGTATCCCTATTTAAACAATTTGCTTTTTCCCTTCCCCTCCATTAATTATACCAACATCAAATACAGTGAAAACGGGGGTTATACTGTTGGGGAGAGACCTACAAAGCAACAAATAAATCATCTTATTAATATGTTAGAAACAACCACATGAAAGAAAAAACATTTGAATCCTTATGGTGTGGTTCATTTCGCCTAAGAGCAACATATCTGACATTTTCTGCTTTTCTCAGGCATATACTAGTTATTGCAAATAAGGAAAACCATGGGACATATGTTTCTTTGGGCCTGTCTTACTTCACTTAATATAATTTTTTCCAAGTCTTTCCATTTCCTAACAAATGTGGCAATGTCATTTTTTCTTATGGAGGCATAGAATGTGATATATATATATATATATATATATATATATATATATATATATATATATATATATATATATCACATTTTTTGTCTGCAAAATCATCTCAGTTGTGGAGATCTTACAAGGACCGGATGAATGAATGTGCCCTATGAAGGACACAGCACGTGACAATCTTTGCATGACTCAACACACAGCACCCAATGCAGGACTCAGCACACTGCAACCTGTAAAGGACTCAGCACATAGCACCCTGTGCAAGACTCAGCACAGAGCACCCTATGAAGGGCTGAGCACATAGCTCTATTCCACAAATTGTCATTAGAATTAGGGTAGTTTCATCAGTATTACCCCTCTTTGAGGAACATTTCACAAACCACACAAGATCACATCTAATGGTTTAGAGGGGTGTTTTTTTTGTGGGGGGTTAACCATGGGGCTTGAACTCAAAGCATGTGGATACTGTTCTAATAACATTTGCTCAGGGCTAGAGCTCTGCCACTAGGAGCCACATTTTAAAGAGTCTAACAGACTTCCTACCAGGGCTGGGTTTTAAAGCTCCCAAACAGTTAGGATGATGGGGTTAAGCCAGCCTTCAGCATCTGGTTCCGTGCAGCTGGGTTGCAGCGGTTTACATATAGCTAAGTCAGGTTAGGTGGCAGCTGTCAGCACCAGACTCCTAGCTTGCTCTGTGCTGATGTATTTGAAGTCCTGTCCTTATATCATTGCAGGTAGAACATTCTACCTTTTTTTGGCGGCAGTCCTGGGGCTTGAGTAAGGGCTTAGAAAATGTCCCTAAGTGTTGGTGCTCCAGGCTAGCATTTAATTGATTGAAAAACAGCAGAACTTCTGGATTTTCTGTTTATGTGGCACTGAGAAATCCCACCCAGGGCTTCTTGCTTACTAGGCGAGCACTCAACCACCGAGCCCCAGGAGTGAACGAGGTATAAATGGGTAGAGCTTCCTGTATATAAGTATTATATACACAAAAAGATAGATGTCTGTATATTATTGAATTATAGATAATATTACTACCAATTATTAGGTTTTAAATTATGTCTCCATTTAATGATGTGTCCCAGTTGAACAATTAATAAAGCATTAATAATTACTCAATATCCTGTTATTATTTATCATATATGTACATACATCCATACATATAATCACATATTTTATAAATGAGACAAATTAAATTATGCATCGTGTGTTACTACCCATTATTAGGTATTTAATTATGTCTGCATGTAATTTTTATTCTCTTAATGCTCAATAAAATATTAATTAAACTTAATCCAAGTCCTATAATTATTGCGTTGAATTTTATCCCAGAATGATTCACTACTAATTCAATCTGTTTTTCTTCCACCTATGTCATTTCTTACCTTTATGACATCCTATTGCATAGCATATAGATTTGCATACAATTTATACATCCTACCTGTCACCGAGCACTTTCAAAGAAGAGGAAAACGTGTCACACTCGGCTTCTCACTACAAGATTACATTTTTGGCAGAGCTGGTATCTAAACTCAGGGCCTAGAAGGTTCAGTTCATGAATGGGTGACTGCCAGCACAGCAGCCTCTAGCCAATTCAGCTGCCAGGCAGTTTCCAGGCCCTGAGATCGAGCCCTGTATATTGACTCCATATTGCACTTAGTGTAGTTATTCATTTCATTTTTTGTTTTATTTTATTTATTTACCATTTATTTTTATTGACTGTTATTACACATGAAACATTTACTACATTTATTACATAAGATATAGATTTTCCTATGTATGAAACTTCACACCTGACACCCAGGACTTTCACAGAAAAGGAAAACATGTGTCACCATAGGCTTCTTACTCCACCATTCAATTTTTCTGAGGGCTGGCATCTGCACTCATAGCCTACATGGCCCAATTCATGAATGGGTGAGTGTCAGCACACCAGCCTGGGGCATATAGAGCTTACAAGAAGTTCCCAGCACCTGAGATCAAGCCCCAGGGGTTGACAAAATAAGAAGAGATTGACATGCAGATGGTACTACACAAATAAATATAGATCTTTAAAGAGTGCCAGAGATGTCTATACATTCTTCAGTTATATAAACTACATTCCTAGCAATTCTTGGGTATTTATTATGCCTCCATGTAATTAATATTTTCATTTCCATCCTTAATGAAATATTGATTAAATCAACTACTGTCCTGAATCTATTGTGTCCATGTAATTAATAGTATTCTTTTAATGTGTCAAAAAATATCCATTAAAATCCATTGGCCTCTTAAAATCACTCTGTTTAATTTTATAGTATTATCA
This sequence comes from Dipodomys merriami, assembly GCF_024711535.1. NCBI lineage: Eukaryota > Metazoa > Chordata > Mammalia > Rodentia > Heteromyidae > Dipodomys > Dipodomys merriami. Next base: position 1,715,691 of record NW_027203148.1, read on the forward strand.
TTAAGGAACAACTAATTCAACCTTGACATTCATAACCTTCTATCGGTATTCCTATGTATAGGAACCAGACTCTTAGGATCTCCCTGCATTGGTAGGGGTCAGGACCAGGCTTCGAACACAGGGCCTATGTGGCCGTGTTGGCCTATGGCTTCCTTGGTAGCCTGCCAGACTTCAGCAATGCCAGGTTAGAAACACTTTTCAGCCATGTCATTCAGACCCAGTATGGTCACCTTGCAAAGAAAACAAATGTAAAACCGGCAGCCATCTGCAAGTTGCTGATTTGTTTTTTGTTTTTTGTTCTTGTTTTGGTTTTTCTTTTGTAAAAATACTGTACAAAGGGTTACAATTACATGGGCAAGATAATGAGTACATTTCTTATCCAACATTGTTGCCTCCTCCTATGTTTTCCTTCCCATCTCTTCCCATACCTTCCCTTACCCCTTAACAGAACCTCCCCCCCCCCCCCCAGCAATGTTGCAAAGTTCGTTTTTTGACATAATGACTTGTACATCTCATTGTTGCAATGGGTCCACCTGCATCCCTATTTAAACAAGACCCTCAGGTTATATTTTATTTTTCCATTTGGAGTGTGAATGCAGGCCCTGAGATCATAAGCAGCATCTTGAAGTGTATGGACAGCTGTATTGAGCTACAAGACTCACCTCAGAAAACAAGCAGAGGAAGTGGGATGCAAAATACACAATCTGAACCAATAGATCTATAGGTGACTGAGAGTCAATTTCCACATTAAAGGCATGAATACAAGGGTGAGTCCATTTGAAGAGAGGTTTCCAACAATTTCATGGGACCCCATGGACAAGCCTGGCAGGAAGACACGTGTGTGTGTGTGTGTGTGTGTGTGTGTGTGTGTGTGTGTGTGTGTGTGTGTGTGTGTGTGTGTGTGTGTGTGTGTGCCTGAAGGCTGGTCAGGGGCTCAGGCTTCTCTACCACTTCATCCACAGCTCCACTTCTGGCTTTTTTGGTAGTTGATTGGAGATGAGATTCTGATGGACTCTCCTACCAAGGCAGGCTTCGACTGTGATATTCAAATCCCAGCCTCATGAGTAGCTGGTATTAAAGAAGTGAGGCACTGGAACCTGTCAGGAATCCTCTTAAATACCAGAGCTATTCTTAGGGAGACAGGAAACACCTCAGTCCAAAAGATGGTGTTGTTTTCATGTTTTAAAAGAAAAAATGCACTCAATACTAAAGTATGAAGGAAAGAAAACAGCAAACTTTCATAAATCTGGCGTTGTGAAAGCCCATCAGACATGAGTCTTTCATATAGGAATCTATGTGGCAACATTGAGACTCATCCATGTGGTCATGTGAACTGGTTGAAGACCTATTCTCACACTGACATACCTTCAAAAGTCTGGGATTCTGCTCTGTGGAAGATGTTTCCCAGTCACACTTGTAAGTCTCTTAGTTTTTCACACTTCTCATCCCTCATTCTTAGTATTCACCAAGTATCTTTTCCATTGCTGCTCCAGAAGGTGTTTTCAATGTCACTGTAAGGATTAATCTAATAAGAGAAACATGTTTGAAGAACTTTAATACTTATATTAATAATATCATTACTAATAAAGAGTATTATTCAAGAACTACTTTAAGATAAATAAAACATGATTTGGAGCAGTTATGTAGTTTGAATATTAAATATGATAACACACATATATTCCTAGGCCATTACAAATCTGTAGTTACTGCAATCTTACAATACATATATTCTTAAGAAAGAAAAAGTGTTGATAAGATAAGCAACCCAGTAGTTGTTGAATGAGATAAATATAGTGAGGACTTCTGTTGAGCTAGTACACACTGGTTCTTGCTCTGAAAGCATCACCTATCTGTTCTGAGAGCCAGTCAGGCTTAAGTAGGACACATGCTTCCGGATGACAGACCTGCCTGGCATTCACTGCCTAAGTCCATTCAGGCCCACAGCCCATAGGAAATATAGAACAACCTTCAGAACAGTCATCCTGACTTTAAAGCTCAAGCCTAGCTCATCAGCAGATTGATGTCTGAGGATTGTGGTTCAAAGTCACCCTGGGCAGCAAAGTCTGGAAGACCCTTATCTCCAGTTAACCACAAAAAAGCCACAGTGGGAGGGATAAACTGAGAGCAAGGGAAGGGGTGTAATTATCCCCCAAAAATGTATTCATTACCTGACAACTGTTTAATTTAACTGACTTAACTGTTACCCCTCTGAACATCATATTCCTAATAATATTTTTTAAGAAAATGAAAGATGAGGCTGGGAAGGTGGCTCAATGGTAGAGTGCTTGCCTTGCATTCATGAGGCCCTGAATTCAATTCCTCAGTACCATATAAGCAGAAAGAAAGCTGGAAGGGACGCTGTGGCTCAAGTGGTAGAGCACTAGCCTTGATCTGAAGAGATGAGGGACAGTGCCCAAGCCCAGAATTCATGCCCATAACTGACAAAAAATAAAGAAAAGGCAATAAAAAAGGAAGAGTATTGCTGCCAGGCTCAGTGGCCAAGCCTGTAATCCTAGCTATTCATGAGGCTGAGGATCAGTGATTGAAGCCAACTTGGGTAGGAAAGCCTATACGAATTTTATCTCAAATTATGTACAAAAAAAATCTAGAAGTAGAGTTGTGGCTCCAGTGGTAAAGCAGTAGACTTGAGGGGAAAAACAAACTACAGGTATAGTATCCATTTCCTGATTGCAAGCCCCAGAAAGGCACAGAATAAAAGAAAGAAAGACACTATGAACTTGGTTTATCTGTACCTGAGATGTCTTTGTTAGAGACAATTATGGACTGAAACTCTGAACAGGGCATACTAGGTCTGGCATTTTTTCTGCACAAACTGTGTGCACAACCATCTTAAGTCCTTCGCTATTCTATAGTTGCAGGTTGCATTATCTTCTCACCATGGAATAGGTCCAGTATTTACTTTCCCTAGGGTACCTGCTTCCTTGTCTTCTGCTCTTTACTCATGGACAGCAGTATTTTAACTGAGAATGCAAGGAGGAGGATTGGCAATGCCTTGAAAAAGGGAATTTTCTAGAAGTGGGTGAGACGGTGGTGATAATGCCCAGGACCAGGTGAACATTTTGGTGATGATTGGGCATGGTGTGTCATTCTTTATCAATATGCTGAGGGGCCATGGACATGAAGAGGAGGCCTCAATGCCTCCTGGGGTCATTCAGACTACATAGATATAAGCCAGCTAATCTTCCTCTCACTTTCCCAGCATGGAGTTATGTGTCCTGCCGGTCAGGGGACTCATGCCCAAGTATGGACAGCTATCCACACAACATCCAGTTGTGTCCTCTACATTGTTACTACATTGAGAGCAGTGCAGCACAAATCACATGGAGCATGTCTAAATCATTAAAGGGATGGGAAAGTGGTTCTATGTTATATGGACCAAGACAGACAGAGAACACCATATAAATTCCCTTTCAGAGACCCCCCTTCTGTTCAATGGCCAAGAAAACATACAGGAAAACCTGCAGAAGGAGGAGCTATGTTCCTAACCTGGACCCTTCACTGCATGATTTCCCAAAGATTATGGATACAATGAAACTAAATCTCTCCAAGATGATGCACGAAGTCTCTCAGAGACCATTGCCCACATCTGTGAGGAGAGCATAGGAGGTAAAATGGACTGTCAGGGGAGGGGAATAGCCACAGAGTGTCTCCATGACATCTCTGGCATCCAGTATTCAGATAATTAGGGAACGGTTATGAAAGCCTATTTGGTGTGGATAGTGAATCATTGCAGCAGGTGGCACAGAGGATGGGAAAGCGAGTTGAGGAGTACATGGGTCACATCAAGTCCCAAGATGTGCAGATCTACCATCAAGAGAGCTGGACATTATGTTGGATATGTTACATGATAGCCTTTGCTAATGCCATCTTAGACACGTGTTATACTACAGCGACTCTGCTGTCTACTACCACAAATGCATGGAAGAGAGATAGAAACTTGATACAGTTGCTGACATCACCAAGATCATCCTAAGGAAGAACTTCATAGACATTATCATCTGATTGTGTGTGGGGTCTGGGGTGGGGAGGGTGTATGTGTGGACACTAGGGATTCAACTCTGGGCCTGGACAGTGCCCCTGAGCCTCTTTTGCTCAAGGCTTGTACTATAGCTCTTAAGCCACAGCTCCACTTTCAGCTTTTTTGATATTTTATTGGAGTCTCATAAGTATTTACTTACAAGGTAAACTTTAATTATGAGGTGATATGATTTTAAGGATGATATACTACTATGCAAATGCAATAAATAAAAATGGGAGGTAAAAAGACACTCTAAGGAGTATATAGGAAGTTTTATGAAATCCATGAAAGTATATCTTAAAAAAGTGTTATTAGTGACTTAAACAGCAGTGCTAAATTTTTTGTCCTGGATAAATGAATGCAGTCAGTTATTTCTGTTTAAATGTATAATGTTATTTTTCTCTTTTTACTGTTTGTAATCTATACTATTAATATTAATAGGTGTAGGAGACTCGAGCTGAGCTGTTGAACCTGGAAAAGGTTTGAGAGGTTGGAACACCACCTCAATAGTACTCAGAAAGCTGAGAGCTGACCATGCAAAGGTTAAAACACAGCTCTGTGAAGTAAGCCAGGCCCAAAGTTATTTGAAATAACTAGTATATGTCTGAGACAAACAGAAACTGTCAGACAAGTTGATGTTAGGTGAAATGAACCCCAAGATAAGGATTCAAATTTTTTTTCTTTCTTGAGATTGTTTCCAACATATTTATAAAATGATTTCTTTGTTGCTTTATATGTACTTCCCCCATGGTATTAGCCCTGCTTTTACTGTATTTGATGTTGGTATAATTTGTGGAAAGGAAGGGAAGAAAAACAAATTGTTTAAATAGGGATACTGGTGGACCCATTGCAACAATGAGATATACAACACATTATGTCGAAAAGCAAACTTTACAACTTTGGGGGGGGTAGGAAGAGCGGGAGGGAGGGGTGGGGGGAGGAATGGGGGGAGGGATGGGAGATGGAAAGGGATAGGAAGGGAAAACAAAGGAGGAGGCAACAATGCTTGATAAGAAATGTACTCATTATCTTGCCCATGCAATTGTAACTCCTCTGTATGGTATTTTCACAATAAAAACCAATCAATAAATAAATATATAAATAGGGTTACAGGTAACCCCATTACAGCAATGAAATGTATAGGATGTTATGTTGAAAAACAAACTTTACAACTTCAGTGGGGGGTGGAGGGAGAGAAGGGGGGTTGAGAGGGGAAAGGATGGTAAGGGGAAACAAAGGAGGAGGTAATAATGCTTGATAAGAAATGTACTTACTATCTTGCCAATGTAATTTTAACTCCTCTGTATGGTATTTTCACAATTTTACAAAAAAGCACAGCTCTGGAGAGGGTTAAGCTATTGCCCCCTTCCATAGTGCTTTAAAGGCCTTGAAGCCTGGGAGGTAAAAGAATTGACAACTTAACCTAGGAAGCTAGATAAAATAGACCAAATGTCTGGATTTTCTCTGGGTTGCATTCTCCTTTCTCAAAACAAAAAGGGAACCAGTGTTTCTCAGTCACTGTGGTGGCTCTGATTGCAATATAGAAGCTTCATTTTTGCATGTATCCATGGTAACCTTCCCAGTGTGAATTCAAATAAATATGATTGCTTGTGTGACCTGGGGCCCAGGTGCCAGTAAGCCTTGGGACCCAAGGTCCTCATTGATTTTTTTTTCTTTTTCTCTATACCTGTCTGGTATTTTCTAATTTTCTTCAGCTTGGTATCCTATTGCACTGCCTTGGGTTGCAATTAGCAACAAATATGAATATTCTTGAGTTGTAAAACATAAAAGACTTACAAACTTTCTTATCCCAGATGGCTTCAAACCACAATCCTCAGATCTAAGCCTTCTGAGTAGGATTACAGGCATAAGCCACTGGCAACCAGCAGGCATCTGAAGACTTGATGTTAGTGAGATCTTTCTTGGGGAATGTCTGCACATCTCAGTCCTCCTCAGCTCTGTTGCCCAAACAGAGTCAAACACTTTCACTCCTTTATGTTCAAAATCCTTGAAGTTAGTGAACTGACTTGCCTGCCATGTACCTCCTTTCTATAAATACAATAGTGGGTTTTACTTCTTACCATCGATTAACTAAATTAACTGGGATCCACACAGAGGTGACATTTCCTTTTCTGGATTGCACACCGTACACCTATGTTTTACTTTATCTAATAAAGTTAACATAACTTACCTTGTTTGAGGTTTCTTAGTTCCCATATTTCTTCCTTCTCATCCCTCTTTCCCTTGCACAGAGGGAAGAACCATTTGGAATTGTGAAGAGTGAGTTTTTAGTCATTTTCTGAAAAGCTTTGCCAATGGATCCTGATTTCCAAGTCCTGAGTAACTGGCCTGTAAAGCCTTGTTCTTTAATCTCTCCTCAGCTGACACAAATGACCATATATATCTTAAAAAGGCTTTGGGAAATGAGTTCAGGTTATCAGTTAGGAATCCTTATTACCTGGTCACTGCGCATAAGTTGTTTTTGTTTTTTGTTTTGTTTTGTTTTGTTTGAATAGTGTACAATTAGTACCAGAATTAGACTTCCAAGTATTGTTTTTAAATTCAAAGCTAGCAGGCTCTCTTATTTGAACCACAGATCAACTTCTGCCCCACTCTCTTTATCTTTTGGTGGTAAATAGGACAGAAGTGTCCCACAGGAATTCAAGGGCACTACACAGTATCCTCAAATCTGAGGACTGTGGTTCACAGCCAGCCTGGGCAGGAAAGTCAATGAGCCTCCTATTCCCAACTAATCAGCAAAAAGTAGTGGAACTGTGGCTGAAGTGGCAGAGCAGCAACCTTGAGCATAAAAAAAGCTAAGATAAAGCTAAGAAAAAAAAGTTTTAAAAAAGGTAAGTGAAAAACAGTTCTAGCACTAAGACAACCACAAAATAAATTTTTAAAAAAGTACAAGAGAGCACAAAGAGTCTTAAAAATGATAAAAATTAACAAGAAACTGGTGGCTCACACTTGAAATTCTAGCTACTCAAAACACTGAAATTGAGCATTACTATTCCAAGCCAGCCAGGACAGGAAAGCCCATTGTGTGTGTGTGTTTGTGTTTGTGTGTGTGTATGTGTGTGTGTGTGTGTGTGTGTGTGTGTAAAAAGCCCATTGTGTGTGTGTGTGTCTCTGTGTGTGTGTGTGTGTGTGTGTGTGTGTGTGTGTGTGTGTGTGTATGAGTGTGTGTGTTCCTTTCTGGGATATGATCTAGAAGTTTTTGCTTGACCATTTCCAATCTTTTGGAGGTTAATTTGAGATAAGAATCTCATGAACTTTCCCTGTCCTCTGACAATGAACCGCAATCAGTATAATTCAGGACCTTGTGGGAGTGTCTATACTTACCTCCTACTAACCACCAAAACCAAAAAATGAACCAAATTGCAACTGTTACTAAACTTTTAGAGCATTCTATCCTTCAGCAAGATTGGTGAGGCCCTAAAAACAAGACAGAGAACCAACAAATAAATAAATGTATGTGAAGAAGAAAAGAGCCAATTAGTTTTTTATAATATAGACTCATATCTTTAATCCAAGCTGAAATGTAAAGATTACAGTTCGAATCCAGCCTGGGCAGGAAAGTCCAACTAACTTCTTTTTGAGTGTGCTAGACATGGGCTTGAACTTGAGGGTTTTTACTCAAGTTTTAAAATACTACTTCCTGTCTCATGTGGTTAATTGGAGATGAGTCTGATGGACTTTCTAGCCCAGGCTGGCTTTAAACTGTAATCCTTAGATTTTAGGATACTGTGTAGTGCCTTGGTTCCCATGGGACTCTTATCTACTATTAACCACTAAAAGAAAAATAGAGGCGGAAGTTGAGCTGAGGCTCAAGTAGTAGAGCCTGCTAGCTTTGAAATGAAAAACAAAATACCCAAAATAAAACAAAACAACCCTCATAGAGAGTCACTAGGCCATGAATTCAAGCCTCCCCTCCCCCCCAAAAAAAACCCTCAGGAGTTGAGTTTTTGTTCCTGCTAGCTTTGAGCAAAAAACAAAAGGCCAAAAATCTCATGGACAGTGAAGTAGTGTGGCCTAAATGTAGAGCCTGCTAGTTTTGATCTAAAAAAAACAAGCCAGGTGCCTCTGGCTCATGCCTGTAATCCTTGCTACTCAGGAAGCTTAGATCTGAGAATCACATTTGGAAGCCAGCCTCGGCTAAAATGTCCCCTGGTGACTGTTTTTTTTTTCCAACTAAATAGAAGTGGCACTGTGTCTGAAAATAGTAGTGTACCTGCTGTGTCCCTGACAGACAGTTCCTAGGCATTGAGTTCAAGCCCCCAACTGACAATATCAATAAATTAATTAATTAAATACTGAGCATAAATGAGTAGGCCCTAATAATAAAGGACATGAACTTTGAAAAAGGGGGAAGGGACAATCAAATAAGTGAAAAGGTGGAAAAGGAGCTATTAAGGCTTTCTAAATCAAAACTGTAAGTCTACCTGCTCAGATTACTGAAAACTGAGGACTTTGGTTCAAAGCCAGCCCAGGCAGGAAAGTACAGGAGACATATTTTACTGTGTTCAGTATGGGGGCTTGAACTTGCTATGTTTTGCTCATGGCTACAGGTCTACTTCTTCCAACCTCTTGGTGGTTATTAGAGATAATTGTCTCATTGACTTTCTTGCCCAAGACTGGCATTGAACCATGATTCTCAGATTTCAGTCCTTTCTGTAATGCTCTTGACTTTCTATTGATATTCTAATCTCCTATTAATCACAAAAAATGCAAAAGTTGAGCTGTGGCTCAAGTAGTGAAACCAGCTACTATTAAGGTAAAAATAAATAAACCTCAAGGAAAGTCATCTTGACTTAATTTCAAGACCTAAGAACCACCACTCAATTAAAAAAAATACAACCTCAGTCACTGTGACCTGAGTTTAAGCCCTAGAAAAAGAGCTGCAAAAAAGAAAAACAGCCTGTAGTTTACCTGTGGTCAAAGTTGTAGGGCATGGTAGTTTCAAGGGAAACAAAAAAACAGCATAAGAGCTAGTGCCTAATAACAAATTTCAAAAGGAAAGAAAGAAAGAATAAATAACTGAAAAGGTGAAAGAAGAGGTAATTAAAGATTTGTAAATGTTGACTCACACTTATAATTCTGAATGCTAAGGAAACGGAAATCTGTAGGTCATGGTTCAAAGCCATACTGGACAGGAAAGTCCATGAAACTTGCTTCAGTGTGTTCAGTTGAGGGACTTAAAATTGAAGTGTTTTGCTCAAGGCTACAGCTCTACTATCTTCCACCTATTAGGTTGACTGGAGATAAGAGTCTCATTGACTTTTCTGCCCAGGCTGACTTTGAACTCTGATCATCAGATTTCAAGCCTTTCTGTACTGCCCTGGACTACCCATGGAATTCTTGCCTCATATTAATCACTTAAAGAAGGCAGAAGTTTAGCTGTGGCTCAAGTAGTAGAGCCACCTACCCTTCAGTTAACTAAGTAAATCAATAAAACCTCAGAAAGAGAGGAGAAGAATGAGAGTGAAAGACAGAACGTCTTACAATAAGCAAAAGGAAAGAAATGTATATATCACCTGGAAGAAATAATTGTATTGTCAAAGCTTATAGAATTGTATTGTCAAAGCTTATAGAATTCACAAACTTTATCGACCATAATAATGACAATTTGCATTGTGAAGGTTAAAATATGTTTGTGACTTCAACTAAATATCACTATTCCACAATATTCTGAAATAAGAAAAATTTAGGTAATCACCTAATCTCAATAATAGTAAAAATCTCAAAAAGAGTCACCAGGCCTTAATTTTAAGCCCTAACACCAACGTGCCTAACTCCGGCCAAACACACACACACACACACACACACACACACACACACACACACACACAAACACATACACACACACACACACACACACACACACACACACACACACACACACAGAGCAGGAGCTGAGTTCTCATGCTCGGAGCAGAAGCCAAATGAAACAAAAAGTAGACTGTAGTAGACCTATGGCTTAAGTAATAAAGCAAGCTGCTTTTAAGAGAAAAGAAAAGAAAACCTGAGTATGAAGGCAAGGCCCTAAGCCCCTGACTCTTCCCAGAATGGAAATCAGTCATGGAATCCAACAGTTTGTGCTTGTTCTTGGGATCACAGCTGAACGTGCCCCTTCAGTTCTAGGCCCTCCTATCAAAAATAGAAGGTAGGCTTGTTCTTGGCTTCTGGCACAAGTACCTTGTGTAAAGGAAGCCCCTCCTCTTGCTTCCTGGATCCCAGGGTTCAGCCTCTCTTGTGAGTCAGGGTGGGACGTGGATGGCAGTGTGACAAGAGGTTCCAAATAGAGTGGCAGCTGTGCTAATTGACTTGAGGCTGACAGCTGGATGCCAGGGCTAAGTGATAACAGGTAGCTATCTCTGATTACCCAGCAGTAGGGAGAATGAGCTGGAGCACCTACTGGCTCTGCCTATCAAGTCCACCCCATCTCTTCTGCCCCTGTAACAAGAGGTTTAAATGGGGATCTGAGTTGGCTGTGTCAGATTCCTGCTCCCCAGCCCTACCTGTTTGCCTCTGTGTACACCACTGCTGAGGACACGCATCCAACTGCTCTGCAGCCCTACACTGTGAGGGAGATCATGTACATACAGGCAAGCCACTGTGGCAACCAGATTGGCGCAAAGGGGAGCATGACACTGGCCTAGGATCCTAGTCTCAAATTTAGGGGGATGAGGAGGAAGAGGATGGGGTTGGAGGGTGCAGGTGGTGGTGGTCATGTCTAGGCTGAGGTAGGTGGGGCTCCATAGTAGTCCCTAACCTCCTGGAAATCAAGTCCCCCAGATAGTTTCCCCAATTTCCCTAATTTGTGTGGCCCAGGTGGGTGTGGTTTTTTAAGCAAGGCTTGCATGTCTTTGTCTTACCTGAGACTCAAGTCATTGTACTTAGTTTCCTGGGAATAGACTAATGCATTTTTGGTCTGATTTGAATGAAAGGAGTGCAGTGTCTTTGAGCTGACAGATACAGAGGATTCCCTTTTTGTCAACTGATGAGTATCAGATAATTGAGAACAGTTCGTCCACCTTAATGCAAATTTCTCTGAGTTTTCATGCCCTAACTCAGTTCCCTTAAGTTGGGTGTTTTCTAAATCAGTGGTTGTCTAAATCAGTGTATGCTCTGAGGACCCTTGGGGTTCTGGAGACCCTTCTAGCTGAGTCTTCAAGTTACTGCTTTGGCAACTTAATGTCCATATAAGACCAGGTTCTGGTCATAGAATCCAAACAGAATATGGTATCCCATAAGATAGAATACTCATAGGAGAACCCAGATGTCTTCTATTCAGCAAGATAGCAAAGAGATTAACAAAACTAAAATGCTATCAATTTTTGTGCTTTTTTAATTTAAAAAATCTAATTTTTTTACAAAAATAGTTGTGTCAACAGGACTTGGGTTTCTTATAGTTATTTTAAAATCCATTGTTTGGACAGTTAACATTCTAGGCCATAATACACTTCTATTTCCATCTCAGTTTTGGGAAATGCTAAGCAATGAGCACAACATTGACTGCACTGGAAACTACTATGTAGACAGCAGCTTACAGCTGCAGAGAATCGAGGTGTATTACAATGAGGCAGCTAGTGAGTGTCTCCCAACTGGCTTCCAATACCGTGGCAGAATAGGTCCCTAGGAATACTAATGACAAGGAAGGAGTTCCTGCCTTTCTTAGGGTGGTATTGTAGTTCGAATTTGGGGCCTCCATCTTGTAAGTCAAGTGCTGTATCCATCTGAGCCACTCCACCATATATTTTGTTTTAATTTTTGAGTATACACTTGTGAATTCCTCAGGAAAGCCTTTTACTGAGTTCCCCCTACCTGTACTTGCTGACTAGCCACACCTGGATTTTTTTTTCTTGTCATGGGGTTTCAACTCTGGGCATAGGCATTGTCCTTCATCTCTTCAATCTTTCTTTTCCTTTTATTATCAGGGGTTCCTTTTTTTAGAACTCTCTGGGCTTCTGGGATAACTCCTTCTAGCTTAGTTTAATTCATTAATTCTGCTTGTTGTAACATATTTGGAAATTTTAAGTTTTTATGTTTACTATGCATGAGCTGCAAAACCGCTTGTGAAGTTGTAGGAGTTTTTGGAGGCAGCGTCACATCAGATGATAGATTGATTGGGGCATCGCCCACATTTAATCTTTGGTCCTAGTCTTTATTATTTAGAGAAGTCATCTCCATTGGACTGGAAAGAAACAACATGCTCTGTTCACGGATCAATAGAAAAATAGCCAAAACGAGAATAAAAGCAACGAATGTACAGGCAAGAAGAATATAGTAAGAATAAAGGTAGTAGAGGCTATAAAGGTGCAGCCAAGTGTATGGGATGCCTTGAACCAACACCCTCTTCCTGCAGGCATGCTTCCTTAAAGCTCTTTGTCTAACACGATCTCATGCAGACTCCATAGGAGGTGGCATGGCACCAACTATTTCAGGGAGTTTCTTGGAGATAAGAGTCTCCCAGAATTTCCTGTCCCAGCTGGCTTCAATCTGCGATCCTAAGATCTCAGACTTTTGAGTAGCTAGAATTTCACCCTTCAGCAACCAGAGCCCAGTTACATTGCCCTCTTTAAAATACAGATTAAATTTCTAAAAAAAATTTTTTTGAAATTGAAAATTTTAAAATTTTAAAGAGGGATGTTCAGTCACTAATATATATGTGAATAGTCCAAATCACAAAGCATAAAGTGTCTCACCCTGAAATCTATAACACTTCTGGACTTCAGCATTTTGAATATGAATACTTAGCCAACAATAAATTCTTTTTAAGGTTTTTAAAGTAAAAAACATTGTTGTGATGTAGAAAAACCCAATAATAATGTGTAAACACTGCTTTTAAATGATTCATATTGTCTTTCCTAATACAAACAACCTTACTGAAGTCTACAGAGTAGATTTTCAGTTTTTGTAACTGTCAATGTGAAATTCATTTAATTTTATATAAAGAGTTTCCGTTCTACATTATTGTATACAAACAGAATCGTAGATAATTGGTTTTCCTGTGTAATAAACCAATGAAAAAGTGCAAACAAAAGGACAGAGCTATTTAATGTATTTGAGTTTTATGGATCTACATTTGGGGATGTCCTCACCTTGGTATTTTGTGTTGATATTGCTTAAGTAAGATATAAGACTTTAATCTTGTGGTTCCTTGGTTGAGAGTTGTTGTGTGGGATTGTGTCACTCCTATGAACAGTATTTTATGTTGTGTCTTTATTAGATCCTGCATTTCAGGCTGGTTTGTTGGAAGAGGCAGAAAAATGCTCTGCTTTACCCAAGATTTTGAGATCCCCCTCCCAGGTTAGTTTTGTGGGAGGGTGATCTGCTTTGAGAATCACAAAAGAGGGGGATGTGTTGATGAGGCTAGGTTCTGAGTAGAGTTGAGGCCTTTCAACAAACAGTAGCTTTTCCCTGGGGCTATTTTGTGATAAAGCTCACAGCGCCCAGCCTGGAGCCATTCTCAGGGTTTCTGTTTTTCAATTGATTGTGGTGGCTGCTAGAGGGAGGGGCAGCCTCTGGCTCTGGTTACCCAGTGTGGCGAGCCACTCCAATGGCTGGCGCCTGAGCTGGGTGACTTTTCCCTGGATGGAGCTGAGTCTGGCAGGTCACTTCGCCGTTAAGTTCTTGTGACCTGCTAAATGACTCGTTTTATTCCAAGGCCTGAGCTGGAGCTAGCAGCTCCTCCGAGCTTTGTCGGTATCCAAGATGGAGATCACCGGTGCTGGGGGGGAGGGGTGGCCTTCCCTCCTCTGCTCCCTGAGAAGGGGTGAGGATGTCGGGCTTGTACTCACGCCGAGTCTTGGATCCTGGGTGGTCTCTGGTCTGCAAACAGCAGGATGAAGATGTCCGCTCCTTGTCGGTTCTTGTTGGTGTTGAGTAGAATCCGCTCATCGGCTGCGTCTGGCTCCTTCGTCCCGGACTCTCTGTGTCTCAGGTATGGCCCCACGGCGGTGGTCGCCGTCGCGACCCTGCCGCCGAAGCGGCAGCTGCTGGCTGGCTGAGATGTGTCTCCTTGGTTTCCCCTCTCTTGTCTAACTCTCTGTCCTGTGATGGCACACTTGGTGTGATTCTCTGGCTTAGGACTGTTCACTGGAACTCTAAAACTGCTTTCTATTCGATAGCTTGTTCAGATTCCAGCTTCTCCGCCATCTTCCCGGAACCCCTGCATATCAGGCTGGATGGCCAGTTTTCTTCATGTGATTGTTTAGGAAGGGGGCAATCTCAAACTCATGTTTATATCATTTTACCTGATATCCCTTTTGAAAAATCAGGTTAAATGGCAAATTGCAAGTAATCGCCCAAGGTTGCTCTGAGTATTTGAATACAGGGAAATGTGCTATTTGATAACAATTATTGAAACATTATAACACAAGAAATATGTATTTTATGTATTTTCCCTAGGAAAGCATTATACTTGAATTCCTCTACATTTACTTGCTGAAGAGCCACACCTGGCTCTTTTGTTTTGTTTGTTTTTTTTTCGGCAGTGGCGCTTAAACTCTGGGCCTATGCACTGTGCCCCAACTCTTCTGTTCAAGACAAGCAGCCATACCACTTAAGCCACAGTGCCATTTCTGGTTTTCTATTAGTTTATTGGAGATAAGAGTCTCACAGACTTTCCTGCCGAGGCTGGCTTTGAACAGCGATCCTCTGATCTCCAAATCCACAGTTGCTATGATTATAGGCATGAACCAATGGTGCTGTGCACCTAGCTACTTTTAATTGGGGAAGGAAAGGGAGAACAACAAAGGAGTGGGTAACAATGTTCAACAATGAATGTTCTCATTTCCTTACTCATGTAACTATAACACCTCTATACAGCACCTTTACAATAAAAATAAAATTAACAAAAAAAGAGAAAGGTTCTTGCTGTTAGGCAATGATGACTCACACCAGTAATCCTAGCTACTCAGGAGGCTGAGAAATGAGAATCATGGTTCAAATTCAGCCTGGGCAGGAAAGCCCCTGAGACCCTTATCTACAATAAACAACTCAGAAAACTGAAAGTGGGACTGTGGCTCAAGTGATAGAGTGCTAGCCTTGAGCTGAAGAGCTGAGGGACAGTGCCCAGGCTCAGAGTTCAAGCCCCACCATGAACAACAACAACAAGAAAAGGTGTTGTCATCTTTCTTTTGCCCCATTAGACTCAAAGCCTGATGCTCATCTTTGCCTCCTGAGTAGCTGAGATTTCAGCCACCATGCCCAAAGCAAAGGAATGAAATGCATGGAAATAGACAACTGCAAACGTCCTTAAAGTTGCTGAAGCCTCTTGCATGGTGATTCATTCTCAAGATATCTTTTCTGTTTCCATGTCTGAAATGCTGTAATTTCTGTAATGAATGCTGAGAGCCACTTAGAATCATAAGCTCTGCCCCTAAGTTCCTTGTCAAGTATAGGCCTAAGTCAACTCTTGTTCCCACAGGCAACAAATATGTTCCTCGGGCCATCATGGTGGACGTAGAGCCTGGCACCTTAGACTCAGTAAGATTGGAACCATAGAGTTTCAGACCAGACACTTCATATTTAGTAGGTCAGCATGGTCCATGGAAGATGGCTAACAGGCACTCCTCCTTCCTAACATCCAGGCACTCCAGTTCCCAGAGCTGAGCTGAGCCTTTATCCATCTAGATATCATCCTCACCTAACCTACCTATTTCAGTCCATGGGAGTCATGTCCCTGGCCACTCAATCAGCACAGATAAATGCCAGTCTGCAAACAGCCTCTGAAGGGAATGAACAGCGAGCAGGGAATGCCTCCAACAAGGTTTCAGCGCTGCTGGCCATTTCAAATACCTGGCAATAACAGGGAACCACTTCAGGACACCAGAAATCAAAGCACAGCTATGTATGAGCAAGGTGCAGACAAGTGCCTGCAGCTTAGCTTCCCTCTTACCATTCTGTTCTCCTGTTCCTCCTGTGAAAGTAAGTACTTTTCCAGTATTGAGGCAGGCTCTGTTCATTTTTTTTTTGGTCGGTCGTGGGGCTTGAACTCTGGGCCTGAGCACTGTAACTCAGCTCTTCAGCTCAAAGCCAGCACTCTACCGCTTGAACCACAGCATCTCTTCTGGCTTTTTCTGTTTATGTGGTGTTGAGGAATCGATCCCACGGCATTGTGCATGTGAGGCAAGCACTGTACCACTGAGACCCCTTCCCATCCCCAGGCTCTGCTCATTTTTAGAAGTACGCACGTGGTTTGGGTTAAAATGTATCTTCCTCCACATTGTCTTTACTTTCTTTAGAACCTGGGTGATTTGTAGGGTCCCAGACACATTGAAAACATTTCCTGAGGGCTAGGAAGGTGGCTCAGCAGTACAGTGCTTGCCTTGCATGCATGAGGCCCTGGGTTCGATTCCTCAGCACCATATAAGCAGGAAAAAAAAAGCCAGAAGTGGTGCCGTGGCTTAAGTGGTAGAGCACTAGCCTTGAGCTGAAGAGCTGAGGGACAGCGCCCAGGCCCAGAGTTCAGGCCCATGACTGGACCCAAAAAAAGAAAACATTTCCTTTATTTCATCAAAGTGTATCTAAAATAATAGCCAAAGTTGCTCAGAGGAGCCTATAGTCTGCACAATGTATATAGCACAGTCATTATTCCTGGAGTATGTGTCTTTGTGTCTGATAGGCAAGAACAGGGAAGGCAATAACTGGGCCAAGGGCCACTACACAGAGGGAGCCGAGCTGGTGGAGTCAGTGTTGGAAGTGGTGAGCAGAAAGGTGTGGCTCTCTCCAGGGTTTCTAGCTGCCCTACTCCCTGGGAGGTGGCACCAGGTCAGGCATGGGCACCCTGATTCTCAATAAGATCCGAGAGGAGTTCCCAGACAGCATCATGAACACCTTCAGTGTCATGCCCTTGCCCAAGATGTTGGACACTGGCACCTTAGACTCAGTGAGATCGGAACCATTTGGCCAGAGTTTCAGACCAGACAACTTCATATTTGATATGTCATCATAGTCCATAGGAGATGGCTAACAGGCACCCCTCCTCCCTAACATCCAGACACTAGTTCCCAGTGCTGGGCTGAGCCTTTATCCACCTAACCCTATCATCCTCACCTAACCCTACAACACCATCTTGTCTGTCCACCAGTTGGTGGAAAATGCAGATGAAACATTCTGCATTGACAACGAGGCCCTGTATGACATCTGCTTTTGCACCCTGAAGCTGCTCATGCCCACCTATGGAGACCTGAACCACCTGGTGTTGGCTACCATGAGCAAGGTCACCACCTGCCTGCACTTCCCTGCACAGCTGAATGCAGACCTGCGCAAGCTGGCCGTGAACACGGTGTCCTTCCCCTGCCTCCACTTCTTCATGCCTGGCCTTGCACCCCTGACTAGCCGTGCCAGCCAGCAGTACAATGCTCTTTCACTGCCCAAGCTCACCCAGCAGACGTTTGACACCAAGAACACGATGATCACCTGTGATCCCCACCATGGCTGCTACCTGATAGTGGCTGCCATCTTCCGAGGCCGCATGTCCATGAAGGAGGTGGATGAGCAGATGCTCAATTTGCAGAACAAATAGAGCAGCTACTTTGCAGAATGGATCCCCAACAACGTGAAGACACTTGTGTGTGACATCCCCCCACATAGCCTCACGATGTTGGCCACATTCATTGGCAACAACACGGCCATCCAGGAACCCTTCAAGCACACTTCAGAACAGTTCAATGCACAAGGCATTCTTGCACTGGTATACAGGCAAGGACATGGATGAGATGGAGTTCACTGAGGCTGAGAGCAACATCAACGACCCGGTGTCCAAGTACCAGCAATGCAAAGATGCCACTGCTGATGAACAGGGGGAATTTGAAGAAGTCTTGTGGAAGAAGAGGTTTAAGACTTCCCATTGCTAGCAGTGCAACAGGAATGCTAGAGCATGCCTACTGCTTCTCAAATAAATGGTGCTTTCCTGAGCTACTGTTGTCCTGCAGTGGGACCTTGCTATGTATCATCATGCTCAGCCTTCTCTGTCAGGAACTCACTGACGGTGAATGTAAAAATGCAGATTTCTTTTAAATGATTGTTTTAAAACCCTATTTGTATAAATAAAGAAGTATACATTTTATACCCTGAGCCCTTTTTCTTCTTTAGAATCCTTTTTATTCTTTCAGTGTATTTGAAATATAAATTTGGCCAGAAGGATTTAATCTTAGCAATATAGGACTGGTACTGAAGAGGAGTATTAAATTCATGGTTTTTCTGCTATTTTGAAGAAGAGGATGACAAGTGCCAATGTTGTTGTTTTTCCCCCTGGCCCAGTTTTATAGTTTTCAATATCTCGAAAGCATGCAAGTAGCAAAAAAGCAGTTTGAAGAAAAAGAAAACTAGATCCAGATGCTACTTCTCCTTCAGACAACCACAGGTTCTTGTCTCATATCCCATCAGAGGGATTTCAGTCACATTCCCCAGAAACAGTATCAGGAACACTGATCCCTGTGTTTAGAGTTCAATTGGCAATGAAGCAGTGCTCACAGGATGAGTGCAAGTTCCTGGTTGCCAGGGAAGTTTCTCAAGGTGTCTGGCAGCTTTAAGTACAGAAGTGACTCTAGCTGTTTGAGGAAGTGAGAGGCTGAGAAGCTGACCAGTCCCATAGTGTATAAAGAACTGCTTGACACAGTACTTCCAAGTCAAGGAGAGGAGGGGAAACATGGCCTGTCCCAATTACCCATTCTCATGTTCATTTTTCCAGCAGTCAAAGCTGTCTGAGGCCCACAGGGTGTTGTAAGGATATAAGGGATGGATGGATCTAGCCTGTTGGGTATGTTTACTTTACATGAGTGAAACAGAAATCTCAATTGCTTAGAACCTACAATAGCCAGGAAGAGGGTAAACACTTCTGTTTTCACTGGAGGCCAAATCAGTCACTGGTTATTTTTGCCAGAATCTTTCACTCTTCTTTAAGTGAGGCTCCAGGCAGGTTGTCTGTGCCAAGCATTCCTCCATGGCCACCAATAACCTGTAAGAGTACCTTTTTCTTCAGAAACAGGGCTATGGGAATACTGCAACTTATAGAAAGCTCTAAGGAAAAGGTACTTCTGGGTGAGGTGCAAGTCCCTTGTTGCTAGTAAAGTTGGGAGATGGTTTCCTCTACCAGGCCTGAGGTTGGGGTAGGGTGGGGAGGGGTGGGATAGAGATCTTTAAGCCAAGCTGATCTCACTCATTAGAAAGTAAACTGTCCCAGAGAGTGATCTGTGACTAGAAGCAGGTTGTTTTGTGTCCTTGCCCCAGGGAGATCAAAGTGCAAATAGCTTCCATTGTGGGAGTCCTAGGGAGGAAGTGTTGACACCCCTGGGTCTCTAGTCCTAGAACTGACCAGGTTGGATGACCTCAAATCTTCTAAGGCTGCTGGGTCAGAACTGAAGGCAGGCCTGGCCAAGGCACTCTCATTCCTCAGTGGGTTAAGGATTGAGGCCAAGCTGTGATGGAGGCACCACCCATCCTATCTACCAGTGTTTGACTAAGAACATTTTTGTTTTCTCTTAAGTACTCATTTATGAGTCTTTTCATGAGTCTTTTCTGGTGGCTTTGGCTTATTTCTTTACACTTTTGAAGAAGTAGTTCTTGGTTCATAATTAATGACTCATGCCTCACTCCTTAGAAAACTCCTGTTGATAATTTTACCAGTAGACCACCATGTATTTCTCAGGCATGACTTTTGTTTTCTCCTAGCCAGAGCTCTGCATTCATTGCCACACAAGCTAATGTGGAGGTGATTCCTATAGATAGGTGATTTTTTTGTCCAATTGCTAAGTGCAGCATCTCCCTTATTCTCATGTACCTTAGTAATTGTATCAAATACTTAATAGAGTTCTTGACAAGTATGATAAACAAAGTTCAGAGGTGAAGATGCAGCTCAGTGGTAGAGTACATCCCTGGCATGCACATGACTCTCAGTTCAGTCCCCAGCACCAAAAGGAGGAAAGGCAACAAATGTTAGGCTCAGGAGAGGATACATTAGAACTCATAGAAAAGCAGCACCCAGATTGGCAATGAGGAATTGTGAAATGAGGGGACATTGGTAGAATATTTGTAGGGGGAAAGAAGAGAGCCCCTTGATATGTGTACCCTTTTAGAAAGCAGAGGTAGAAACAGGGAATGAACCTCTGGTAGTCAGCCTAGGCCATAGAAGGAAGAAGCCATGACATGTATGTTACTTTAATGGGACCAGAGTGTAAAGTGGCACTACCATACCAGGCCATGGCCCAACAAGAACAGGTTTGTCAGAAAGACATTCTTGCATTGGAGAGATGTCTTTTGACCACTTTGGCCATGTTAATGATATTTCCTTATGCTGTTTCCCTTTTCCTTCCAATTTGTCGTACCTATTGCAGATCCTGTCCAGGAGACCCGTTCTCTCTAATCTTATTCTCTAAAAGTCTCCCAGTTTATAGCTTCACATATCCTAGACCAAAAAAGTATGGGGTAGATACTCTGTCAGACATAGATTGAAACTGAAAGGTATCTTTGAAGTAGACTTTGACAAGGTTCTGGTATTGACAGTCTTGTGTTGATATGTGCGGTGATTGCAACCAGCTTCTGGTCTAATTCTGAGATGACAGTGGGAGAGAAATGGTGATAGGACATCATGGATCACTATGGTTTCAAACCCTTTGCAGGTACATCTCCATTCATGGATGTGCTATCAGCCAACATACAGATGTCTGTTAAAGGGGTGATGGCCGGGAAAAGGAAATTTATTGGCCACAGATGAGACCAGCCTTTGGACAAGTGGTTTCCTTTCAGTGTGAGGCAAAGAGTACCTACCTATACAGAGATATTTTTCAGGAAGCAAGATAATTCACTCACATCTTCTTATCCACAAAATAATCTGAGAATAACTCTGGAATCCCAGAGGTGGGAGTTATGTGCTTTGCATTTCTACACGACTGCTTTGCTTCATGGCTCTTTATGCTCTTCTGAAACCTCCTTCTGAGCTGGCCCACAATGTGCCCAGGAGGCAGGAATCAAAGGGGACTTGGAAGCTTGGCTGCTAATCACTCTGGCCACACTGACTTGGGGCTGTAGGCATGTGCTGGGGATCTGCTCTATTCTAATGGTATGGGCTCCAGTGGGAGCTTTGGTTCTTACCAGGAGAAGTTAACAGTGCCTCTGTTTTTGAGCCATCTCCCAGGTCAGGATGTCTTTATCTGCAAAGGCTTGAGCTTTGCCATATCTCTCATCATGACAGGTTCTTTCTTTCTTTCTTTCTTTCTTTCTTTCTTTCTTTCTTTCTTTCTTTCTTTCTTTCTTTCTTTCTTTCTTTCTGTCTTTCTTCCTTCCTTCCTTCCTTCCTTCCTTCCTTCCTTCCTTCCTTCCTTTCTTTCTTTCTTTCTTTCTTTCTTTCTTTCTTTCTTTCTTTCTTTCTTTCTTTCTTTCTTTCTTTCTTTCTTTCTTTCTTTCTTTCTTTTTCTTTAATTTGTTGGTCATGGGACTTGAACTCTAGGCCTAGGGGCTGTCTCTCTGTTCTTCAGCTCAAGTCTAGCTTTCTATCACTTGAGCCACAGTGCCACTTCCAGTTTTCTGGTGGTTTCTTGGAGATAAGTGTCTCAAGGCCTTTCCTGCCCAAGCTGGTTTTTTACTGGCATACTCAGATCTCTGCCTCCTGAGTAGCTAGGTTTATAGTCAAGGGCCACTGGTGCCCAGTTTGACAGGTTAATTATTTGCTAAACATAACAATGGCTGCATTCTGTCCTGGGAGAAGTTTCCCTATCATCCTACAACACTGATGGTCTTAGTGTTGTGGCAGAGCACACAGCAAAGGGGCTTTCTATGCATGCATATTGACTAATACCTGAAAAGGCAGCTTGCAAAGGCCAAGGAGATTGTTGTTGAAGAGATT
This sequence comes from Dipodomys merriami, assembly GCF_024711535.1. Classification (NCBI taxonomy): domain Eukaryota; kingdom Metazoa; phylum Chordata; class Mammalia; order Rodentia; family Heteromyidae; genus Dipodomys; species Dipodomys merriami. The sequence continues at coordinate 1,737,581 of NW_027203148.1, forward strand.
GTTGTTCAAAAGCCCCTAGTGCTAGGAAGGCTCTGGAAATGCATACATCTCAACTTGCACTGGGCATTTCCAAATTTTAAGTTCTAGTGTTGTTTCTTTTCCTTTGTACACAGCTTGAGTAGGTTGTTCCAGACAAGGAAAGCTACCTACAGAAGGTCTGTGTGCTAGCTACACTCATACAGAACAAGCAGTTCAGGGCTTGATTTTTGGTACATTTTTAGACTGCAATCTCTTCACTGGTGAGGTTTTTTAATGTTTCCAAGATCATTTTAAATGATTTTTTGCCCTCTCACCATATCACTTAGGTTTCTATCCTAAGCTAAATCAGCAACAACAATAACAAAAACAACAGACTGGACTCACTTGTAAAGTAGTTAAAAGTGCCACCTGCTGTTCAAACTGCAGAAATACCCATTTCTTGTAACCTTCAGAGAAACAAAGGCTTTCTTTTTATTATTATGATTATTATTGTGAAAATACCATACAGAGGGGTCTTTAAAATGCTTATAGTAGTCTGTACCCAAAGTGGTCCTTATCATTGGAACTTATGGTGACTTCACGGTGATAAAAGAAGTCCTGAGTGCCCTGAAAACAGCCACTGCCGATGACAGCAGGTCTATCTCAGTGCACCCGGCAGCATCTTCTATTGTGGCCTGGACTTAATTTACTTCATAGACCATCTCACAGATGATAGAAAGAGAAAAGGCACCAAGATGGCAGATGCAATCAGGTTTGCAGAGCCAATGTGTTTGCATCGGGGTTGGGGTTAGTTTTCCAAGTACTAGAACTGAAGATCACAGCCCTGCATAGGCTTCAATGTCAGTCATTTAAGTCAGTTGACTCAATTAACTCATCTGCTCTTTCTATGAGTCTGACATTAATGACTGCTTATCAGAGGCCAACAACTGAAACCCAGCAAGTGCTCGGCATGTTGGCTAAGAGTGCTGTATAGATAATGTACAGCTGCATGGTACTTGTGCTGTACACTTCTCCTATGCTTCCCCAAATTCTAAATATTTCTAGTAGAGAGGAAAAAAGCTGAATCAGCTAATGAACACATCTTACATCTGTTGGGTTGTTTTAATAGTACTATGATTTGATTGGACTCAAAGCCTCATACATGCTAGGCATGCATTCTACCACACCTCCTGCCCCCTTTTTGCTTTAAGTATTTTAAGTAATTTTTGGGCTTTGCTCTTCCCTCACATACACCTCCCACAGAGCTGGGATTTCAGGAATGAACCACCTAGCCAGAATAATTTGTTGAGATAAGGTCTGCTTGCTAAAACTTTGCCTAGACTAGCCTTGGATCTCAGTCTCCCCCATCTCTGTTATTCCCCAAAATAACATACCTATGGTTTGAAATATTATAATCCCATTATTATTCTGAGTTCTCAGATGTGGTGCTAGAAGGCATTGCCTTCTTACTTGACTTGAAATTATAAACCTTCATCAGTGGACATAATTCTGCTCTAGACTATCAGAACCTCATATCAAAGTGTAGACACTGCTCATTGTTAAATCATAGTTCAGGATATGTTGCATGTCTTTAAGCCTCACTTTTTACACACACACACACACACACACACACACATGCACACACATACACACAAACACACACACATACCATTGTCTTCAGTGGTGACTTTGTACATCTTCTGTGAGACCACCTGAGTTCTCTCTTATGCATCTTAGAGCTTTTCTTACCAATCTTGCTGCTCTCCAGTCTTCTCCCTCCTCAGGTGTCCAGTCTCTGCCCTTGACAGTGGCTGAGGCTTGTAGTACTGGGATTAGAGAAAGAGAAAAGATAGATACAGATATTTAAGTAGAAACCTCATCTCTTGCACTTTTGGGTGATTTTAGATGCTTGTTTTCATCAGATCCTCACTCCTATTACTTCTCCCAGCCTCCCAATGCCATGTCCTTCTCCTGGATTCCACAGAAGGCTCAGCTGATATTATAGGAAACTGAAACATTGTGCTTCTGTGAAACCTGCATTGCTGCTGCTTTGAGTAAATGTATTTTTATCAGCAATAATTTTGCTTAATGGAATATGGGAGAATCAGAAAAAACTACTTATTTAAAGCAGTTTCACTTAACCTTTCTCTTACTCAGTTTATTTAAATTAACTTTATATGCCTATGAGGGACATTACACAAAACAATCTTTCTATGTATTGTATTTTTGCTTGTTTCTGTGGTATCATGACTCAAATTCCTTAAACTTTTTGAGGCAAAGATCTTCATTGTGGCAAATATTCAGAATGGAAGGAAAGGGAAGTCAGAATGGAGATCAATTAACATCTTACATCATCCCATCATCCACTGTCCAGGGCTGCTATTTCCACTATTGGAATTGATGATACCCAGTTTGCAGATTCATTGTCATGAAATGGCCCTTACATCATTGATAAAACTGAGTATCTTGGGTTCCCTTTATAGCATTGGACTTTTGATGTCTGCATACTATGTGTCTGAAGGACCCAAGAGCAAGCTTATCTCCACAGAAGTGAGGTCTCCTCTCATGATAGAGTGAGATAATGTGCAGACTTTCCAAAGGAAGAGGCTATTACTCAGCACTCCTATATTACAGGATTTGGAGAGAGAACAAAACAAACCCGTAAACTGGCCCTAGAACTTGACCTCTTCCTACTCATTCCTTTCTTCTTCAGATAATAAAGTTGAGTAAGCTGAGGAAGGAAGCACACTACCTCCTAATTCAAATTTTGTTGCCTGGTTTCTCCAGACAATTCCTACACCCTTCCATGAGGGTTTGACCTAACATCTGATCTTGTCAAGTGTCTTCTCAGAAGGAATTCTATTGAATAATAATGTCTTCAAAAACTAACTTTGTGGAAAATCTTTCCTTCCCTTCCATATCTAAGACAGCCTTTAACTCAGTTCACAGATAATCCAGTGGGAACAAATACAAATTGAGTATGCTGCATTGTACACCTATTAATGTTTATGGGCTTTAATATTAAGTTTTAAAAGATAAGTATAAAAACCAGGAGCCTGCTGGTTCATGCCTGTAATCCTAGCTACTCAGGGTGCTGAAATCTGAGGATTGTAGTTTGAAGCCAGCTGAGACAAGAAAGTCCATGAGACTCTTATCTCCAATAAACTACTAAGAAAAAGCTGGAAGTGGTGTTGGGATTTAGTTGGTAGAACACTAGCCTTGAGCACAAAGAGGCTCAGAGACAGTGCACAGGCCCTATGTTCAAGCCCCATGGCTAGCAAACACAACCGCATGTATACTTAACAAAACTGTACACATTTCCTCTTTAGGTCCATCATGATCTCCTACCACTAGCCACACTGCCGCTGGATTTTTGTAGTTCATGATCGTACAGCTTTGTGGACTGGAGAGGTCTCTCCTGACAGGTTATTTCTACAAAGATTTGGTGGGTGGCTGTGTTTTAACAAACTGAGTTTCTGTTCAACTCATGTTTACAAATGAGTTTACACATCATCATTGCACCCTTCCTCTGAGCAGGGCTGCTGATGAATTTAGCATGGACCTCTGAAATAGAGACATAATTTCATTTGACATTATTATCATTCCAGGCAAAAATTGAAATTCCAGTTATAAAACAATGTATCAATCCTATTGAAATCCTGGTATTGATTATCCTCAAAGACTTTGAAACCAGAATTTTTTTTAATCTTGAAAATGTAGTACAGAGGGGTTACAATTACATGAGCAAGGTAATGAGTACATTTCTTTTTTGGGGGGTGGGGAGTCCGGTCGTGGGCCTGAACTCTGGGCCTGGTCGCTGTCCCTCAGCATTTCACCTCAAGGCTAGCGCTCAACCACTTGAGCCACAGCACCACTTCCAGCTTTTTATTTCTGCTTCTGTGGTGCTGAGGAATCAAACCCAGGGCCTCATGCATGCAAGGCAAGCTCTGTACCACTGAGCCACCTTCCCAGCCCAAATGAGTACATTTCTTATCAAGCATTGTTCCCTCCTCCTTTGTTTCCCTTACCATCCCTTCCCATCTCCCTCCCCATACCACGCCAGAGTTGTAAAATTCATTTTTCGACATAACATCTTGTACATCTCATTGTTGCAATGGGTTCACCTGTATCCCTGTTTAAACAATTTGTTTTTTTCCCTTCCCCTCCACAAATTATAGCAACATCAAATACAGTGAAAACAGGGATTATACTGAGGAGGAGGGACATAAAAAACACAAAACAATCATCTTATAAATATGTTTAAAACAATAGCAAGAAAGAAAAAATATGAGTCCTTATCTTGGGATTCATTTCACCTAACATCAACTCCTCTGAACATTTCTGCTTGTCTCAGACATATACTAGTCATTGCAAATAAGGGAAACCATGGGACCTGTGTTTCTTTGGGCTTGAGATGAGAATTTTTTATGTATGTACAAATATATCATGGGAGAAGCATGGAATCATGGACAGTTTTTTTATTCTTATGTTTTCATGTACCACAGCTTTATCGTTAAACTCCATTGTGAGCCTTCAAATAATGCCTTGGGCCATCTCATTTAGAAACCTTAGATATTAGTGTGGCTTATTCTTTTAAAGGATCAATTCTTGCATAATGCAAAACATTACTTACCTTGGGGGCAATTGGCAAGGCTGAGATGAGGTTGGCCTCACCTAATGGACTACACCTCACACCAATTGCTGGAATCTGCATCTGCAAGCCCAGTTCTCCTGTGTTCCTTACAAACCTCCCAACCTCCCTCCTTACAATATAATCTAGCTGGAAGCAGTGACTCACATCTGTAATTCTAGCTACTCAAAAGTCTGAGATACATCCAGAGGATTTGTGTTAAGACCAGATCAATTAGAAAAGTCTGTTAAAATTGAGCCTCCAATGATTAGTACAAACAGGACTGAAAGTGTGATTCAAGTATTCAAGTGCCAGCCAACTAAGCAGAAGACCCTGAATTCAACTGCAGGACTTGCACAGGGGTGGGGGGGGAAGGCAGGGGGAGGGGAGATGCAGCACTATATTCAATCTTGATCGTATTCAGAGGATGAGGAACTAGTAGGAAGTGCCTCAATAGCTGTTGTCAGTCAAGCTCTGGCTTAGAACTCTGTATATGAAAAGTTTTAGTTATTCTTCAATGGTCAGGCTCAAACTACCTATAAAAAAATCACTTTATATGTATGCAGGTATAAGTTTATGCTTTGATCTACTCTGTGAAATCAGAACAAGAGACTACCTCTGAAAACAGAATCAGCTGTATGGTGGGGAGGAAGAAGCAGATTCCCTATATAGTATAGCATCAACCTCCCTGGAACTACAAAGCCTATAAAACAAACTCCAGCACAGCATTGGTTGTGTTTTATGGCAAGTTCTTGTCCCCTGCAAAGGCCTCCCTCTCCCATGTCTGCTTTGCTCTCCAATTTCCTGTGGCAGTAGCATCCAACAACACATAATGGGATACAGGCATTGAGATGCTTGCTGATCTTTATTTCCAACCTTATGTCTTAAATTAGCTTATCTCCATGTCCATAAGTTAATTTAGTCCAGTTTATAAGACCTAAGAAAATACGTGTTTCCAATTCAATGTGTAAAGTCTTCTTGCAGGGGCAGGTTATATCCCTTAGTCAATAACCCTTCAGTCAGTACCAGACAATCTTAGTGCCAAGTTCACTCTGAATTTTCCCTTTTCTTGGATACAAGAACTCCCTAAAGTCAGTATAATCCTTGGGTCTTCAAAGAGAGAAAGTTGGAAATGCTATATGCAATAGTCAGAGTGGCCAAGAGCCACTGTAAATATGAAAGCCCTTCTGGCTATGTCACCTACAACTGGTGGTAGCAGCGACACCTGTGTAATATCCAGGCTGTAGGTAAGCCTTTACAACCTGCAGCAGGTAGATCCACAGTCTACCTTTTCTGGGAGGAGGCTTTTTAAGAAATCTTAATTTTTATGATTTGCATAGTTTCTGCTTGGCAACTTCCAATCTAGAATAGATTTTTGTCATCTGCTCACATATGCAATGTTTTTACTTTTCCCTGTGTACTTTTTTTAACTTTAGAAACTTAGTAAATACTTTCATCCAGTTTAAGAAGCCTAATTTTGTAGCAGTAAAAGGCCCAGCCATTGGACTAGGAGCAGCCACATGGCCTCTTTGTGATGTGGTTTGGACCAAGGAAAAGTCTTGGTTCCAAACACCTTGTACCCCCATAGGACAGAATCCAGATGGCTGCTCTACTGATATCTTTCCCAAGGATATGGGAGGCACATCTGTGAGCACCTTGGTTAAAAACTTATTTTAGACAATGTCCTAAGAACCTGTGCTTTGGGTGTTGTTTCACTCAGGGTATCTTGTGTGTTCTCTGGGGACATTTCATCAAACCCACTTGGTTCATGTAGTGCTGTAATACTTCCCAGGAGAAGGCCTTTCCTCCCATGAGGAGCCTCCAGATTTACCTAAATCACACTGATACCCAGTTTTCAATCAAGAATTTTCTTTTACTTCACTTTAAAATCTGCCCTTTTAAAGTGGCAGTGGGAGGCCATGCACTAGTGGCTCACACACTAGCCTTTTGGGAGGCTGATACCAGAATTGCAGTTTGAAGCCATTGTAGGCAGAGAAACCCAAGAGATTCTTATTGCAATTAGCCTGGAAAAAGCCACTAGGGATCAGTGGCTGGAATGGTAGAGTGCCAGCTTTGAACAAAAAAGAGCTAGGTAAAGAGCCAAAGGCCCTGAGTTCAAGTCCTATTATACACAATATCCCCTGCACCCGTACCCACACACCTTCCCCAACAAACACACAAAGCAATTAGGGAGCAAACTTGCACAAATAAAAGAAGCAGGGAGAGGGGTTCAGTATAATTTTGTGGCTCATTTTTTTCACTATTTAAATTGGTCCATTCATGATGAGAGATTGTGTTTGTGTTTTCTCAATTACATATACCTTGTTCCTTAGTTCTAGAGACAGACTGAGATTGTTGGCAGAGAGGAGAATCCACAAAGATTGAATTCTGTTGAAGAGAGGGACTGGATGTCAGATTGGATAGGGGACAAGTGCAACTCCTCCAGCTCCACCACTGAGTGTCCCATAGTTTGACCTGGCCAATTGGCATGATGCTGTCTTTGTACCCATCAGTGTGGGGAGTTCAGGAAGACCATTGTGTCATGGAAAATGACTGTAGCTGAGGGAGTTGCGGAAGGAACTGACAGCCCACAGCTGAAGTAACAGGATCTCCGTTTGGGGTTCACAGCTAAGTTTACTTCCTCATGTAGAAATATCCAGTATCCAAGGGTATCACTTGCTTGGGGAGCCTACAATGAGGGGAGATAGTACAATTTCAGGCAATCTTGGGAGCAATTAGAGTACAATGAAGAAGAAAATGTGTGTCTCCTCTCTGAAATTCCAGAGGGTAAGAGCAACTGAGGAGAGGAAGCTGTCAGTCACTGCTGAGTTGGTAGGGTTGAGAAGGAAGGCACATTGGAGCTGGGAGTCACATGTGTAATCCTAACTATTTAAGATGCTGAGATTTGGATGATCATTATTCAGGGCCAGCCCAAGCCAAAAACTGGGTGACATCTCCTCTTAAGCTATCAATTAATATCAACTTCACTACAACAGGAAGCTTAAAATAGGTGAGTCCAGGCCCAGGCATGTACCTGGATAGGAAGCAAGACCATAACTAAAAAATGAGCAGCACAAAATAGGCATATAGCTCACCTACCTAGCAAGTACAATACTCTGAGTTCTAACACGAGTACCATGAACAAGGTTAAGCATGGTGACCTCGGTGCCCCAGTGTGATTCACTGAGATTGCTGCAGCATCTGTTGCTCTGTAGGCTCCTGCCAAAGAGGAACAGTCCATCGACATCCCTCAATCTATGCCTACCAAGACAGCAAATGCTGAGCAGAACCCCTCACGATGGCCAAGGATGGAGGTTTAGTTGGAACTTTGGCCCCTCAAAGGGGAGGAGAGCAACGATCTGCAGGACCAGATGGACTCCTGAGTGAGAGAAGGGCAGAAGGAGGCAATGTTGAGGTTGGTACGGGGTTTGTGTTTAATGACTAATATGGATTCAGTGGAAATGTTCTGACTTTGATTAACATGTTTTATGACATGTGAATCAAGGGAGAGCTAGGGCAGTGAGGGAAACACACTTGTGTAAATTTTCCATAGGTTGAAACTTACTCTAAAGTCTAAGTTGTTTTTGAAAACTGAAATGTAGAGAAGTTGATAAAAGAGCACAGCTGCCCAGTACTGGCACTGTTCTCTGTAGATTTACCTGCCCTATCCATCCCTCTACTGGTGGGTACTTGTCCCCAGGGTGCCTCATACCCCATCCCAGTGTGCTGCTCAATCCAGAACAGCTGCTGTTGGGCAGGGAGGATCAGGAAACCCTGATGCACTCATGTGCCAACAGTGCCTCCTTCCCTTGGAGGCACAACACAATCCAGAGCTCTGCAGCACCCTATCATTGCTATGAATTGGAGTCTCCAACACTTGGGCTTTGCCTGCATTATTCCCCCACACCTCTAGACCAGCCTTTTGGGGACTTCTGAGACCTGGAGGATAAGAAAGGGAGGCCTGGAGGCAGCATCTCTTCCCATTGGAGCACTGAGTTTGCCACAAGGACCTAACAGGCTGAGAATCTTGGGAATGAACAATGCAGGGTGGCTAAACTTTGATACTCTCTGCTAACATGTCAGGCATTTACTGACATTTATATTCTAGCCCTCTGTGTCCACCAAACCATGGCCATTTGGGGTGTGTGTGTATGTCTGATAAGTCAGAAAGTGATTGCTAGCAAACAAGAATGACCAGTGCTAATGGGTTCATATGGTTGACTGTACTGGCCCTTTATGAGAGATCTCTGGTAGATCTGAATGTGATGTTGCAGTTGACAATTCTTTCCATCAACCCATCCCTCTATTTATCATTCAATTCACATCCTACTCCCTACTTTTCCAGCTCTCTGACCAGCAGTCCAGGTTAACACTCAGTACTGTTCAGCCCCAATACTTTGACATCAAGTAGATGACCAGTGCAGTCCCATTTGGGGTTATTTTCCTCTTCTTGTCACTATAGGATGATACTGTAAGAAAGTGGCCAGTCCCCTCCTTGGCTTGCATACCCACACTGTCTGACCACAACAAATCAATTTCTATAAGCTCATAAGTTCTTAGTAAGTATGAAGGTGTCTTCTCAGAAATTGCATGCCATGTTTTAGGCTCCTGTCTTTCTTCACCTGTAGCCTAGCATACCTTCCTTGGGCAGATTACTGAGTTTTTCTGAAACTTTGCCAGCAATTTGAGAAGAGTAAGGGTTGGACTCAGGTCTCAGCCTCCTACTTTCCTGATATCCAGGAGTCCCACACGTACAAGAGAGTATTCTGCCCTCACCTGGGATGTCCATGTTTAGCACATGATGGTATCGCATCAGGTCCCATAGTGGTCCACCTGGCATTGAAATGCTTTTTTGTCCATTTTACTATGCTGTGTCCACCTATCCCTACCTGATTAAGGGTAGATCTTTAAGCTCATTGTGAGTTATTATTGAAGAAGGTGACTTGTTAGCAATTAAATGCTAATTCTACCACTAAAGAATCCTTATTTCCAGGAAAATGTTAAGATCATTGTAAACAATAATCTGGGGGAATGTGTGGAGGTGCAATGGTATGGGAGGATGAGGGTCAACTAGAGGAAAGACTAAGTAAATATGGATAGGTAAACACCATCAAACCAAATGGCATTTTGGAAGTGGAATCTTTGTAATGAATGTTGACAGTGGTAGAATTCTTGATGGTTCATTGTGTTTGGAAAGATAAAAATTGGTTTGAAGTCTCTGCAACATAAACATGTGCAACTTAATATTATCAGTGTACACAACAAGTGCACGAGTACGTGAAGTTGTACACATACACACACATACACAAAGTTGGAATTGAAGAGATGTTATTAGTACAGACCTAGGACTAAAGGACCTGTGCTACAAGCAGCACAAGGTGACCTATACTATGACAGCTCTTGCTCATATTGTATGCTCACCGTAAGCCATACTTCCAGCCCTTCTTTTGCGATTATTTTGAAGGTGGGATCTCAAGACTTTTCTGCTTAGGCTGGTCTCAGAGCCACCATCCTCCAGATTTAAGCCTACCTATTAGCTAAGATCACAGCTATGAGCCACCAATCCTGGCCCACTGCTTGTGTGTTTAAGTGGAAAATGGTTAACAGGGGGCTGGGAAGGTGGTTCAGTGGTAGAGTGCTTGCCTTGCATGCATGAGGCCCTGGGTTCGATTCCCCAGCACCACATAAGCAAAAAGAAAAAAAGCCAGAAGTGGCGCTGTGGCTCAAATGGTAGAGCACTAGCCTTGAGCTGAAGAGCTGAGGGACAGCGCCCAGGCCCAGAGTTCAGGCCCTACAACCGGACCAAAAAAAAAAGAGAGAAAGAAAAGAAAAGAAAAGAAAATGGTTAACAGCCTTGAATCAGTCATGTCATTCACACTCTTGGCAAAATTCAGGAACTCCTTTTATTGTCTTGCACATCCAGTCATTTGGAAAAGTGAAAAGCACAAGTCAGGAAAGACTCCCTAGTAACAAACAGATGTGTATGGAGCTAGCTGGGAAGATGGACCACCATGACAGTGTGCTGGCTAGAGACAGATGGCTCCAGTTAGACCAGATGGAGAGAACCAGATAAGGGCATGAATAGAATGTAATGGAAGAGAACGATGTTAGAGCTATTGGCTGACTTTCAAAGGGCAGAAAACAAAAAGAAATAATGAGACTAGGCATGGTGGTACATGCCTATGATCTGCATACAAAGGTAGCTTAGCCCAAAGTCCTACTTAGATTAGACCCTATCTCAAAAAAGAGAAGTTACTGAGAGAACAGAGTGGAACCACTATCACTGAGTTATCTGGGAAAATTCAGTGGTCCTTGGGCCCTTCTCCTTTATCCACTCTCACTTGTCTGCCTTAAAAAACTGACTTAATATAAAGAACAAGGTTTAGTGAGATTTCTGATAAATGTTTACTTATAGTAGATCCTTTTCCCCCAAGGACAGGCTGCTTAGTCAACCTGTGGATTAGCAGAACATTCCACACTCTTCAGATGCTTATGACCTGTCCAAGACTGTGCTCAAATGCCAGCCTCACTTAGGGTGATGTTCAGAACCTTGCAAGGCTTTCTGCTGAGGAACAGGTCCCCTGCCACTGTGTTCATCCTTCTTGCCTCTCTTGAAGGGTGGTGAGTCAGCCATACCCGTGCCCTCCAGCATTAGCTCTTGTGCTATGTGCACTGCGTGGAAGTAAAAAAGCAGTGGAAACTGTAGTGTCCTGTGGGCAATTTTCATGAAGATTTCATCTCTTGAAAAGGGAGACTCTACCCACTGCTTGTTTACCTGAAGCCCAGAAGCTCTGGGTCTGGTTTTCAGCACTGCCAGGGAAACACAGAAGGAAGTCATCATTTCGACCCATTCTCCCCTCCTCACCCTGCATGAGCATCTGGGAGCCTGTTGTTGGAATGGTAAATCCAGACACTTTCCTCTGAAACCAAAATGAAAACCTGGGACAAAATTAAAGTCAGTGTAAAGTGAATAAGCATGTATCGATTTATACACTATTACATGTTGTAAAAACAAAAGAATGTTCACTTCCTTCATGCAGTCATTCGAAGTCATGTGTCAGACTCACTCAGCATGGCAATAATTTTGGGAACATCAAAGTCCTGGCTGCTTTGTCTCTTATAGTTATATCCACATGGTGAAATGTGATATCCAGAAGTAATAGCTCAGCCATTAGAACATGGGCTCTGTCTCAGGAACAAGTCACTTTTTGTAACTCAGAGAGGAAAAGAAACCCCAGACAGCCATTCTATGCCTGGCTCACTTCCATAAGATTAACAATTACTTGGCCTTATTTATGGCTCATTTTCTTGCATATGAAGAGTTCACACATGGGAGCTGGCTTTAGAGGATAGAGTGCAGATAAAGGAAGTTAAAACAATAACCTCAAACACAAAGTAGACCTTTTCTAGTTCACATTTTTGGAGTCCATATGATTCTGAATGAGGTTATGTCTTTCTCATAATAGCTCAACCCATCTGCCCATTGGATCATGACTCTACACAATTCATAATTAGTGTCTACTAGCACATGTGCCACAGGATCTGGGGTTTGTGAGTAACCATCCTCATTGTTGACATTGGGGGATGAGGCTCCCTCTGTCTGCTTGCATCATGTTTCACATCTCAACACTCTCCTTCCTTTCAGGCCAATGAAATGATGCTCAGTGGTTGGAAGCTGACCTCACAGGAGACTTGTGGCAAAGGCCTGGTCTCCCAGGTTTCTGGCCAGGGAAGTCATGGTTCTAGTCATGGAGCTTGCTTCCTGTAATACAGTTGTTCATGTAGTTGTTTCTTTTACATGTTAGTTTTTAAAAAAATAAAACCTTGGGTTGGGAAGGTGGCCTAGTGGTAGAGTGCTTGCCTAGCATGCATGAAGCCCTGAGTTTGATTCTTCAGTAACCACATATCCAGAAAAAGCTGGAAGTGTTGCAGTGGCTCAAGTGTTAGTATGCTAGCTTTAAGCAAAAAATGCTTAGGGACAGTGCACAGGCACTGAGTTCAGGCCCCAGGAATTGCAAAAGTGAACAAATTGTCGATCAGCTTTTACCACTTCAGGCCATAAAAAAGGGTAACAAGGCTCAGGACTGTTGCTACAAGAGTTCATGTCTTCCCACAAACAGAGGGATAAGGCTCCTGTCTCTCACTTTCCAGTACCCAGAAAACCCTAAAATGGTGAATGGATCAATAAAATGTGGTATACATGTATGAGGTTACACATATATATATATATGTATGTATGTATGTATGTATGAGGTTACATACATATATATATGTATGTATGTATGAGGTTACATACATGTATACCACATTTTATATACATATATGTATATATAGATATAAATATATATATACATATATATGTGTGTATATGTACATATATACATATATACATATATATAAATGTATGTATGAACACACACACACACACACACACACACACACACACACACACACAAACAGAGAGAAATTCCACTCATCCATCAGAGAGCATGATAGACTACCATTTGTAATAATGTGGAAAGACTGGGAAAGAATTATATTATGGGAAGTAATCCAGACCCAGAGAACACAAGCTGCATGGTTTCCCTTATTTGTGGCTGCTAGAATGTTCCAATAAACTCAAAAGCAAATACATTCAGTTGTATGCTAATAGTTACAGATGAATTAACTGAAGTATAGTAGACTCAATGAAGAGCAGAAATAGTGTGGTATTTTTTCCTCTAAAGAAATGTTTAATGGTCTGCCAAGAAAACAAAAACTCTCAAAGTTTGTCTGGCAATCCATTCACTTGTTAATAACTTAGTAATTAAGGATGCTCTCACCAGAGTGGGCAAGAGTAAACGTAGTAGTCACACACATTTTTTGACTAAAATTCCAAAGCTTACTGACATCACAAATAAATGTATCATGTTTAAAATTTTAATCTATTTCTATTTCCTGACTTGCCACACCAAGAATTATTGTCTTACAAGGGAATATGAAATAAAAACATCCATTTGTGGAAATGAACATGAGATTAGTTGTTCTTTCTTAGAAGTTTGTCTCAATGAAAACAAAGAATTAAACTTAAATGCTGAGGAAAATAAATGTTATTACTTCATTATACCATAAAAGAATGTAAACTGTGAGCAAGGTAAATATGACAGGCAAAAATAAGGCAAATAATAGAGTTTCAGTGAAGTAAATTTCTTTTTTCTCATTGCTATCTAAAACTCTCCATCTCTGTGTTCTTCTAGTACACAGCTGAGAATCTTGCAGACCTCTTAAGGACCAGAGCAGAATGGACAATCTCCACACAGGCCAGATGAACACAGTGAGTTGACAAGTACCCAAGGAGTGGGTGTTTCAATATGGAAAACTGTTGGAATAATTATTGTTTCCTCATAATCCAGACAAATGTTCACGCCAAGGTCCAAAAATGTCGAAGTCAGGCTTATAAAGGCCACAGGTGAAAAAGAAATAATCTAACATGGAAGTTAAATGTTTCAAACAGGAATGTGGTAATGCATGACTGTAATCCTAGAACTCTGGAATGTGAGGCAGGAGGATCTTCACTTTTAGTCCAGCTAGGCAATAAAGTCAGGTCCTGCCTTAGGAAGCTCAGGTTTCCTACTATCACTTGCCAAAGAATAACTACTTGCACTAGAAGCACCATCTGAAATTTCCATGGCACCCTCTTCATCTTCACATTCACTGCTTTTACTGGTTTCTTCTCTGTCACTGTCCATTTTCTAGTCAATCAACTGCAGTTCATCTCCCTTGGCCCTATCTTCTTTCTGTACACAAATTGTTCCTGCCAATAGTTCCAATCCCATTGTTTCTCTGTATTTTAAACAGTGTCCTATCTTCATCTGATTGATCATTTTCACTGGATCTCCATGGTATACTTGTGAGCTCAATTACTAGATGTGGTTGTTTCTTTGGTCTTGGAGATAATTCAATATTTCAATAATTCAATATTTCAGATGTCTTGAAATTCCTCTCCAAACTTGAGCCATGCTTCAGAGAGGGAAGCATCAGCTGTGCCCACTTTCCTAAGACTTGTTCTTCTGACCTGTGGTGGACTCTTTTGAAAAGGATGGGTACTCTATGTCCCACTTCCTTTTCCACTTGGATCTGCTGGTGCCATCACCAGAGACATAGTATCAGCCTATGAGAGAATAAGACAAAAACCAATAAAGGAATCACAAGGAAAGTATATGGTGTTCAGTGTGAAAATAGAAAATTCATAGTGAAGCAAAACTTATGCAGGTCAAACCTCCATTTTCAGAGGCCATGAAGGTCAAGCCATCATACTAGTTCTTCATGTCTGTGTGTAACATATATCCTCATGCTCTTCTGTGGTCATGTAGATCATACAGACCACCAGGAGTCACTGGAAGTACAGGACACATTGGTGCAGGGGTGGAGGGGTTCTCCTGGAGGCCTTTTTTGGCACTGACAGGCCAGCGATGAGGGCAAGAAGGAGGCAGCAGTAGTTACAGGGATTACTGCCAATTATTAGATATTAAATTATGTCTCCATTTAATGATGTGTCCCAGTTGAACAATTAATAAAGCATTAATTAATAATTACTCAATATCCCATTATTGTTTATCATATATGTACATATACACATATATATTTACATATTTTATAGAATGAGACAGATGTCTTATATAATTAAATTATGCATCATGTGTCACTACCTATTATTCGATATTTAATTATGTCTCCATGTAATTTTTTATTCTGGTAATGCTTAATAAAATATTAATAAAACTTAATACACTTCCTATAATTGTTGCATCTAATTTAATATAGAATGATTCACTAATTCAACCCTTTATCATTTATTGTATTGACAATTATTCCACCTATGACATTTATTACATTTATGACATCCTATTACATAGCATATAGATTTGCATCCAAATTATACATCCTACCTGACACTCAGCACTTTCAAAGAAAAAGAAAACATGTCATGCTTAGCTTCTCACTCCAAGATTATACTTTTGGCAGTGCTGGGATCTAAATTCAGGGCCTAGAAGTTCATGAATGGGTGATAGTAAGCACAGCAGCCAATTCAGCTCCTAGCCAGTTGCCAGGCCCTGAAATAGAGCCCCATCTGTTGACTTAATATTGTGCTTAGTGTAGCTATTCATTAAATTTTTTGTTTCATTCATCTATTTGCCATTTATTTTATTGACTGTTATTACACATGGAATATTTATTACATTTATTACAGAGGATATAGATTTGCCTGTGTATGAAACTTCACATCTGACATCCAGGACTTTCACAGAAAAGGAAAACATGTGTCACCATGGGCTTCTTACTCCACAATTCAATTTTTGTGAGTGCTGGCATCTGAACTCACAGCCTACAAGGCCCAATTCATGAATGGGTGAGTGTCAGCATGCCAGCCTGGTGCATATTGAGCCCACAAGTAGTTTCCATCACCTGAGATCGAGCCCCAGGGTTTGAAAAATAAGAACAGATTAACATGCAGATGGTAGTGCACAAATAAATATAGATCTTTATAGAGTGCCAGAGATGTCTATACAATATTCAGTTATATATGCTACATTCCTACCAATTCTTGGGTACTTATTATGCCTCCATGTAATTAATATTGTTTTCATCCTTAATGAATTATTAATTAAATCAACCACTGTCCCAAAATAATTGCATCCATGTAATTAATAGTATTCTTTTAGTGTGCCAAAAATATTCATTAAACTCCATTGGCCTCCTAAAATCACTCTAACCTTGACATTCATAACCTTCCATCAGTATTCCTATGAATAGGAACGAGACTTTTAGGATCTCCCACCATTGGTAAGGGTCAGGACCGGGCTTCCCACCCAGGGCCTATGTTGCCATGTTTGCCTATGGCTTCCCTGATAGCCCGCCAGCCTTCAGCAATGCTAGGTTACTAACACTTTTCAACTGTGTCATTCAGACCCAGGAAGGTCACCTTGCAAAGAAAACAAATGTAAAACTTGCAGCCATATGCAAGTTGCCGAGTTTTTTTTTTCTAGTGTTTTTTTTTTTTTCCTGTCAGCCTTTGGGGCCCAGGAACCCAGGTTTGGCTGTGGGTCCAGTGGCTGCACCCTAGCCTAGAGTGATTGAAGCTGAGGCAGAGTTGCTGCGACCTGAGTCCAAGCCCTGTGCTTGACAAAATAAAAATGCATACATATATACATACATACATACATACATACATACATATATGCATACATACATACATTAAAATATCTAAAATATTTTTTGAGGCTCCTTGGCTTGGAATTCATGCCCTTTTTTTCTGCCAGGCCTGGGATTTGAACTCAGGGTCTGGGTAAATCTGCAGCATTGTGGGGGAAGGGGGAGATCATCATGCTGGAAGACAAGAAAGTCAGGCCTGTCTCCAGAGCCTGAATTCAAGTCCTAGCACTCGTATACATTTTAAATACATGATTTATATTTACATACACATGTTTAATGCATATTGCAGTTAGTGTAGTTATTCATTTTATTTTGTTTTATTTATTATATATTTTAGTGAGTATGATTACACATATAATATTTTTTACATCCTATTACATAGGACATAGATTTGCCTGTGTATTAGACATCATTCCTGAGACCCCGGATTTTCACCAATTAGGAAAACAAGTGGGACAATTGGCTTCTTCCATCAGGATTAAGTTTTTGGCAGTTCTGTGATTTGAACTCTGGGCCTAGAAGTCCCACTTTATGAATGGGTCAATATTAGCACACCAGTCTGATGCAAGTGAAGTTATCGGGCAACTTTGAGGACCTGAGATCAAGCCCTAGGAGTGGCCACTATATAAACACATAGATGTGTAGATTTCAGTGTATGTGTGTATTTACGTATGTATATGCATCCATAAATGTATGCAGAGACAGATAGACATTTATGTAGATTCTAGTGTATAACTCTATATAAAGTGATGTCTATATCTTACTTTTATATATTCTACTACTACCAATTATTTGGTCTAAAATTATGCCTCCATTAATTAATCACAGTACAAAACTTAATAAATATTAAATTAATCAATGACCTGTATTTATTACATACAAACTTATAGAATGACTAGCTAATCAGTAATTCAATTAGTACATTTCAAACATCCTATTAGTGTTCCTATACATGGAACAATTTTCCTAGGATCTTCAGCAGTGTGTAGGTGCCAGTCCCAGAATCCAACTCAGGGCCTAGTTGTGTGAGTTGAGCTTCACTAACAGCCCACCAGCCTTCAGTCATGCCTGGTCACGTTCAATTTTCAAGCCAAGTCATTGAGACCCAGGATGGTCACAGTGCAAAGGAAACAAGGTAAAACAGTTATGTAAAACCTCCTGGTTTTTTCCTCCTAAATTTGTGTTGGTTTGATTTTTTTTTACCAGTGCTGGGAGTTGAACTTGGGTCCTAGGATCCCTGGATCATCTGTGGGTGTAAAAGCTGCACCCCAGCCTAGAGTAATCATGGTTTAAGGCACAATAAAATGCTTCCTTGAGCAAAAAGAGCTCAGGGAAACTGTCTAGGTTCACAGTTCAAGCCTCAGGACCTGCAACACAAAAAAAGAGCCAGTAACTCCATGTTTCTGTGTATGAATGCACGTATTTCTATAGGTGAACATCCAGATTCTCTATGAAGAAAAGCACCCAGCTAGGAAATTTGCTTTGAATAGAATGATTTCATAGCACAGAGAGGGCTTTCAAAACAGTGCATGTGCCGGGGCTCCCCTCACTGTTCCCAGTGTAGCCTGAATGTTTCTGTGCACCCCAGGCTGCTGGAGGAAGTCTGCCTCATTGCTGGAACAGGCAGACAAAAAGCCTCACTCCTGTACAGCTTTGTAACAATTCATCTGGGGGCAATTGGTGAGGATGAATATGGGTGGGCTCTGAAGTCCAGGAGAAAAAGGTCTCTTTGTACCCCAAGGTCTTTCTCTCCCCAGTGCTGTGTTTTGACAGGAAGCTTTCATTTGTGCCACCTCCCATGGCAGGCCTGGGTGATGTCTCTGAGCTCTTCAGCTCAAGCTCTACCACTTGAGCTACAGCACTCCTTCAGGCTTTCTGGTGGTTCACTGGAGATAACCATCTCAAGGAATTTCCTGCCCAGGCTAGTTTGGAATGTGATCCTCAGCTCTCTGCCTCCTGAGTAGCTAGGATGACAGGCACGAGTCAGCAGTGCTGGCTTCCACTTCAAGTTGCTAAGTTGTGAGTAGGAGATAATAGTCTCATGGGACCTTTTGTGTCCGGGATAGTTTTGAACCCAGATCCTCAGATCTCAGCTTCCTGAGTAGGCAGGATGACAGACCTCAGCTACAGATACCTAGGGTCCTTGGCTCTACATGATAGGGCACTAGCCATGAGCCCAATAGGGAAGGGTCAGTGCCTAGACCCTGAGTTCAACATTCACAACCGAGAAAAATAATCCAGGAGAAAACTCATTAGAGTTCAATACATACATAATTTTGGCCCTGACATGGGGACATATTTGAGCCTCAACTTTCTCATGTGCACAATCATCTTACTTGTGGAGCTCTTACAAGGACCAGATGAAAGAATGCACCCCGTGAAGGACTCAGCACAAAATACATCATGAAGTTCTCATCACATAGCTGTATCCCACAAGCTGTCATTAGAATTAGGGTGTTTTCATCAGTATCACCATTCTTTCAGAAACATGTCACAAACTGCACAAAGTTCACATCTAATGGTTTAAAGTGGGGGGGAATTTTGTGTGTGGGGGGGGAGTTAGCCATGGGGATTGCACTCAAAGTTGGGGCTACTGTCCTAAGATCTTTAGCTCAAGGCTAGAGCTCTAACACTTTGAGCCACAGCTCAGAGTTTCTCAGACTTCCTGCCAGGGCTGGGTTTTAAACCCACCAAAGTCAGATCTCAGACCCCGGGTATCTTAGATGACAAGAGTGAATGAGCCAGTAGCATCTGGTTCCATGGAGCTGGGTTGCAGTGGTTTATCTCTGGCTAAGTCAGGTTAGATGGAAGCTCTCAACACCAGACTGCCAGCTTGCTCTGTGGTGAGGTATTTGCAGTCCTATCCTTATATCATTGTGCTCAGAACATTCTTTTCTTTGGTGCCAGTCTTGGGTCTTGAGTAAGTGTCTAGACACAGTCCCTAAGCTTTTATGCTCAAAGCTAGTGCTCAACTGCTTGAGCGACAGCACGACTTCTGAATTTTTCTGTGCATGTGGTAGTGAGGAATAGAAACCAGGGCTTTGTATGTACTAGGGAGCACTCTACCACTGAGCCCCAGGAGTGACAAGTGTATAAACAAATAAATGTGTAGATTGGTAGATAGATAGATAGATAGATAGATAGATAGATAGATAGATAGATAGATAGATAGATGTATATGTATAAAACAAAAGTGATGCCTGTATATTATGAAATTGCATATATGATATTACTACTAACTATTGGCAACTAAATTATTCCTTCCTTTTTTAAGTATCATGATTGAATACATAATAAAGTAGTAATTGAAAATTAGTTAATGTAGTATAATTGTGTATAATCTTATAATATGAAAATCATACACTAACTTCTAATTTAATTGTTGCTTTCATAACATTCCATTTGTACGGATGTATCATCGGAATGTATTTCTTTGAACCTCCCACCATTCATTAGTGGCAGTCCTGGGATTTGACCTCCAGGCCTAGGTTGCCAGTTTTGGCTATGGCTTCCCTAATAGCCCGCCAAACATCAGCAATGCAAGGTCATTTGCACTTTCTGGGCCTTGTCATTTAGACCCAGGATGGTCACAACACAAAGGAAAAAAATTAGTAAGACCACCTCCTTGAACTTCTCAGTTTTATCCTTCTCCTTATTTTTTTTTTTTTTGCCAGCCCCAGATTTGAACTCGGGTCCTAGGATCCCAGGGTCAGCTGTGGCAGAGGTGCCAAGACCTAAGTGCTTGGCCAAAAAAATAAAATAAAATAAAATAAAATAAAATAAAATAAAATAAAATAAAAATAAATAAATAATAAGGCCCTGGCTTGGAATTTACACCATTTTTCTGGCAGGCCTGGGATTTTAACTCAGGGCCTGGGTAACTCTGTGGCATTGTCCTTGAAGATAAGAAATTCAAATCAGGTCCCAGGGCCTGAATTCAAGCCTCAGCACTGGAAAAAATAATATTCATATGTGAGATCTATTTACATACATGGGTTTACTGCGTATGACGTTTACTACCCTTATTTATTTAGTATTGTTACACATATAACACTTCATTTATTACATCATATCACCTAGATTATATTTGCATATGGATTATACATTATACTGAGACCCAGGACTTTCACACAAAAGGAAAAAAAAATGTGTCAAAGTTGGCTTCTTACTCCACGAATAAATATTTGGCCATGCTGGGATTTCAACTCATGGCCTACACTGCCCAATCCATAAATGGGGTCACAGTCTTAGCACACCAGCCTCCAGAAAACAGAGCTGCCAGGAAGTTCTGAAGACCTTTGATCAAGCCACAGTAGTGCCCAATATATACATTAATAGATATGTATATGTATATATGTGTGTGTGTGTGTATATATATGTATATAGATATAGATATATACTGAGAGAGAGGGAATGTGATGATATTAAATTATATATATATAATTATCGATTATTAGTTATTACATTATGCCACCATTTAATGAAGTATCATGGTTGAATACTTATATACACATTACTTAAAAATTAGTCAAAATCCTTCAATTAGGGGAATCATACCATGGTGCTAGAATGGAAGATATAAATCCAATAATATTTGTGTGGCATTCTAAAATAGAATCACGAATTAACTGCAAATTTAATTATTACTTTTATAATATTTCATTAGCATTCACACGAATAGGAATGAGTTTGTCAGGATCTCCCTCCATTTGTGGGTGGCAATCCTAGCAATCGAACTCCAGGGTAGTTTACATCGTATGCAAACCATTGGAATGACACGGTGAAGATTTCAGATTGTCATGGTTAAAAAAGAACAAGAAAAGAAAGCTAGGTGTCAGCGGCTTCTGCCTGTAATCCTAGCTCCTCAGGAGGCTGAGATATAGAGAATGCCAACTTGAATTCAGCCAGGGCAGGAAAGTAGGCGACACTTATTTCTAAGAGATCACAGGGAAAAAAAAAAACATGAGTGGGATCATGACTCAAGTTGCAGAGTACTGCCCTTGAGCAAAAGGAACTCAGGGACAGGGCCTAGGTTCATAGTTCAACCCCAGACCTGCCCCCTGTCCAAAAAAAGGCAGCAGTAACTCCATGTCTCTGTGTATGGATGGATGATGGGCATTCAGCAGGTTGTCCATGCTCAGCCCACCTAACTTGGGCAAGCTGGGACAAGCCCTCAGAGTTCCTAGGCTGTAGGAATGGTCGAAGGTTCTGGATCTATATTATCTATCCCTCTGTAGTATGTGAGCCTAGAACTGTGGGGCCTGGTGGCTCTCATTCATTCATCATTCCTCATTGCCGAGTCACAGACTGGTCCCAAATCTCGGCAAAGATATGAAATAGTCAACGATTTCTATGCCAAATGGGGTAAGCCAATAAATCCCACCCTCATAACTCCTGTTACAATTCAGCCTTGGGCTGCGAATGTGGCTTAGCGGTAGAGTGCTTACCTAGCACGCACAAAGCTCTGGGTTCGATTTCTCAGTACCACAGAAACAGAGAAAGCCAAAAGTGGCACTGTGGCTAGCCTTGAGCAAAAGAAGCTCAGGAGCATGCCCAGACCCTGAGTTCAAGCCTGATGACCGGCAAAAAAAAAAAAAAAAGTGAGCCTGGTGAGACATATTCTTATGGGACTCAAGTGGTAGAGTGCTAGCCTTGAATGAAAAAAACTGAGGGACAGAGCCCAGGACCTGAGTTCAAGCCCTAGTACCAAGATGCACCCACACACACAGGAAGGTGGTAATGATGAGCTGAGTCAGAACTGGGGGAAGTCCTGAGGCATAGTCATAGTAAACTCTCAAGCCAGATCATGTGGTTTCTCCCTAAGTCCTTCTTGGGCTGAGGGGTCTGGGCCAAGGCAGTAAGTTCCAGGGAACCCGCCCCTCCATCCATGCATGGGGCCACAGGACCAAGGAAAAGAACACTACAAATGCTCCTTTGTAGTTGGCCCATGATTGCAGACCTTCATTTGCCCCCAAACACTGGTGAGGAAAGAAGGGCTCTGAGTCCTGGGACTCCAGGTTGCTGCTAGAAGTAGCAGCTAGCTGGCTGTGGATTTGTAAGCACACAAATCTTTCATGAGCCCAACTCAATATCTCCTCCCCCGAGGTGTGCCTGACAGATTTGCACTCTTGTGATCCCTGCATGAGCGGGCATTACCTGCCGTGCCATCTTGCAGCTTTTGCCCCTCCTGGCCCAGATCTCAGCCTCCTGAATAGCTAGGAAAATGAGAGCTTGAGCTATCACTATCCTTCTTGGCAAAAGACAGAGTACCTCTCTACCAGCCTAGCACCCATCTACAGTTACCACTCCTACTCCACCCCTACTCCTCCAGGCTGCAGAAGAGTCATATCCTTCCCTGAGGTCGAAGAAATATGATCAGGTTTGAGCTTTATGCTCTCCACATAGTCAGGGGCTTCTGGGAGCTGAAGTGTACTGTAGTTCAAGTGGTAGAGCACCAATCTTATGTAAACAAGCTAAAGGATACCACCTAGGCTCTGAGTTCAAGCCCCGGTAAATTCACAAACACACACACACACACACACACACACACACACACACACACACACACACACACACACACACACACAAAGC
Organism: Dipodomys merriami; assembly: GCF_024711535.1. Classification (NCBI taxonomy): domain Eukaryota; kingdom Metazoa; phylum Chordata; class Mammalia; order Rodentia; family Heteromyidae; genus Dipodomys; species Dipodomys merriami. The sequence continues at coordinate 1,760,952 of NW_027203148.1, forward strand.
ACACACAAAAACATCCTTAGTAGGTCCCAATGTCTTATACCAGCAATCCTAGCTACGTAAGAAGCTGAGCTCTTAGGATGGCAGCTTGAAGCCAGCCCAGGCAGGAAAGTCTGTGAGACTCTTCTCTCCACTAAACTACTAAAAAAGATGAAAGGTGAGCTGTGGTTCAAGTGGTAGAGTGTTAGCTTTGAGCAAGGGAAGCTCAAGGACAGTGCCTAGGCCCTGAGTTCCAGCTATAAGATTTTTTTAAGACACCCTTTGCCCCCACTCCACCCCCAATCAGGCCATAAATCCAGATTTTGGGCACCCTGGATCTCACTTCCATTCCTGCCACTTTCACAGCACTGCCACAAGTGGTCGGTGTGGGGACAGCACTGGATTAAGAAGTGAACGTAGCATTACAAAGAATTCTAAGAGGGGGGACACAACCTGAAGAAAGCAACCAGGAACTGGGGCCTGCCCCAAACAGGCGTTACTCAAAGTCTAACTGAGCAAGCACAGGAGGAAAGGAAAGAAGAAAAACTTAGGAAAACGGAATGGCAGGGACAACAATGCATCTCTCTATACTTTCTCTTAATATAAGTGGCTGAATTCGCCAATTAAAAGAAAATGAACTGAGGACTGGATCAGAAAACAAGACCCATCCATCTGTTGCCTTCAGGAGACCCACCTCTCAGCCAAACATACAAACAAACTCAGAGTGAAGGGGTGGAAAAGGATCTACCAATCAAACGCCCCCAGTAAGAAAGCAGGTGTAGCTATCCTGATATCTGACAAAATAAGCTTTTCATTAAAATCAGTGCAGAAAGACAAGGACGGACACTACATATCAATAAAGGGAACAATCCAAGAGGAGGATATAACCATCATCAACTTATATGCCCCAAATATTGGTGCACCCAGATATGTCAAACAAATGCTCTCAAACTTACAGAATAAAATAGATCCCAATACGATAATACTAGGAGACTTTAACACACCACTCTCACCAAAGGACAGGTCTACCAACCAGAGTATTGGCAAAGAAGCCACCGAATTAAGAGAGGCCATACTCCAAGCGGAAATAACTGACATCTACCGAGTATTTCACCCTAAAACAACACAGTACACATTCTTCTCAGCAGCTCACGGAACTTTCTCCAAAATAGACCATATCATAGTTCATGCAAGGAACTTAAGCAAATACAAAGGGATCGACATAATCCCCTGTATCCTATCTGACCACAGTGGAATCAAGCTAGCTCTCAATAACAAAGCATACCGCAGAAATTTCTCTAATACATGGAAATTGAACAGCACACTCCTTTACAATGCCTGGATAACAGAAGAGATCAGAGAAGAAATAAAGCATTTCCTACAACTCAATGAAAATGAAAACACCTCACAAAGAAACTTGTGGGACACAGCAAAAGCAGTCCTGAGGGGCAAATTTATTGCCCTCAGTGCCCACATCAAGAGAATGGAGACCAACCAAGTAAATAATCTCATGTTGCAATTAAAACAGCTAGAAAAACAAGAAAAAATGGGACCTAAAGCTACTAGATGAAGCCAGATAACCAAATTAAAAGCAGAGATTAACCAATTAGAAAATCAGAAAACCATAACCAAAATAAACCAAACAAAAAGCTGGTTCTTTGAAAAAATAAACAAAATTGATGGCCCATTGGCTAGATTAATTAAAAAAAGAAGAGAGGAAATGCATATTAATAGGATTAGGGATGCCACGGGAAACATCACAACACGTACCCAAGATATCCAAACAATTCTAACAGACTACTTTCAAAAGCTATACTCTCTAAAGGAAGAAAATTGGGCAGAAATGGATGCATTTTTAGAGAAATACAAGTTGCCCAAACTGAGCAAAGAAGAAGTTAACCAATTAAATAAGCCAATATCCTATAATGAGATACAGGAAGCTATCAAAAGTCTTCCAACAAAAAAAAGCCCAGGACCAGATGGATTCACAGCAGAATTCTATAAGACCTTTAAACAAGAACTAATACCCATACTCCTCAAGCTCTTCAGAGAAATAGAGAAGGAGGGAGCTATCCCAAACTCATTCTACAAAGCCAATATCACACTCATCCCCAAACCAGGCAAAGACCCAACCAAAAAGGAGAATTACAGGCCAATCTCCTTGATGAACACAGATGCAAAGATCCTTAAAAGATTCTAGCTAACAGAATCCAGAAACACATAAAAAAAATAATTCACTATGACCAGGTAGGCTTCATCCCAGAGACACAGGGATGGTTTAACATACGTAAGTCAATAAATGTAATTCAACATATCAACAGAGCCAAGGTCAAGAATCACATGATTATCGCCACAGATGCAGAAAAGGTCTTTGACAAAATTCAACATTCATTCATGCTAAAAGCTCTGGAGAAAATAGGAATAGAAGGAACATTTCTAAAAACAATAAAAGCCATTTATGACAGACCAATAGCCAATATTATACTTAATGGGGAAAAGCTACAACCAATTCTCCTAAAATCAGGAACAAGGCAAGGATGCCCACTTTCTCCACTCCTCTTCAATATAGTCCTAGAACCCTTAGCCAGGGCAATAAGGCAAGAAAAAGACATTAAAGGGATCCGCATAGGGAAAGAAGAAGTCAAACTATCCCTTTTTGCAGACCACATGATACTATACCTCCACGATCCCAAAAACTCCATCCCCAAACTCTTAGAAATCATAAATCACTTCGGCAAAATAGCAGGATACAAAATAAACCCACAAAAATCAGTTGCCTTCCTATACACTGATAATGTACAGGAAGAGAGGGAAATAAAGGGAGCAACCCCATTCACAATAACCTCCCCAAAAATAAAATATTTAGGAATTAACCTGACCAAAGATGTAAAAGAACTATTTAATGAGAACTATAAAAAGTTAAAGAAAGAAATTGCAGAAGACACTAGGAAATGGAAAGACCTCCCATGCTCCTGGATAGGCCGACTTAATATAGTAAAGATGGTAGTACTTCCAAAACTAATATACAAATTCAACGCAATTCCTATTAAAATCCCAATGACGTACATCACTGAAATACAGAAAACAGTCCAAAAATTCATATGGAACAACAAAAGACCTAGAATAGCCAAAACAATTCTAGGGCATAAAGACAATATGGGAGGGCTATCCATGCCGAACTTCAAACTCTACTACAGAGCTAAAATAACAAAGATAGCATGGTACTGGCACAAAAACAGACCCGAAGACCAATGGAACAGAATAGAAGATCCAGAAATAAATCCACAGGCCTACAGCCAGCTGATATTCGACAAAGGAGCCAAAGACATACAATGGAAGAAACACAGCCTCTTCAACCGCTGGTGCTGGGAAAACTGGGCAGCCACATGCAGAAAACTAAAAGTGGACCCCAGCCTATCACCATGCACCAACATCAACTCAAAATGGATTAAAGACCTTAACATTAAACCTGAATCTCTGAAACTACTGCAGGACAGAGTAGGAGAGACACTTGAACTAATAGGCACAGGAAGGAACTTCCTGAACAGAGTCCCAGGGTCACAACAAGTTGGAGAGAGACTCGACAAATGGGACTACCTTAAAATAAAAAGCTTCTGCACAGATAAAGCTTTTGCAACCAAGCTAGAAAGACAACCAACTAATTGGGAAAAAATATTTACCAGCAATATATCAGACAAGGGGTTAACATCCTGTATATACAGGGAACTCAAGAAACTAATCCCTCCCAAACCTAACAAACCAATTTCTAAATGGGCAAGGGAACTAAAGAGGGACTTCTCAAATGAAGAAATAAAAATGGCAAAGAAACACATGAGGAAATGTTCATCATCCCTGGTGGTGAAGGAAATGCAAATAAAGACAACCCTGAGATACCACCTTACCCCAGTCAGAATGTCCCACATCCACAAATCAGCCAATGACAAATGCTGGAGGGGATGTGGAGAACGAGGAACTCTATTACACTGCTGGTGGGAATGTACACTTATACAACCACTTTGGAAAGCAGTCTGGAGTGTCCTTAGAAAGCTAAAGATTGACCTCCCTTACGACCCAGTCATACCACTTCTAGGCATCTACCCTGAACAACAGGAACCAATATACAAGGACACGTGCACCTCCATGTTTATTGCAGCACTGTTCGCAATAGCTAGGATATGGAAACAACCTAGATGCCCCACCACAGATGAATGGATCCAAAAATTGTGGTATCTATACACAATGGAATATTATGCAGCCATTAGAAATGACAAAATAATGGCATTTGCAGGGAAATGGATGGAGCTAGAAGGAATCATGTTGAGCGAGGTAAGCCAAGAACGAAGAGACAAACAGTACATGGTCTCCCTGATAAGTGGATGCTAAATCCAAAATGTTAGGTGATATGACAAAACTTACAGGACTTAAGAAACAAAGAACTCCCACTCATCTGGTTGAACCACTACCAAATATCCCCATGCTGCTGATCACATATATGGTATATAACATGTGAGCACCGTTATATATTACAGACTGTGATAGACAATTTGTTCCAGGAAAGTTAGAATGAACTTGTGACTTTAAATGAGCATCATTATTCCACAATACTGTGAATTTCCGGAAATTATGTAATCACTTAATCACAATCAAAAAAAAAAAAGAACCTCGGGGAAGGGAGGGAGGGAGGGGATGGTAGGGGGAAAATAATGGGGGGGTAACAATGTTCAAGAGGAAGTGTACTCATTACCTCACTCATGTAACTGTAACCCTCTGTATAGTATCTTTACAATAAAAAAATTAAAAAAAAAAAGAAGTGAACGGACAACAAGGGGGGCATAGCCAGGTCAAGGCTAATGACCCAGAACATTGAGGTATTGGCCATACTAGTCTCTCATGCCCCAGTTCCCTGGACCTAGAATCTAAATGTGTGCATCTGTATTCTGGGCATCCAGAATTCTCTAGAAGGACCTGAGCAGCCAAGCTGTGGGGAGGGGGTGGGGAATAGACTTTCCTGTGACAAAGTATGTTGACATTTCCTAGACACTGACGGATACTTCCAAGCCACCTTGGCCTCACCTCACATGTAGCCCCGGATCCTCCTTGCTTGGATGGCCTTCAATCAGCTATCAAGCTCGAGTTGGCCAGAGCCACCGGAAAACTTCCATCCCCCACACTACTGCCAGCGTGCAGGGAGGGACGTGCAGCCAGAGACCCAGCTGAGGAAAAGGCAAGACATCGCATGACTGAGGCCTCCCAGAGGCAGGAGAGACCCTATGCTAGCTGGCCATGCTGATCCAGAATCCAGAATCCCCTGGAGGTGCCCAAAGATTTGGACAGGCCGGACTTGGGCCCCAAAGAAAAACTGGAATGCAGGCCTCTGGCAATTTAGGACTCATTGTAGACCCTGATAGGGGGCTAAAGGGCAAGGTCAGTGTGGAGGAGGGGCACCATCCAAGGTCAGAAAGAGGCAGACAGGCACCCAGGAAGGAGACAGAGAGAGATGAAGGAAAAATACACACACACACTCACACACACACACACACACACACACACACACACACACACACACACACAGCCCAAGGCCTCAGCAGTCCCTGAGCACCCTGAACATCCCACACCCAAGAAGATGGCACTACCATCCTCAGACCAAGTGTAGACAAAACTCAGGACATCTCACACATCTGGAATGTCTCATAACACATCTTGGTATTTCCTAAATGTACATACCACTATGCAGAAAACTCAGCTACTTCATTTTTGGTTGTCAGTCATGGGGTTTGAACTCTGGGACTGCACGCAGTCCCTTAGCTCTTGAGCTGAAGGTGGGCGCTCTACCACTGAAGCCACAGTACCACTTCTGGCTTTCTAGTGGTTCACTGGAGATAAAGTCTCACATATTTTTCCTGCCCAAGCTGGCTTTGAACCATGATCCTCAGATCTCAGCCTCCTGAGTAGCTAGGATGACAGTTGTGAGCCACGGGCAACGACCGGCTTCAGCCACCTTCTAATACCAAGGGAAAATCCAACTCATCAAGACATAAACCACATGTAACCCTACACTTCACACTTTGTCACCAGCATCCAAAACCATGAATGGAGAGCATATAATTGACACTGCCATCCCACGCCTGCTCCCATTCACCCACTCCATGCCTGCCACAGGCCACAACCTCTGGAGTTCTTGGTAAGGCACCACCCACCCTGTTACAGCTTCATACTGGAGCAAACCCAGGGAGGCCAGCATCTGGTCTCCCAACCATAGCAACCCCACTGCTTCAACATCTCTTGCAAGCAAGGAAGGGATGCCTTTCTTTCTTTCCTGTTTTTTTTTTCTGTTTTATTTTTCTTCTTTCTTGTTTGAGGGGCTTGAACTCAGGGCTTGGATACTATCCCTGAGGTCGATTTTTCTTTAAGGCCAGTACTCTACCACTTGAGCCACAGTGCCACTTCCAGTTGGATTGGAGATGAGCCTCTCATGGTACTTTCTTGCCTGGGTTGGGAAATGAGATCCTCTGGATCTCAGCCTCCCGAGTGTCCAGGATGACAGGTGTGGGAGGAGAGGGGTGAGCGACTGGCTTAAGGTGTCTAGTCCTTCAGAATTTCCACCTACTCCTCCTAGAAGCTACCACCTAGACACCCCTCTACCTCCCTCAGGGACAGCAAAGGAAGGCTCAGAATCTGGGTGGGGCCATGGGGATTAAAGGGCCCCCTCGCATCACTAGCCCTCTCTAAGCTCCCATCTGCCTCCTCCTGATTGCCTGGTCTTCCAGGGCAGATCAGACCCACAAGGAGTTCTGGGGCCTGCCCTATATCCTCCTGCCCCACCCAACCGATACCTGAGGATTTCTAGGGCCAGCTGCTCCATGTGCCAGTGGAAGACCTTGGGAGGTTTGCTGATAACCGGGCACAGGGGTGCCCAGGGCAAAAAGGAGTATCCATCTCCCCTCTGTCAAAGGAGACACAAAGCACAGATGGATCTACTGAGAGCTTCAGGGCATAGCCATCCACCTGTCACCAAGGTCCCTTAGAGAACTGTTTTATGGTGACAGCCCTGGGGCCTGACATTGGGGCCCAGCGATGTCCCCGACTTTCTTTGTCTCAAGGGGAGTGCTCTTTCACCTGAGCTGTGGTGCCACTTCCAGCTTTTTCTGTGTATGCAGGACCTTGGAATCCAACCTGTGCTTTCCTGCGTGCTAGGTGAGCCCTCTACTTTTAAGATACAATCCCAGCCCTGGATAACTGTTCTTCTATGACCCCTCAGACCTATCTCGGGACAGTCTCAGACATCTATCCCAAGTCACACATCTATACCGAGTCTCTCACCAGCAGCCCTGGCTGGAAATGAGCATGCTCTGCTGTGTTGTCCATCATATTCAGCACTTTTGCTCTCTGTGCTTCCGGGCAGATCCTCCTTGTTAAGCGAGACCCCCTTTTCAAGTGCTGCCTCCAAGAAGACCATTCTGATCACCTTGGCAGAGCTGCCAGCCTTGTCAGGCTCTGCCTTCCAGCCAGTGTGGGTTGATAGTGCACGAAGGGAAAGGCGTGGATTCCATCACCGGATTTCTGAAGGCCCTGATACACGACCCAGGGACAGGTGTTGTATCACACTCCATGAGTGGGGGCTCGTGGCCAGGGCAATCTGTGGGTCATAAGATGGGGCCATTTCTCCATGTGGGCTTGAGCTGAGGATCTGGGAGCTCTCTCTCTGAGTTTTATTGTTCAAGGCTGGTGCTCTACCACTTGAGCCACAGCTCCACTTCTAGCTTTTTGGTGGTTCCATGGAAAGTAGAGTCCCACGGGCTTTCCAGCTTATGGCTGGCTTCAAGCTGTGATCCTCAGATCTCAGCCTCCCGAGTAGCCAGGATGACAGGCCTGAGCCTGAGCCTCAGGTGATGGGCACCAAAGGCTTTTTGTTTTGCTCCTGTTTATCTCCTGTCAACCAGCAAGCCCAATTTAAAATAATCAGTTACAGGGGATCAAAACTCTCTCCTAGGTCAGTTAATCCAAGGAGATAAAGTGTCTTTGAAAAAGGCTAGTCTGAGTTGGCTTAGGGGTGTTTGTGTGTTCATATGTGTTTGTGTGTGTGTGTGTGTGTGTGTGTGTGTGTGTGTGTGTGTAAAAGTGTCCAGGATACCTACCCTCATCTCTGCGGTGCCTCATCCTCCTAGTAGGGAGTGCATCCAGGATCCTGACCCCAAGGAAGGGGGGGCAGGGCACCTAAGGTCACATCCAGGGGGATGATCGGAATTCTGTCCTGCAGCCTAAGCCTAGACAGATAAAGGAGAGAAGGAGAGGTTTAGGGGAACAACAAGGGGAGCCCCTTACCTTTGGCTACAAGTACCAGCAGAAGACTGTATCCATCTTTCTTCGTAGTCAGATAAAAGGTGTACACTGTTCATTTATTTTATGATTGTGTTAGTCCTAGAACTTGGATTCAAGGCCTGCGTGTTATCCCTGAGCTTCTTTTGTTCAAGGCTGAGGCTCTACCACTTGAGACACAGCACATCTGGATTATGTGTGGGTTTGGAGAGGGAGGTGGTTTATGGGAGATAAGAATCTCATGGACTTTCTTGCCCGGGCTGCTCTGAGTCACAACCATCAGACCTCAGCCTCCCAAAGAGCCAGGATGATGGGTGGGAGCCATGAACTCCTGACTGCCACCATCCATTTATAATCCCTTAGGCCCAGGGCTGGGCCACCCACACTACACCTCCTTTGTGGGAGTAGGAAGCAGACATGAGTGGGTTTGATACTTCAACAGCCTACCTATCTTTGAGCATTGTTCTGGGTCAGTATGATGGAGGCTTTATCCTTATCCACAGCAATGACTTGGCTCTGTCACAAGAACAAATGTCCCCTGGAAGGTGTCAGGTCTGGGGTATTTCCTCTGAACCCCTCCCCCCTAATCAAAATGACACTCTCCAGCAAAGGGTAGTACACACAGAGTGTTTTTATTGTCTTATAGCCAGGGTCTTGTCAGATAAGTGGGGGTATAGGTCAGAGGCCCGGGATTGTGCTGGGCAGGGGGACAAGTTGACACCTTCTCATGCACTTTACTTCAATGGTGTACCAGAGGGATGTGGGGAATGACTCATGAGATGGACAATGAATAACTGTCATGGTCTAGCCGGGGCATGGAGGGGCTTACCTCATGAAGCTGGTTCAACAGGCTGAGCAAAACAACTCCTGAATCACAGCCCACCCCCAGAATGAGAGGGTCACTGTGGGTTCCAGCCACATGGGGATGCTAGGCTACCTCCTCCAGCACCCATTCAACCAGTTCCTGAGAGAGAGAAAGAGAGAGGGAGAGAGAGAAAGAGAAGGAGAGGGAGAGAGAGGGGGGAGGGGAAGAGAGAGCGAGAGGGAGAGGGAAAGAGAGAGAGAGAGAGAGAGAGAGAGAGAGAGAGAGAGAGAGAGAGGAGAGAGAGGACCATATTTACACTTAACCCAGGTGCCAGTGGCTCAGGCCTATAATCCTACCTACACAGGAGGCTGAGATATGAAGATCATGGCTCATAGCTGGCCCTGGCAGGAAGATCTGTGAGACACTTATCCTCAAAGAACCAACAGAAAACCGGAAGTGATGCGGTGGCTCATGTGGTAGAGCGCTAGCCTTGATCTGAGGAGCTCAGGGAAAGCATCCAGATCCAGAATTCAAACCCCACAAATGACAAGAAGTGGACTTTGCACGACAAGAAGTGGACTGAATAACACCCAGTGTCCTAGGAAGCATGGCAGGTAAATCAGGTCAAGCTTCCTGTCAGCTGGGGGTCATGAGTAGTTCACCTGGCTTCACTATGACTCATTTTCCCCAGCTGCAAGACTGAATACAGTGAAGGATCCCGTTCCTCATGGGAATAGGGTAATGATGAAAGACAGACATGTTTTGTTTCTTTAATTGTGCAACAGGTGTGGGAATATGATTTCATAGACCGAGTCCAACAGAGTGTTCACCGCAAGCTGCCAGCAGGGAAACTCCGAGATCAGTTTGTAAAGCTGCTGGTCTGGGAAGGGATGAATGCAGACCACCTCATAGCCTGCTCTGGATTGAGAGAGAGTTCCCTGAGCAGATGGGTGGTGGCCTCGCAGGATGTGGGAACGCAACAGCACCAGTCCCAATCACTAGCTTTAGCTTTACAGGCTCAGGCATTTGCAATGACTGAGGCTATTACTCAGGCGCTGGCAGCCCAGGGCCAAGGAACCCCAAGACTATCGGGAAGAGGGACTTGTTTTAAATGCAGGCAGGAGGGGCACTTTAAGAGGGACTGTTTACAACAATCCCCCGCAAACCGGCCTGAGAAAAAACCGCCCCCTACACCCTGCCCCAGGGGCATGGAGGGATACAAGTTTGATTTAGAGGGGAAGTCTTTAAACTTGGGGAGGGGCATCTTCTAGCCCCTTTAACTCAAGGAGGAACCCCCTCTGCTGTGAGGCCCAGGCAGCCTCATGGCGGGGTGACCCAGGCCCATTGGACTATCCCCCTGGAGGACGGACTCCGCCCTAAAATGAGTATTCTCATAGGCGGAAAGAGGTTTCACTGCTTAATTGACACTGGGGCAGACCGAACCATACTCAGGGAGGAGGTAGTGCCCTTGGACTGGAAGCTTGCACCTGGGGCTCCGATATTGGGGGTAGGGGGCAACTCCGAGACCAAAGAAACGGTTGCCCTTATGACATGGACTAGCCCAGATGGAGAACAGGGAAAGATACGCCCTTTAATGGCAAAGAACCTCACTGTCAATTTACTAGGGCAAGACATACTAAGACAAATGGATGCCGTGGTCACTACAGACCATCGAGCATCATATGATGATATCCTGGATGGAGAAAAAGCACAAAGGCTTAAACAGGAAGAACATAGGGGACCCTCTTGGGTGCACCCCCAATCCTAAAGACCACTGCCCCCCAAGTACCTCCCATTAGGTGGAAGCCAGGAAGCCCAATCTGGGTGGCGCAGTGGCCATTGACCAAACCTAAACTTGAAGCCCTCCACCTTCTGGTGGAGGAACAGATAAGCCTCGGGCATATCCGCCCTTCTATAAGTCCTTGGAACACACCCGTATTTGTTATTCAAAAAGCCTCTGGGGCTTGGAGGATGCTCCTAGATCTATGAAAGGTAAATGAAAGGATGGAGCTAGTAGGAAAGCCCCTAAGAGGCATGACCTGGACTCCTGCTATACCTTCAGAATATACCTTGGTTGTGATTGATATTAAAGATTGTTTTTTCTCTATCCCTCTGCATCCAGATGACTGCGAGAAGTTTGCTTTCTCTATGCCTTCTCTTAATTTTTCCCAGCCTGATCGGAGGTTTGAATGGACAGTGCTGCCACAGGGTGTGGCCAATAGCCCGGCCTTCTGCCAACAATACTTGGCCACACTTTTAGAGCCTGTGCTGGGTTCAGATAACTCCTTTGTCTATGCCTACATGGATGATATAATTCTGGGACACCAAGACCCAAGCTGCCTGGAAGGCCTTCTGGCCCAGGTTCTGGACATATTAAAAAAAGGGGGGGTTTACCATAGCCCTTAATAAAATTCAAAAGGTAGCTCCTTTTATGGTGCTCGGGACCCACCTTACCTTGACTCAGGCCAGCCCCCTTAAGCCTTTGCTGGATATTCCGGCCACTCTAACCTTAACCCAACTTCAGAGTCTTTTAGGGGAAATAAATTGGCTGTTGCCATGGGTTTCTGTCCCTAAAGATGGTCTTGTGCCCTTATTTGCCCTGCTAAAAGACAGGACGCCATAAGAAGTTATTACAATTACAGACAGACATAGGGCAATATTTTTGCAGTTCCAAAAAGCCCTGGATAAAGTTTCTCTAAAGAGGTGTTCTATTAGTGAGCCCATTTCCCTTTGGTTGTTTGCAGGGGTCACATTAATATCTGCAGTTTTAACTCAAAGTGGGGAGCCATTAGAGTGGGTTCACACTCCCCTGGGGGCACGCCTCGGGTGTATTCTCAAGCAGACCAACTTGCAGATGCTATTGTGAAGGGAAGGACGCAAGCCCAAAGGCATTATGGCCTCGACCCTCACTCCATTGTTTTTCCTTTTCGGATGGCAGACGTTGAGTGGCTCACTCGAGCCAATGCTCGTCTCCTTGGACAGGTTTCTAGGCCAAATTGACTGCCATTATGAGCCATCCAAATGGACTGTCATGTTATGGCGACTTCCCCTCAAAATACCATCTCTATTTTCTCCTACTCCTATTCCTGGCACCCTTCATGTTTTTACTGACGGAGGTAAAGCAGGCTCTGCATATGCAGCCTTTGAGGAACAACAAAAGACCCCGAGCCAACAAAGATTTCAACCTTGTCAAGGGTCAACACAATATAAAGAAATGCTGGCCGTAATTATGGCTCTTCAGGACATTCAAAAACCCTTTAATTTGTATTCTGATAGCCTATATATGATTAACTTGCTCCCTCATATTCCCCAGGCACATATTAAGCTGGATGAAAACCCTATTTCCCCCCTTATGGTTACCCTTAAGGGGCTATTAGAAGGGCAGGGAGCCCCTATTCATATTCAACATTTGAGAGGGCATTCAAAACTTACTGGGTTTTTTCCCCTAGGCAATAAGTGGGCAGACCAGTTAGCTACTGGCCCACAAGCATTAACATTACAAGAGGCTACCTGTTTGCATGATTTAACCCATATTAATTGAAGAGGTCTTCAGCATAGATTTCCTCAGATTCCTGTAAAGGACCTTAAAAGGATAGTACATACCTGTAAAACATGCCAGCCTTTCTTAAAAGTACCCCGTTACAACCCCCGGAGTAAATCCCAGAGGCCTTAAACCTAACGTCCTCTGGCAAATGGATGTCACTCATTTCCTGGCCTTTGGTAAGTTTAAATATATCTTTGTCTCTATAGATACCTACTCAGGAGCATGCTGGGCCACAGTACATACAGGAGAAAGAACTAAACATTCACAAGCACATTTTCTTCAATGCTTTGCCACCTTGGGTCTACCAGCACAAGTTAAAACCGATAATGGACCCTCTTTTGTTAGCAAAGCAATGTCAGAGTTTTTTGACAAATGGCATATTAATCATACTACAGGAATTACCTATAATCCCCAAGGCCAAGCAATTATAAAAAGAAATCATCAATGTCTTAAAGAGCAATTATTAAAACAAAAAAGGGGGAGTGAGCCCCCATATACAGTTACAGATAGCTTTGTTTTTAAATTTGTCAAAAGGGGCAACTGAATCCAGATTTCAAAAGCACTGGGGACAACTAAACCCTAAGCCCCAAGTGAAAGTCAGGTGGAAGGACCCCCTGACACAACAATGGAGAGGACCTGACCCCCTAGTTACTATGATCAGGGGATTTGGATGTGTTTTTCCCATAGGGGAGTCCGCTCCCATTTGGATCCCTGCCAGGAACCCAAGTTTTTACCCATTTCCTCTATACAGGAGGATGCCCAAGAATAAGCTAACCAACAAGGAAAAAAAAAACAAAAACGGCCATGGCCGAGGCTTGTGTTTTAAAGACAAAAGCCAAAAAGACAATTATTAACCATCCCCAAGGTCAACCAGCAGATGGCGATACTCCAGCTGTTGGCTGTCCTGACTCTCCCGATCCTGTGAACGGCCCTATGGAATCTGCATCAACCTCGACAAGTGACCTGGGCAGTGGTCAACGCTGGCAATGCAGAAATCATCAGGAGCACCACAAGAGAAGCTGTCCCTTCGACCTGGTGGCCTGACCTTCATTTTGATCACCACCCTATGGACTGCTTAATATTTTTGTAGGAGTTAATTATTTTAATGATACCTGCTTTAATTGTTCTTTTACTAATTGCTTGTATAGCAGCATTGAATCCATACTTAATTGTTAAACAACCACCTTTTGTTATGCTTCCAGCTTAGATTTTGTCCAACCCCACAGGCAAATAGCTGGATTAGAACAATCCCCACCTCTGGACTCTGAAGTGGCAAAGACTGCTATCCCATCCTTCACTAAGGTTAAAGGACTAGTAGTGACATTTCTTGGCCTGGGAATGCTTTTGCTGATGGTTTTTCTATGCCTTCCTTGCATTATACGTGCACTGCAAAACTCTTATGAGCTTAGCCAGCCAGTTAACAAGCTCCAAATGAATGAATTTCCCCCCCCCCAGAGGAATTGCAGCCAGAGACGGGTAAGAGGGGGTGTCAATCTGACCAACCTAAGACAGGGCCTTCAGCTTCGCTCTGAAGAAGTTGCCAATGATGGGCAAGGCAGACAAGGCGATCCACCCAACCTAAGACAGGCGGGTTCACTTCTTTAAGCAAAGACAGGGGGAGATGATGTTGGGAGCAATTGGGAGCTGACAGTAAAGCTCAAAGGTGATCTTGACTCCTGTGCTAGCTAAAAGACACGTACAAGGAACTGGCTTACTTAAACGACACCAGGTGCCCAGGAATTAATTGAACTGCTTCGGACATTCTAACTGTGGTGGGACTGATGTTTATTACTGTGCTAGGTGGGTCAGCCATTTAAAAAAAAAGGGGGAATCTGTGGAGCACATGGGCAGCAAAGATGGTGCTGGGAGGGGTTGAGTGGGCAGAGCCTAATTTACTGTAGAGCACATGGCCAGCCAAGATGGCTCTGGGAGAGAGTAGAGTGGGTAGACCCCAATTGACCTGCCGATCAGTGCCTAACCAGCCAGGTGAATGATAGGGTATGACCTTGACAGTGATTGGTTCCTCTTCCTCCCTTACCATTCTACCCACCCTTTTTGTCTTTAAAAGGGGCTGCTCTTTGTTAATAAACGAGTTTTTCTACCTGCTGGATTTGGCTCCCTGCTGTGTCTGATTGTCTCCTGGGCTGAGGGAGGCTAGGGAACGGGCGAGCGCCACACTTACCTTTCCTCGGACTCCGTCCGTCTTTTGTGGGATGGACGAAGACCCAACAGGTAAGCACACCAGCATGTGAGCCACTAAGAAGCTAGGCCATTCCCAGGACCTGAGATTGAGCCCCGCAGTGATGGCGACCAGTGATGGAATCCAATCTACCTTGGGACTAACGATTCTTGGATCTTCCCCCATGCCTCCATTTCATGATTGTGATGATTATGGTCATGTTTCATCAACTCTTCATTAAAAATAATCGATACCCCATGAGTCTTGCCTATGATTTCCTACTCACATCAAGCAAGAACTACTCATTGAAGGATGAGATTGATTGCATTCCACGACTCTTCCAAGGTCTGGAAACAAGTGTCCTAGGATCTCCAGCCATTCCCTCATCGTCACAGGGCTGACTGGGATTCGTCCTCAGGGCCTTCACTGTCTGGTTAGCCTGTGGCTCCCCCAAAAATCAGCAGGTCTTCAGCCATGCCAGGTCAACTTCACTCTGCAGGCAGCCATGTTTGGACCCAGAATGGTCACCATGCAAAGGAAAATAAACATAAAAGAGCCAGGTAGAATTTCCTCTGCTTTTTTTCCCCTCGAAGGGTTTTTTTTTTTTCCCCAGCAAACCTCAGAGTCCGAGGGTTCGAGGACTTGATGTGGGTCCAGAAGCTGCAGCCTAGGATGATCAGAGCTAAGGCAGAGTTGCCACGACTTGAGTTCAAGCCCCAGATCTGGTAAAAGAAAACAGAAAAAACTATGAAGGAAGAAACCTAGCTCAGAATTTGTGCCATTTTACAGTGAGAGCTGGGATTTGAACTCAGGTTTGGGTAACTCTGTTGCACTGAGGGGGAAGGTGAAGCTCACCGTCCTTGAAGACTAAAAGGTTAGTCCTGGTACTGGGCCTGATTTGAAGCCCCAGAACTGGACAAGCCTACCTCTTTTAAACCTAGGATCTCTACATACGGGTGTGGTATGCACCTTGTTTTCAGTGTAGTTAATCTTTTTATTTTGTGTCTAATTCATCTATGTATTGTGTATTTTACTGAGTATAGGATGACATATATAACTGTACTCACGTGGATGACAACCTTTTCCCATGGGTATAGAGCTGCCTATGCTTTCTAGATCCTAGCTATGACCCAGGACTTGCACAGGATATGAAAACATCTACAAGGTTTGGCATCTCACATCAGGATGAACCTTTTGGCAGTGCTGGAACTTGAACTCAGGGCCTAGCAGAACCAACTGCCAAATGGGTCCACATGAGCACACCAGCTTGTGAGCCACTAAGGAGCTAGACCATACCCAGGACCTGAGATCTAGCCCTGTGGTGGGGGTGGAGAACCATATTCACCCATTCATAAGCTGAAATTAATATGCTAATAAAGGCCTGTTTGTATAGAGTTGGAGATGTGGCGAGCTGTGTTGGAATCCTATCTTCCATGTGACTACCGATTCTTGGATCTTTCCCAATGCCTCGATTTCCTAAATGTAATTATTATTGTCACACTTCATGCAGTCTTAATTAAGATCATTTCCTATGCGAATCATGCTTGAACTTCTCAACTCTTCCCTAGGCCTGAATTCAAGCACCAGTACTGAAAAACATAACATTCATAGACATTTTAAATATTTGAGTTATATCTCTATATTCATTTCCAATAGTGTTTGTTGGAGTGATTCATTATATTTTATTATTATTGATTCATTGATTGATTGAGCATTTATTTTATGGACTGTGAGTACACCTATAACATTTATTACATTTGTTCCAAGCTATTCCATAGCATATAGCTTTGCAGAGATAATATGTACATCATACCTGACACTCAACACTTGCACAGAAAAGGAAAACAGTTGTCACACATGGAATCTTACTCCAGGAAGAATATTTGGAAATGATTGTACCTTGACTGAGGGACTAGTAGACCCAATTCATGAAGGCATGAGTGTCAGCACGGCAGCATCTAGCCCATGCAGGTGCCAAGTGGATCCCAAGACCTGGGAACAAGTTTCAGATTTGGCCAAATTAGCAAAAATGTTCTATGCAGATGATGGTATACTAATAAATATAAATTTAGACATTTACATACTGCCAGAAATGTCTATTTAGTGTTCAATGATGCATACTACGCTCCTACAGATTCTCAGGTCTTTAGTGAGGACTCCATTTAATCAATACTATTCTTTTAGTGCATAATAAACCATGAATAAAATCAGTCTGTGTCCTGTGATTATTGGGTCTAATTTTCTGCTAGACTGATTGATGAACTACTCATCCAACCATGACACTGTTCACATTCTTCTGGTGCTCCTATGGACAGGCAATAGTTTCTTAGGCTCCCCAGCCCTTTGTAAGTGGCATGACCGGGATTCAAACTAAGGACCTAGGTGTTCAGGTTGGCCTATGGCTTCACTGACAACCTGAAAGCATTCAGCAGTGCCAAGTGACCTACAGGTTGCAGCCGTGTCATTTGGACCCGGATTGGTCACCATGCAAGGAAGGAAAACCAAGAAACCGCCGACCATCCACAGATGGCGTTTTTTTCAGTGCTGTTTTCAATTTGTTTTCTTGTCAGTCCCTGAGGCATACCATCCCCTGATTGGCTGTGGGTCCAGAGGCTGCACCATCCCAGCCTAGGGTGATGGAATCTCAGGCAGTGTTGCCACAACCTCAGTTCAAGTACAGTGATTGGCAATCAATCAATCAAAAAAATATTAAAATATTAAAAATAGCCTGGCGCTGGTGGCTCACAACTGTAATCCTAGCTACTCAAGAGGCTGAGGATTGTGGTTCAATCCAACCAAGGCTGTAAAGCCCATGAGACTCTTATCTCCAATAAAGCATTAGAAAACCAGAAGTGGTGCTGTGGCTCAAGCGGTAGTGCACTCGCCTTCAGCTGAAGAGCGCAAGGACAGAGCCCAAGGCCAGAGCTCAAGCCCCACGGAAAAAAAATTGTAAAAATACTAATGAAGCTCACCAGCCTGACATTCGTGCCCTTTTTTTTTCCTGTCAGTCCTGGGATTTGAACTCAGAGTCTGGGTAACTAATGCACTATGGAGGATGGGGAAACTCACCGTCTTTGAAGACAAGCAATTCAGGCCTGTTCCCTAGGCCTGAATTCAATCCCCAGCCCTGTTAAAGTAATATTCATCCACATTTGAAATAATGAGTAATATCTACATACTTATGTTTACTGCATATTATTTTACTGTGTATTTATTTTATTTTTTGCACTATTCATTCATTCATTATTTATATTGACTATTATTACACTTATAACTTGTATTAAATGGATTACATCTTAGGATAACTATACAGATTAGCATATGTATTATATATCTTACTTCAGACCCAGGACATTCACAGAAATTCTATAGTAGATGATCCCATGCTTAGAAAAACAGAAAGAATACACCAACCAAAGTCGAATTCATCCCTAAGCACCCCACTGGCTCACATCTGTAATCCCAGCTACTCAAGAGGTGAGAACTGGAAGATGAAGTTTCAAAGCCAATCCAGGCAGAAAAGCCTGAGAAACGACATCTCCAATTAACTGGCAAAAAGCCAGGCTACAGGTATGGCTGAAGTGGTAGAAAATCAGCTATGAACAATCAAGCCAAGAAAGAGCAAGCTGCATTCAAGTGCGGAGAGAGGGGAGTAGGGGAAGAAAGCAGAGAGAAATCCTCCAAAAACAGAGAACAAAACAACAGTACACACATCCCACCTAATTTATGGCACCAACAAACTGAAAATAAAAAAATCAAGCAGTTTTATAACTTTACATGAGCACACATGCTTTTAGGTACACTTCAAAGCTATGTTTTAATAATATACATGTAGATATATTAAATATATATATATATATATATCTTTAAATAAATTAAGAAACTAGCCAATGAATAAATACTTCTGAATTAGTGCCTTAAGGATGGCATTATAAATTATTTATATTAAAAGTGTATTCCAAGTTTCATTCCTCAGAATCAATCTTTGATAAATTTGTTCAAGTTTCATTCCTCAGAATCAATCTTTGATAAATTTGTTCATGCGCTGGGCGTTGGTTGCTCATTCCTACAATCCTAGCTACTCAGGAGGCTGAGATATGAGGATGGCGGTTCAAAGCCAGCCTGGAAAGGAAAGTCCATGAGACTCTTACCTCCAATAAACCGGAAACGGCACTGTGGCTTAACTCCAACAAACTGGAAATGGCACTGTGGCTCAAGCTGTAGAGCACTTGCCATGAGTTGAAGAGCTGAAGGTGGGCAGCCAAGCCCAGCGTTCAAGCCCCACCATCAAAAAAGAAAGAAAGAAAGAAAGAAAGAAATTTGTTCATACAGATCATAAAATTCTAACCTTCTGAGCTTTAGGAAACTTGTCTTCCTTTTCTTCCAGGGTCTTATGCTCTTTAAGCAAGTACTCCACTACTGAGCTACACCCCAGTCCCAATGTTTCAGTTTCTCATTTTAAAATTCACTTTATTCCCATAATGCTTACAAGTACCTCCTGTCCTCACAGAAGTGAGTTTTTATTCAGAAACCCAACCTATTGTGGTATGAGGACTCCTCTAGTGTATTTTGTGGTAGGCACTGAGGAAAACTCACAGGATACAATTGCAGAGAGTTTATAGTTACAGAAATAACTCTAAATAGAATTAACATGAACTGTCCCTCTAGGGAGGAAGGATGTACTGATTTTAATTCTCACTTTTCATGGCAGATGGACAAAATGGAAACACCAATGTGCTATGCTGAAATGTAAAAGTTTAAACCCCTTTTTGAAAAACTCTCTTGTTATAAAATCAAAATATATCAAATAAAGGCCAAGTGAACTTTAAAAAATATGAGTAATGCTAATGAAGCTCCCTGGCTTGGAATGTATGCTATTTTTTGTCTGCAAGGCCTGCGATTTGAACTCAGGGTCTGGGTAACTCTGGTGCACTCTGGGGGAAGGGGAAGTTCTCTATGCTTGAAGATCAGAAAGTCAGGCCTCTTCCCTAGGCCTGAATTCAGGCCCCAACCCTGGAAAACGTAGTCCTTACATGTATTTTAAAGATAGGATTGAACTTCGAGACAGGTGTTCAGTCTATATTATGTTTGGTGTGGTCATTCATTTTACTTTTTGGTTTATTCAATTATTTACCATTTATTTTATTGACTATGATGACACCTAACTTTGTATTACATTGTTTACACCCTATCACATAGCATTTAGATTTGTAGACTTGTTCTCCATCATGCCTGACATCCCGCACTCTCACAGAAAAGGAAAACAGGTGTCACACTTGGCTTCTTACTCCAGTATGACATTTTTGGCAGGCTCTGAGATTGAACTTCAGGGGTGGCCAAAATAGCTATACATGGATAGTCAGGTGTTAGTACACCAATAAATACATATTAGTACAGAGTGCTGGAGCTGTGTATCTAGTATTCAATGACATCTGCTACGTTCCTACCAAGTCTTAGGTAGTTATTATGCCTCCATTGAAGGAATATTATTCTTTTCATGCCTAATTAACCATTAATTGAGTTCAATCAGCGTGCTAGGATTATTTCATCTAATTTGAGTCCAGACCGCTGCATGAACTATTCAATCATGAGTTGGATACCATTCCATTGGAATTTCTATGCACAGGCAGGAGTCTCTTATGATCTCCTGCCATTGGTAGGTGACAGGACCAGGATTTGAACTCAAGGACTATGTTGTGGGGTTGGCCTATAGCTTTCCTGACAGTCCGCCAGCCTTCAGCAATGACAGGTCACCTGTGCGTGGTATCCATGTCATTCAGACCTAGGATGGTCACCATGCAAGGAACCAAAGCCAAGAAACCGCCTACCATGTTCGGCTTGAGGCTTGTTTTAATGTCATTTTCATTTTGTTTTCCTGTCAGACATCAGGTCTTAGGATTCCAGGATCGGCTTTGGTTCTGGAGGCTGCACCCCAGGCTAGTGTGATAGAAGCTGAGACAGAGCTGTCATGATCTGAGTGGTATATAATTAATACATATTGGTAGAGTGCCAGAGCCATCTATCTGACTGATGCCTTCTACATTCCTACCAACTCTTAGGTATTTATTATACTGCCTTTGAAGTAATATTATTCTTTTCCTGCTTAATAAACTATCAATTAAAATCAATCAGCATCCTAGAATTATTACATCCACTTTTAGATTCGACTGATGCACGAACTACTCTTTCAATCAGTATTTCTATGCATAGGAATGAGTCTCTTGTGATGTCCTGTCATTGGTAGGTGTCAGGACTTAGATTTTTAACCCAGTGCCTATGTTGGCAGGTTTCGCCTATGGCTTCCCTGATGGCCCACCAGCCTTCAGGAATATCAGTTCAGCTCCACTTTGCAGCCGTGTCATTCAGACTCAGTATGATCACCCTGCAAAGAAAAAAATAATGTAAAACAGCCAGTCCTCTGCAGCTGGACACTTTTTGTGCTGTCTCACTTTTTTTTTTCTTCCTGCAAGCTCTCAGGGGCTTGGATCCCAAGATTGACTATGGGTGAGAGGCTGCAGCCTAGTCTAAGGCAATCGAAGCTGAGGTAGACTTGCCATGGCCTGATTTCAAGCTCCATGGTTGGCAAAAAGAAAAAGAATAAATAAAAAAATTAATTAATTGTTGAACTAAATTGAAAAAAATCCCCCTGGTTTGGAATTTCTGCCAGTTTTCTTTCCTAGCCTGGGATTTGAACTCAGGATCTTGGTATATCTGTAGCAATGTGACTGAAGGTGCAGAGTTTCTACTACTTGAGTTCAAATCCTGTGCCAAGACAAAAACAAAAAATTAAGTCACTGACCTCAGCTGGGGGGAGGGGGATAGCTGTGGAGGTGGGAGGGAAGGGAAGGCAAGGGGAAAACAAAGGAGGAGGCAACAATGCTCAATAGTAAATGTACTCATTACTTTGCTCATGTAACTGTAACCCCTCTATACCACATTTTTACAACAAAAAATGTACAAAAAAGGAAACAATTTAGAGCTCAGTGAAGCACTTTGCAGGTAAGGGAAGGATGTCTGAATAGATATACAAAATTATACACTGCAGTTTTTAAAATGTTCAGTATGGAATTGAATAAAAATAACTCCTTCCATTAAAAATAATTAAGTGACTGTCTTGGAACTGGGGCTAGTATTTCTGCCACTGCTGGGATTTGATCTCACCATCCGGGTAACTCTTTTGCATCGTAGGTGAAGGGGAACCTCATTGTCCTTGAGGAAAAGAAATTCAGGGTAGAGTTCCCAGGGCCTGAATGAAGTCCCTATAATGGAAAATAATATTTATGTACATGTGTAATATATGTGATGTATTATATGTGTATGTTTATTACAAATTATGATTTTTTTATTATTGTATTAGTATCATTATACACATAATATTTATTACATTTTGCACATCTATTATAAAATTATACACATCAATTTAGGACATTGACTCATTTTTCATTAATACTTTATTAAGGGTTGAAACGTGATACATGATTAAATGGAGGCATTTGTCACAGCCTTAACATGTTTGGAGTCACTCCCAAATATGAGCTGTGTCTTGTTTATCTTTAACAACTTCCTACACGGATTTTTTAGATGATTTATACTCAGAAGACTTTCCTTGAGGATAGGCAAGTTGAGGGATAATATTGTAAAGGTGGGACTGGGAATGTGGCTTAGTGGTAGAGAGCTCACTCAGCATGCATGAATGCCAGGGTTTGAATCCTCAGTGCCACATACTCAGAAAAAGCCAGAACAGAAGCTGTGGAGTGCTCAAGTGGTAGAGCACTAGCCTTGAGAAAAAGAAGCACGGAGACAGTACCCAGGCCCTAAGTTCAAGCCCCAGCACTGGCAAAAACAATAGGCCCGATTCCAATGGCTCACACCTGGGACCGTTCTTCTCAGGAGGCTGAGATCCGAAGACCACAGTTCAAAGACAGCCTAGGCAAGGAAAGCCTGTTAGATTCTTATCACCAATGAGCCACCAAAAGACCCCATGTGGCACTGTGGCTCAAGTGGTAGCTTGTTCGCCTTCAGAGGAAGAGCTCAGGGACAGTGAGTGCCCAAGCTTGAGTTCGAGACACACAATGGGAAAAAGTGAAGGTTAATCAAAGTACTTTTCCTATTTGCTAATTAGGAGAACATTCACTGGAAAAATGAAAGCTGATATACACCAGAATTGGAGTTAGAGCTCAAGGTTCAAGTTTAGCAGATCCATATGCCCAGCCTCTCAGACTCTAGAATTATAACCTTGTGTCCTACAGGGTTCTGAAAGGTCCATTGTTGAAAGGCTTAATATGTTCCCCAAGCCCTTTGTGATAAGCAGCTGACTTGTATTGTCAATGTCATTACACTTCTGACCTAGCAGAGCACCAGTAGCTAAGGCCCATCCCCTAGCTCAGGAGCCTGAGGTCTGAGGATTACATGGTGAAGCCAGCCAGGGCAGGAATGTCTATGACACTCTGACTTCCACTTCTGAAAGGGCAGATGTTCAAGAGCTTCCTGGGTTTCCTTTGGTGATGAGAAGTTACTTGTACTTGAGTTGAACTCAACGCCTGGGCACTGTCTCTAGCACTCTACTACTTGAGCCACAGCACCAATTCTGGCTTTTTCTGTGCATGTGCTACTGAGGGATCAAACTCAGGGCTTCTTGCATGCTAGGCAAGCACTCTCTCACTAATTTACATTCCCAGCCCTATCATCTTTTTCTTAATGGTAGTTTCTACCTAAGTATGCTACCATTTTACATCCCCCAAGTTTAATTTTCTGAATACCAGTTATTTCAAAAACCCTGATCTTCCCTTCTCTTGCCTGATTTGTGACTGCTCCTGCCTTGGCCTCATAATAAAATGTAAAAATGGCTGCTGAGATCTTAAGTGAGCACCATATAAGGAAACAGGCCTGGAACTCTGGAAGAGAAAAGCCACGGGCCTGAAAAAAAGAGAATGATGCAGTATGTGCAACAAGCCTATCTGAAAAATAAATCT
Organism: Dipodomys merriami; assembly: GCF_024711535.1. NCBI lineage: Eukaryota > Metazoa > Chordata > Mammalia > Rodentia > Heteromyidae > Dipodomys > Dipodomys merriami. The sequence goes on from NW_027203148.1 coordinate 1,784,744, forward strand.
GTACATAAAAGGAGAAGCATTGCATACAATCTGTTTGCACTCAGGGAGGTAATATACACACATAAGTAGGTAGGACAATCATACATAAACTTGGCCTTCTCTTTTTGAATTTTTTTGGTGGCCATCCCGTGCTTAAACTCAGGGCCCTATATGTTCCTCAGCCGTTTTGCTCAAGGTTGAGACTCTACCACTGCCACAGCTCCACTTCCAACCATCTGGTTGTTAATTGGACAGAAGCACCTGCCAGACTTTCCTGCCTGGTCTGGCTTGTATCTCCTGTTCAGCTTTCTTTCTCAAAGCTGGAGCTCTACCCTCTGGGCCTCTGATTCACTTCTGGTATTCTGGTGGTTTATTGAAATAAGAGTCTCGCAGACTTTCCTGCTCGGGCTGGCTTTGAACAGAGATCTCCTGAGGAGACTTCAAGTGGCTTTCCACAGGGATTCGCCGAGGATCTGCTCCACACAAACCCTTAGTCTAAATCTTGAGAGATACTAGAGCAAAATTGAAACATGAAGATGCTTCTAGTGTGTTCTAGATACTTAAGTTGGAGACACAAAACACTCATAATTATAGATAATTTTATAAGCCTAAGGAACAATGCAGACAGTATGAGGATCGCTCCAGCTTTTGGTCCTCTCATCCTGAGACAGTAAATTCACTGCAGCTCAATGCTAAGTGACTGAACTGGCATGTCCTGTGGACATTTGCTGCCAAAATCATGTGACACTCATTTCTCACTTTTGGCTTCAAACCTGTGACCAGAGGATAAGATGAGGAGAGAAATTCCTTCTCAGAGAAAGCACCTATAAAGAACATTGGGTAGTTTACTTATAAATTCAAAGCACTGGAATGATGCTGTTAAGTAGTCAGATTGTCCAGATTAAAAAATGAAGAAGAAAAGAAAGGCAGGTGCCAGTGGCTGCTGACTGAAATCCCAGCTCCTCAGAGGATGAGATGTGGAGAATCTGAGTTTGAATCCAGCCAGCATAGGAAAGTCCATGACACTGTTATTTCTAAGAAATCACAGAAAACCCAAAAGTGGGGCTGTGGCTCCAGGTTAATGCACTACTTTTGAGCAAAAGTAACTCAGGGAGGTCTATGCTCATAGTTCAACCCCAGGATCTGCTTCCATGTCTTTGTGTATGTGTGGATGTATTCCTATAGCTGAAGCTCCAGAGTAGCTATGATGAAATGCACCAAGCTAGAAAATTGGTTTTCAATACAATGATTTCATAACACAGAGACTGCTTTCATGACAGTGCATGTTCCTGGGCTCCCCTCACAGTTTCCAGTGCAGCCTGAGGGTTTCTCTGCCTCCCAGGCCTGTTGGAAGAAGTCTCTCTCATTTTCTGGACAGGCAGACAAAAGGCCTCAGTCCTGTACAGCTGTGTAACAAACAACTCCATATGGGACAATTAGTAAGGAGGAGTGTGGATGGGCTCTGAATGTCAGGACAAAAAGGCCTCTTTGTACCCCAAGATATCTCTCTCCCCAGTGCTCCATTTTAACAGGAAGCCTTCATTTGTGTCACCTCCTTTGGCAGGCCAAGTTCTCAGCACTAATCCTGCCTTTGTAAGACTGTATTCTGGTGATCAGATACAGTGCTCAATATAATTCAGGAGTCCTTCTGGCACACAACTAGGGCACTTAACCTCAAGAAATGTTTCATTGAGGGAGATGATAGGACTATGATGCCTCTGCTAGGTTTCCGGAAGCTTTAGAAATCCAATCACATGTCTGATCTCACCATGCTTCCTGTCATCTAGGACTGCTGAAGCACATTAGGTTTTGAAACCTTTGACCTCTCCTAGTTGAGCCCTGGGTGGCAAAGTTTTGGAGTTGAACATAGTGCCTGGGTGCTGACCATGAGGTCAGTGCAGGAGCCCAATGCTTTACCATTTTGTGTCACAGCTTTTACTTCTGGTCTGTGTGTGGGTTTGTGTGTGTGCGAGCTTGCACAAATACACCAGTCCTGGAGCTTGAACTCAGGACCTGAACACTGTACCTTATTTCTCTTGTACAAGAATAGTCCTCTCCCACTTGAGCCACAGAGCCACTTGAGGATTTTTTCTAGTGATGTGTTCCAAAGAAATCAAGTCCAGAGTTTCATAGATGCAAAGCACACTACCCCTAAGGCACATACCCAGCCCTCTACTTCAGGTTTGTTATTTGGTTTCTTTTTTGTTGTTGCTTGTAGGAGTTGAAGTCTGGGCCTGGGTGCTGTCCCTCAAGTCTGGTGCTCTACCACTTGAAGCAAAGCACTATTTCAGGTTGTCTCATGGTTCATTGGAGCTAAATGTCTCGAGGACTTTCTTGCCTAGGCTAGCTTTGAACCATGATTCTCAGATCTCATCCTCCTGAGGAGCTAGGATGACAAGCATGAGTGACAAGCATCCAGCTTCTACTTCAGGTTTCTTAGTGGTGAATTGGAGATAATAGTCTCATGGGACCTTTTGTGTCTGCCATAGTTTGGAAACCAGATCCTCAGATCTCAGCTTCCTGAGAAGGCAGGCTGACAGACCTCATCTATAAACCCCTAGACTGTGGCACTCTACTGCAAGGGGGTCCTTGGCTCTACATGGTGGAATGCTAGCCATGTGCCCAAGAGGTAAGTGTCAGTGGCTATGCAGCGAGTTCAAGGTTCATGACTGAGAAAAAACAAAACAAAACAATTATCTGCAGTAGACAACTCACCCACTCTTCAGTAATACATAATTTTGTCCCTGCCATGGGGACATATCTGCATCTCAATATTCTTGTCTGCATAATCATCTCAGTTGTGTAGCTCTTACAAGGACCATATGAAAGAATACGCTCTGTGAAGGACACAGCAGATGGCACTCTTTGAAGGACTCAGCACACAACATCCTGTGAAGAATTAGCACCCAGCACCCAATGCAGGACTCAGCACACTGCACCCTGTGCCAGACTCAGCACAGAGCATCCTATGAAGGACTCAGCACATAGCTCTATTCCACAAGCTGTCATTAGAATTAGGTTGCTTTCATCAGTATCACCATTGTTTGAGGAACATTTCACAAATCACACAAGTTCACATCTAATGGTTTAGTGGGGTGTTTTTAGGGGGGGCAGTCTACCCATAGGGCTTGAACTCAATGCATGGGGATACGGTTCTAATAACATTTGCTCAAGGCTAAGGCTCTACTACTTAGAGCCACATCTCCAAGAGTCTCACATACTTCCTACCAGGGCTTGGTTTTAAAGCTCCCAAGCAGCCAGGATGATGGGGTTAAGCCAGCAGCATCTGCTTCTGTGGAGCTGGGTTGCAGCTGTTTACATATGCCTAAGTCAGGTTAGGTGGCAACTGTCAGTGCCAGACTCCTAGCTTGTTCTGTGATGTGGTATTTGAAGTCCTGTCCTTCTATAATTGCAGTTAGAACATTCTGCCTTTTTTTGGTGGCAGTGGTGGGGCTTGAGTAAGGGCTTAGACACTCTCCCTAAGCATTTGTGCTCAAGGCTAGCACTCACTTGATTGAAAGACAGAAGAACTTCCAAGTTTTCTGCTTAGTGGCACTGAGGAGTCGAACCCAGGGCTCATGCTTACTAGGGGAGCACTCAATCACTGAGCCCCAGGAGTAAAGGAGGTATAAATAGTTAGATTGTTGTATATAAATATTATATAGACAAAAGTGAGATGTCTATATTATTACATTATAGATAATGTTGTTATCAATTATTAGATATTAAGTTATATCTCCATTTAATGATGTGTCCCAGCTAACAATTAATAAAGCATTAATTAATACTCAATATCCTGTTATTGTTTATCATATAAGTACATACATCCATACATATAATTAAATATTTTAGAGAATGAGACAGGTGTCTATATATTCTTAAATTATGCATCATGTGATACTACCAATAATTAGGTATTTATGTCTCTATGCAATTTTTATTCTGTTAATACTTAATAAAATATTAATTAAACTTAATCCACATCCTATAATTACCACATCTAATTTTATCCTAGAATGATTCATTATTAATTCAATCTGTTTATCATTTATTGTAGTGACAATTCTTCCACCTATGACTTTTTTTAACTTTGTGACATTCTACTTACATAGCATATTGATTTGCATCCAAATTATACATCCTACCTGACACTGAACACTTTCAAAGAAAAGAAAATCATGTGTCATGCTCGGTTTCCCACTCCATGATTACATTTTTGGCAGTGCTGGAATCTAAACTCAGGGCCTAGAAGGCTCAATTCACTTATGTGTGGCTGCCAGCACCGCAGCCTCTAGCCAATTCAGCTTCCAGGTTGTTCCCAGGCCCTGAGATCGAGCCACACATATTGACTCCATATTGTGCTTAGTGTAGCTACTCATTTTTTTTTGTTTTATTCATTTATTTACCATTTATTTTATTGACTGTTCTTACACATGGACTATTTATTACATTTATTATATAGGATAGATTTGCCTATGTATGAACTTCACACCTGACATCCAGGACTTTCACAGCAAAGGAAAACCTGTGTCACCAAGGGTTTCTTACTCTATGAACCAATTTTTGTGAGTGCTGGCATCTGAATTCACAACCTACAAGCCCCAATTCATGAATGGGTGAGTGTCAGTATGCCAGCCTGGGGATTATTGAGCTGACAGGTAGTTTCCATCACCTGAGTTCGAGCCCCAGGGGTTGAGAAAATAAGAACAGATTGACATGCAGATGGTAGTACACAAATAAATATAGATCTTTATAGACTGCCAGAGATGTCTATACATTATTCATTTAAATAGGCTACATTCCTACCAATATTTGGGTATTTTTAATGCCTCCATGTAATTTATATTATTGTTTTCATCCTTAATGAATTGTTAATTAAATCAACCACTGTCCTGAAACCATTGTGTCCATGTGATTAATAGTATTCTTTTAATGTGTCAAAAATATTCATGAAAATCCATCGGCCTCCTAAAATCACTCTAATTTTATAGTAGCATCATTCAGGAACAACTAATTCAACCTTGACATTCATAACCTTCCATCAGTATTCCTATGAATAGGAAGGAGACTATTAGGATCTCCTGCCATTTGTAGGGGTCAGGACCAGGCTTTGAACACAGGGCCTATATTGTCGTGTTGGCCTATGGCTTTCCTGGTAGCCCTCCAGCCTTCAGCAATTCCAGGTTTCCAACACTTTTCAGCCATGTCATTCAGACCCAGGAAGATCACCTTGCAACGAAAACAAATGTAAAACCGGCAGCCATCTGAAAGTTGCAGGTTTTTATTCTTTGTTTCTGTGTTGTTTTATGTATTTATTTTTCCTGTCAGCATTTGTGCCCTGGTAACTCAGGTTTGGCTGTGGTTCCAGTGGCTGCACGCTAGCCTGGAGTGATTGAAGCTGAGGCAGAGTTGCCATGCCCTGAGTTCAAGCTCTATGCTTGACAATAAATAAATAAATAAATAAATAAATAAATAAATAAATAAATAAATAAATAAATAAATAAATAAATAAACAAACAAACAAACAAACAAACAAATAAACACATTAAAATATTTTAAAAATTATGAGACTGCGTGGCTTGGAATTCATGCCATTTTTTTCTGCCAGTCCTGGGATTTGAACTCAGGGCCTAGGTACATCTACAGCACTGTGGGAGAAGGGGAAGCTCACCGTGCTGGTAGACAAGAAAGTCAGGCCTGTTCCCTGGGACTAAATTCAAGTCCTAGCTCTTGCAAAAATAATATTTGTATTCATTTTAAATACAGGATTCATATTTACATACACATGTTTACTGCATACTGCAGTTAGTGTGGTTATTCATTTTATTTTGTGTTTTATTTATTTCCTATGTATTTTAGTGAGTATGATTACACACATAGCCATTTTTACATCTTATTACATACAACATAGATTTGCCAATGTACTATACATCATTCCTGAGACCCAGGACTTTCACCGATAAGGAAGACAAATGGGACATTTGTCTTCTTCCACCAGGATTACTTAAGTTTTGGCAGTTACGTGATTTAAACTCAAGGCCTAGAAAACCCACTTCATGAATGGGGCATGGGTCAATGTTAGCACACCAGTCTGATGCAAATGGAGTTTTCAGTCAAATTTGGCCCTAGGACTGGATAAGATTTAAACGCATAGATGTGTAAAATGCAGTGTGTGTTTAATTACATATGTATATGCATCTATAAACATATACAGAGGGAGACAGATAGACATTTATGTAGATTCTAGTGTATAACTCTATATAAAGAGTGATGTCTATATCTTACTTTTATATATTCTGTTGCTACTAATTATTTGGTCTAAAATTATTCCTCCATTAATTAATCTCGGTAGAAGATTTAATAAAATATTAATTAAACTAACCAATGACCTATATTTAATGCATACAATTTTATATTAGAAAGACTAGTTAACTTGTAATTCAATTAGCACATTTCAAACATTCTATTAGTGTTCCTAGAGATAGGAACCAGTTTCCTAGGATCTTCAGCCATGTGTAATGTGGGAGTCCCAGGATCGAACTCAGGGCGCAGGTGTCAGGGTTAACCTCAGGCTTCACTGACAGCCCACCAGCCTCAGCCATGCAAAGTCATGTACAATTTTTAAGCCAAGTCAGTGAGACCCAGGATGTTGACTGTGCAAAAGAAACAAAGGTAAAACTGTTGTGTAAAACTTTCTGGTTTTTCCTCTTCCATTTTGATTTGTTTGTTTGTTTGTTGGCCAGTGCTGGGAGTTGAAATTGGGTCTTAGGATCCTTGGATCATCTGTGGGTGTAAAACCTGCAACCCAACCTAGGGTAATCAAGGCTGAGACAGAGTTGTGAAGACCTGAGTTCAAGCCCCGTGCCTGCTCCTCCCCCCAAAAGTTAAGGTCCTGGCTTGGAATTTGGGACATTTTATCTGCCATACCTGGGATTTGAAATCAGGGCCTGGGTAACTCTATGTTGCTGTGGGTAAAGTGGAAGCTCACCCTCCTTGAATAAAAGAAAGTCAAGAGCATTTCCCAGGGCATGAATTCTAGCCCCAGGACTGGCAAAATAATATTTATATACATTTATAATATACATCATATATATGTATTTGCACAGGAAACAATATTTTCACAGACAGCAGAGCAGGTCAACATTGGTTTCTTACCCCACCTATTGTCTTTGGCACTGCTGGGATTTGAACTCAGGGCCTTGAATGCCCAACTCATCAAGGGATCAATGTAAGCACAGCAGCCTCAAACAAATTCACTGCCAGGGAGTTCCCAGGACCTAAGTTTAACCTCCAGGAGTGGCCAATATATAAATAGATAGATGTATAAATTGCTGCAAATACATATATATGCAGGGAGAGTGTGAGAGAGAGATGTATATGTATATCACAGTGTATATTTAAATATATAAATATATTTATAGAATGTGAGATGTCTATATATCATTAAATTAAATGTAATATATTACTAATAATTATTAGGTATTAAATTATGCCTTCATTTAATGATGTATCATAGTTTAAGGCATAATAAAGTGCTTCCTTGTGCAAAAGGAGCTCAGGGACAATGTCTAAGCTCACAGTTCAAGCCTCAGGACCTGCACCAAAAAAAAAAAAAAAATAGAGCCAGTAACTCCATGTGTCTGTGTATGTGTGAATGTATTTCTATTGGTGAACATCCAGAGTCGCTATGAAGAAAGGCACCCAGCTAGGAAATTTGCTTTGAATAGAATGATTTCATAGCCCAGAGGGTGGTTTCAAGACAGTGCATGTTCCAGGGCTCCCCTCCCTGTTCCCAGTGTAGCCTGAAGGTTTCTTCACACCCCATGCTGCTGGAGGAAGTCTGCCTCTTTGTTAGAACAGGCAGTCAAAAGGCCTCACTCCCTTACAGCTCTCTAACAAACAACTCTATCCGGGCCAACTAGTTATGATGAGTATGGGCAGGCTCTGAAGACCAGGAGAAAAAGGCCTCTTTGTACCCCAAGATATCTCTCTCCCCAGTGCTCTGTTTTGACAGGAAGCCTTCATTTGTGCCACCTCCAGGGACAGGCCATGTTCCCTGCACTTATCCTGTCTTTGTTAGAATATGTTCCAGTGTTGAAACAAACTGCTACAATTAATTCAAGATTTCTTCTGGCAGACAACAACTAGGGAGCTGAACCTAATGCAATGATTCATTATTGGCAATGGTGCCTCCCCAGGTTTTCCGAAGCTTGCTACATCTAAGCACATTTCCAAAATCACAATGTTCCCTGTTATGTAGGGCTGGTGGAGCTCATCAGGTTTGGAAACCTTTGACCTCTCCTAGTTGGGCCTTGGGTGGCTAGGTATCTAGGTTGAACACAGGGCCTGAGTACTGACCATGAGCTCAAAACAGAAGTTGACTGTGTAGTAGGAAGATTCCTACTCAGGCAGGCAAACCCACCTATTTGTCTGGAGTGACAGAGCAAAGTTAGTAACAAAGAAGCAACTTTATTGAGAAGGTTCCTACACTGACCGGCCAGGGCCACAGCACAGGCTAAGGAGCTGATACTGCCACCCTGAGCAGCTCCCATTCTTTGGTTTTTAAAGGTAAAAATCCATGAGGTCGAGCCTGGTCAAGCACAGGTGATCAATGAAATCATACCATACAAAAGGATTGCATGGTCATACCAGACCACACACAGGTGGCCAATAGGCAGAGTTTACTGTAAGCATGTGTGAAAGGCAGGTAGTTGGAGCCAGATTACAATCTATCTGTTTTATGGGTCAGTCTTTAACTCAACTATCAAAGTAAGTTAGGTTGTTAAGGAGAGGGGGAACTAGAGGCATTCTTTCCATTCTAGATACATTCTTTCCATTCCAGGAGCAGGGCTGGTTGGAGCCAAGGTCTAGTTAACCTTGTTTAAAGTTTTTTTTTTTTTTTTTTTTTCTGAAAATCCTTAAAACAAAGGCAAAGCCTGGGAAGAAGCTGTACCAGTTCAAGTCTTCTCTCAGGCCCTACTTCCCAGTGCTTTACCCTTTGATGTCACAGTTTCACTTCTGGTATCTGTGTGTGTGTGTGGGGGGGGTAATTTGTGTGCATATACCAGTCCTGGAGCTTGAACTCAGGACCTCAGAACTGTACCTGAGTTTCTCCTGTACAAGCATAGCACTCTACCAATTGAGCCACAGAGCCACTACAGGCTTTTTCTAGTGATGTGCCACTGAGGATTCAAAGCCAGGGTTTCAAACATGCAAAGCACTCTACCCCTAAGACCCATTCCCAGCCCTGCACTTCAGGTTTCTTTCTTTCTTTTCTTGTAAGTTGCAGGAGTTGAAGTCTGGGCCTGGGTGCTGTCACTCAGCTCTTCAGCTTAAGTGGAGAGCTCTACTACTTGAGCTACAGAACCCATTCAGGCTTTCTGGTGGTTCATTGGAGATAACCATCTCAAGGAATCTGCTGCTCAGGCTAGCTTTGGAACGTGATCCTGAGCTCTCAGCCTGCTGAGTAAGTAGCTAGGATAACAGGCATGAGTCACCAGCACCCAGCTTCCACTTCAAGTTTCTAAGTGGTGAATAGGAGATGATAGTGCCATGGGACCTTTTGTGTGTGGGATAGTTTTGAACCCAGATCCTCAGCTTCCTGAGCAGGCAGGATGATAGACCTCAGTTAAAGATACCTAACCCGTAACACTTTGCTGCAAGGCGGTCCTTGGCTCGGCACAGTAGAGTGTTAGCCATGCGCATAAGAGGAAAATCAGTGTCTAGGCTCTGAGTTCAAGGTTCGTAATGGAGAAAACTAAACAAAAACCATTGTCTGCAGGAGACAACTCAATAGAGTTCAGTACATGCATTAAGTTGGCCCTGCCTTGGGAAATATCTGTGCCTCAAGTTTCTCACCTGCACAATCATCTTGCTAGTGGAGCTCTAACAAGGATCAGATGAAACAATACACCCCATGAAGGACTCAGCACCCAGCACCCCAGGAAGGACTCTTCATATAGCTGTATTCCACAAGCTGTCATTAGAATTAGGATGTTTTCATCAGTATCACCATTCCTTCAGAAAAATGTCACGAACCAGGCAAGTTCACATCTAACAGTTTAGAAGGGTGGTTAGTCGGGGTGGGGGAGGAGGGTCATCAGACTCAGGGGTGGCACTCATAGGGTTGTGGGTACTGTCCTAAGATCTTTTCCTCAAGGCTAGAGCTCTACCACTTTGAGCCAAAGCTCAGAGTCTCACAGACTTCCTGCCAAGGCTGAGTTTTCAACCCACCAATGTCAGATCTCATCCCCTGAGCAGCTAGGGTGAGCAAGCAGCATCTGGTTCGATGGAGTTGGTTTGCAGCTGTTAACCTCTGGCTGTCAGGATAGATGGCAGCCGTCATCTTCAGATTCCCAGCTTGCTCTGTCATGACGTATTTAAAGTCCTGTTCTTGTATAGTTGCAGTTAGAACATTCTAACTTTTCTTTGGTGCTTGAGTGACAGCACCACTTCCGGCTTTTTCTGTGCATGTGATAGTGTGGAAACTAATCCAGGGCTTTATACATACTAGGCAAGAACTCTACCACTGAGCCCCAGGAGTGACAAGTGTAGAAATATATATGTACAGATATATATGTATAAAATAAGAAAGATATCTGTATATTATTAAATTACACATACTATATTACTATCAATTATCCATAATTAAATTATTCCTTCATTTCTCATTGTTGAAAATACAATAATATATTTACTGAAAATTAGTCAATGTACTATGATTATTGTTTTTAAGTTTAAAATATAATCATATACTAACTACTAATGTAATTGTTATTTTAAACATTCCATTCATATGGATGTATGTCAGAATGCATTTCTTAGGATCTCCCGCCATTCGTAGGTGGCGGTTCCAGAATTTGAACCCTGGGCCTAGGTTGCTGGTTTTGGCTATGGCTTGCCTGATAACCCACCAAACTTCAGCAGTGTAAGGTCACATACTCTTTCCGGGCCCTTTCATTTAGACCCAGGATGGTCACAATGCAAAGGAAAAAACAAAGTAAAACCACCTTCTGGAACTTCCCAGGTTTATCCTTATTCTTCCTCCCCTTTCTCTTTTTTTCTTTTTTGTTGGTTGTGGGGCCAGAAATCTGGGTCTGGACACTGTTCCTCAACTATTCAGCTCAAGACTAGTGTTCTACCACTTGAGTCATAGCACCACTTCCAGCTTTTTGTTTATGTGGTGCTGAGGAATCGAGCCCAGGGCCTTATGCATGCAAGGAAAGCACTCTACTACTGGGCCATCTTCCCTGCCCTTCTCCTTTTTTTTTTATCAGTCCTGAGATTTGAACTTGGGTCCTAGGATCTCAGAATGGGCTGTGGGTCCATTGGATACACCCCAGGCTAGGGTGATCGAATCTGAGGCAGAAATGCCACAATCTGAGTTCAAGCCCTGGGCCTGGACAAAATAAATTAAGGCTGTGACTGGGAATTTGCTCCATTTTTCTGACAGGCCTGGTATTTGAACTCAGGGTCTGGGTAACTCTGTGACACTGTGGAGGAAGGGAAGTTCACTGTTGTTGAAGACAAGAATTTCAGACCAGTTTCCAGGCTGAATTTAAGCACCAACACTGGGAAAATTAATATTCATAGATGTGATCTTTTTACATACATGGGCTTACTCCATGACATTTATTACACTTATTTATTCATTATTTATTTATTTAGTATTATTGCATATATAACATTTATTTCATTTATTACATCTTATCACATGGATATATTTGCATATGGATTATACTTCATACTGAGACTCAGGATTTTTACAGAGAAGGAAAAAAAATGTGTCAAAGTAGGCAGGATGACAGATATCAGCCACAGATGCCTAGACTGTAACACTTTTGTATGGGTGTCCTTGGGTCCCCTTGGTAGGGTGCTAGCCATGAGCCCAACAGTGAAGAGTCAGTAGCTAGGCCCTGAGTTTAAGGTTCATGACCGAGAAAAAATAAACCAAAACAATTTTCTGCAGGAGAAAACTCACTAGAGTTCAGTACATACATCATTTTGGCCCTGACATGGGGACATATCTGAGCCTCAAGGTTCTCATCTGCACAATAATCTGTGGAGCTCTTACAAGGACCAGATGCAAGAATGCACTCAGTACACCATTCCTCATATAAGACTCATGACATAGCTGTATCCCACACACTGTCATTAGAATTAGGATGCTTTCATCAGTGTCACCAAACTACACAAAGTTCTAATGATTTAGAGGGGTGGGTTTTTTGTAGGGCGGGCAGTGAGTCAGCCACGGGGATTCCACTGAAAGTTTGGGGGTACTGTCCTAAGATCTTTTGCTCAAGGCTAGAGCTCTACCACTTTGAGCCACAGCTCAGAGTTTTGCAGACTTCCTGTCAGGGCTGGATTTTAAAACCACCAGTGTCTGATCTCAGCCCCCCAGTATCTTGGATGACAGGGCTGATTGAGCCAGAAGCATCTGGTTCCGTGTAGCTGGGTTGCAGCAGTTTACCTCTGGCTAAGTCAGGTTAGATGGCAGCTCTCAGCACCAGACTCCTAGCTTGCTCTACAATGATGTATTTGCAGTCCTATTCTTATATCTTTGCAGTCAGAACATTCAATTGTTTTGTTTTGGTGCCAGTCCTGCATCTTGAGTAAGTGTCTAGACACAGTCCCTAAACTTTTATGCTCAAAGCTAGTACTCAACTGCTTGAGCAACAGCATGACTTCTGGATTTTTCTGTGCAAGTGGTAGTGAGGAATGGAACCCAGGACTTTGTACATACTCAGTGAGCACTCTAACACTGAGCCCCAGGAGTGACAAGTGTATAAACAGATAAATGTGTAGATTGGTAGATAGAGATAGATAGATAGATAGATAGACAGATAGATAGATAGATAGATATAAAACAAGAGATGTCTGTATATTATGAAACTGCATATATGATATTACTACGAATTATTGGCAATTAAATTATTCCTTCCTTTTTTAAGTATCATGATTGAATACATAATAAAGTATTAATTGAAAATTAGTCAATGTAGAGTAATTGTTGTGTTTAATTTTAGAATATAATCATATACTAACTACTAATTTAAATGTTACTTTTATAACATTCTATTTGTACGGATGTATATCAGAATGCGTTTCTTAGAACCTCCCACATTCATTAGTGGCAGTTCCAAGATTGGACCTCCAGGTCTAAGTTGCTTGTTTCAGCTATGGCTTCCCTAATAGCCCACCAAACATTAGCAATGCAATGTCATGTACACATTCTGGGGCTTGTCATTTAGACCCAGGATGGTCACAATATAAAGGAATAAAAAAAGTAAAACTGCCTTCTTGAACTTCTCAGTTTTATCCTTCTCCTTTTTATTTATTTATTTTTTTGCCAGCTACGAAATTTGAAGTAGGGTGGTAGGATCCAATGATCAGCTGTGGCAGAGATGCGAAGACCTGAGTTCAAGCCCTGTGCTAGGCCAAAAAAAAGTAATAATAACAATAAGACCCTGGTGAGGAAATTGCACTATTTTTTAGCAGGCCTGGGATTTGAACTAAGGGTCTGGGTAACTCTGTGACACTATGTGTGAAGAGGAAAGCTCACCATCATTAAAGACAAGAAATTCATGGGGCTGGGAAGGTGGCTCAGTGGTAGAGTGCTTGCCTTTCATGCATGAGGCCCCTGGTTCAGTAACTCAGCACCACATAAGCCGAAAAAGCTGGAAGTGGCACTGTAGGTCAAGTGGTAGAGCGTTCACTCACCTTGAACTGAAGAGCTGAGGGACAGTGCTCATGCCCAGATTTCAGGCACCACGACTGGCAAAGAAAAGAAAAGAAAAGAAAAAAAGAAAAAAGAAATTCAGACCAGTTCCCAGAGTCTGAATAGATGCCCCAGCACTGGAAAAAATAATATTCATATATATGAGATCTATTTACATACATACGTTCTACTGCATATGACATTTATTACTCTTACTTATTTAGTATTGTTACACATATAACATTTTCTTTTTTATATCATATCTCATAGGATATATTTGCATATGGATTATACATCGTATTGAGACCCAGGACTTTCACAGAGAATGAACAAAAAGTGTAAAATTGGCTTCTTACTCCACAAATAAGTTTTTGGCCATGCTGGAATTTCAACTCAGCCTACATTGCCCAATCCATAAATGGGATACAGTCTTAGCACACCAGCCTCCAGCAAACTGAGCATCCAGAAAATTCTAAGGAACTGTGACCAAGCCACAGTACTGCTCAATTGATAAATGTGTAGAATGATATTATATATATATATATATATATATATATATATATATATATATATATATATATATATATATATATATACCTGCATCTATATGTATATATATATATATATATATATTTACACACACTTACAAAGAGGGAATGTGAAGATGTTATTAAATTATATATATGTTATAACCAATTATTAGTTACTAAATTATGACTCCATTTAATGAAGTATCATAGTTGAATACTTACAACAGCATTAATTAAAAAATAGTCAATATCCTTAATCATACCTTGGTGCTAGAATGAAGATATAAATCCAATAATTTTTGTGTGGCATTCTAAAATACAATCATGAATTAATGGCAAATTTAATTATTACTTTTATAACATTCCATTAGCATTCACATGAACAAGAATGAGTTCATCAGGATCTCCCTCCATTTGTGGGTGATAGTCATAGCATTCGAATTCCAGGCCTGGGTAGATTACTTTGAATGCAAAACATTGGAATGACACTGTGAAGATTTCAGATTGTCACAATTAAAATAAAGAACAACAAGAAGAAAAGAAAGCCAAGTGTCAGTGGCTCCTGCCTATAATCCTAACTCCTCCTGAAGCTGAGATGTAGAGAATGCCAATTTGAATGCATCCAGGGCAAAAAAGTCCAAAACACTCTTCTTTCTAAGAGATCACAGGGGGGAAAAAAGATCATGAGTGGGGCTGTGGCTCAAGGGCAGAGTGCTATCCTTGAGTAAATGGAGCTCAGGGACAGGGCCTAGGCTCATATGACAACCCTGGAACTTCCTCACCCCCACCCCAAATAAAGGAGGCAATAACTCCATGTCTCTGTGTATGGATGGATGATGGGCATTCAGCAGGTTCTCATGTCCATCCCCCCAACCTGGGCAAGTCCTCAGAGGGTCCTAAGTCTGAGCCAGCACCTTGAACAAAGCATCCTTCTCTGCCATTTAATAACTGAAGCCACGCCGGCTTTGCCAGGGCAGTGCAACAAGTGCCTTATGTTCTGGTTGACATGTCCCATCGGGACACCTAGCAGCCAGCCACTGCCTCCAGGGAGACCACAGGTCCTAGGCTGTAGGAGTTGTCAAAGGTTCTGGCTCCATATTCTCTATCCCTCTGTAGAATATGTGAGCCTACTCCTCTAGGGCCTGGTGGCTATCCCTCATTCACCATTCCTCATTGCCGAGTCACATCCTGGTCCCAAATCTTGGCAAAGATATGAAATAGCCAGCGATTTCTGCACCAAAAGGGGTAAGCCAATAAAGCCCACCCTCATAGTTCCTGTCAGAAGTGAGCCTTGGGCTGCGAATGTGGCTTAGTGGTAAAGTGCTTACTTAGCACGCATGAAGCCCTGGGTTTGATTCCTCAGTATCACAGAAATAGAAAAAGTCAAAAGTGGCACTGTGGCTTAAGTGATAAGAGTGTTAGCCTTGACAAAAAGAAACTCAGGAACATGCCCAGACTCTGATTTCAAGCCCCAAGACTGGCAAAAAAGTGAGCCTGGTGAGACATATTCTTCTGGTACTTATAGGAGAGCCAAGGTTAGAGGTAAGAGGTAGGGTAGAGGACAGTTACTGGTGGCTCACACCTGTAATCTTAGCTACTCAGGAGGCTGAGATCTGAGGATCACAATAGCAAGCAGGAAAGTCTATATGAGACACTTATCTCCAATTAATCACCCAAAAGTCAGAAGTAGAGCTGTGGTTCAAGTAATAGAGTGCTAGTCTTGAGCACAAAACCTCAGGGATAGTATCCAGGCAATGAATTCAAACCCTAGGACTGGCAAACACACACACACACACACACACACACCAAGCTAGAGAATTTGCCAGTCAGCCTGCACAAGTTCCATCTCTAGCAACTCACACACACACACACACACACACACACACACACACACACACACACACACACACACACACACACACACACACACACCAAGCTAGAGCATTTGCCAGTCAGCCTGCAAAAGTTCCATCCCTAGCAACTCAATATTAAAAAAAGAGGGAGAAGGGAAGGAAAGACTGGCTCCTGGAGGTGATATAACCAGTGCCAAAATTCCACAGGAGTTCTAAGATGTGGAACAAGATAGAGAGCCTCAGGCAGAAGGTACAACATGCACAAAGTTTCCTGAGGTGTGGTGTAGAATAGGTGGTGTGGGTGGAATGAAGGTTCTGTGGCTTCACACAAGTCCTGCAGGGCATTCAAGGCTGGGTCAAGGTTTGTACTTGAGCCACAGAGAGGGCAGAGGGTGGAGGTCCCAGAATGGGGCTAAGGGGGAAGATGAGCTTGGCTTTTCACCATGGACCCCAGCAATTTCCTGTGGCTGGAAGACTATTTTTCACAGCTCCTTACACTCAGGCCTCCTTTACATGGAGGAGTCAGGGCAAATGCAGGGAAGAACACTTGCTTAAGAAAAGCTTCTAGCCCAATGCTACTGGTGGCTCAACCCCTGTAAATCCTAGCTACTGAAAAGACTGAGATCAAAGTCATGGGTCAAAGCCAGCTCAGGGGAGGAAAGTTAGTGAGACTCTTCTTGCCGATGGACTACCAAAAGCCAGAAATGGAGCTGTGGCTCAAGTGATAGAGTGCCAGCCTTGAAGCAAAAATTAAAGAGACCAGAGCCCAGACCCTAAGTTCAAGCCCCAGTACTGGCATAGAAAAAATAAAGAAAAGCTTTCAGGAGTTCCTAGAACACTGTGGTGAAAGTCCAAATAAGTTGGGTGCTCCTGGCTCATGTTTATCCTTCTAGCTCCTCAGGAGGCTGAGATCTGAGGATAATGGTTCAAAGCCAGCCTGGGCAGGAAAGTCCGGGAGACTCTGATCTCCAATGAATCACAGGAAAACTGGAAGTGGTACTGTGGCTCAAGTGGTAAGCTGAAAAGCTGAAGGGACAGTGCCCAGGCCCAGAGTTCTAGCCCCATGAGCAACACCTGTCCTGCTTGAACCTCACTCTGTGGCTCTAGGCAGAGTAATTTCCAGTGGGTCCCTAAGGGTCTCCCAATATCTACATTTCTTACAAGTCTTGAAAGCACCACTCTTTGGGAACCTTTGCCTACAGAGCGGGCCAAAGTATCAGAGAAGGTTTTAGCCTTGGGGCACGGAGGACATGGGCCAGAATGGCATCAGAATGGCAACTGTCATGGGTGCAGTGTGGATCTGAGCAGTAAGTCAATATTTCAGACCAGGTTTCTGGGCCAGGAGGGGCAAGATCTGCAAGATGGCACAGCAGGTAATGCCTACTCATGGGGGCAAATTTGTCAAGCACACCTTGGGTGGGTGTTGAGTTGGGCTCATGAAAGACTCATAGGCTCAGGAATCCACAGGTGGCTGGCTGCTGCTTGTAGCAGTGGCTATCCCAAGAGTCCCAGGGCTCAGAGCCCTGCTTTCCTCAAGAATGTTCAGAGGCAGATGAAGGTCTGCAATCATGCACCGAGTAAAAACGAGTAAAAATGTGTTCTTCCCTTGGTCCTGTACCCTATGCATGGATGGAGGTGCCGGTTCCATGGAATTTACTGCCATGGCCCAGACCCCTCAGCCCAAGAAGGAGTTGAGGAGAAATAATTTATGTGTCCAGAATTTACTATGACTGTGCCTCTCGACTGCCCCCAGTTCTAGCACAACTCATCATTACAACCTACCTCTGTGTGTGTGTGTGTGTGTGTGTGTGTATGTGTGTGTGAGTGTGAGTGTGTGTGTGTGTGTGTGTGCATGGGCACATCTTGGTACTAGGTCTTGAACTCAGGACCTGGGCTCTGTCCCTCACTTTTTCATTCAAGGCTAGCAACTCTACCACTTGAGGCAGAGCTTTTCTTCCAGCTTTCAGGTGGTTATTGGGAAAGGAGAGTCTCACACACTTTAGAAAAGTGAGCTGGTGATAAGAAATGTACTCATTATCTTGCCCATGTAATTGTAACCCCTCTGTACAGTATTTTCACACACACTAAAAAAAGATCCTACTGATACCAGAAAAAATAAAAAGAAAAGAAAAGTGAGCTGGGCTGCCTCTGAATGCCAATCCTTAGATCTCAGCCTCCTGAGGAGCTAGGAATATGAAAGCATGAGCTATTAACATCTGGCCACATTTTCCTTCTTGGCTAAGACAGTGTACCTCTCTCCCAGCCTAGCACACAGCTACAGCTAACCTTCTTCCTCCTCCCCCTACTCCTCCAGGCTTCAGAGGAAACAAACCCTCCGGTGAGAACATAGTAATAGGATACTTGGCAGGTTTGAGCTTTATGTTCTCCATACAGTCAAGGGCTGCTGGGAGCTGATGTGGAGATCAGAGATCTAGGCCAGGGCAAGTAGACAGCTGTTAGAACAGAAGACAGTATGAAGAGACATCCTTGCAGCTGGATGCCAGTGGCTCATGCCTATAATCCTAGCTACTTAAGGCTGACACATGAGGATCAAGCAAGATTCAAAGCTAGCTTGGGTGGGCAGACTCTTATCTCCAATGAATCACCAAAAAGCTGAGAAGCAGAGCTACTGTAGTACAACTGGTAGAGCATGAGCCTTGTGCAAACAAGCTAAAGGATACCACCTAGGCTCTGAGCTCAAGCCCTGGTAAACACACACACACACACACACACACACACACACACACACACACACACACACACACACACACACACACACACTAACATCCTTAGCAGGTGCCAGTGTCTCATACCAGCAATCCTAGCTACTCAAGAGGCTGAGCTCTTAAGATGGCAGCTTGAAGCCAGCCCAGGCAAAAATGTTCGTGAGATGCTTATCTCCACTAAACTACTAAAAAAGATGAATTGTGAGCTGTGGTTCAAGTGGTAGAGTGTTAGATTTGAGCAAAGGAAACTCAGTGCCTAGGCCCTGAGTTCCAGCTCTTAGAGATTTTTTTTTTAAAAGACACCTTCACCTCCCCCCCGCCCCCGCCGTCAGGCCCTAAATCCAGATATTGGTCATCCTAGATCTCACTTCCACTCTTGCCACTTCTACAGCACCACCACAAGTGGCCTGTTTCTGGCCAGCTCTGGGTTAAGACGTGAACGTACACAATGGGGGCATTCCTAGGTCAAGGCTAATGCCCAGAACGTTGAGGTATTGGCCATACCAGTCTCTCCTACACAAATTCCCTGGCCCTGGAATCTAAAGTCTGTGCCTCAGTGTTCTGGGCATCCAGAATTCTCTAGAAGGATTTGAGAGGCCCAGCTAAGGCTGGAAGATTGACTTGCCTGCGATAATGTATGTTGACATTTCCTAGACACCAACAGACACTTCCAAGCCATCTTGGCCTCACCTTCAATGTAGCACGGAATCCTTCTTGCTTGGGCGGCCTTCAGTCCGCAATGAAGCTGGAGTTGGCCAGAGCCACTGGCAACCCCCTTCCCCCACTCACTGCCAGCCTCCTGAGAGGGACACGCAGCCAGAGGTCTAGAAGAGGAAAAGGGCAGGACATCCCATGTCTAAGTTCCACACCCACAGACAGGCAAGACTTTATTGCAGCTGGCTTGGCTGACCCAGAATCTCCTGCAGGAGGCCAAAGATTTGGACAGCTGGACTTGGGCCCCAAAGAAAAGTTTCAACTCAGGTCTCTGGCAATTTAGGACTCATTGTAGACCCAGATAGGAGGCTAAAGGCAAGGGCGGTATGGAGAAGGAGCACCATCTGAGGTCAGAAAGAGGCAGACAGGCACCCAGGAAGGGGACAGAGAAAGATGAGGAAAACACACACACACACACACACACACACACACACACACACACAAGCAAATATGGCACTGGTGTCTCACACCTGTCATCCTAGCTAGTCAGGAGTTTGATGTCAAAGCCAGCCAGCCAGCACAGAAATGTCTGTGAGGCTCTTATCTCCAATGAACCAACAAATAGCCAGAAATGAGCTGTACCTCAAGTGTTAGATCAGTAGCTTTGAGCAGAGAAGCATAGAATATCACCTAGGCCCTGAGTTCAAGACCCAGGTCTTCTACATCCAAACACACAGACACAGACACACACACGAACACACAGACATACACAGTGGTAGCCCAAACCCTCAGCAGTCCCTGAGCACCCTGAATATTCCACCCCAGAGATGATGGCACTACCATCATAGACCAACTGTAGACAAAACTCAGAGCTTCTCACATGTCTGGAATGGTTCACAACACATCATGGCATTTCTACTGTACATTTACGCAGAAAATTCAGCTACCTTTTGTTTGGTTGTAGATTATGGAGTTTGAGCTTTGGGCCTGCCAGCAGGCCCTCAGCTCTTCAGATGAAGTTGTGTGTTCTACCACAGGAGCCACAGCACCACATCCAATTTTCTGGTGGTTCATTGGAGATAAGGTCTCACAGACTTTCCTGCCCAAGCTGGCTTTGAACCGTGATCCTTAGATATCAGCCTCCTGAGTAGCTCGGATGACAGTTGTGATCCACTGGCTGTGACCGGCTACAACCAACTTCTTTTTTTTTTTTTTCAGCTCTTTTCTTTCTTTCTTTTTTTATTGTAGAAATACTGTACAGAGGGGTTACAATTACATGGGCAAGATAAGGAATACATATCTTATCAAGCATTGTAGCCTCCTCCTTTGTTTCCCCTTCCATCCCTTCCCAGGTTTCCCCTATCCCTTAACCAACCCTTCCCCCCCCCACGAAAGTTGTAAAGTTCTTTTTTGATATGACAACTTGTACTTATCATTGATGCAAGGGTCAGCCTGTATCCTTACTTAAATGACTTGTTTTTTCCCCTTCCCCTCCACAAATTATACCACAATTAAATACAGTGAAAGCAGGGGTTGTACTGTGGGCAAGGGACATACAAAGCAACAAAGAAATAATCTTATAAATGCATTAGAAACAAATGCTTGAAAGAAAAAAAACATTTAAATATAAACCTTAGGGTTCATTTTCCTAACATCACCTTATCTAACCTTTTCTGCTTGACTCATATATATACTAAATATTGCAAATAAGGGAAACCATGGGACCTAAGTTTCTTTGGGCTTGGCTTACTTCACTTAATATGATTTTTTCCAAGTCTTTCCATTTCCTAACAAATGAGGCAATGTCATTCTTTCTGATGGAGGCATAGAATTCCATGGTGTATATATACATCATTTTCTTGATCCATTAATCTACTGAGGGGGATCTGGGTTGGTTCCATATCTTAGCTATGGTAAATAATGCTGTAATAAACATAGTTGTGCTGGTAGTTTTAGTGTGGTCTTGTTTGTAAACATTTGGGTAAATGCCCAAAAGTGGGATTCGTGGGTCATAGGGGTGATCTATGTGGAGTCTTTTGAAGAACCTCCATACTACTTTCCAAAGTGGTTGAACAAGTTTACACTCCCACCAACAATGAAGTAAGGTTCCTTTCTGTCCACATCCCCTCCAGCATCTGTTGTTATTAGAGTTCTTGATTTTTGCCATTCTAACGGTTGAGGTAGTATCTTAATGTTGTTTTGATTTGCAACTCTACTACTATCTCTTGCAAGCAAGGAAGGGGTATCTTTTTTTCATGTTTGTTTTTTGTTTTTTATCTTGGTTGAGGGGCTTGAACTCAGGGCTTGGTTACTGTCCCTGATGTCTAATTTTCCTCAAGGCCAGTGCTCTACCATTTGAGCCATAATGCCACTTCCAGTTAGAGATTGGAGATGAGTTTCTGGCGGGACTTTCCTGCCTGGCTGGGAAATGAGATCCTCTGGATCTCAGCCTCCTGAGTGGCCAGGATGACATGTGTGAGATGACAGGTGTGAGCCACCGGCTCATGGTTTAAGGTGTCTGAAGGACTAGACACCTTAAGCCAAAAATGGCAAAAACTCCCATTCTCTTCGATTGGAAAGATTAACATTGTGAAAATGGCAATATTTCCCAAGGCTATCTACAAAGTCAATGTGATACCTATCAAAATTCCAACCTCATTCTTCAAGGAAATAGAAGAGGCAATCCAAAATTTCATATGGAACAATAAAACACCCCGAATAGCAAAAACGCTCCTCAACGGAAAAAACCCTGCTGGAAGAATATCAATACCAAATTTCAAACTCTACTATAAAGCAATAGTAATCAAAAGAGCATGGTACTGGCACAAGAACAGACCTCAGGACCAATGGAATAGAATTGAAAACCCAGAAATGAACCTAAAGAAGTATAGCTATCTAATCTTTGATAAGGGAGCTAAAAAAAAATAGAATGGAAGAAAGACAGCCTCTTCAGTAAATAGTGCTGGCAAAATTGGTTAACTACTTGTAGAAAACTAAAGCTAGATCCTTATATATCACCCTGCACCAGAATCAACTCCAAATGGATCAAAGACCTCGGAGTCAAAGCAGACTCTCGGAAAATATTACAGGATGGAATAGGAGAAACCCTAGGTCTCCTTGGCGCAGGCCAAAATGTTCTTAATAGAGACCCAGAAACACAACAAATCAAAGAAAGGTTGGAGAAATGGGATTGCATGAAGTTGCAGAGCTTTTGCACGGCAAAGGACATAGCTAGCAAGACCAATAGAAAGCCTACGGATTGGGAGAAGATCTTCACTTAGCCATACAATGGACAAGTGTCTCATATCTAAAATATACTTGGAACTCAAAAAATTAGATCCCCCAACAACAAATCCTCAAAGAAACAACTGTCCAATAAATAAGTGGGATAAAGACTTAAAGAGAAACTTTTCTGAAGCAGAAAGTAGTATGGCCAATAGACACATGAAGAAATGCTCAACCTCCCTAGCCATAAAAGGAGTACATTTCTTATCAAGCATTGTAGCCTCCTCTGCAGCCAACTTCTTATACCAAGGGAAAAACCCAACTCATCAAGACACAAACCAAATGTAACCCTACACTTCAGACTTTGTCACCAGCATCCGAAACCATTCTTCCAAGGGTGGAGAGCATATAATTGACACTACCATTCCACCCCAGATCCCATTCACCCACTCCCTGCCTGCCATAGCCATAACCTCTGGAGTTCTTGGTAAGACACCACCCACCCTGCTTTGGCTTCACACTGGGGTAAATCTGGGGACTTATTAGAAATGTTTGTACTGTGAGGTCAACATCTGGTTCTCACAACCAGAGAAACCCTACTACTTCACCCTCTCTTGCAAGCAAGGAAGGGGTGTCTTTCTTTCTTGTTCGGTTTCTGAATTTTTTGTTTTTTGGTTGAGGGGCTTGAACTCAGGGCTTGGGTACTGTCCCTGATGTCTAATTTTCCTCAAGGCCAGTGCTCTAACACTTGAGCCACAGTGCCACTTCGGGTTGGAGATTGGACATGAGGCTCTGTAGGGACTTTCCTGCCTGGCTGAGAAATGAGATCCTCTGGATCTCAGCCTCCCGAGTGGGCAGGATGACAGGTGTGAGATGATAGGTATGAGATGACAAGTGTGAGCCACTGGCTCATGGCTTAAGGTGTCTAGTGCTTCAGAATTTCCACCTAGTCCTTCTCTAGACACTACCACCTAGACACCCCTCTACCTCCTTCAGGGAAAGCAAAGGGAGGCTAGAATCTGGGTGGGGTCATGGGGATTAAAGGGCCCACTCCACATCAGTAACCCCCTCGAAGCTCCCATCTGCCTCCTCTGGATTGCCTGGTCTTCCAGGGTGGATCAGACCCACAAGGAGTTCTGGGGCCTACCCTATGTCCCCCTGCCCCACCCAACCGATACCTGAGGACTTCTTGGGCCAGCTGCTCCATGTCACGGTGGAAGACGTTGGGAGGGTTGCTGATAACCGGGCCCAGGGGTGCGCAGGGCAGAAGGAGTGTCCAGCTCCCCTCTGTCAAAGGAGACACAAAGCACGGATGGATCTACTAAGAGATTCAGTGCATCTACCTGTCACAAAGGTCCCTGGGAGAAGTGTTTTATGGTGACAGCCCTGGGGCCTGACCTCAGGGCCCGGAACTGTCCCTGACTTTCTGTGTCTACAGGGGAGTGCCGTTTCACCTGAGCCATGGTGCCACTTCCAGCTTTTACTGTGTATGCAGGACCTATGAATCGAACCCATGCTTTCCTGTGTGCTAGGCAGCTCTACCTCTAGGATGCAATCCCAGCCCTGGATAGCTGTTCTTCTGTGATCCCTCGGGCCTGTCTTGGGACAGTCTCGCACATCTATACCAAGTCTCTCACCAGCAGCCCTGGCTGGAAATGAACACGCTCTGCTATGTTGCCCATCATCTGTAGCACCTTTGTTCTCTGTGCTTCCTACAGATCCTCCTTGTTAAGCGAGACCCCTTTTCAAGTGCTGGCTCCAAGAAGCCCTTTCTGATCACCTTGGAAAAGCTGGAGCCTCTCCGCTGTGCAGGCTGCCAGCCTTGTCAGACTCTGCCCTCCAGCCAGTGTGTGTTGAGAATGCATGAAGGGGAAGGCCTGGATTCCACCACCGGATTTGTGAAGGCCCTGATACACCACCCAGGGGCAGGTGTTGTATCACACTCCGTGAGAGGGGCCTCGAGGACTGGGCAATCTGTGGGCAACATGACAGGGCCATTTCTTTTTGTGGACTTGAACTGAGGATCTGGGAGCTGTTTCTCTGAGTTTTATTGCTCAGGGCTGGTGCTCTACCACTTGAGCCACAGCTCCACTTCTGGCTTTTTGTTGGTTCCATGGAGAGAAGTGTCTCTCTGGCTTTCCAGCTTATGGCTGGCTTTGATCCTTGATCCTCAGATCTCTGCATCCCACGTCGCCAGGATGTCAGGCTTGACCCTGAGCCAGAGGTGACTGGCACCAAAGGCTTTTTGGTTTTTGTTTGCTTCCGTTAATCTCCAGTGAACTAGCAAAAGCAAGTTAAAATATTCAGTTACAGGGGATCAAATTCCTCCCCAAGTCGGTCAATCCACGGAGATAAAATGTCTTTGGAAAAGGCTAGTCTGAGTTGGCTTAGGGATGTTTGTGTGTGTATGTGTATGGGTGTTGGGGATACCTACCCTCATCTATGTGGTGCCTCCTCCTCCCAGCAGGGAGTGCATCCAGGATTCTGACCCCAAGGGACGTGGATGAGGGAAGGTACCTAAGGTCACATCCAGGGGGATGATCCGAATTCTGTCCTGCACTGATAAAGCCTGGACAGATAAAGGAGAGAAGGAGAGGGTTATTGGAACATGAAAGTGAGCCCCTACCTTTGGCTACATGTACCAGCAAGAAAACTGAATACATCTTTCTTGGTAGTCAGAAAAAAGATGTACACTATTCATTTATTTTATGTTTGTGTTAGTCCTAGGGCTTGGATTCAGGGCTTGGGTGTTATCCCTTAGTTTCTTTTGTTCAAGGTTGAGGCTCTACCACTTGAGCCTCAGCACCACATCTGGCTTTTTTGTGTGTGGGTTTGGGGAGGGAGGTGGTTAATAAGAGATAAGAATCTCCTGGACTTTCCTGCCCGGGCTGCTCTGAGTCACACCCATCAGATCTCAGCCTCCCAAAGAGCCAGAATGATGGGTGGGAGCCATGAGCTCCTGACTGCCACCATCCATTTATAATCCCTTAGGCCCAGAGCCAAGCCACCTATACTACACCTCCTTGTTGGGAGTAGGAAGCAGACATGAGTGGGTTTGATACTTCAACAACCTACCTATCTTTGAGCATTGTTCTGGGTCAGTCTGATGGAGGCTTCGTCCTTATCCACAGCAATGACATGGCTCTGTCACAAGAACAAATGTCCCCCCGGGAGGCGTCAGGTCTGTGGTCTTTCCTCTGAACCCCGCCACCCTAACCAAAATGACACTCCCCAGCAAAACTTAGTAAACACAGAGTGTTTTTATTGTCTTATACCCAGGGTCTTGTCAGATACGTGGGGGTATAGGTCAGAGCCCGGAATTGTGCTGGCAGGGGGACAAGGCGACACCTTCTCATCCACTTTCCTTCAACGGTGTAGCTGAGGGATGTGGGGAAGGACTTATGGGATAGACAATGAATAACCATCACGGTCTAGCCAGGGCACAGAGGGGCTTACCTCAAGGGGCTGGTTCAACAGGCTGGGCAAAACAGCTCCTGACCCACAGCCCACCTCCAGAATGAGAGGGCCACCTTGGGTTCCAGCCACATGGGAATGCTGGGCCACCTCCTCCAGCATTCTACCAATTCCTGTGAGAGAGAAAGAGAGAGGGAGAGAAAAGAGACAGAGAGGGAGAGAGAGAGAGACAGAGGTCCAGAACTACACTTAATTCAGGTGCTGGTGGCTCAGACCTATAATCCTACTTACACAAGAGGCTGAGATGTGAAGATGGTGGTTCATAGCTGGCTCCAGAGGAATGTCTGTGAGACTCTTATCCTCAAAGAACCAACAGAAAACCGGAAGTGATGCTGTGGCTCAGGGGGTAGAGTACTAGCCTTGTTCTGAGGAGCTCAGGGATAGCATCCAGGCCCAGAATTCAATCCCCACAAATGACAAGAAGTGGACTTCCCACGACAAGAAGGGACTGAATAACACACAGGGTCCTATAAGCATGGCAGAGAAATCAGGCCAAGATTCCTGTCAGCTGGGGTCATGAGTAGGTCACCTGGCTTCTCCATGATTCATTTTCCCCAGCTGGAAAAATGAATAGAGTGAAAAATCCCTTCCGCATGGGGACAGGGTAATGATGAAAGGCAGCCATGTTTTGTTTCATAATCCCACACCTGTTGCTTGATTAATAACAGACCCCATCTGAGCCCTTTCCCGGCAACTTCCTGTCATATGCTCACAGAATTGTTGAGAACTATATCTGACACCTGCTCCCTCTGTGCCTGGCCCTGCTCCAGAGATCCCTCTGCATTAGTCCCTGATTTACTCACAACTGTCCCATGAGGAGACTGGGGTCCGGTGGTCGACATCCAACCCAGAGCTTCACCTGTGAAGTAAGAGTTTGGGACAATCCGTCTAAAATGATGACTGAGCAGGGCACAAAATGTCTACCGCCACCACTACCTCCCCCCCCACACACACATACACACAAACACACCTCCACCATCCTTTGCAGGCAAAGATGTTTTACTTTCTTTCTTTTTGTTGTTTGTGGGGCTTGAACTCTGGGCCTGGGTTCTATCCCTGAGCTCTTCAGCTCAAGTCCAGCACTATACTACTTGAGCCACAGCACCCATTCCAGTTTTCTGGTGCTTTATTGGAGAGAAGAGCCTGAGGGTCTTTCCTGCCCAAGCTGGCTTTTACCCATGATCCTAAGATTCAGCTCCTGAGTACTTAGGATGAGAGCCATGAGCCACTGGCACCCGGCCAAAGAGGCTTTTCGATGGCTATCATCCTATCCCCTCAGAAGACTGAGATCTGAGGACTGCACTTGGATGCAACCCTTGGCAGCAAAGTCATTGAAAACTCTTATCTCCAATTAAACACCCAAAAACGTTGCAAGTGGAGCTGTGGCTCAAATGGTAGAGTGCTAGCTTTGAGCATGAAACCAGGGATGGGACCCAGGCCCTAGTTTTAAGCTTTTTCTAGCATAGACCCACCCAAGAAAAGGAAGCAGGTGAGCACACGGGAGCTCAAAGCTCACACATAATACTCAAGACTCACAGAATAAACCCCATCCTGCTCTGATTCTCTAGATTCTATGTCCTAGATCATGGCAGGCTGAGATGGGACTGACCATGCACCAAGTCAGGACATTCAAGTACAATCTCATACTGAGGATCCCATGACCTCATCAAGGACTCAAGATCTCTCACTGTCCTGCCTTGACATTGGGCAGTCAGGTGAGATCTAGTTATCCAAACAAAGGATATGGGAATGAATGAATTTCTCAGCCAAGGGATGCAGACTGGAGGGCTCTAGGTCCCTCTCTCTCAGGGAGGAGAAAGGGGCTCATCCGTCTCAGGAATGTTCCTGGGTTGTGAGTATCCTCAAAGAAACAACCTTGCTCCCACCCCAGTGCCTCCTGATTTCCCACTAGCCTCAACCTTCAGTCGGCCCCTCCCTCATCTGCCATCTAGACTAAAGGGTGAGCCAGCAAAGAGACCCACCTCTACCTCTGAGAATGGCAGTCAGGGGGCCCTAGAATCCCCTAGAGGAATCTGGGGGCAACACGGGTCTGACTCTCGCCCTCATTCCCTGGGTGTCCTGTTCCAGTGGCACGCTTACCTCTGTCTCTGGTCGAGGAATGAACACTAGGGGTGTCATCTTCAGATTGAGCCAGCAAAAGTGCCAGTGCCCATGGATGTACTGCACAGGCATCCTGCAGTAGACGACAGCCAGGTTTTCAATGGTGAACCCAGAGTGCCAGGACTTTTAATAGCCATGTGGCTGGGTCGAAGATTCTATCACTGATGGTCTAGGTTGTCAGTTGAGGTCATGGCTCCAATGGCCTGATCTGGATCTGGGATTGTCCTCCCTCTTCATCTTCCTGCTAATCCTTTGCCACCCCCCTCTGGACACTCCCTCAGCCTATACCTCCCTAGCCCTTGGACAGTTTCTTCTTATCTGACCAGAAAATAAACTCCGTGAGCCAGGGGAAATTGAAACTCTGTGACCCACCCTGAGCCCTAGGGTCTACCCGAGGCTGTTTCCCTCCGCAGTCGGCGACCACTCAGATTTGTATGTCATGAAGTTGCTGATGTCATGAATGGGTCAGTGGCTTGGTCCTACACAATAGCTTTAGGCTCTGGAACTTTCCCCACAGATATTGTGAATGGTTGGCTCCCTTGATCTAGGGACTCCATACCAAGGCTTGCATGCTTCCTTCTTCCTTTCTTTCCTCCTTTTCTCCCTCCATCCTTCCCTCCTCTCTTTCTCTTTCCTTTCTTTGTGTCACTCCTGGGCATGAACTCAGAGCCTGGGTGCTGTCCCTGAGCCTTTTTACTCAAGGCCAACAGTCTACAGCTTGAGCTGCTAATCCACTTCTGGCATTTTCTTTTTGGTAGACAGTTGGAGATAAAGAGTCTCAAGCCTCCTAAGTAGCTAGGATGACAGGTGTGAGGCACCAGCATCCAGCTCAAACCAAGATTTCTTCATGTGCTGTTGAACCAGCACTGGAACCTTTCATCTTGTATGACTCCAACTCTCTCTCCCCCAGGAAATGGCACACACTGTAACGTTTTGTTAGATAAATAGATGAGCATCTGTCTATGACAATACTACAGAAAAGTCCCATCCAACTCAGGTAAGCATCATGGGTGGGGGCAAAGCCTGATGTAGCTCTCCCACAGTTCTTCCTCCTCCCTCTTCCCACCCTCCTGGTGCCACCGCACTTAACTCTTTTGGTTCCAAGGACGTGAGCCATGTACTCACTGTATTCTGGGGCCTCTAGGATGCCTATCTTCTCAAAGATCTCTGTCCAGCCACTGACCAGCTGTATGGCACTCTATTCCCCACTCAGCTGTGAACAAGGTTGTCCTGAGTTGAAAGCTTGGCTCAAGGGGCCTCCTCTGCACTCCCTAGTGCCAGACTGGATGGTCCACCATATCCGGCCCCCAATTTTCATGGTGCAGAAAAGGATCCCTGAGGCATCCTGGGTCTCTGAGTCTCCCAGAGTCCAGTACAGGTCCTGGGAATTGTCTCTGCTCACAGCAATCAGGCTGCAGATGGCAAGGTCACAATCTCTGCTCCCCACAACATTCTCGAATGTAGTGATCACCCTAGAGAGAGCCGGAGGAGAATCGGCAGCTGCCAGAGAAAGGCAGTCAAGGCACGGCGTTCATATCAGGAGACCATTTGGCTCCGCAACTCTGCTTGTACTGCTTGAATATCATTGTTTGGTGGCTGAAATGGTCCTTCTCATTTGACCCATTATCCCAAGCATTAGTAGAAATTGCCAGCTTCAAGGAAAAAAACCCTGGAAAAGCTTGCATTTCAACTTGTCCCAATCAAACTTAAAGGGTTCCAAAGTCAGTGGTCCTCTTTTCCTTCCAGACAGCATACAGCAGGTTACAGAAAATGGCATTCAGAGAGCCCTAGCTAACTGCCATGTCCTGACACCAAGCAGGCTCCAGCAGGGGCAAACACTTATCTACCATTGCCCAGCTGGAAACAGCCCAGGAGGGACACAGATTGGAGTCTCCAGGACTCCAGGTTGGACTACCCACCAGTGCACTGCCCCTAGAGTGAATCCATGCCACCACTGGGGGCCCGGAGCCCCCTCCCCAGATGCCCACTTACATGGTCAATACCCTGGGTAAGATTCTCCTCTCATCCTCAGTCGTGGTGAACCATCTGCTATGTCACACCTTTTGTCACTTCCCAGACCCTCCTAGGTTCACAGCCCCTGCCCTACTACCTCCCATCTCATTTGCCACGCCGACCCCAGTAGAGTCTGCTTAGCATGGGAAACCATCTATCAGACCATGATAGGGGCCTCGAGACCTATCTCTGAGTTTTGGGACTTCACCGAAGTCTACCTCAGAGAATGGGGCTTTACAGAAACCTATCTCCAAGTTTTGGGACTTCACCGAAGTCTACCTCGGAGAATAGGGCTTCTAAGAGGCCTACTCCTGGGAAAAGGCTGGCAAAACCCCTGGAAAAGATGTGTTTCTGCCTATCTTTTCCTCATAAGAGTGCCTATTAATCTTTTACTGTTTCTACTGCTCATTGTACTTACTCATTGTCAACGTTCCCTTATTCAAAGCTCTTAAGAGTGTTTGACGACTCCAATATCTGATGAGTGTCTTAAAAATATGACCAACTCACCAGAGTTAAGTGCTACCCTGAAACCCCTCTTATGGAGGCTAGTAGACAAGCCATAAGCAAATATAAAAGTATTGGGGGTTTCACAAAGTCACTTCAGCAGAAGGAATTGTAAGAAATTTACAAGAAGCTGTAGGCTCAGCTAGAACAGAAAGAATGTATGGCAATTGCTGAGATAACTACTTAGGAGAAAGAACTTCCTCATTTACTAAGAGACTTGCCAAATCTAAGTCTCCTTGGTGTTTACTATTAAAGAAGAAACAGGAAAGATCTTAATGGGACAGTTAAGGCCTCTATAGAAAAAAGTAGTGGTTAATTGGTGACAATCATTGAAACCCATTGTATTTCTTAAAAATAGAGGTAAAGCCGGAAACAAGTGCCTATCAGGCGACCAGTTGGTGACCACCCAAGGATGAAGCCCTGCAGCAAGGTTGTGTAACCTTTTGCCCTTTCAGGCGACCAGCTGGTGACTGCCCAAGAATGAAGCCCTGCAGCAAGATTATGTAACCTTTTGCCCTTTCTTATGGAGACTTTTTGCTATAAAAGTTTGTTAACCTCTGCATTAAATCGCACTCAGCACTCAGCATCCACTCCTAATGTGTGTGAGTTGTCTGTTTGCCATCTCCCCATCCTATTCCAGGTTCCTCCCCTAGGTATCCTCTGTCTTCCCGACAGAACCCGGTCCGCGGCACTCATTCCCTATTTATGTTTGGCAGACTCATTCCCAACCTTGAATTAGCTCCAACTATACACACCAGAGCAGACTGTCTGGCTGGAAGAGTGCGGCTGTGATCACAGTAGCCTCATGAGCCTTCTGGCTAAAGACAGAAGGGCAGGTGTCCACTCTGGTCTGCGGTTCACACAGGCCTCCTAGAAGAGACCCAGGCAGGTCCAGCAGCTACTGTGGGCTGCAGAAAAGGGGAAGAAAGAGGTGGAAAGGAACATCTACTGAGACCTTCTCTAAAGGAGCCATGAAACGGTGAAAGAGAAAACAAAAATTATGGCTGGGCTCATACTGGACATTAATTGAAAAAGAATAACAAATACACACATACACACAAATAAAATGCTTTTGCTCTTTTTAGACAAGGTGACTGTACAATGAGAAAGATGATCTCTCTCTCTCTTTCTCTCTCTCTCTCTCTCTCTCTCTCTCTCTCTCTCTCTCTCTCTCTCGCACACACACACACACACACACACACACACATACACAGATTCAGAGCAGTGTCTCTCCTGAGTTTGTTGGTTTCTCACCTGGGCAATGTACTAGCTGGAGCACAGGGGTTCCCTTGTCAGAACCAAGGGATCTCACCCAAGGGGAACAATGCAGAAGGGCCAGACCCTTCCCATTGGTAACAACAAGCCTTGACTCCCCATTCACCAAAACCCTAGACCAGGATGCTGGGTGAAGGAGTTCCGAGACACGTGGCTTCTCAGAGCCTGGACAGAAAACAAAGCAGGTGCCTCCAGAAAGGTGTCTGACCTGGGGTGGGGGCATTGTTGGGGACTTTGATGGGGTCCTAAAGGCTATATACATGGATGGACTCCCTACTTCCCTCCTACATACTTCTGGGCAACGTGGCAAATTCTTGGTGAGGACTAGGAGACTAGATGGACTGGTAGCACTAGCAGAAGCTGGCAGAACTGGGAAATGTGATCACCCAGTCAGAACTGTTGACAGCTGGGGTTGGGGGTATAGGCCGGTTATATGTGTGTCAGAGGGGGTGTGTTTTTCTCCCAAATACCCACCTTCTATCTGACCCCAGTGCCCTCACCTCTGTAGTGGGCTCTTCTGGGAATGACCTCAGGTGAAAGGGTGACTGAGCACAGAAGACAAGGGCTCACACAACAACGGGTTCTATCTTCTGCATCCAACAACTCCTGCCCAGCAAAAGGGAAAAGAACCGAGAAGGTAGGTGTGGAGGTGCAGCTCCCCACTTCTGACTAAAGCCACCAGGTTCCCACCAGGGAGAGGAAGGGTGCAGATGCACAGCTGTGTGGTTCCCACTGCTCCAGGCCAGGGGTTCTGTGGTGCCCTCTCCTCCCCATCCCTGCAGCTCCCCTTTTCCTGGAACACTGTCCACTAGGGATGAGGGTGAGATCTCCAGGTGGACACCCACCTCCACCCCCCACCTCTGGGGTGCATTTGTGGCAGAGCCAGGACAGACTGTGGGGCACGGGGGAGGCGCAGGCAGGGCAGGATGGGGAGGCAAGAGGCAAGGGTCCGGGTCTGCGAGGGAGGGGAAGAAGGGTAGAGTGGGGGACGGGGTTTACAGGGGGGGTTGTGGAGTGCGGGAGCTAAGGTCAGCCACTCACGTGTGCTGCTGGAAGAAGCTGTAGGCTGCAACTCCGCGTGGCGCCAGGAGTCTGAGAACCAAGGGCTGGAACCACGTCAGGGCCACCAGTAGGCCAGGGGCGCAACATCTCCGCCAGGTGACTGCTAGAGGCTCCACGGGTCCCAGCCAGCAGCGCCATGTTTGAAACCCAGCGCGGGCGCGTGGTGTAGCTGTGCGCAGCCTCTGCTCCTCCTCAGCCACCACCGCAGCCTCAGCAGCCTCCTAACCTGTGGCTGCCGCCGCCTCAGCAGCCACTGCCTCTGCCGTGCTCCCCAAACTGGGACCTCATACTCTGGGCCACCATGGCTGGGCGCCTCCGAGGGGCTGCGTGTGGCGATGTGCCTGCCGTGCAGCTCCGCATGCTCTGCGCTCCCGGCCAGGACCCACACTATGATCGGAGCAGCCGCCAGCCACTGAAGCCGTTTCCACGCGTGCTAGTGCTCATGCTCGCTCTTCTCCCAGCTCTCTCTCTGCCCCACACTCCTTTCCTGGGCCACCCACCCCTGCTGCACACACACCGCTGCCCCTGGAGCTCCTGGCCATTGCTGCCACCAAAGTGTGCTCCTGGGCCCCGCCCCCTCCTCCCCTGGGACCCACCCCCCACCCCTGGCCACAATTGCAGCACTGACTGGGCCCTGAGGCTTCTAGACCATGGCAATTGCAGCCTTACCTCAGCTCAACACCACCCCCACCCCCAGTACCAGCCCAGGGGATTGAATCTCCCCTCAGCCCCACCGCTGGAGGAGACTCTCCTCCATCCCCCTCCACTCCACACACCAAGCAGTTGCATGGTGACACTCCTGTGTGTATGTGTGTTTGTGTTTGTGTCTGTGTGATTGTTGGGGATAACCACCTCTCAAGGACTCAGAACATAGCACCCTTTGGGATGACTCAGCACACAGTACACTTCCAAAATCAGCACAAAGCACCCTGTGTAAATGACTCAGCACACAGCTCCCCTTGAAGGACTCAGCATGTAGTATGCTGAGTACTCTACCCAGCACCCTTTGAAGGAGGGAGTCTATAGCCCACAGTGTAAAGGACTCAGTGAATGGCATGCTTTGAAACGCTCAGCACATAGCACTCTTTACCAGGGACTCATCACAATCTGTGTTGAAGCACGCTGTGTAAAACACCCAGTGCACAGCTTCCTTAGATAAACTCAGCACACAGAACAATTTTTAAGGACTCAGCACATACCACACTGTGGAAGCTCTCAGCACACAGCACCATTTGAAGGACAGTACAGAGCACCCTATGGAAAGGACTTGGCACACAGCACTCAAAATAAACTTCATCCCTCTCTTCTCAAAGGCTCACACATAGCAGGACCCTTTAGGATGCATTAGCACACCACAACTTTTGAAGGACTCAGAGTACAATACTTTGTGTAATGGACTCAGCAAAAAGCCCCCTTTAAAAAAAACCAGGATGGCCCACTCTCCTCAGGGATTCAGCACATAGCACCCTTTGGTATGACTCAGCAAACAGCATCTTTTTAAGGACTCAGCATATAACTCTCATGAGGGAAGGACCCAGTAAATAACGCCCTGTGAAGGACTCAGTACATAGCTGTATGTCACAAGTTCAGCTGTCATTAGAATTAGGGTGCTTTCTTCAGTATCACCATTCTTCAGAAACACTTCACAAATCCTACCAGTTCACATTTAGACAAGCTGTGTTTTATGAGGGAAGTCAGCTGGGGGTCTTGAACTCAAAGCTTGGGGGGCCTGTCCCTGAGCTCTTTGGTTCAATGCTAGAGCTCTAACACTTGGAGGCACAGATCCAATTTTGTTTTTTGGGGTTGTTCTTTGACAGGTCTTATGGTGATAAGTAAGGCCAAGTTAGGGTATCCGTGGGCAAAGGCTCTTAGCTCAGCCTGGAGCTGACCTCTCCCTTCCCTGTTGCCCTGGAAAGCTGGGCCTCCTGGAGCTCTCTTGGCCTAGGGTGGAACAGACCTGCTCTGGCATCAGCAATCTGGGTAAGCAAAAGTCAGCTTGGCCCTAGTAACTTGCCCAAATTGAACTCTAGAGGATAATGGCATGAGACCGCATGTTCCGTGTGTGGCCACTAGGGGGCAGGAGTGGCCCACAATAGGGATTGTACTTGAGACTTGTGTTTACTCTTGCTTCCCAAAGCCACCCTGGACAGAAAAGTCCTTGAGACTCTTACCTACAATTAACCATCGAAAAGGAAGTGGGGCTGCACACACACACACACACACACACACACACACACACACACACACACACACCACATGAATGCAAAATCAGAGATTTCTACACTGCAGTCTTTGGGTATTCTCTACTTTTTCCCCCACTAAGCCTGGTGGCTGCTGGCCCAGGTGTTTGGTGCATACAACATCACCTGGCATCTTCAATTTTGGAGGAACAGAATGGCTAGAAGGTCAACCTTCTCCCATCCCGGCTCCTTGATTGGGTCATCGTCTATCCAGACCCTTTGGGGCTCCTTTACAGACTCGCCAAGAGGCCTTCAAAAGGCATCACATACTGGGCACTGGTGGCTCATGCCTGTCATTCTAGCTACGCAGGAAGCTGAGATCTGGAGGATCATGGTGCCAAGCCAGTCTGGGCAGGAAAGTGTATGAGACTCTTATCGATCAACCATCAGAAAACAAAAATGGCATTGTGGCTCAAGTGGTAGAGTGCCAGCCTTGAGAAAAAGAGCTCAGGGACAGCCTTCACGACCAACAACAACACGGAGAGGCATTGCATGATGTCCTTGGGATTGGCATGGGCCAAATATAATTGGAATTAATTATAATTGGAATTAATCAAGTCCTCCAAGACAAAGCAGTACCTCCTTTAGTCCTGTGCTCCTCCATCTCGTCTCACCCCCTGGCCTTGTCCGTGCTTTGGGTCAGCATGGGTCTGGCTGGATGGGAGGGCTCCAAGGAAGATCCCAGAGCAATCACTCCACCTCCTTCTACCCTGCTCACCCTGATGCTTCTGCTCTTTGCCATAGACCTTCTTCCTGGAATCTATCCATGAGGTTTTCACCACCATCATAGTGGTGAGTGGTGGGTGTGGCCTAACTAGGGGCAGTCAGAGGTGGAAGTAGGTCTGGGACTAGGAGCTTCCACTTTGCGTGTGGGCTGAGGCCTGGGCTGACTTTTATTTCATCCTGAGCCTTGCAGTGGTAGGGAGACAGTTTAGACTTTACATTGAGTCAGGTAAGATCAGAATCTGGAGGACCACTTGTGTGGGGAAGGATGTGGGACTCAGGGGGCCACTGTTGTTGGTATTTTCTTGGGACTCCCCTCTCCCTCTCTCATCCCTCAATGTTAGAAGAAAAGCTTCAACTCAGGGTGTGGGAAGAGGGGGCAGGGGAATATTTTGGGGTGAACCAGACTTGTGCTTCATATTCATCCTAGCCCCTACTTCCTATTTATCTGAGGAATGGCCATATGGGTTTGGGAGGGGGAAAAATCATCCTAGCTGAGAATGTGGCTCAGTGGTAGAGTGTTTGCCTAGCATGCCAGAAGTCACCAATGGGCCACCAATAGACCATTAGATGTCCCTTCAGTTTGGGCCCACTCCCTTCAGCCTCTGCCCTACCCTACCCCCAGTTTAACCTTCCCGTTGCCCGGCAGATGGAGGCCTGAGAGAAAGCCATTTAGTCACCTACTTCTGGTGGCTGCCAACGCTTTTGAGAGTCAGTATGTCACATAGAGAGTCATCATCTGCATCAGTCTACCGGAGAATGTGAGAAAGCACTCCTCCCCTGAGCCTGGGAGCTGTGGGCAGATCTGGATGTGGGGCATCTGGGGCAGGACCTGCTCCTTGGGGGAGTCGACTATGGGGTCGGGAACCCTGACCTCTCCTCTGGCAGTTTCCATGCTGTCTTCAAGTTGCTTCTGAAGCAGTGTTGGGGAGGGGGATGGGAGGCTCAGCCTGTGTTGGCATCTGGAAACTGCTGTCTGTGCTTTCCCTTTCTAGGAGTGACAGCAGCTCCGCAACACTCTCCTCTTCTCGATCTTCTCCTGAGACAGCCAGTGCAGGCACTGGGCGTTTTCACAACATAGCTCATTCAGGACCAACATCTGCTCTTTACACACTATGAGGGACTCCTTGCTAGTTTGGATGTGTGCCAACAGCTGGCTGCATCAATGGTGGAGCTCACCTGCTGGACTCTGGAAGTCCACCTCATCAGGCAGGTCATGGATGAGGGTCTGTGGCTCCAGCTCAGTCTGGCCCTGAGCTGCTGGGTTGGCCAAGGGGTGCCTGAAGCTAGCCCACCATTCTTGGGTCAGGAGTTTCCCCCTGTGGATCTCATCCTCCAAGAGCACTCTCAGACCCATATCACTCTTGGTCTGGGGAACATCTCCATCCTGTGTGATGGTCACATGGGGTGGGGGGGATTCACCTCCTTACCTTTTGCTTCTCCAGGGCTCATGCCTTCCCCTTCCCCAGGGAAAGCCAGGAAGCTCAGCTGGGCTTGCAGGCATTCCTCCTGTGATCTGGTGGCTTCCAGGCACTTGAGAGTGTCCTGCCACTTCGGGGACACCACCTGGTCCTTCCAGTTTGTTAAGCCCTTCACTTGCTTCAGCTGCTCCAGCAGCTGGATCTGCCTCTCTAAGTGCTGCTGCAGGGCCTCCTTCTCAGAACACAGTCGCTCATTGGAGACAATGTGCCATTCACAGGAGGTTCTGAACTCCTGCACTGGCCCAGGGACTGCTCCTGTTGCTCCTGAGCTGCTTGGCTCTCTCTCGCTCAGCCACCACTATCCATTTCTCTATCTTCTTCTCTGAGCAGTCCTACTGCTCCCACAGATGTTTCTTCATCTGCTGCTCTGCTCTGAGTCCAGGATGCTGGCGAGCTCCTCCTTCTCACTGCTCACCCTGTGGAGATCGTTCCACAGCAGGGCCAGCTTTTCCTCCGGTTGTCTATCCCACACACATGCACATCGTGGGGTCTCAGGGGTCTCCTGCTGATCCTAGGCTTTCTCCTCCAGTCTCTGCAGTTGCTCCTGCTGATCCACGTTGTGAAGACGGAGACTGGTTTTCCTCCAGGTTATTCAACTCCATCTTCAGTACCTAATGCCCTCCAGCGCTTGGAACTTGCATATTCTCTTCTTCATGTTGCTCCTCTGTATCTACAGCACGTCCACCTTCTCCTGCAACTGTGTGTTCACTTGCTCCAGGTCATCAGAGTTTCTGGTATTTTCCTCGAGCTGAAGGATCACATCATTCAGCTGTTTGAGGAACATTTTGGTCTTCTCCTTTGAAGCAGTGACCAGAGAAGCCACTATCTCCAGCTCTGCCAAACGCCACTCTGTAGCTTGTAGGCAGCTGGTGAGAGCTTCATGCTCCCTTTCTCTGTCATCAGTGGTCTGCTGCACTTGGGCCAGTGCACATTGTAAATCGCTTTCTGCCAAAACCAACCGCTGTATGGGTACCTTTTGGATCTCTACCTCCATTTTTGTTGCTGCATGTATCTGGGCTATCTTCTCCCTCTCTTACTCCCATTGACCCTGCGGGTCTGTCTTTCCCAGCTTCAGTGGTTGGATCTTGGCAAAGAGTGCCTGGTTTCTTCTTTTCTCTGGTACAGGGTGGGCACCACATGCAGGTAGCACCTCTGTGGATCCTTGGTGGGATTGGGACCCTTGACACTCTGGACCCTGGTGGCTGTGACTGTGTCCAAAGGCAGGGTAGGCCCATGGTCGACATCACCTTTGGCCGGACTCTCCATTCAATCTGGGTCCCCAGTGGTGTTTATCTTGGGGATCCCTCCCTTTTTCGTGTTCTTTGTTTTCTTGAATGTTTCAGGTCTGTCGGGAGGATACTGCTGGTGTTCTTGTGGCAGTTTCTTGCCCACAGTTCTCTCATTGATTCTTATTGTTTCAGACATCTGAGCAATGGGACGGGAAAGTTGGGCTGGCCACATTCCCAGGCTCTAGGAAATCCTCTATTCTCCCACTCACCGACTAGGACATCATTTCCTACTCTACCTCAAAGTCACCTGGAGTCTCTTGCTCACCACTCAGCCACCTCTACCTTCCTCAACTGCTGGTAGTGGTGTCAACCAACAGAGGGAATCCAGGTGTAACTGGGAAGCATGGAATGTGGGCATGGCCACTATTCTTGTATCCCATTGGGCAAAAAGAACCATGAAAGAATGGGGGTGTGCCTGGAATCCTGTGATGCAGACAGAATGGACAGAGTCAAGATGACAGCAGCCCCTTCACCAGGAAACTCTGTCCAATCCAGTTGGGGACAAGAGTGAGACCTGCTTTAGCCAGATGGCTGCACAGATTGTTGTTTATGTCTGTTTGTTGCCAAACCTGGACCTTGAACTCAGGATCTGAGCACAGTCCATGAGCTGTTCTTGCTCAAGATTAGCCCTCTATCACTGGAGCCACACAGCTCTACTTTTGCATTGTTGGCATTGAGGTTGGACAGGGGTCTTAAGGATTTTACTTCCTAGGGTGACTTTGACCATGATCCTCCTATCACAGCCTTGTAAGTATCAAGGAGGACTGCTGAGAGCCACTGGTGCCTGGCTAATCATTGGTCGGGATTATGGCTTCTTCAGTAGCCTTCAAGCCTTCATCAATGCAAGGTGAAGTATCCTTTGGAGCCAGATCACTCAGACCCAGATGGCCATAGTGCAAAGGAAGAAAATGTAAAAACGCCATCACACCACTTTTTTTCTGTGCATTCCCCCCCCCCCCTGCACAAGGCCTGAAGTTCTAGGATCCCAGGATAGGCTGTGTTTTCAGCGGCTGCACCCCAGCCTATGGTGATGAAAGCTGAGGCACTGTTGCCATGACCTGAGTTCAAGACCGTGCTTGGCAAAAAAAAAAAAAAAAAAAAAATAGGGTCCCTGGCTTGCAATTCACGCCTTTTCTCCTACCTTTGAATTTGAACTTAAGGCCTGGGTAACTGTGAAGCATGGTGGATGAAGGGGAAGCTCACCATGCTTGAAGACAAGAAAATAAGGCTGGTCCCTAGGCCTGAATTCAAGTCCCAGCCCTGGAAACCTTCTATTTATATACATTGTAAAGGTATGATTTGTACTTACGTATAAATGTTGAGTCCATGTCCTGTTTGTTGTAGTTATTTATTGCATTTTTGTTTTATTCATTTATTTTCCCTTTTTTTTTTTTTTTTGGTCGGTCGTGGGGCTTGAACTCTGGGCCTGGGCTCTCTCCCTCAGCTCTTCAGCTCAAGGAGAGCGCTCTACCACTTGAGCTACAGCGCCACTTCCGGTTTTCTGGTGGTTTATTGGAGATAGGAGTCTCACGGTCTCTCCTGCCCGGGTTGGCTTTGAACCGAGATCCTCAGATCTCAGTCTCCTGAGTAGCTAGGATTACACTCATGAGCCACCAGCGCACGGCTTGTTTTCCTTTTTTTATTGTGAATATATTGTACAGAGGGGTTACAATTACATGGGCAAGATAATGAGTACATTTCTTATCAAGCATTGTAGCCTCCTCCTTTGTTTCCCCTTCCCATCCCTTCCCATCCTCCCCTCCGCCTGCACCCAATCCTCCCCACTTGCCCCTGCCACCCTGCACCAAAGTTGTAAAGTTCGTTATTGACAAAATAACTTGTACACCTCATTGTTGCAATGGGTCCACATGTATCCCTATTTAAATGAATTGTTTTTCCCCTTCCCCTCCACAAATTATACTGACATCAAATACAGTGAAAGCATGGGTTATACTGTGGGGGAGGGTCATTCAAAGCAACAAAGAAATAGTCTTATAAATGTGTTAGAAACAATCGCAAGAAAGAAAAAAACATTTGAGCACATATCTTCGGATTCATTTCGCTAACTTCACCTTAACTGACCTTTTCTGCTTGACTCAGACATATACTAGATATTGCAAATAAGGGAAACCATGGGACCTATGTTTCTTTGGACCTGGCTTACTTCACATAATATAAGTTCTTCCAAGACTTTCCACTTCGAATAAATGGGGCAATGTCATTCATTCTGATGGAGGCATAGAATTCCATTGTGTATATATACCACATTTTCTTGAACCATTCATCTACTGAGGGGCATCTGGGTTGGTTCCATATCTTAACTATAGTAAATAGTGCTACAATAAACATAGTCGTGCTGGTAGCTTTAGTGTGGTCTTGTTTATAAACATTTGGGTAAATGCCCAAAAATGGGATTGCTGAGTTATAGGGGGGCTCTATGTGGAGTCTTTTGAGGAACCTCCATACTACTTTCCAAAGTGGTTGAACAAATTTACACTCCCACCAACAATGCAGTAAGGTTCCCTTCTGTCCACATCCCCTCCAGCATCTGTTATTATTACAGTTCTTGATTATAGCCATTCTAACTGGGTGAGGTGGTATCTCAATGTTGTTTTGATTTGCATTTCTTTTATGGGTAGGGAGGTTGAGCATCTCTTCATGTATCTATTGGCCATCCTTCTTTACTCTTCAGAGAAGATTCTCTTTAAGTCTTTTGCCCACTTATTTGTTGGGCAATTGTTTCTTTCAGGATTTGTTGTTGGGGGATTTAACTTCTTGAGTTCCAAGTATATTTAAGATGATGTGCTGGCACAAACACACAAACACACAAACACACACACACACACACACAAACACCAAGCCAGAGCACTTGCCAGCCCCCTGCACAAGTTCCATCTCTAGCAACTCAATATTAAAAAAAAAGAGAGAGAAGGGAAGGAAAGATTTGCTTCTGGAGGTGATATAACCAGTGCCAAATTCCAGTGGAGTTCTAAGATGTGGAACAAGATAGAGAGCCGCAGGCAGAAAGTACAACAATGCACAAAGTTCCCTGATGTGTGGTGTAGAATAGGTGGTGTGGGTGGAATGAACGTTCTGTGGCTTCAGACATATCTGGCAGGACATACAAGGCTGGGTCAAGGTTTGTACTTGAGTCACAGGGAAGGCAGAGGCTAGAGGTCCCAGAATGGGGCCCAGGGGAACATGAGCTTGGTTTTACATCATGGACCCCAGCCATTTCCTGTGGCTGGAAGCCTATTTTTCACAGCTCCTGACCCTCAGGCCTCCTTTACATGGAGGAGTCAGGGCAAATGCAGGGAAGAACACTTGCTTAAGAAAAGCTTCTAGCCCAATGCCAGTGGTGGCTCGACACCTGCAAATCCTAGCTACTCAAATGACTGAGATCAGAAGTCTTGGGTCAAAGCCAGCTCAGGTCAGGAAAGTTAGTGAGACTCTTCTTGCCGATGGACTACCAAAAGCCAGAAATGGAACTGTGGCTCAAGTGGTAGAGTGTCAGCCTTGAGGCAAAAATTAGAGAACAGAGCCCAGACCCTAATTTCCAGCCCCAGTACTGGCACATAAAAAATAAAGAAAAGCTTTCAGGAGTTCCTAGTCCACTGTGGTGAAAGTCCAAATTAGTTGGGTGCTGCTGGCTCATGCTTATCCTCCTAGCTCCTCAGGAGACTGAGATCTGAGGATCATGGTTCAAAGCCAGACTGGGCAGGAAAGTCTAAGAGACTCTGATATCCAATGAACCACAGGAAAACTGGAAGTGGTACTGTGGCTCAAGTGGTAAGCTGAAGAGCTGAAGGGACAGTTCCCAGTCCCAGAGTTCAAGGTTCACCAGACCTGCTTGAACCTCACTCTGTGGCTCTAGGTAGAGTAATTTCCAGTGGACTACTAAGGGTCTCCCAATATCTAGGTGTCCTACAAGTCTTGAAAGCAGCCTCTTTGGGAGCCTTTGCCTACAGAGTGGGCCAAAGTATCAGAGAAGGTTCTAGCCTTGGGGCGTGGAAGTCATCAGCCGGGTCATCAGAATGCCATCTGTCATGGGTGCAGTGTGGATCTGAGCAGTAAGTCAATATTTTAGACCAAGTTTCTGAGTCAGGAGGGGCAAGAGCTGCAAGATGGCACAGCAGGTAATGCCTACTCATGGGGGCAAATTTGTCAGGCACACCTTGGGTGGGTGTTGAGTTGGGCTCATGAAAGACTTGTAGGCTCAGGAATCCACAGCTGACTACCTGCTGCTTGTAGTAGTGGCTACCCCGAGTCCCAGGGCTCAGATCCCTGCTTTGATCACCAGTGTTAAGTGGCAGATGAAGGTCTGCAATCATGTACTGAGTATAAACCAGCATCTATCGTGTTCTTCCCTTGGTCCTGTACCCTATGCATGGATGGAGGTGCAGGTTCCATGGGACTTACAGTCATGGCCCAGACACCTCAGCCCAAGAAGGAGTTGGGGAGAAATAACTTATGTGTCAAGAGTTTACTATGACTATGCCTCTGGACTGCCCGCAGTTCTAGCTCAGCTCATCATTGCTACCTTCCTCTGTGTGTGTGTGAGTGTGTGTGTGTGTGTGTGTGTCCATGGGCACATCTTGGTACTAGGGCTTGAACTCAGGACCTGAGCTCTGTCCCTCACTTTTTTCATTCAAAGCTAGCAACTCTACCACTTGAGCCACAGCTTTTCTTCCAGCTTTCAGGTGGTTAATGGGAAAGGAGAGTCACACACACTTTAGAAAATTTAGCTGGTGATAAGAAATTTACTCATTATCTTGCCCATGTAATTGTAACCCCTCTGTACAGTATTTTCACACAGAAAAAAAGATCCCACTGATACTAAAAAAAAAGAAAAAAAAAAGAAAAGAAAAGGTGAGCTAGGCTGCCTCTGAATGCCAATCCTTAGATCTCAGCCTCCTGAGGAGCTAGGAATATGAGAGCATGAGATATTAACATCTGGCCACACTTTCCTTCTTGGCTAAGACAGTGTACCGCTCTCCCAGCCTAGCACCCAGCTACAGCTAACCTTTCTTCCCCTCCCCCTACTCCTCCAGGCTTCAGAGGAAT
The DNA here is from genome assembly GCF_024711535.1 of Dipodomys merriami. Classification (NCBI taxonomy): domain Eukaryota; kingdom Metazoa; phylum Chordata; class Mammalia; order Rodentia; family Heteromyidae; genus Dipodomys; species Dipodomys merriami. Next base: position 1,828,674 of record NW_027203148.1, read on the forward strand.
CCTACCCTCCCCTGAGGACATAGAAATTCGATGCTTGACAGGTTTGAGCTTTATATTCTCCACACAGTCAAGGGCTGCTGGGAGCTGATGTGGAGATCAGAGATCTAGGCCAGAGCACGGAGACAGCTGTTAGAACAGAAGACAGTATGAAGAGACATCCTTGCAGCTGGATGCCAGTGGCTCATGCCTATAATCCTAGCTACTCAAGGCTGACACATGAGGATCAATAAAGATTCAAAGCTAGCCTGGGTGGGCAGACACTTATCTCCAATGAATCACCAAAAAGCTGGGAAGCAGAGCTACTGTAGTTCAATGGTAGAGCACGAGCCTTGTGCAAACAAGCTAAAGGATACCACCTAGGCTGTGAGTACAAGCCATGGTACACACACACAAACACACACACACACACATACACACACACACACACACACACACACACACACACACACACACACACACACACTAACATCATTAACAGGTGCCAGTGGCTCATACCAGCAATCCTCGCTACTCAAGAGGCTGAGCTATTATGATGGAAGCTTGAAGCCAGCCCAGGCAGGAAAGTTCGTGAGACTCTTATCTCCATGAAACTACTAAAAAAGATGAAAGGTGAGCTGTGGTTCAAGTGGTAGAGTGTTAGATTTGAGCAAAGGAAGCTCGGTGCCTAGGGCCTGAGTTCCAGCTCTAAGAGTTGTTTTTAAAGAGACCTTTTGCCCTCCCATCCCTCCTCACGCCATAAATTCAGATGTTGATGATCCTAGATCTCACTTCTACTCCTGCCACTTCCACAGCACCACCACAAGTGGCCTGTTTCTGGCCAGCTCTGGGTTAAGACGTGAACGTACACAAGGGGAGCATACTCAGGTCAAGGCTAATGCCCCAGAACATTGAAGTATTGGCCATACCAGTGTCTCCTCCCCCAATTCCCTGGCTCTGGAATCTAAAGTCTGTGCCTCTGTATTCTGGGCATCCAGAATCCTCTCGAAGGATTTTAGAGGGCCAGCTGGGGCTGGAAAATAGACTTGCCTGAGATAAACTATGTTGACATTTCCTAGACACCAACAGACACTTCCAAGCCACCTTGGCGTCACCTCCAAATTAGCCCGGAATCCTCCTTGCTTGGGCGGCCTTCAGTCCATTATCAAGCTGGAGTTGGTGAGAGTCATTGGCAACCTCCTTCCCCCACTCACTGCCAGCCTGCTGAGAGGGACATGCAGCCAGAGGTCTAGCTGAGGAAACGGGAAGGACATCCCATGTCTGAGTTCCCCACCCAGAGACAGGCAAGACTTTATTGCACCTGGCTTGGCTGACCCAGAATCCCCTGCAGGCGGCCAAAGATTTGGACAGCTGGACTTGTGCCCCGCCCCAAAGAAAAGCTTGAACTCAGGGCTCTGGTAATTTAGGACTCATTGTAGACCCTGATAGGAGGCTAAAGGCAAGGTCGGTGTGGAGGAGGGGCACCATCAGAGGTCAGAAAGAGGCAGACAGGCACCCAGGAAGGGGACAGAGAGATGAGGAAAACACACACACACAAATATGGCACTGGTGTCTCACACCTGTCATCCTAGCTACTCAGGAGGCTGAGGTCAAAGCCAGCCAGCACAGAAATGTCTGTGAGGCTCTTATCTCCAATGAACCACCAAATAGCTAGTAATGGAGCTGCAGCTCAAGTGTTAGAGCTCTAGCTTTGAGCACAGAAGCATAGGAACTTCACCTAGTCCCTGAGTTCAAGGCCCGGGTCTTCTACATCCAAACACAGAGACACAGATACACACAGACAAAAGACACACAAACAAACAGACATATACAGTGGTAGCCTAAAGCCTCAGCAGTCCCTGAGCACCCTGAATATTCCACTCCAGATATGATGGCACTACCATCATCAGAGTCAATGTAGACAAAACTCAGAGCCTCTCACATGTCTGCAATGGTTCACAACACATCATGGCATTTCTACTGTACACACTGTTATGCAGAAAATTCAGCTATCTTTTGTTTGGTTGTAGGTTATGGGGTTTGAACTTTGGGCCAGCCAGCAGACCCTCAGCTATTCAGATGAAAGTGTGCACACTACTACTGGAGCCACAGCACCACATCCAATTTTCTGGTGGTTCATTGGAGATAAAGTCTCACAGACTTTCCTGCCCAACCTGGCTTTGAACGGTGATCCTCAGATCTCAGCCTCCTGAGTAGCTAGGATGACAGTTATGAACCACTGGCAGCACCCGGATACGCCCATCTTTTTTTTTTTTCTTCAGCTCTTTTCTTTCTTTCTTTTTTTGTTGTGAAAATACTGTACTGAAGGGTTACAATTACATGGGCAAGATAAGGAGTACATTTCTTATCAAGCATTGTCGCCTCCTCTGCAGCCACCTTCTTATACCAAGGGAAAACCCAACTCATCAAAACACAAAACACATGTAACCCTGCACTTCAGACTTGGTCACCAGCAACCAAAACCATTCTTCCACAGATGGAGAGCATATAATTGACACTACCATTCCACCCCTGCTCCCATTCACCCACTCCCTGCCTACCACAGGCCATGACCTCTGGAGTTCTTGGTAAGGCACAACCCACCCTATGGCTTCACACTGGGGTAAATCTGGGGACTTATTAGAAATGTCTGTACTGTGAGGTCAGCATCTGGTCTCACAACCACAGCAACCCTACTACTTCACCATCTCTTGCAAGCAAGGAAGGAGTGTGTTTCTTTCTTGTTAGGTTTTTTGTTTTTGTTTTTGTTTTGTTTTTTTGGTTGAGGGGCTTGAACGCAGGGCTTGGGTACTGTCCCTGATGTCTAATTTTCCTCAAGGCCAGTGCTCTACCACTTGAGCCACCGTGCCACTTCTGCTTGGAGATTGGACATGAGGCTCTGGAGGAAATTTCCTGCCTAGGCTGGAAATGAGATCCTGTGGATCTCAACCTCCCGAGTGGCCAGGATGACAGGTGTGGTATTACAAGTGTGAGCCACTGGCTCATGGCTTAAGGTATTTAGTCCTGCAAAATTTCCACCTAGTCCTTCTCTAGACACTACCACCTAGACACGCCTCTACCTCCCTCAGGGACAGCAAAGGGATGCTAGAATCTGGGTGGAGCCATGGGGATTAAAGGGCCCCCTCCACATCACTAACCCCCTCTATGCTCACATCTGCCTCCTCCAGATTTCCTGGTCTTCCTGGGCAGATCAGACCCACAAGGAGTTCTGGGGCCTGCCCTATGTCCCTGTGCCCCACCCAACCGATACCTGAGGACTTCTGGGGCCAGCTGCTCCATGTCCTGGTGGAAGACATTGGGAGGGTTGCTGACAAGCGGGCCCAGGGGTGCCCAGGTAAGAAGGACTGTCCAGCTTCCCTCTGTCAGAGGAGACACAAAGCATGGATGGATCTACTAAGAGCTTCACGACATAGCCATCCACCTGCCACAAAGGTCACTGTGAGCACTGGGAGAACTGTTTTATGGTGACAGCCCTCGGGCCTGGCCTCATGGCCCGGCATTGTCCCTGACTTGTTTTGTCTCCAGCGGAGTGCTCTTTCACCTGAGCCACCGTGCCACTTCCAGATTTTACTGTGTATGCAGGACCTAGGAATCGAACCCATGCTTTCCTATGTGCTAGGTGATCCCTCCACCTCTAAGACAAAATCCCAGCCCAAGATAGCTGTTCTTCTGTGACCCTTCAGGCCTGTCTTGGGACAGTCTCGCGCATCTATACCAAGTCTCTCACCAGCAGCCCTGGCTGGAAATGAACATGCTCTGCTATGTTGCCCATCATCTGTAGCACCTTTGCTCTTTGCGCTTCCTTCAGATCCTCCTTGTTAAGCAAGACCCCCTTTTCAAGTGCTGTCTCCAAGAAGCCCTTTCTGATCACCTTGGGAAAGCTAGAGGCTCTCCGCTGTGCAGGCTGCCAGTCTTGTCAGGCTCTGACTTCCAGCCAGTGTGGGTTGAGAATGCACGAAGGGGAAGGCATGGATTCCACTGTAGCGACCGTCTACTCGACCAGCGAGGAAAAACGACCACCACACCAGGAGTCTTCTCAGATCACGCTTTATTGGAGAGCCTTTTAGTTGTAGGAGAGCTTGGGCGTGAGAGAGCGTGCACCCGAAACACAGCCGCTTATATAGGAGAATCGGAACGCGGGTCTTTCTATTGTTGGTCGCCTGCCTTTCACCGTCACCAGGTGTCATGGGATTGGCTGGGGACTCTACCTGGCTCGCGCACGCGCACAGCCCAGGCGTCCCGCCAAGCACCGTCTGGGGTGGTTACCTCAAAGCTGCAAGGGAGTGGGCGGAGTCTCGCCTCGGCTCCCTACAGTTCCCCCTTCTTTGTTTTATGGCAACAGGTAAGAGTAGAGGTTGGGCCTCTGTCTAAGACATTAATGAGAGGACCTTGCACTGGCCTTCGCCTGAGGGGCGCGCCTTCCCCAGTGATGACCAGGCCCGTCCGATTCCTTTTTTGCAGAGGTTGGATCTTGGGCATCAACCCACTTGCAACCCAGCATGCTCTTCTTGAGGAGATGAGAACCATCTCCTCAAGTGCAGTGCACTTGCCTTGCACCCTGTCCCAAATTGCAAATTGCATACCTGTCCCGGTGCAATGGGATCCCCTGATCCCTCGGGGTGCTAAGGCTATGCAGAATGGTAAGGCTTAACTGCCTCTTAGGGCCGACAGCCAAATCTGGGGTGAGGATCCACTCTCCAAAGCGGCTAATGCTTGCAAGATAACAACCTTGTCCCTTCTGGTTTGGGCTCGAAGGCGACAGACCAACCATAGGCAGACCACGCATCCTCCCAAGCAGCAGGCTAAAAACATTCCGACTCCCACCCGCTCTTTGGAAAAGGACACCGCAGAGGCAATCCAGTCAGTAAATTGTAACAGCCCACAGCATCATTGGTTTAGCTATCACAGGGATTGCTATTAGCACTGTTGCTAACAGCAGGAAGATCAGCTGCATCTTCAAGAGGGGGTTCTGTTGCAGTCTCCACCGGCCTGGTCAGTCTCGTTGGCACCCAGTGAGGTACTTCTTGACTCTGTGGAAAAACACAAACAGCTCCCCTGGATCTCGTTATTACCGGATCCGGTCCATACCATTTATTATTAATAACATCCTTCCACATAACCATGTCTTTAGTATCCATGGAGTCTCTTGTCATATGCCGATCTGCGGCAGACTGATCGTTGTCATTTAGAATTAAAAAATTAAGGGTAAAGACTGCAAGAGAAAGTCTTTCCCTGGGGGATGCAGACTCAGCAATTCCCCCCTTTTGCTTTTGAAGCATTTCTTTTATGCTTCGATTAGCTCTTTCCACTATACCTTGTCCTTGAGGATTGTAGGGCAATCCGGTGGTGTGGGCAACCTGCATTTGTGCGCAAAAGGCGCGAAAACCATGGGAAGTATAAGCAGGGCCATTATCCGTCTTGAGTCTAAGGGGCTTTCCCCAAGCTGCCCAAGCTTCTAAGCAGTGTATTCTGACGTGAGACACCTTTTCTCCTGCCAGAGGTGTGGCATGAATGACACCAGAAAAGGTGTCCACAGACACATGTAAATATTTCAACTTACCAAATTCCGTCAGATGAGTAACATCCATTTGCCATAGGGCGTTTGGTCTCAACCCCCTGGGGTTTACCCCCACATGGGGAGGATGAAGAAAGGTAACACAAGATTTACAGGCTTTAACAATATCTCTTGCCACATGCCTGGACAAATTATATCTTTTCCTAAGGGTATTAGCAGGTACATGATACAATCTATGAAAGTCTTTTGCCAATTCTACAGGATCAGCAGCGACCAGAGCCACAGCCCGAGTTGCCTGGTCCACCAAATCATTACACCTTGCCATCGGGCCCGGCAACATAGAGTGGGCGTGAACATGTCCAATATAAAAAGGATGTTTTCTGTTTAAGATAAGGGATTGAATCTGTAACAAAACATTAGAAATTGTACTGGCCTGCTTAACTGAAGCAGCAACTTCAAGAGAAGCAACAGCATTTACAACATATAATAAATCAGAAAATAAGTTAAAAGGTTGATCAAATCTTTTAAAAACTTCAAGCACAATTAAACATTCAACAGCCTGTGGGACATTCGGCCGAAAATTAAAGACTACCAGCTGTTTGTGTCCTTGAACAAAAAAGGCACCTTGTCCAGATTTTGATCCATCCGTAAAGATGGTTAGAGCATCAACCAAGGGCTCCTTTGAAGTGACAACAGGAAAATACACTAAATTTTTGTTAACTATGGCGAGCAGAGGATGCTTAGGATAATGATTATCAATTACATTTGGAAATGAGCAAACAAGAATTGCCCACATATCCATTGTGGCTGCTAAAATTTCAACTTGCTCACGGGTGTATGGAATAATTAATTTATCTGGAATTTTTGCAAAGTGCATCAAACAATACTTTATACCCAAAATTGCCTCTTTTTTTAATTTTTTTTTATTTTTATTTTTTTATTTTTATTTTTTTTTCTCAGATCAAAATTGCCTGTATAGCCACTAATTCAGGAAAATATTGAACAGTTTTTGCTCCCACAGAATCATAGCATTAATAGTTAGCCTTTGAAGCAAGACAGTGGTATAATTGGCCGTCACCCCATAAGTCCTGACTGCCTCAACTAAATCTTTTAACTGGGAGTAGGAAACCGGCTCAAAATCTCTTTCATTAGTAATGGGATTCTCAAAGACTGGGAAAGCGGCTGCTAATCGCGACCAGGTTTTTTCTTTTATAAAGTGACTCTTCCCTGCCAGCGGGCACGGCGGGGGGGCCGACTGGTGAGGGCCAGCTCCGTTTCCTCTTCCTGGCTGCTGCGGTACTCCCACCCCTAGGGGGCGCCACCCCCCATATCTGTCTGCCTCGTGTTCTGCCGCAGCCTCTTCTAAGTCTTCACTATCAGCTGGATCGAGCTGCTCTCCCTCCTCCTCTAACATTTCTTCCTCTGAGTCACTCACAAGATCACTGCGTTCTTGTTCCCGCCCTTCCACATGTAGGGCTGAGAACCGGTTTGCTTTTAAAGAAGGGCATGGGGGTCCTTGAGAGCCCCTCCCTAAAACCCTTCTCCTTTTGTGAGGGCTGCAGTCCCTCTTGCTTTAATTCTTTAGGATCTTTTTGTCTTTTTTCCCTTTTTCTTTTAGGCCTATTTTCCTCCCCCTTACTGTATGCTGACTCTGATAGACTATCCTGATGCTGCGTTAGTACTTTGCATCCTTCCTGGATTAAATCAAACCCTCCCTCCTCGAGGCAAGTGCGCACCATCAAAAAGACAAGCTACAAAGGAAGAAGCAATGCAAGCAACCAATAAATATCTAAATCTACAGTGAACAGCATACCGGGGGATATTTACCGACGTCCCCTCTCCGAGTGTTGAGTTCTGGCTCCGGTTCGGCCTCTAGCGCGGGTCCCGTCCCTGGTTCGTTCCCGGGTTTCGGCACCACTTGTAGCGACCGTCTACTTGACCAGCGAGGAAAAACGACCACCACACCAGGAGTCTTCTCAGATCATGCTTTATTGGAGAGCCTTTTAGTTGTAGGAGAGCTTGGGCGCGAGAGAGCGTGCACCCGAAACACAGCCGCTTATATAGGAGAATCGGAACGCGGGTCTTTCTATTGTTGGTCGCCTGCCTTTCACCGTCACCAGGTGTCATGGGATTGGCTGGGGACTCTACCTGGCTCGCGCACGCGCACAGCCCAGGCGTCCCGCCAAGCACCGTCTGGGGTGGTTACCTCAAAGCTGCAAGGGAGTGGGCGGAGTCTCGCCTCGGCTCCCTACATTCCACCACCGGATTTGTGAAGGTCCTGATACACCACCCAGGGGCAGGTGTTGTATCACACTCCGTGAGATCGGGCTCGAGGCCTATGCAATCTGTGGGCAACATGACAGGGCCATTTCTTTGTGTGGGCTTGAACTGAGGATCTGGGAGTCGTCTTTCTGAGTTTTATTGCTCAGGGCTGGTGCTCTACCACTTGAGCCACAGCTCCACTTCTGGCATTTTGGTGGTTCTATGGAGAGTAGAGTTTCATGGGCTTTCCAGCTTATGGCTGGCTTCAAACTATGATCCTCAGATCTCAGCCTCTTGAGTAGCCAGGATGACAGGCATGAGCCCCAGGTGATGGGCACCAAAGGCTTTTTGGATTTTTTTGCTTCTGTTTATCTCCTGTCAACTAGCAAGCCCAAGTTAAAATAATCATTACAGGGGATCAAATTCCTCTCCTAGGTCAGTTAATCCAAGGAGATAAAGTGTCTTTGGAAAAGGCTAGTCTGAGTTGGATTAGGGGTGTTTGTGTGTGTGTGTATGTGGGTGAGTGTTGAGGATACCTACCCTCATCTCTGTGGTGCCTCATCCTCCCAGCAGGGAATGCATCCAGGATCCTGACCCCAAGGGAGGTGGATGGGGGAGGGTACCTAAGGTCACATCCAGGGGGATGATCTGAATTCTGTCCTGCAACAGATAAAGCCTGGACAGATAAAGGAGAGAAGGAGACGGTTAGGGGAACATCAAAGGGAGCCCCTTAACTTTGGCTACATGTACCAGCAAGAAAACTGAATACATCTTTCTTGGAAGTCAGATAAAAGGTGGACACTGTTCATTTATTTCATTGTTGTGTTAGTCCTAGGGCTTCGATTCAGGGCCTGGGTGTTATCCCTTAGCTGCTTTTGTTCAAGGCTGAGGCTCTACCACTTGAGTCTCAGCACTACATCTGGCTTTTTTGTGTGTGGTTTTGGGGAGCTAGGTGGTTTATGGGAGATAAGATTCTCACGCACTTTCCTGCCCGGGTTACTCTGAGCCACAACCATCAGACCTCAGCCTCCCAAAGAGCCAGGATGATGGGTGGGAGCCATGAGCTCCTGACTGCCACCATCCATTTATAATCCCTTAGGCCCAGGGGCGGGCCACCCACACTATACCTCCTTGCTGGGATTAGGAAGCAGACATGAGTGGGTTTGATACTTCAATAGCCTACCTATCTTTGAGCATTGTTCTGGGTCAGTCTGATGGAGGCTTCGTCCTAATCCACCGCAATGACTTGGCTCTGTCACGAGAACAAATGTCCCCCCGGGAGGAATCAGGTCTGGGGTCTTTCCTCTGTACTCCGCCCGCTAACCGAAACAACACTCCCGAGCAAAGGGTAGTACACTTGGAGTGTTTTTATTGTCTTATAGCCAGGGTCTTGTTAGATAGGTGGGGGTATAGGTCAGAGGCCTGGGATTGTGCTGGGCAGGGGGACAAGGTGACACCTTCTCATCCACTTTCCTTCAACGGTGTAGCTGAGGGATGTGGGGAAGGACTCATGAGATGGACAATGAATAACCGTCATGGTCTAGCCAGGGTACAGAGGGGCTTACTTCATGAAGCTGCTTCAACAGGCTGAGCAAAACAGCTCCTGACCCACAGCCCACCTCCAGAAAGAGAGGGCCACCTTGGGTTCCAGCCACATGGGGATGCTGGGCCACCTCCTCCAACACTCATTCTACCAATTCCTGAGTGACAGAGACAGAGAGAGAGAGAGAGAGAGAGAGAGAGAGAGAGAGAGAGAGAGAGAGAGAGAGAGAGAGAGAGAGAGAGAGAGAGAGACACAGAGACACAGAGACACAGAGACACAGAGAGAGACAGAGACAGAGACAGAGACAGAGACAGAGGGCCAGAATTACACTTAAGGCAGATGCTGATGGCTCAGACCTATAATCCTACCTACACAGGAGGCTGAGATGTGAAGATCTTGGTTCATCGCTGGCTCAGGAGGAATGTCTGTGAGACTCTTATCCTCAAAGAACTAACAGAAAATGGTAAGTGATTCTGTGGCTCATGTGGTAGAGTGCTAGCCCTGATCTGATGAGCTCAGGGACAGCATCCAGATCCAGAATTCAAGCCCCACAAAAGACAAGAAGTGGACTTCCCACCACAAGAAGTGGACGGAATAACACCCACTGTCATAGGAAGCATGGCAGAGAAATCAGGCCAAGATTCCTGTCAGCTGGCGATCATGAATAGGTCAACTGGCTGGAAAAATGAATAGAGTGAAGGATCCCTTCTTCATGGTGATAGGGTAATGATGAAAGACAGCAACATTTTGTTTCATGATCCCACACCTGTTGCAGGAGTAATAACAGACCATATCTGAGCCCTTTCCCGGCAACTTCCTGTCATATGCTCACAGAATTTTTGAGAACTGTATCTGACACCTGCTCCCTCTGTGCCTGGCCCTGATCCAGAGAACCCTCTGTATTAGTCCCTTATTTACTCACAACTGTCCCATGAGGAGACTGAGGTCCAATGGTCGACATCCAACCCAGAGCTTCACCTGTGGTCAAGAATCAGCTGCCGTGAACTAAGAGTTTGGGAAAATCCATCTAAAATGATGACTGAGCAGGGCGCTAAATGTCTACCACCACCCCCCCACACACACACACACATACCTACAAACACACCTCCACTGTCCTTTGCAGGCAAAAATGTTTAACTTTCATTCTTTTTGTTGGTTGTGGGGCTTGAAATCTGAGCCTGGGTGCTATCCCTGAGCTGTTAAGCTCAAGTCCAGCACTCTACTACTTGAGCCACAGCACCACTTCTGGTTTTCTGGTGCTTTATTGGAGAGAAGAATCTGAGGATCTTTCCTGCCCAAGCTGGCTTTCACCCGTGATCCTAAGATTCAGCTCCTGAGTACTTAGGATGACAGCCATGAGCCACTGGCACCCAGCCAAAGATGCTTTTCTATGCCTGTCATCCTATCCCCTCAGGAGACTGAGATTTGAGGACTGAAGTTGAATGCCACCCTCTTATCTCCAATTAAACACCCAAAAACGTTGCAAGTGGAGCTGTGGCTCAAATGGTAGAGTGCTAGCTTTGAGCATAAAACAAGGAATGGGACCCAGGCCCTAGTTTTAAACTTTTTCTAGCATAAATCCACCTAAGAAAGGGAAGCAGGTGAGCACATCGGAGCTCAAAGCTCACACATAATACTCAAGACTCACAGAATAGACCCCATCCTGCTCTGATTCTCTAGATTCTATGTCCTAGGTCATGACAGTCTTAGATGGGACTGACCATGCACCAAGTCAGGACATTCAAGTACAATCTAATACTGAGAAACCCGTGACCTCATCAAGGACTCAAGATCTCTTACTGTCCTGCCTTGACACTGGGCAGTCAGGTGAGATCCAGTTATCAAACCAAAGGATATTGGAATGAATGAATTCTCAGCCAAGGGATGCAGACTGGCGGGCTCTAGGTGCCTCTATCTCGGGAGGAGAAAAGGGCTGATCCACCTCAGGAATGATCCTGGGTTGTGAGTATCCTCAAAGAAACAACCCAGCTCAGAGCCCAGTGCCTCTGGTGTTTTCACCAGCCTCGACCTTCAGTCTGCCCTCTCTAAATCCCACATATTCCATCTAGACTAAAGGCTGAGCCAGCAAGGAGACCCAACTCTAACTCTGAGAATGGCATTCACGGGGCCCTAGAATCCCCTAGAGGAAGTCTTAGAGCAACATGTGTCTGACTCTTTCCCTCATTCCCTGGCTGTACTGTGCCAGTGGCCTGGTTTCCTCTGTCTGTGGTTGAGGAATGAACACTGGGGGTGTAATCTTCAGATTGAGCCAGCAAAAGTCCCAGTCCCCAAGGATGTACTGCACAGGCATCCTGCAGTGGGCGACAGCGAGGTCGTCAAGGGTGAACCCAGAGTGCTAGGACTTTTAATAGGGATGTGGCTGGGTTGAAGGCTCTATCACTGATGGTCTAGGTTGTCAGGTGAGGTCATGGCTTCAATGGCCTGGCACACCTGATCTGGGATCATCCTCCCTCTTCATCTTCCTGGTTATCTCTTGCCACCCCCCTCTGGACACTCCCTCTCCCTATCCTCCCTACCTTTTGGACACTTTCTTCTTATCTGACCAAAAAAACTCAGTGAACTAGGGGAGATTGTAACTGGGTGACACACCCTGAGCCCTAGGGTCTACACCAGGCTCTTTCCCTCTGCAGTAAGCAAACAACTCAGATCTTGGATGTCGTGAAGTTGCCAAGGGGACTGTGGCTTGCTCCTACATACTGGCTTTAGGCTCTGAAACTGTCCCCACAGAGATTGTGAATGGTTGGCTCCCTTGATCCCGGAACTCCAAACCAAGGCTTGCATGATTCCTTCTTCCTTCCTTTCCTTCTTTTCTCCCTCCATCCTTCCCTCCTGTCTTTCTCTGTCCTCTCTTTGTGTCACTCCTGGGCCTTAAAATCAGAGACTGGGTGCTGTCCCTGAGCCTTTTTACTCAAGGCCAACAGTCTATGGCTTGAGCCACTCATCCACTTCTGGCATTTTCTTTTTGGTAGTTAGTTGGAGATAAGAGTGTTATACGCTTTCTTGCGTATAACACTTAGGATCCCCTCTCAGGATCCTAAGTAGCTAGGATGACAGGTATGAAGCAATGGTATCCAACTCAAACCAAGATTTCTTCATGTGCTGTGGAACCAACACTGGAACCTTTCATCGTGTATGACCCGCCCCCGTCCCCCTGGGCTTGACACACACTGTAATGGTTTGTTGGATAAATAAATGAGCATCTGTCTATGACAATACTACAGAAAAGTTCCATCTAATTCAGGTAAGCATCCTGGGTGGGGGCAAAGCCTGATGTACCTCTCCAACAGTTCTCCCTCCTCCTCTTCCCACCCTCCTGGTGCCACTGGACTTAACTGTTTTGGTTCCAAGGACGTGAGCCATGAGGTCTTCACTGGACTCCAGGGCCTCTGGGATGTCTATCTTCTCAAAGATCTCTGTCCAGCCACTTACCAGTTCTGTGGCACTCCATTCCCCACTCAGGTGTGAACATGGTTGCTGTGAGGTGAATGCCAGGCTCAAGGGGCCTCCTCTCCACTCCCTGGGGCAGACAGGATGGTCTACTATATCCGGCCCCCAAGTTTCATGTTGCAGAGAAAGGATCCTTGAGGCATCCCAGGTCTCTGAATCTCCCAGATTCCAGTGCAAGTGCTGGGAATTGTCTCTGCTCACAGCTGACAGGCTGCAGATGGCGAGGTCACAATCTCTGCTCCCCAAGACATCCTCAACTGTGGTGGTCAGCCTAGAGAGAGCCGGTGGAGAATCAGCAGCTGCTGGAGAAAGGCCGTCAAGGCACGACATTCGTAGCAGGAAACCTTCTGGTTTGGGAACTCTGCCTGTGCCGGTTTGAAAGTCATTATTTTCGCCAGGCAATGGTGGCTCACGCCTGTAATCCTAGCTACTCAGAAGGCTGAGATCTGAGGATCGCGGTTCAAAGCCAGCCCGGGCAGGAGAGACTGTGAGACTCCTATCTCCAATAAACCACCAGAAAAGCAGAAGTGGCACTGTAGCTCAAGTGGTAGAGAGCTCGCCTTGAGCTGAAGAGCTGAGGGACAGCGTCCAGGCCCAGAGTTCAAGCCCCATGACTGACAAAAAAAAAAAAAAAAAAACTCATCTTTTGGTGGCTGAAATGGTCCATCTAATTTGACCCGCATTAGTAGAAATGCCAGCTTCAAAAAAATAACCCTGGAAAAGCTGGCATTTCACTTGTCCCTATTAAACTTAATGGGTTCCAAAATCAGTAGTCCCCTTTTCCTTCCAGACAGCCTTCAGCAGGATACAGAAATGGCATTCAGAGAGCCTTAGCTAACTGCCATGTCCTGATCCCAAGCCCGCTCCAGCAGGGGGAACACACTTGCCTACCATTGCCCAGCTGGAAACAGCCCAGGAGGGACACAGATTGGAGTCTGCAGGACTCCAGGGAGGACTACCCACAAGTGCACTGCCCTGGGAGGAAATCCATGGCAACATTGGGGACCTGGAGCCCCCTGCTTAGATGCCCTTGGACACCATCAATGCCCTGGGTAAGATTCCCCTCTCATTCTCGGTCGTGGTGAACCATCTGCCATTTCACACGATTCATCACTTCCCAGACCCTCCTAGATTCACAGCCCCTGCCCTACACCCCCTATCTCATTCCCTAATTATGTTTAGCAGACATATTCCCAACTTTGAATTAGCTCCAACTATACACGTGAGAGCAGACTCTCTGGCTGGAAGAATGCAGCTGTGGTCACAGTAGCCTCATGAGCCTTCTGGCTAAAGACAGAAGGGCAGGTGTCCACTCTGGTCTGTGGTTCACACAGGCCTCCTAGGAGAGACCCACGCAGGCCCAGCAGTTACTGTGGGCTGCAGGAAAGGGGACGAAAGTGGTGGGAAGGAACATCTAATGAAACATTCTCTAAAGAAGACATGAAATGGTGAAAGAGAAAACAAAAATTGTGGCTGTGCTCATACTGGGTATTAATGAAAAAAGAACAACAAATACACACATGCACAAAAATAAAATGCTTTTGCTCAGGCTAGGAAGGTGGCTCAGTGTTAGAGCGCATTCCTTTCATGCACAAGGCCCTGGGTTCCATTCCTCAGCACCACATAAGATAAAAGATAAAAGCCGGAAGTGGTGCTGTGGCTCAAGTGGTAGAGTGCTAGCCTTGAGCTGAAGAGCTGAGGGACAGCGCACAGGCCCAGAGTTCAAACCCCACAACCGGACCCCCCCCAAAAAAATGCTTGTGCTCTTTTTAGAAATGCTGACTGTACAATGAGAAAGATGCTCTCTCTCTCTCTCTCTCTCTCTCTCTCTCTCTCTCTCTCTCTCTCTCTCTCTCTCTCTCTCTCTCTCTCTCTCTCTCTCTCTCTCTCTCTCTCTCTCTCTCTCTCTCTCTCTCTCTCATACACACCTAAACACACAGACTCAGTTCAGTGCCTCTCCTGAATTTGTTGGTTTCTCATCTAGGCAATGTACCAGCTCAAGCACGGGGGTTCACTTGTCAGAACCAGGGGCAACTACCCAAGGGGAACAATGCTCTAATAATGTAGAACTACCCTGCCTCCCCCTTTCTCCAGGGCCAGACCCTTGGGAACAACCAGCCTTGACTCCCCATTCACCAAAACCTAGGCTAGGACTCTGGGTGAACGAGTCCCAAGACATGTGGCTCCTCAGAGCCTGGACAGAAAATAAAGCACGGGGTCATGGTGCCTCCAGAGAGGTGTCTGACCTGGGGTGGGGGCGTTGTTGGGGACTTTGATGAGGTCCTAAAGGCTATATACATGGATGGACTCCCTACTTCCAGCCTACATACTTCTGGGCGACTTGGCAGATTCTTGGGGAGGACAAGGAGACCAGATGGACTGGGAGCACTAGTAGAAGCTGGCAGAACTAGGAAATGTGATCACCCAGTCAGAACTGTTGACAGCTGGGGTTGGGGGTACAGGCTGGTTGTATATGTGTCAGAGGGGGTGTATTTTTCTTTCAAATACCCACCTTCTATCTGACCCCAATTCCCTCACCTCTCTAGTGGGCTCTTCTGGGAATGTCCTCAGGTGAAAGGGTGACTGAGCACAGAAGAAAAGAGCTCACACAGCAAGGGGGGGGGGCTATCTTCTTTATCCAACACCTCCCTCCCCAGCAAAAAGGAAAAGACCTAAGAAGGCAGGTGGTGGGTGCTGCTCCCCACCTCTGACTAAAGCCACCAGGTTCCCACCAGGGAGAGAAAGGATGCAGATGCAAGGCTGTGTGGCTCCCACTGCTCCAGGCTAGGGGCTATGTGGTGCCCCCTCCTCACCTAACCCTGAAGCTCCCTTTTCCTGGAACACTGGCCACTAGCGATGAGGGTGGGATCCCCGGGTGGACACCCACCTCCACCTCCCACCCCTGGGGTGCATTTGTGGCAGAGCCAGGGCAGACTGTGGCTCATGGGGGAGGTGTATGCGTGATGGGTAAGGGGAAGCAAGAGGTGGTGTTCTGGTTCGGCTGGGATGGGGGGAGGCTAGAGTGGGGAGTTGGTAGGGGGTGGGGTCGTGGGCTGCTGGCCCGCAGGGCAGCCACTCACGTGTGCTGCTGGAAGAATCTGTAGGCTGCGATCAGTTGCGCAACCGGCATCTGAGGACCCGGGGCTGGGACCAAGTCAAGGCCACAAGCATGCCAGGGGCGTGCCATCTCTGCCAGGTGACTGCAAGAGGCTCTGTGGTTCAGAGACGGCAGCGCCATATTTGAAAAGCAGCGCTGCTGAGAGGGGGCAGGGGTGTCTGCAGGCGCATTGCGGGGCTGTGCGCAGCCTCTGCTTCTCAGCTCCTCCTCCCCTGTGTAGGCAGCTGCTGCTGCCTCCACCTCAGCAGCCATAGCTGCCTCACCGCCACATGCTCTGCACTTCTGGCCAGGACTCACACTATGGACAGAGCAGCCGACAGCCACTGAAGCCATTTCCACTGTGTTAGGTTTTTTAAAAAGAGGTAGCCGAGTAAGAACTGCACCACGCATGTGGTATTCAGGATAGGGGTAGGTTTATTCAGTAGACCTGCTGGGACCAGGCAAGGTTGGCACTCCACGCAGCTGGCAAAAGAAAAAGAGGGATGTTTGGCCCCAGATTAGGCCTTATATAGGGTAGGGATACGGGGAAGGGTGTGTCCAGGTAAAGGGAAGTGGGATCAGGTGGGAGAAAGGTGTGGCCACATCAGGTTAAGATGTGACCTCAGCGATGTGGATGTGACCTCTTCCAGGTGTCCCAGTTGCCTAGATAACGCAGGTACTGGGTGAGGTCTGTTCACAGTCCAGGAATGGACCTTACACACTGGTGCTTGTGTAGTAAGAAGACCCCCTACTCAGGCAGGCAAGCCCAACTAGCCGTCCGGAGTGACAGAGCCCACCGCAACAAAGTTATTATTAAAGAAGCAACTTTATTGAGAAGGTTCCTACACTGACAGGCCAGGGTCGCAGCACAGGCTTGGAGATGATACTGCAACCCTGAGCAGCCCACTTGCTTAGGTTTTTAAATGCAAAAATCACAAGGTGAAGCCTGGTCACGTAGGCAACCAATGAGATTTTCACACACCCAAAAGATTGCACAGTCATACCAGACCACATGCAGGTGGCCAGTGAGGTTACACTTTGTCACATAATGGCTGTCTAAACCAGCCTGTCACTTTTGGTTTAAATGACTCATGAATTCAAGGTAAAGCAGAGCTTAAGGTAAACATACACAAAGGAGTTTAGTGGAGTTTAACATAAACATGTGAAAAAGGTGGAGTTTATAGTAAACTTGGGATGTCCCCAGCATGCCAGCATGAGCCTGATTTCTGGCTACCTGTTTAGTCCCTGAGTCTTTAACAGAACAATGGAGGTGGGTTAAGTTGTTATGGGGAGGGGGACCTAGAGGCATTTTCATTCCAAGAACTGGGCTGGTTGGAGCCAAGGTTTTTTTTTTTTTTTTTTTTTTTTTCTAAAATCCCTAAAACAAAAACAAAACCTGTAAAGAAGCTGTCCCAGCTCTAGTCTCCTTTCAGGGCCTACTTCACTTGTGCTCCTGCTCGCTCTTCTCTCTGCTCTCTCTCAGCCCCTCTCCTGGGCCTTGCCACCCTGATGCACAAGCCCCTGCTTCCTTGGGCCCCTAGCCATTGCTGCCACCAAAGTGTGCCCCTGAGCCTTGCCCCCTCCTCCCCTGGGCCCCGCTCCCCACCGCTGGCCACAATTGCAGCCCTGACTAGATCCTAAGGCCTCCAGACCATGGCAATTGCAGCCTTACCTCAGCTCAGCATTCTCCACCCCCCCCCAGTACCTGCCCAGGGGATTGAATCTCCCCTCAGCCCCACCACTGGAAGAGACTCTCCTCCATTCCCCTTCACTCCACACACCAAGCAGGTGCATGGTGACATGTGTGTATCTGTGTTTGTGTTTGTGTCTGTGTGATTTTTGGGGATAACTACCTCTAAAGGACTCAGAATATAGCACCCTTTGGGATGACTCAGCACACAGTGCACTTCCAAAAACAGCACAAAGCACTCTGTGTAAAGGACTCAGCACACAGCTCCCTTTGAAGGACTCAGCATATAGTATACTGGGTAGAATACTCCACACACAGCACCCTTTGAAGGAGGGAGTCCATAGCCTGCAGTATAAAGGACTCAGTGCATGGCATGCTTTGAAAAACTCAGCACATAGCAATTTTTCCTAGGGACTCATTACATAGCACCCTATAAGACTCCAGACAGCACCTTTGAAGGGTTGAGTATGAAGCACCCTGTAAAAAACACCCAGTGCACAACAACTTTTGAAAAACTCAGCACATAGAACAATTTTGAAAGACTCAGCACATACCACACTGTGGAAGCACTCAGCACACACCACCATTTGAAGGACAGTACAGAGCACCCTGTGTAAAGGACTCAGCACACAGCACTCAAAAAACTCACCTCATACCTCTCTTCGCAAGAGCTCAGCACATAGCAGGACCCATTGGGATGCACTAGATCACCACACCTTTTGAAGGACTCAGAATACAGTACGTTGTGTAATTGACTCAGCACACAGCACCCTTTGAAAAACCCAGGACGGTCTACTTTTCTCAGGGACTCAGCACATAGCATCCTTTGTGATGACTCAGCAAACAACACCTTTTTGAGGACTTAGCACAAAACCTCCATATAGGAAGGACCCAGCAAATAGCTCCCTGTGAAGGACTCAGCACATAGCTGTATGTCACAAGTTCACCTGTCATTAAAATTAAGGTGCTTTCTTCAGTATCACAGTTCTTCAGAAACACTTCACAAACCCTACTACTTCACATTTAGAAAACCTGTGTTTTATGGGGGAAGGTGACTGGGGTCTTGAACTCAAAGCTTGGGGGCCCTGTCCCTGAGCTCTTTGGTTCAATGCTAGAGCTCTAACACTTGGAGGCACAGTTCCAATTTTGTTTTTTTGGGGTTGTTCTTTCACAGGTCTTATGGTGATAAGTAAGGACAAGTTGGGGTATCTGTGGGCAAAGGCTCTTAGCTCAGCCTGGAGCTGACCACTCTCTTCCTTGTGTCTCTGGAATGTTGGGTCTCCCCTGGAGCTCTCTTGGCCTAGCGTTGAACAGACCTGCTCTGGCATCAGCAATCAGGATGAGCAAAAGTCAGATTGGTCCTGGTCACTTCCCCAAATTGAACTCTAGAGGATGATGGCATGGGGCCGCATGTTCCGCGTGTGGCCCCCAGGGGGCAGGAGTGGCCCAGCATAGGGATTGTACCTGAGAGTTGTGTTTACTCTTGCTTCCCTAGGGCCCCCATCATGCTTCAAAGCCACACTGGAGAGGAAAGTTCTTCAGACTCTTACCTACAACTAACAATCGAAAAGCAAGTGGGGCTGTGGCTCAAGTGGCACAGCACTAGCCTTGAGCAAGAAAACAGGGATAGAACCTAGGCCCTGAGTTCACACACACACACACACACACACACACACACACACACACACACACATACACCACATGCATGCAAAATCAGAGATTTCTACACTGCAATCTTTGGGTATTCTCTACTTTCCCCCCACTAAGCCTGGTGGCTGCTGGCCTAGGTTTTTGATGCATGCAACATCACATGGCATCTTTGATTTTGGGGGAACAGAATGGCTAGAAGGTTAGCCTTCCCCCATCCCGGCTCCTTGATTGGGTCATGGTCTATCCAGGCCCTTTGGGCTCCTTACAGACTTGCCAAGATGCGTTCAAAAGGCATCACATACTTTGCACTGGTGGCTCTTGCCTGTCATCCTAGCTACTCAGGAAGCTGAGATCTGGAGGATCATGGTGCCAAGCCAGTCTGGACAGGACAGTGAGACTCTGAGCCTCCATGAAACATCAGAAAAAAAAGTGGCATTGTGGCTCAAGTGGTAGAGTGCCAGCCTTGAGAAAAAGAGCTCAGGGACAGAGCTCATGGCCAACAACAACAAGGGGAGGCATTGCATGTTGTCTTTGGGATTGGCATGGGCCAAATATAATTGGAATTAATTGTAATTGGAATTGATCAAGTGCACCAAGACAAAGCAGTACCTCCTTTAGTCCCGAGCTCCTCCATCTCTTCTCACCCCCTGGCCTTGTCCGTGCTTTGGGTCAGCATGTGTCTGGCTGGACAGGAGGGCTCCAAGGAAGATCCCAGAGCAATCACCCCAACTCCTTCTGCTCTGCTGCTTCTGCTCTTTGCCATAGACCTTCTTCCTGGAATCCATCCATGAGGTCATCACCACCAACATAGTGGTGAGTGGTGGGTCTGGCCTAACTAGGGGCAGTCAGAGGTGGAAGTTGGTCTGGGACTAGGAGCCTCCACCTTGGGTGTGGGCTGAGGACAGAGTTGACCTTTATTTCATCCTGAGCCTTGCAGTGGTGGGGAGAAAGTTAGTCTTCACATTGAGTCAGGTAAGATCAGAATCTGGAGGAAAACTTGTGTGGGGGAGGATGTGGGACTCAGGGGGCCACTGTTGTTGGTACTCTCTTGGGACTCCCCTCTCCCTCTCATCCCTCAATGGTAGAAGACAAACTTCAACTAAGGGTATGGGAAGAAGGGGCGGGGGATTATTTTGGTGTGAACCAGACTTGTGTTTCATATTCATCCTAGCCCCTACTTCCTATTTATCTGAGGAATGGTCATATGGGTTTGGGAGGGGGGAGAATCATCCTAGCTGAGAATGTGGCTCAGTGATAGAGTGGTCACCTAGAATGCCTGAAGCCCTTGGTTCTATTGCACACAGAAAAAGCTGGAAAGAAGGTGGGGCTCAACTGGTAGAGTGCCAGTCTTGATCAAAAAGAGCTCAGGGACAGTGGCCAGGCCCTGATTTCAAGCCCCCAAGACTGGAAGAAAAAATCTTTGTTGGAGGCTGTTTTTTTTGCTTTGAAAACAATTTATTCTTTGTGATAAGCATAACATGTGCCTCTTTCCTGGCCACCAATGGGCCATTATATGCCCCTTGAGTTTGGGACAACTCCCTGAAGCCTTTGTCCTCCCTGACCCTCAGTTTAACTTTCCCATCACCCAGCAGATGGAGGCCTGAGAGAAAGCCACCTGACCACCTACTTCTGGTGGCTGCCAAGGCTTATGAGAGTCAGTATGTCACATAGAGAGTCATCATCTACGTCAGTTTACAGGAGAAAGTGGGCGAGCACTCCTCCCCTGAGCCTGGGAGCTGTGGACGGATCTGAATGTGGGGCATCTGGAGCAGGACTTGCTCCTTGGGGGAGTCCACTATGGGGATGGGAGCCCTGACCTCTCCTCTGGCAGTTTCCATGCTCTCTTCAAGTTGCAATTCGTCAAAACCTTTCTGCTCCTCCTTCATTTCACCCACCACAGGCCCTGAGGTGTCTGAAGCAGTGCTGGTGGTGGGTGGCATCTGAAGACTGCTGTATGTGCCTTCCCCTGTGAGGAACAACAGCAGCTCTTGCAGCACACTCCTCCTTTCTATCTTCTCCTGGGACAGCCAGTGTATGCACTTGGCTTTCTCCCAACACAGCTCATAGGATCTCAGGATAGGCTGTGTTTCCAGCAGCTGCACCCCAGCCTATGGTGATGAAAGCTGAGGCACAGCTGCCATGACCTGAGTTCAAGACCATTCTTGGCAAAAAAAAAAAAAAAAAAAAAAAAAAAAAACAAAAAGGAGAAAAAACAATAGCTCCCTGGCTTGCAATTCACGCCGTTTCTCCGACCTTTGAATTTGAACTTAAGGCCTGGGTAACTCTGAAGCACTGTAGACGAAGGGGAAGCTCACCATGCTTGAAGACAAGAAAGTAAGGCCTGGTCCCTAGGCCTGAATTCAAGTCCCAGCCCTGGAAACATTCTATTTATATACATTGTAAAGGTAGGATTTGTACTTACGTATAGATGATCAGTCCATAACCTTTTTGTTGTGGTTATTTATTGTATTTCTATTTTTTTCATTTATTTTCTATTTTTTATTGTGAAAATACTGTACAGAGGGGTTACAATCACATGGGCAAGATAAAAAGTATATTTCTTATCAAGCATTGTAGCCTCCTCCTTTGTTTCCCCTTCCCATCCTCCTCCCAGCCCCCTCCTATCTTCCCCGCTCCTCCCCCCCCATGGACACCCACCACCCACCCCACCCCCCCACCCCCGGCACCAAAGTTGTAAAGTTAGTTTTTGACATAACGACTTGTACATCTCATTGTTGCAATGAGTCCACATGTATCCCTATTAAACAATTTGTTTTTCTCCTTCCTCTCCACAAATTATACTACATCAAATACAGTAAAAGCAGGGGTTATCCTGAGGGGGATGGACATACAAAGCAACAAAGAAACAATCTTATAAATGTGTTAGAAACATTTGCAAGAAAGAAAAAAAACATTTGAGTACATATCTTAGTGTTCATTTCTAGAACATCACCTTATCTGACCTTTTCTGTTGACTCAGACATATACTAGATATTGCAAATAACGGAAACCATGGGACCTATGTTTCTTTGGGCCTGGTTTACTTCACTTAATATAATTTTTTCCAAATCTTTCCATTTCCTAATAAATAGGGCAATGTCATTCTTTCTGATGGAGGCATAGAATTCTTGATCCATTCATTTTCTGAGGGACATCTGGATTGGTTCCATATGTTAGCTATAGTAAATAGTGCTGCAATAAACATCGTTATGCTGGTTGCTTTAGTGTGGTATTGTTTGTAAACATTTGGGTAAATGCCCAAAAGTGCAATTGCTGAGTAATTGGGGAGCTCTATGCGGAGTCTTTTGAGAAT
This sequence comes from Dipodomys merriami, assembly GCF_024711535.1. Classification (NCBI taxonomy): domain Eukaryota; kingdom Metazoa; phylum Chordata; class Mammalia; order Rodentia; family Heteromyidae; genus Dipodomys; species Dipodomys merriami. The sequence continues at coordinate 1,851,209 of NW_027203148.1, forward strand.
TCTCCAGACTACTTTCCAAAGTGGTTGAACAAGCTTACACTCCCACCAACAATGGGGTAAGGTTCCCTTCTGTCCACATCCCCTCCAGCATCTGTTGTTATTAGAGTTCTTGATTATAGGCATTCTAACTGGGGTGAGGTGGTATCTCAATGTTGTTTTGATTTGCATTTCTTTTATGGTTAGGGAGGTTGAGCATTTCTTCATGTGTCTATTGGCTATCCTTCTTTCCTCTTCAGAGAAGTTTCTCTTTAAGTCTTTAGCCCAATTATTTATTGGTCAGTTGTTTCTTTCAGGATTTGTTGTTGAGGGATTTAATTTTTTGTGTTCCAAGTAGATTTTAGATATGAGATTTTTTATTGACTATGATGACACACATTCTATTTATGATATTGATGATAACCCATCACATAGTATCTAGATTTGTAGATATGTTCTCCATCATGTCTGACACCCAGGACTCTCAGAGAAAAGGAAAACAGGTATCACACTCAGCTTCTTACTCCATGATCCAATTGTTGGCAGTGCTGGGATCTGAACTCAGGGCCTGGCAGACCCAATTCAGACCCTGAATGGGTGTGTCAACACGGCAACCTCTAGCCAATGAAACTGCCAGGGAATTTTCAAGACCCTGAGGTTGAGCTACAGGGGTGGACAAAATAGCCATACATGGATAGACAGGTGATAGAACACCAATAAATATTTATTTGTACAGAGTGCCAGAGACATCTACGTAGGATTCAATGACATCAACTACATTCCTACTACCTCTTAGGTATTTATTATGCCACCATTGAAGGAATAGTATTCTTTTCATGCTTAATAAACCATTCTTTAAGATGAATCATCGTCCTAGGATCATTGCATCTAATTTTGGACTAGACCAATGCACGCAGAAACTTCTCATTCAATCATGAGTTTGCTAACATTTCATTGTTATTCCCATGCATAGGAACAAGTATCTTGGTATCTCCCCCACTGGTAGGTGTCAGGACCAGGATTCAAGCTCAGGGCCTATGTTGCTGCATGGGCCTATGTCTTCCCTGATAGTCTGTTAGCCTTCTCCAATGCAAGGTGAAGTACCATTTGTAGCCGTGTAATTCAGACCCAGGATGGTCACCATGCAAAAGAAGAAAATATAAAAAAATCCATCCTGCGACATTTTTTCCATCATTTTTCTGTCATTTGTTCCTGTAAACTTCAGAGCCTAGGATGCCAGGATTGGCTATGGGACATGGGAGCCCGCCAGCCTAAGGTGATCAAAGCTGAAGTAGAGTTGTCATGAACTGAGTTCAAGTCCCATGCTTGGCAATACTACTACTACTACTACTACTAATAATAATAATAATACACCCTGGCTCAGAATTCTCACCATTTTTCTGCCACCTCTGAGATTCCAACTCAGGTCTGGGTAACTTTGTTGCACTATGGGGGAAGGTGAAGCTCACCATCCTTGAAGACTACAAGGTCAGGCCTAGTCCCAGGGCCTGAACTGAAGCCCGAGCACTGGCAAAAATCATATGCTCACCTATTTTACACATAGAATCTCTCTTTACATAGAGATGTGGAAGGTATCATGCATTCAGTGTAGTTATTCTTTTTATTGTGTCTTAGTCATGGATGCATTTTGCATTTTATTGCATATGATGGCAGCTATAACTGTGCTGACATGGATGGCAACTGATTCCCATGAATATAGAGTTGCCTGTATAGCATACTGCATCCTAGCTGACACCCAGGAATTTCACAGGACAGAAAAACAGGTGCAACGATTGGCTTCTCACATCAGGATTCATCTTTTGGCAGTGCTGGGATCTGACCTCGGGAACTAGCAGGCCTAATAGGCGAATGAGTCCAGGTAAGCAAACTAGCCTTTGAGCCACTAAGGAGCTCTGGCCGTTCCCAGGACCTGAGATTGAGCCCCGTGGGTGGGGGGGGGGTAGGGAGAGAAGGGGAAGAACAATAGTCATCTATTCATAATCCGAAGGTAGTATGTAAATAAGTACATATTTGTATAGAGTAGGATGGCGACCAATGATGGAATCCAATCTACCTTGTTACTAACGATTCTTGGATCTTCCCCAATGCCTCCATTTCATGACTGTGATGATTATGGTCATGTTTCATCAACTCTTCATTAAAAATCATCAATACCCCATGAGTCTTGCCTGTCATTTCCTACTCACATCAAGCAGGAACTACTCATTCAAGGATAAGATTGATTGCATTCCACGACTCTTCCTCGGTCCAGAAACGAGTGTCCCAATATCTCCCACCATTCCCTCATCGTAACAGGGCTGACTGGGATTCGTCCTCAGGGCCTTCATTGTCTGGTTAGCCTGTGGCTCCCCCAAAAACCAGCAGGCCTTCAGCCATGCCAGGTCACCTTCACTCTGCAGGTAGCCATGTTCGGTTCCAGAATGGTCACCATGCAAAGGAAAATAAACATAAAAGAGCCAGGTGGAATTTACCACTGCTTATTTTCCCCTCAAGGGTTTTTTTTCCAGCAAGCCCCAGAGTCCGAGGGTTTGAGGATGGGCTGTGGGTCCAGAGACTGCAGCCTAGGATGATCAGAGCTGAGGCAGAGTTGCCACGACTTGAGTTCAGGCCCCAGGGCTGGTAAAAAAAATGAAAAAACTGTGAATGAAGAACCCTAGCTCAGAATTTGTGCCATTTTAATGCTAGAGCTGGGATTTGAACTCAAGTTTGGGTAACTGTTGCACTGTGGGGGAAGGTGTAGCTCACAGTCCTTGAAGATTAAAATGTCAGGCCTGGTACTGGGCCTGATTTGAAGCCCCAGCACTGGACAAGCCAAACCTTTTTAAAAATAGGATCTCTATTTACATACAGGTGTGGTATGCACCTTGTTTTCAGTGTAGTAAATCTTTTTATTTTGTGTCTTATTCATCTATGTATTGTGTATTTTATTGAGTATAGGATGACATATATAAATGTGCTCACATGGATGACAACATATTCCCATGGGTATAGAGTTGCCTATGCTTTCTAGATCCTAGCTGTGACCCAGTTCTTGCCTAAGATAGGAAAACATCTGCAAGGTTTGGCATCTCACATCAGGATGAACCTTTTGGCAGTGCTGGAAGTTGAACTCAGGGCCTAGCAGAACCAACTGCCAAATGTCCACATGAGCACACCAGCTTGTGAGCCACTAAGGAGCTAGACCATACCCAGGATCTGAGATCTAGCCCTGGGGTGGGGGTGGAGCACCATATTCATCCATTCATAAGCTGAAATTAGTATGCTAATAAAGGCCTATTTGTATAGAGTAGGAGATGTGGTGAGCTGTGTTGGAATCCTATCTTCCATGTGACTACCGATTCTTGGATCTTTCCCAATGACTCGATTTCCTGAATGTAATTATTATTGTCACACTTCATGCAGTCTTAATTAAGATCTTGCCTATCATTTCCTATGCAAATCATGCATGAACTTCTCAACTCTTCTCTCGGCCTGAATTCAAGCACCAGTACTGAAAAACATAACATTTATAGACATTTTAAAAATTTAAGTTATATCTTTATATTCATTTTAAATTATGTTTGTTGGAGTGATTCATTATATTTTATTATTATTAATTGATTGATTGATTGATTTAGCATTAATTTTATCAACTGTGAGTACAACTATAACATTTATTACATTTGTTCCAATCTATTCCATAGCATGTAGCTTTGCAGACATAATATATACATCATACGTGACACCGAGCATTGCACAGAAAAGGAAAACACATGTCACACATGGAATCTTACACCAGGAAGAAACTTTTGGCAAAGATGGGACCTTAACTGAGGGACTAGGAGGCCCAATTCATGAAGGGATGAGTGTCAGCACGGCAGCATCTAGCCCATGCAGGTGCCAAGTGGATCCCAAGACTTGGGATCGAGTTCCAGGTTGGGCCAAAATAGCAAACATCTTCTATGCAGATGATGGTATACTAATAAATATAAATTTAGATATTTTATAGTGCCAGAAATGTCTATTTAGTATTCAATGACACATAATATGCTCCTCCAGATTCTCAGGTCTTTAGTGAGGACTCCATTTAATCAATAGTATTATTTTAGTGCATAATAAACTATGAATTAAGATCAGTCCGTGTCCTGTGATTATTGGGTGTAATATTCTGCTAGACTAATTGATGAACTACTCATCCAACAATGACATTGTTCACATTCCTCTGGTGCTCCTATGGAGTAGCAATAGTTTCTTAGGCTCCCCAACCCTTTGTGGCATGACCGCGATTCAAACTCAGGACCAAGGATTCCAGGTTGGCCTATGGCTTCACTGACAGCTTGCCAGCCTTCAGCAGTGCCAGGTGACCTACAGGCTGCAGCTGTGTCATTTGGACCCGGGATGGTCACCATGCAAGGAAAGAAAACCAAGAAACCGCCAACCATCCAAAGATCGCGGTATTTTTTAGGTACTGTTTTCATTTTGTGTTCCTGTCAGTCCACGAGGCCTACCATCCCATGATCGGCTGTGGGTCCAGAGGCTGCACCATCGCAGCCTAGGGTTATGGAAGCTGAGTCAGTGTTGCCACAACCTCAGTTCAAGTCCCTTGATTGGCAATCAATCAATCAATCAATAAATAAAATTTTAAAATATTAAAAATAGCCAGGCACCCGTGGCTCACACCTGTAATCCTAGCTACTCAAGAGGCTGAGGATTGTGGTTCAATCCAACCCAAGTTGTAAAACCCATGAGACTCTTATCTCCAATAAAGCACTAGAAAACCAGAAGTGGTGCTGTGGCTCAAGCGGTAGTGCACTCACCTTGAGCTGAAGAGCGTAGGGACAGCGCCCAAAGCCAGAGCTCAAGCCCCATGAAAAAAAAAAAATTGTAAAAATACTAATGAAGCTCCCCAGCTTGGCATTCGTGCATTTTTTTTCCTGTCAGGCCTGGGATTTGAACTCAGAGTCTGGGTAACTCTAATGCACTGTGGGGGATGAGGAAACTCACCATCTTTGAAGACAAGCAATTCAGGCCTGTTCCCTAGGCCTGAATTCAATCCCCAGCCCTGTTAAAGTAATATTCATCCACATTTGAAATAATGATTAATATCCACATACTTAATTTTACCACATATTATTTTACTGTGTATTTATTTTTTTGCACTATTCATTCATTATTTATATTGACTATTATTACACTTATAACATGTATTAAATTGATTACATCTTATGAGAACTATACAGATTAGCATATGTATTATATATCTTACTTCAGACACAGGATATTCACAGAAATTCTATAGTAGATGATCCCATGCTTAGAAAAACAGAAAGAATACACCCACCAAAGTTGAATTCATACCTAGGCACCCCAGTGGCTCACATCTGTAATCCCAGCTACTCAAGAGGTGAAAACTGGAAGATGAAGTTTCAAAGCCAATCCAGGCAGAAAAGCCTGACTGACGACATCTCCAATTAACAAGGAAAAAGCCAGGCTACAGGTATGGCTGAAGTGGTAGAAAATCAGCTATGAACAATTATGCCAAGAAAGAGCAAGCTGAATTCAAGTGCGGAGAGAGGGGGTAGGGGAAGAAAGATAAGATTGAACTTCCAGACAGGTGTTCAGTCTATATCATGTTTGGTGTGGTTATTCATTGTACTTTTTGTTTTATTCATTTATTTACCGTTTATTTTATTGACTGTGATGACAACTACCCATGTATTACATTGTTTACACGCTATCACATAGCATTTAGATTTGTAGACTTGTTCTCCATCATGCCTGACACCCCACACTCTCACAGAAAAGGAAAACAGGTGTCACACTTGGCTTCTTACTCCAGGAGGAAATTTTTGGCTTGCTCTGAGATCGAGCCCCAGGAGTGGCCAAAATAGCCATACATGGATAGGCAGGTGGTAGTACCCCAGTAACTATGTATTTATACAGAGTGCCAGAGCCGTGTATCTAATATTCAATGACATCTGCTACATTCCTACCAAGTCTTAGGTAGTTATTATGCCTCCATTGAAGGAATATTATTCTTTTCATGCCTAATTAACCATTCATTAAGTACAATCAGCGTCCTAGGATTATTGCGTCTAATTTGAGTCTAGACCGCTGCACAAACTATTCAATCATGAGTTGGATAACATTCCATTGGAATTTCTATGCACAGGCAGGAGTCTCTTGGATCTCCTGCCATTGGTAGGTGTCAGGACCAGGATTTAACTCAGGGACTGTGTTGCCGTGTTGGCCTATAGCTTTCCTGACAGTCCACCAGTCTTCAACAATGACAGGTCACCTGTGCGTGGCATCCATGTCATTCAGACCTAGGATGGTCACTGTGCAAGGAAAAAAAGCCAAGAAACCGCCTACCATGGGTGGCTCGTGGCTTGTTTTAGTGTCATTTTCATTTTGTTTTCCTGTCAGACATCAGGTCTTAGGATTCCAGGATCAGCTTTGTTTCTGGAAGCTGCACCCCAGGCTAGTGTGATGGAAGCTGAGACAGAGCTGTCATGATCTGAGTTCAAGCCACGTGTATGGCCAAAAACAAACAAAAAAAAATTAAAATAAAAAATAAAAACAATTAAAAAATTAAACAATTAAAAAATTTAAAAAACAATTATTTATCTCCCTGTTTTGCAATTCGTGCCATTTTTTCTGCGAGGCCTGGGATTTGAACTCAAGGTCAGGGTAAATAGGCAGCACTGTCACGCTAGGGGAATCACACCATACATGAAGCCAAGAAAGTCAGGCCTGTTCCCTAGGCCTGAATTCAACCTCAGTCCTGCAAAACATACTCCTCATATACATTTTATTTACATTTTAAGGACAGGATTTATACTTCCATATAGTCAGACAATATCATGTTTGGTATGGTTATTCATTCCATTTCTTGTTTTATTCATTTATTTACCAATTATTTTATTGACTCTGATGACATCTATACCGTTTATTACATTGTTTACTTCCTATCACATAGGATCTAGATTTGTAGATGTGTTCGCTATCATGCCTGAAACCCAGAACTCTCCCAGAAAAGGAAAACATGTGTCACACTCAGCTTCTTACTCCAAGATTAAATTTTTGGCAGTGCTGGGATCCGAACTCGGGGCCTAGCAGGCCCAATTCATGAATGGGTAAGGGTGTGCATGGCAGCCTCTAGCCAATAAAGCTGTGAGGTGGTTCCCAGGTGCTGAGATGGAGCCCAGGTTTGGCCAAAACAGTGATACATGGATTGGCAGATGGTGTATACATTTGATATACAATTCATACATATTGGTAAAGAGTGCCAGAGCCATCTATCTGACTGAATGATGCCTACTACATTCCTACCATCTCTTAGGTATTTATTATACTGCCTTTGAAGTAATATTATTCTTTTTAAGATTAATAAACTATCAATTAAAATCAATCAGCATCCTAGGATTATTACATCCCCTTTTATACTTGAGTGATGCACGAACTACTCTTTCAATCAGTATTCCTATGCATAGGAATGAGTCTCTTGTGCTGTCCTGCCATTGGTAGGTGTCAGGACTTAGATTTTTAACCCAGGGCCTATGTTGACAGGTTGGCCTATGGCTTCCCTGATGGCCCACAAGCCTTCAGGAATAGCAATTCAACTCCACTTTGCAGCTGTGTCATTCAGACTCAGGATGGTCACCCTGCAAAGAAAAAATAATGTAAAACCCCCAGTCCTCTGCAGCTCGCTACTTTTTGTGCTGTCCCACATTTTTTTTCTTCCTGCAAGCCCTCTGGGCCTAGGATCCCAGCATTGACTATGGGTGAGAGGCTGCAGCCCAGTCTAAGGCAATCAAAGCTGAGGTAGAATTGCCACGACCTGAGTTCAAGCTCCATGGTTGGCAAAAAAAAAAGAATGAATAAAAAATTAATTAATTATTTAAGTAAATTGAAAAAAGTCCCCATGGTTTGGAATTTCTTCCAGTTTTCTTTCCTAGCCTGCGATTTGAACTCAGGATCTTGGTAAATCTGTAGAAATGTGAGGGAAGGTACAGAGATTCTTCTACTTGAGTTCAAATCCTGTGGCAAGCCAAAAACAAAAAATTAAGTCACTGACCTCAGCTGGGGGTTGGGGGGATAGCTGTGGAGGTGGGAGGCAAGGGATGGCAAGGGGAAAACAAAGGAGGAGGCAACAATGCTCAATAGTAAATGTACTCATTACTTTGCTCATGTAACTGCATCCCCTCTATACAGCATTTTTACAACAAAAAATGTACAAAAATGAAACAATTTAGACCTCGGGGAAGCACCTTGCAGGTAAGGGAAGGATGTCTGAATAGATATACAAAATTATACACTGCTGTTTTTAAAATGTTCAGTATGGAACTGAATAAACATAACTGCTTGCATTAAAACTAATAAAGTCACTGTCTTGGAACTGGAGCTAGTATTTCTGCCACTGCTGGGATTTGATCTCACCATCCGGGTAACTCTTTTGCATCGTAGGTGAAGGGGAAGCTCACTGTCCTTGAGGAAAAGAAATTCAGGGTAGGGTTCCCAGAGCCTGAATTAAGTCCCTATAATGGAAAATAATATTTATGTACATGTGTAATATATGTGATGTATTACATGTGTATGTTTATTGCAAACTATGATTTTTTATTATTCATTTTGTATTTCTGTATTTATATAATTTATTCATTTACTCATTATTTATTGTATTAGTATTGTTATACACATAATATTTATTACATTTTACACATCTCTTATAAAATTTTACATAATAATTTAGGACATTGACTCATTTTTCATTAATAATTTATTAAGTGTTGAAACATGATACATAATTAAATGGAGGCATTTGTCACAGTCTTCACATGTTTAGAGTCTCTCCCAAAAATGAACTTTGTCTTGTTTATCTTTAACAGCTTCCTATAGGAATTTCTTTAGATGACTTATATTCAGGAACCTTTCCTTGAGGATAGGCAAGTTGAGGGATAAAATTATAAGGATGGGACTGGGAATGTGGCTTAGGGGTAGAGAGCTCTCTCAGCATGCATGAATGCCAGGAATTGAATCCTCAGTGCCACATACTCAGAAAAAAAACAGAAGCTGTGGAGTGCTCAAGTGGTAGACCACTAGCCTTGAGAAAAAGAAGCACACAGACAGTAACCAGGCCATAAGTTCAAGTCCCAACACTGGCAAAAACAATAGGCCAGATGCCAGTGGCTCACACCTGGAACCCTATCTTCTCAGGAGGCTGAGATCCGAAGACCACAGTCCAAAGACAGCCTGGCAAGTAAAGCCTGCTAGACTTTTATCTCCAATGAACCACCAAAAGACCCCATGTGGTGCTGTCATTCAAGTGGTAGAGTGTTCACCTTGAGATGAAGGGCTCAGGAACCGTGCCCAGGCTTGAGTTCGAGACACACAATGGGCAAAAAGTGAGGGTTAATCAAAGTACTTTTCCTATTTGCTAATTAGGAGAACATTCTCTGGAAAATGAACGCTGATGTACACCAGAACTGGAGTCAGAGCTCAAGGTTCAAGTTTAGCAAATCCATATGCCCAGCCTCTCAGACCCTAGCATTATAACCTTGTGTCTTACAGAGTTCTGAAAGGTCCATTGTTGAAAGGCTTAATATGCTCCCCAAGCCCTTTGTGATAAGCAGTTGACTTATATTGTCAATGCCATTACAATTCTGACCTAGCAGAGCACCAGTAGTAAGGCCCATCACCCTAGCTCAGGAGGCTGAGGTCTGAGGATCACAGGGTGAAGCCAGCCAGGTCAGGAAATTCTATGACACTCTGACTTCCACTTCTGAAAGGGCAGATGTTCAAGAGCTTCCTGGGTTTCCCTTGGTGATGAGAAGTTACTTGTACTTGAGTTGAACTCAAGGTCTGGGCACTGTCTCTAGCACTCTACTACTTGAGCCACAGCACCAATTCTGGCTTTTTCTCTGCATGTGCTATAGAGTGATCAAATGCCGTGCTTCTTGCATATTAGGCAAGCACTCTCACACAAATCCACATTCCCAGCCCTCTCATCTTTTTCATAATGGTATTTTCTACATAAGTATGCTACCATTTTCCATTCCCCAAGTTTAATTTTCTGAATACTGGTTATTTTAAAAAAAAAAAAAACCTGATCTTCTGTTGCCCTGCCTGATTTGTGACTGTTCCTGCCTTGGCCTCATAATAAAATGTAAATAAAGGCTGCTGAGGTCTTAAGTGTGCATCATATAAGGACACAGGTCTGGAACTATGGAAGAGAAAAGCCATGGGCCTGAAAAGAAGAGAACGATGCAGTATGCGCATCAAGTCTATCTGAAAAATAAATCTTACATAAAAGGAGAAGCATTGCATACAATCTGTTTGCACTCAGGGAGGTAATATACACACATAAGTAGATAGGACACTGATACATAAACTTGGCCTTCTCTTTTCGAATTTTTTTGGTGGCCATATCAGGGCTTAAACTCAGGGCCCTATGTGTTCCTCAGCTGTTTTGCTCAAGGCTGAGACTCTACCACTGCCACAGCTCCACTTCTACCCATCTGGGTTAATTGGACATACGTGCCTGCCAGGTTTTCCTGCCTGGTCTTGCTTGTATCTCCTGCTCGGCTTTCTTTCTCAAAGCTGGAGCTCTACTCTCTGGGCCACTGATCCACTTCTGGTTTTCTGGTGGTTTATTGGAAATAAGAGTCTTGTAGACTTTCCTGCTCGGGCTGGCTTTCAACAGAGATCTCCTGAGGAGACTTCAAGTGGCTTTTCTCAGTGATTCGCCGAGGATCTGCTCCACACAAACTCTTAGTCTAAATCTTGAGAGGTACTAGAGAAAAAAGGAAACATGAAGATGCTTCTAGTATGTTCTAGTTACTTCAGGTTGGAGACACAAAACACTGAAAATTATTAGATAATTTTATAGGCAGACAGTATGAGGATGGCTCCAGGTTTTGGTCCTCTCGTGCTGAGACAGTAAATTCACTGCAGCTCAATGCTAAGTGACTGAATTGGCATGTCCTGTGGACATTTGCTGCCAAAATCATGTCACACTCATTTCTCACTTTTGGCTTCAAACCTGTGACCAGAGAAGAGGAGGAAAAAAAATCCTTCTCAGAGAAAGCACCTATAAAGAACATTGGGTAGTTTACTTATAAATTCAAGGCATTGGAATGATGCTGTTAAGTAGTCAGATTGTCCAGATTAAGAAATGAAGAAGAAAAGAAAGGCAGGTGCCAGTGGCTGCTGACTAGAATCCTCGCTCCTCAGGAGGCTGAGATGTAGAGAATCTGAGTTTGAATCCAGCCAGCATAGGAAAGTCCATGACACTGTTATTTCTAAGAAATCACAGAAAACCCAAAAGTGGGTCTGTGGCTCAAGGTTAATGCACTACTCTTGAGCAAAAGTAACTCAGGGACAACGCCTATGCTCATAGTTCAACCCCAGGAACTACTTCCATGTCTTTGTGTATGTGTGGATATATTTCTATAGGTGAAGCTCCAGAGTAGCTATGATAAAAGGCATCAAGCTAGAAATTTTGTTATCAATACAATGATTTCATAACACAGAAACTGCTTTCATGACAGTGCATGTTCCTGGGCTCCCCTCACAGTTCCCAGTGCAGCCTGAGGGTTTCTCTGCCTCCCAGGCCTGTTGGAAGAAGTCTCTCTCATTGTCTGGACAGGCAGACAAAAGGCCTCAGTCCTGTACAGCTGTGTAACAAACAACTGCATCTGGGCCAATTAGTGAGGGTTGAGTGTGGATGGGCTCTGAAGGTCAGGATAAAAATGCCTCTTTATACCCGAAGCTATCTCTCTCCCCAGAGCTCCGTGTTGACTGGCAGCCTTCATTGATGCCACCTCCTTTGGCAGGCCAAGTTCCCAGCACTTATCCTGCCTTTGTGAAACTATATTCTGCTGTTCAGATACAGTGCTCAATATAATTCAGGAGTCCTTCTGGCAGGCAACTAGGGCACTTAACCTCAAGAAATGTTTCATTGAGGATGATGATGGGCCTATGATGCCTCTGCTAGGTTTCCGGAACCTTTGGAAATCCAAGCACATGTCTGATTTCACCATGCTTCTTGTCATCTAGGACTGTTGAAGCACATTAAGCTTTGAAACCTTTGACCTCTCCAAGGTGAGCTCTGGGTGGCAAGGTTTTGGGGATGAACACAGGACCTGGGTGCTGACCACGAGCTCAGTGCAGGCGCCCAGTGCTTTACCATTTTGTGTCACAGCTTTACTTCTAGTCTGTGTGTGTGTGTGTGTGTGTGTGTGTGTGTGTGTGTGTGTGTGTGTGTGTGTGTGTGTGTGTGTGTCTGTGTGCATGCGCGCGTGCACACATACACCAGTCCTGGAGCTTGAAGTCAGAAACTGAGTACTGTACCTAATTTCTCTTGTACAAGAATAGCCCTCTCTCACTTGAGCAACAGAGCCACATCAGGCTTTTTTTTCTAGTGATGTGTTCCTGAGAAATCAAGTCCAGAGTTTCATAGATGAAAAGCACTGTACCACTAAGGCACATTCCCAGCCCTCTACTTCAGGTTTGTTATTTTGTTTCTTTTCTGTTGTTGTTGCTTGTAGGAGTTGAAGTCTGAGCCTGGGTGCTGTCCCTCAAGTCTTGTGCTCTACCACTTGAGCCAAAGCACCATTTCAGGTTTTCTCATGGTTTATTGGAGCTAAATGTCTTGAGGACTTTCCTGCCCAGGCTAGCTTTGAACCATGATCCTCAGATCTCATCCTCCTGAGGCGCTAGGATGACAAGCATGAGTGACAAGCATCCAGCTTCCACTTCAGGTTTCTTAGTGGTGAATTGGAGATAGTATTCTCATGGGACCTTTTGTGTCTGGAATAGTTTGGAAGCCAGATCCTCAGATCTCAGCTTCCTGAGAAGGCAGGCTGATAAACCTCAGCTATACATCCCTAAGCTGTGACACTGTACTGCAAGGGGGTACTTGGCTGCACATGGTGGAGTAATAGCCATGTGCCCAAGAGGTAAGGGTCAGTACCAATGCCACGAGTTCAAGGTTCATGACTGAGAAAAAACAAAACAAAACAATTGTCTGCAGTAGACAACTCACCCACTCTTCAGTAATACATAATTTTGTCTCTGACATGGAGACATACCTGCATCTCCATATTCTTGTCTACAAAATCATCTCAGTTATGTAGCTTTTACAAGGACCAGATGAAAGAATGCACTCTGTGAAGGACACAGCAGATGGTACTCTTTGAAGGACTCAGCACACAACATCCTGTGAACACTTAGCACCCAGCACGCAATGCAGGACTCAGCACACTGCACCCTGTGAAGAACTCAGCACACAGCGCCCTGTGCCACACTCAGCACAGAGCACCCTATGAAGGATTCAGCACTTAGCTCTATTCCACAAGCTGTCATTAGAATAAGGATGCTGTCATCAGTATCACCATTCTTTGAGGAACATTTCACAAATCACACAAGTTCACATCTAATGGTTTAGTGGGGTGTTTTTTTTGGGGGGGGCAGGCTACCCATAGAGCTTGAACTCAACGCATGGGGATACTGTTCTAATAACATTTGCTCAAGGCTAAGGCTCTGCTACTTAGAGCCACATCTCCAAGAATCTCATATACTTCCTACCAGAGCTTTGTTTTAAAGCTCCCAAGCAGCCAGGATGATGGGGGTAAGCCAGCAGCATCTGCTTCTGTGGAGCTCAGTTGCAGCTGTTTACATCTGCCTGAGTCAGGTTAGGTCCAACTGTCAGTGCCAGACTCCTGGCTTGTCCGTGATGTGGTATTTGAAGTCCTGTCCTTCTATAATTGCAGTTAGAACATTCTACCATTTTTTGGTGGCAGTGGTGGGGCTTGAGTAAGGGCTTAGACACTCTCCCTAAGCATTTGTGCTCAAGGCTAGCACTCAATTGATTGAAAGACAGCAGAACTTCCAGGTTTTCTGCTTAAGTGACACTGAGGAATCAAACCAAGGGCTTCATGTTTACTAGGGGAGCACTCAATCACTGAGCCCCAGGAGTAAAGGAGGTATAAATAGATAGATTGTTGTATATAAATATTATATAGACAAAAGAGAGATGTCTATATTATTACATTATAGAAAATATTGTTATCAATTATTAGGTATTAAATCATATCTCCATTTATTGATGTGTCCCAGCTAACAATTAATAAAGCATTAATTAATACTCAATATCCTGTTATTGTTTATCATATATGTACATACATCCATACATATAATTAAATATTTTAGAGAATGAGACAGGTGTCTATATGTTATTAAATTATGCATCATGTACTACTACCAATTATTAGGTATTTATGTCTCCATGCAATTTTTATTCTGTTAATACTTAATAAAATATTAATTAAACTTAATCCACATCCTATAATTACTGCATCTAATTTTATCCTAGAATGATTCATTACTAATTCAATCTGTTTATCATTTGTTGTAGTGACAAATCTTTCCACCTATGACTTTTTTTACCTTTGTGACATTCTACTTACATAGCTTATAGATTTGCATCCAAATTATACATCCTACCTGACACTGAGCATTTTCAAAGAAAAGAAAATCATGTATTACTTTCGGCTTCCCATTCTATGATTACATTATTGTCAGTGCTGGTATCTAAACTCAGGGCCTAGAAAGCTCAATTCATTTATGTGTGGCTGCCAGCACAGCAGCCTCTAGCCAATTCAGCTGCCAGGTTGTTCCCAGGCCCTGAGATTGAGCCCCAAATATTGACTCTATATTGTGCTTAGTGTAGCTATTTATTTTTTAATTCACTTATTTACCATTTATTTTATTGACTGTTCTTACACATGGACTATTTATTTCATTTATTACATAGGATAGATTTGCCTATGTATGACACTTCACACCTGACATCCAGGACATTCACAGCGAAGGAAAACCTGTGTCACCCAGAGTTTCTTACTCTATGAAACAATTTTTGTAAGTGCTGGAATCTGAACTCACAACCTACAAGGCCCAATTCATAAATTGGCGAGTGTCAGTATGCCAGCCTGGGGCATATGGAGTTGACAAGCAGTTTCCAACACCTGAGATCGAGCCCCATGGGTTGACAAAATAAGAACAGATTGACATACAGATGGTAGTACACAAAAAAATATAGATCCGTAAAGAGTTCCAGAGATGCCTATACATTATTCCGCTAACTAGGCTACATTCCTACCAATATTTGGGTATTTTAATGCCTCCATGTAATTTATATTATTGTTTTCATCCTTAATGAATTGTTAATTAAATCAACCACTGTCCCAAATCTATTGAGTCCATGTAATTAATAGTATTCTTTTAATGTTTCAAAAATATTCATGAAAATCCATCGGCCTCATAAAATCACTCTAATTTTATGGTAGCATCATTCAGGAACAACTAATTACACCTTGACATTCATAACCTTCCATCGGTATTCCTATGAATAGGAATGAGACTATTAGGATCTCCCGCCGTTTGTAGAGGTCAGGACCAAGCTTTGAACCCAGGGCCTATGTTGCCGTGTTGGCCTATGGCTTCCCTGGTAGCCCTCCAGCCTTCAGCAATGCCAGGTTTCCAACACTTTTCAGCCATGTCATTCAGACCCAGGAAGGTAACCTTGCAAAGAAAACAAATGGAAAAACCGGCAGCCATCTGCAAGTTGCAGGTTTTTCTTCTTTGTTTCTGTGTTGTTTTATGTATTTATTATTCCTGTCAGCATTTGGGCCCCGGGAACTCAGGTTTGGCTGTGGGTCCTTTGGCTGCACCCCAGCCTGGAGTGATCAAAGCTGAGGCACAGTTGCCATGCCCTGAGTTCAAGCTCTATGCTTGAGAAAATGAAAATAAAAAAAATAAACACATTAAAATATTTTAAAAATTATGAGGCTGCTTGGCTTGGAATTCATGCCATTTTTTTCTGCCAGTCCTGGGATTTGAACTCAGGGGCTAGGTACATCTAAAGCACTGTGGCAGAAGGGGAAGCTCACTATGCTGGTAGACAAGAAAGTCAGGCTTTTTCACAGGGCCTGAATTCAAGTCCTAGCTCTTGCAAAAATAATATTCATATGCATTTTAAATACAGGATTCATATTTACATACACATGTTTACTGCATATTGCAGTTAGTGTGGTTATTCATTTTATTTTGTGTTTTATTTATTTCTTATGTATTTTAGTGAGTATGATTACACACATAACCTTTTTTACATCTTGTTACATAGAACATAGATTTGCCAATGTACTATACCTCATTCCTGAGACCCAGGACTTTCACCGATAAGGAAGACAAATGGGACATTTGGCTTCTTCCACCAGGATTACTTAAGTTTTGGCAGTTCTGTGATTTGGACTCAGGGCATAGAAAGCCCACTTCATGAATGGGACGTGGGTCAATGTTAGCACACCAGTCTGATGCAAATGGAGTTTTCGGTCAAATTTGGTCCTAGGAGTGGCCAATATATGAACACATAGATGTGTAAAATGCAGTGTGTGTGTATTTACATATGTATATGCATCTATAAACATATACAGAGAGAGACAGATAGACATTTATGTAGATTCTAGTGTATAACTCTATATGAAGAGTGATGTCTATATCTTAATTTTATATATTCTATTGCTACTAATTATTTTGTCTAAAATTATTCCTCCATTAATTAATCTCGGTAGAAGACTTAATAAAGCATTAATTAAATTAATCAATGACCTATATTTAATGTATACAATCTTATATTAGAAAGACTAGTTAAATTGTAATTAAATTAGCACATTTCAAACATTCTATTAGTGTTCCTAGAGATAGGAACCAGTTTCCTAGGATCTTCAACCATGTGTATGTGGGAGTCCCAGGCTCGAACTCAGTTCGCAGGTGTCTGGGTTAACCTCCCGCTACACTGACCGCCCACCAGCCTCAGCCATGCAAAGTCATGTACAATTTTCAAGCCAAGTCAGTGAGACCCAGGATGGTCACTGTGCAAAAGAAACAAAGTAAAAACTGTTGTGTAAAACTTTCTGGTTTTTCCTCTTCCATTTTTATTTGTTTGTTTGTTGGCCAGTGCTGGGAGTTGAAATTGGGTCCTAGGATCCTTGGATCATCTGTGGGTGTAAAAGCTGCACCCCAGCCTAGGGTAATCAAGGCTGAGGCAGAGATGTGACGAACTGAGTTCAAGCCCCGTGCCTGCCCCCCCCCCAAAGTTAAGATCCTGGCTTGGAATTTGGGACATTTTATCTGCCATACCTAGGATTTGAAATCAGGGCCTGGGTAACTCTATTTTGCTGTGGGTGAAGTGGAAGCTCACCCTCCTTGAATAAAAGAAAGTCAAGAGCATTTCCCAGGGCATGAATTCTAGCCCCAGGACTGGCAAAATAATATTTATATACATTTATAATGTGCATCATATATGTATTTGTGTAGGTATTACATATTGTACCTAGAAAAAAATATTTTCACAGACAGCAGAACAAGTCAACATTGGCTTCTTACTCCATCTATTGTCTTTGGAGCTGCTAGGATTTGAACTCAGGGCCTCGAAAGCCAATTCATCAAGGGATCAATGTAAGCACAGCAGCATCAAACAAATTCACTGCCAGGGAGTTCCCAGGACCTAAGTTTAACCTCCAGGAGTGGCCAATATATAAATAGATAGATGCATAAATTACTGCAAATACATATATATGCATAGAGAGTGAGAGAGATGTTTATGTATATTCCAGTGTATATTTAAATATATAAATATATTTATAGAATGTGAGAAGTCTATATATCATTAAATTACAGGTAATATATTAATAATCATTATTAAGTATTAAATTATGCCTTCATTTAATGATGTATCATGGTTTAAGGCACAATAAATTGCTTCCTTTTGAAAAAGGAGCTCAGGGACAATTCCTAAGCTCATAGTTCAAGCCTCAGGGCCTGCACCAAAAAAAAAAAAATAGAGCCAGTAATTCCATGTGTCTGTGGATGTGTGAATGTATTTCTATTAGTGAACATCCAGAGTCACTATGAAGAAAGGCACCCAGTTAGGAAATTTGCTTTGAATAGAATGATTTCATAGCCCAGAGGGTGCTTTCAAGACAGTGCATGTTCCAGGGCTCCCCTCCCTGTTCCCAGAATAGCCTGAGGGTTTCTCCACACCCCAGGTTGCTGGAGGAAGTCTGTCTCTTTGTTGGAACAGGCAGACAAAAGGCCTCACTCCCTAAAGCTCTCTAACAAACAACTATATCTGGGCCAACTAGTGATGATGATTGTGGGCAGGCCCTGAAGACTAGGAGAAAAGGGCCTCTTTGTACCCAAAGATATCTCTCTCCCCAGTGCTCTGTTTTGACAGGAAGCCTTCATTTGTGCCACCTCCCGGGGCAGGCCAAGTTCCCTGCACTTATCCTGTCTTTGTTAGAATATGTTCTAGTGTTGAAACAAACTGCTACACTGAGTTCAAGAGTCCTTCTGGCAGACAACAACCAGGGAGCTGAACCTAATGCAATGATTCATTATTGGCAACATTGCCTCCCTAGGTTTTTGGAAGCTTGCTACATCTAAGCACATTTGCAAAATCACAATGTTCCCTGTTATGTAGGTCTGGTGGAGCTCATCAGGTTTTGAAACCTTTGACCTCTCCTAGTTGGGCCTTGGGTGGCTAGGTTTGAACACAGTGCCTGAGTACTGACCATGAGCTCAGAACAGAAGCACAATGTGTAATAGGAAGACCCCTACTCAGGCAGGCAAACCCACCTAGTCGTCTGGAGTGACAGAGCCCACCTCAGCAAAGTTGGTAACAAAGAAGCAACTTTATTGAGAAGGTTTCTACACTGACCGGCCAGGGCCACAGCACAGGCTAAGGAGCTGATACTGCCACCCTGAGCATCCCCCATTCTTTGGTTTTTAAAGGCAAAATCCATGAGATCGAGCCAGGACATGCACAGGTGACCAATGAAATCATACCATACAAAAGGATTGCATGGTCATACCAGACCACACACAGGTGGCTAATAGGCAGAGTTTACTGTAAGCATGTGTGAAAGGTAGGGTTTACCACCATAAGCAGATGGTGTCCAGTAGTTGGAGCCAGATTACATTCTATCTGTTTTATGTGTCAGTCTTTAACTCAACAATCAAGGTAAGTTAGGTTGTTAAGGGGAGGGGAAACTCGAGGCATTCTTTCCATTCTAGAGGCATTCTTTCCATTCCAGGAGCAGGGCTGCTTGGAGCCAAGGTCTAGTTAACCTTGTTTAAAGTTTTTTTTTTTTTTTTCTAAAATCCCTAAAACAAAGGCAAATCCTGGAAAGAAGCTGTACCAGCTCAAGTCTCCTCTCAGTGCCTACTTCCCAGTACTTTACCCTTTGATGTCACAGTTTCACTTCTGGTATCTGTGTGTGTGTGGGGGGGGGGGTAATTTGTGTGCATATAACAGTCCTGGAGCTTAAATTCAGGAACTGCGCACGGTACCTGAGTTTCTCCTGTACAAGGATAGCACTCTACCACTTGAGCCACAGAGCCACTACAGGCTTTTTTCTAGTGATGTGCCACTGAGGATTCAAAGCCAGGTTTTCAAACATGCAAAGCACTCTACCCCTAAGACCCATTCCCAGCACTGCACTTCAGGTTTCTTTCTTTCTTTTCTTGTAAGTTGGAGGAGTTGAAGTCTGGGCCGGGGTGCTGTCACTCAGCTCTTCAGCTTAAGTGGAGAGCTCTACCACTTGAGCTACAGAACCCATTCAGGTTTTCTGTTGGTTCACTGTAGATAACCATCTCTAGGAATCTCCTGCTCAGGCTGGCTTTGGAACATGATCCTGTGCTCTCAGCCTGCTGAGTAAGTAGCTAGGATGATAACCATGAGTCACGGACACCCAGCTTCCACTTCAAGTTTCTAAGTGGTGAATAGGAGATGATAATGTCATGGGACCTTTTGTGTGTGGGATAGTATTGAACCCAGATCCTCAGCTTCCTGAGCAGGCAGGATGATAGACCTCAGCTAAAGACACCTAAGCTGTGACACTTTGCTGCAAGGGGTTCCTTGGCTCGGCGCGGTAGAGTGTTAGCCATGAGCATAAGAGGAAAATCTGTGTCTAGGCTCTGAGTTCAAGGTTCATGATGGAGAAAAATAAACCAAAACAATTGTCTGCAGAGACACCTCAATAGAGTTCAGTACATACATAAATTTGGCTTTGCCTTGGGAAATATCTGTGCCTCAAGTTTCTCACCTGCACAATCATCTTACTTGTGGAGCTCTAACCAGGATCAGATGAAAGAATACACCCCGTGAAGGACTCAGCAACCAGCACCCCAGGAAGGACTCTTCATATATATGAAGGACTCTTCATATCCCTCAAGCTGTCATTAGAATTAGGATGTTTTCATCAGTATATCCATTCCTTCAGAAACATGTCACGAACCACACAAGTTCACATCTAACGGTTTAGACAGGTGGTTAGTCGGGGTTGGGGGGAGAGAAAAGGTCATCAGACTCAGGGTTTGCACTCATAGGGTTGTGGGTACTGTCCTAAGATCTTTTCCTCAAGGGTAGAGCTCTACCACTTTGTGCCTCAGCTCAGAGTCTCACAGACTTCTTGCCAGGACTGAGTTTTTAACCCACCACCTGAGCAGCTAGGGTGAGTAAACAGCATCTGGTTCGATGGAATTGGTTTGCAGCTGTTAACCTCTGGCTGTCAGGATAGATGGCAGCTGTTATCTTCAGATTCCCAGCTTGCTCTGTCATGAAGTATTTAATGCCCTTGCCTTGTATACTTGCAGTTAGAACCTTCTAACTTTTCTTTGGTGCTTGAGTGACAGCACCACTTCCAGCTTTTCTGTGCATGTGATAGTGTGGAGACAAACCCAGGGTTTCATACCTACTAGGCAAGCACTATACCACTGAGAACCAGGAGTGACAAGTGTAGAAATATATATATATATATATATATATATATATATATATATATATATATATATATATATATATGTATAAAATAAGAAAAATACCTGTATATTATTAAATTACATATCCTATATTACTATCAATTATACATAATTAAATTCCTTCATTTCTCATTGTTGAAAATATAATAAAATATTAATTGAAAATTAGTCAATGTACTATGATTATTGTTTTTAAGTTTAAAATATAATCATACACTAATTACTAATGTAATTGTTACTTTTACAACATTCCATTCATATGGATGTATGTCAGAATGCGTTTCTTAGGATCTCCCGCCATTCGTAGGTGGCGGTCCCAGAATTTGAACCCTGGGCCTAGGTTGCTGGTTTTGGCTATGGCTTGCCTGATAGCCCACCAAACTTCAGCAGTATAAGGTCACATACTCTTTCTGGGCCCTTTCATTTAGACCCAGTATGGTCACAATGCAAAGGAAAAAAACAAAGTAAAACCGCCTTCTGGAACTTCCCAATTTTAGGCTTATTCTCCCCCCCCCCCCATTTTCTTTTTTTCTTTTTTGTTGTTTGTGGCGCCAGAAATCTGGGTCTGGACACTGTTCCTCAACTATTCATCTCAAGATTAGTGTTCTACCACTTGAGCAATAGCACCAATTCCAGCTTTTTTCTGCATATGTGGTGCTGAGGAATCAAGCCCAGGGACTTATGCATGCAAAGCAAGGACTCTACTACTGAGCCAACTTCCCTGCCCCACTCCTTTTTTTTTTTATCAGTCCCGAGATTTGAACTTGGGTCCTAGGATCTCAGAATGGGCTGTGGGTCCATTGGCTGCACCCCAGCCTAGGGTGATCGAACCTGAGGCAGAATTGCCACAAGATGAGTTCAAGCCCCGGCCCTGAAAAAAATAAATTAAGGCCATGGCTTAGAATTTGCTCCATTTTTCTGGCAGGCCTGGATTTGAACTCAGGGTCTGGGTAACTCTGTGACACTGTGGGGGAAGGGAAGTTCACTGTTGTTGAAGACAAGAATTTCAGACCAGTTTCCAGGCCTGAATTTAAGCGCCAACACTCGAAAAATTAATATTCATATATGTGATCTTTTTACATACATGGGCTTATTCCATTTGACATTCATTACTCTTATTTATTCATTATTTATTTTATTTAGTATTATTACATATATAACATTTATTTCATTCATTACACCTTATCACATGCATATATTTGCATATGGATTATTCTGAGACCCAGGATTTTTACAGAGAAGGAAAAAAATGTGTCAAAGTAGGCAGGATGACAGATATCAGCCACAGATGCCTAGACTGTAACACTTTTGTAAGGGTTTCCTGGGGTCCCCTTGGTAGGGTGCTAACCATGAGCCCAACAGGGAAGGGTCAGTAGCTAGGCCCTGAGTTTAAGGTTCATGAGCGAGAAAAAATAAACCAAATCAATTTTCTGCTGGAGAAAACTCACTAGAGTTCAGTACATACATCATTTTGGCCCTGACATGGGGACATATCTGAGCCTCAAGGTTCTCATCAGTACAATAATCTGTGGAGCTCTTACAAGGACCAGATGCAAGAATGTACTCAGTACACCATTCCTCATATAAGACCTATGACATAGCTGTATCCCACACGCTATCATTAGAATTAGGGTGCTTTCATCAATGTTACAAAACTACACAAAATTCACATCAAATGATTTAGAGGGGTGGGTTTTTTGTAGGGGAGTGGTGAGTCAGCCACGGGGATTACACTGAAAGTTTGGGGGCACAGTCCTAAGATCATTTGCTCAAGGCTAGAGATCTACCACTTTGAGCCACAGCTCAGAGTTTTGCAGACTTCCTGTCAGGACTGGATTTTAAAACCACCAGTGTCTGATCTCAGCCCTTCAGTATCTTGGATGACAGGGCTGAGGGAGTCAGAAGCATCTGGTTCTAATAAAAGACCCCGAATAGCAAAAACGCGCCTCAACGGAAAGAACACTGCTGGAGGAATATCAATACCAAATTTCAAACTCTACTATAAAGCCATAGTAATCAAAACAGCTTGGTATTGGCATAAGAACAGACCTCAGGACCAATGGAATAGAATTGAAAACCCAGAAATGAACCTACAGACCTATAGCCATCTAATCTTCGATAAGGAAGCTAAAACAATAGAATGGAAGAAAGACAGCCTCTTCAGTAAATGGTGCTGGCAAAATTGGTTAACTACATGTAGAAAAATAAAGCTAGATCCTTATATATCACCCTGCACCAGAATCAACACCAAATGGATCAAAGACCTTGAACTCAAAGCAGACACTCTGAAAACATTACAGGATGGAATAGGAGAAACCTTAGGTCTCCTTGGCTCAGGCCGAAATTTTCTGAATAGAGACCCGGAAGCACAACAAATCAAAGAAAGGTTGGACAAATGGGATTGCATACGGTTGCAGAGCTTCTGCAGGGCAAATGACATAGCTAGCAAGATCAATAGAAAGTCCACCGATTGGGAGAAGATCTTTACTAGCCATACAACGGACAAGGGTCTCATATCTAAAATATACTTGGAACTCAAAAAATTAAACCACCCAACAACAAATCCTGAAAGAAACAACTGCCCAATAAATAAGTGGGCGAAAGTCTTAAAGAGAAGCTTCTCTGAAGAAGAAAGAAGGATGGCCAATAGACACATGAAGAAATGTTCAACATCCCTAGCCATAAAAGAAATGCAAATCAAAACAACATTGAGATATCACCTCACTCCAGTTAGAACAGCAAAAATCAAGAACTCTAACAACAACAGATGCTGGAGGGGATGTGGACAGAAAGGAACCTTACTTCATTGTTGGTGGGAATGTAAACTTGTTCAACCACTTTGGAAAGCAGTATGGAGGTTCCTCAAAAGACTTCACATAGATCTCCCCTATGACCCAGCAATCCCACTTTTGGGCATTTACCCAAATGTTTACAAACAAGACCACACTAAAGCTACCAGCACAACTATGTTTATTGCAGCATTATTTACCATAGCTAAGATATGGAACCAACCCAGATGCCCCTCAGTAGATGAATGGATCAAGAAAATGTGGTATATATACACAATGGAATTCTATGCCTCCATCAGAAAGAATGACATTTCCCCATTTGTTAGGAAATGGAAAGGCTTGGAAAAAATTATATTAAGTGAAGTAAGCCAGGCCCAAAGAAGCATAGGTCCCATGGTTTCCCTTATTTGCAATATCTAGTATAGGTATGAGTCAAGCAGAAAAGGTCAGATAATGTGATGTTAGGAAAATGAACCCTTAAATATGTATTTTAATGTTTTCGTTTCTTTCATGCATATGTTTCTAACGCATTTATAAGATTATTTCTTTGTTACTTTGTATGTCTCTCCCCCACAGTGTAACCCCGCTTTCACTATATTTGATGTCAGTATAACATGTGGAGGAGATGGGGGCAAACAAGTCGTTTAAGGATTCAGGTGGACCTGTTGCAACCATGAGAAGTACAAAATGTCATGTCAAAACCAGCTTTACAATGTCGGGGGGGAGAGGGGGGTATAATTGGGTGGGGGGAGGGGGGAGGCTGGGAAGGGAGGTGAAGGGTAAACAAAGGAGGAGGCTGCAATGCTTGGTAAGAAATGTATGCATTATCCTGCCCATGTAATTGTAGCCCCTCTGTACAGTATGTTCTCAAATAAAATAAAATAATATTAAAAAAAAGAAAGATCTTAAAAAAAAAATCATCTGTTTCTGTGTAGCTGGGTTGCAGCAATTTACCTTTGGCTAAGTCAGGTTACATGGCAGCTCACATCACCAGACTCCTAGCTTGCTCTACAATGATGTATTTGCAGTCCTATTCTTATCTTTGCAGTCAGAACATTCTATTGTTTTGTTTTGGTGCCAGACCTGCATCTTGAGTAAGTGTCTAGACACAGTCCCTAATCTTTTAAGCTCAAAGCTAGTACTCGACTGTTTGAGCAACAGCATGACTTCTGGATTTTTCTGTGCAAGTGGTAGTGAGGAATGGAACCTAGGACTTTGTACATACTCAGTGAGCACTCTAACACTGAACCCCAGGAGTGACAATTGTATAAACAGATAAATTTGTAGATTGGTAGATAGAGATAGATGGCTCAGTGGTAGAATGCTTGCCTTGCAGGCCTGAGGTCCTGGGTTCGATTCCTCAGCACCACATAAGTAAAAAGAAAAAAGCCAGAAGTGGTGTTGTGGCTCAAGTGGTAGAGTGCTAGCCTTGAGCTGAAGAGCTGAGGGACAGTACCCAGGCCCAGAGGTCAGGCCCTATGACCGGACCCATAAAAAAAGAAAATTAGTCAATGTAGAGTAATTGTTGTGTATAATTTTAGAATATAATCATATACTAACTACTAATTTAAATGTTACCTATATAACATTCTATTTGTACGGATGTATATCAGAATGAATTTCTTAGAACTTCCCACCATTCATTAGTGGCAGTTCCAAGACTGGACCTCCAGGTCTAAGTTGCTTGTTTCAGCTTTGGCTTCCCTAATAGCCCACCAAACATTAGCAATGCAATGTCACGTACACATTCTGGGGCTTGTCATTTAGACCCAGATGGTCACAATACAAAGGAAAAAAAAAATAAAACAACCTTCTTGAACTTCTCAGTTTCATCCTTGTCCTTTTTATTGTTTTTTTTTTTTTTCTGTCAGCTCCAAAATTTGAAGTAGGGTCGTAGGATCCAGTGATCAGCTGTGGTAGAGATGCAAAGACCTGAGTTCAAGCCCTGTGCTAGGCCATAAAAAAAGTAATAACAATAAGACCCTGGCTAGGAAATTGCATCATTTTTCTAGCAGGCCTGGGATTTGAACTCAGGGTCTGGGTAACTCTGTGACACTATGTGTGAAGAGGAAAACTCACCGTCCTTAAAGACAAGAAATTCATGGGGCTGGGAAGGTGGCTCAGTGGTAGAGTGCTTGCCTTGCATGCATGAGGCCCCTGGTTCAATAACTCAGCACCACATAAGCAGAAAAGCTAGAAGTGGCACTGTAGCTCCAGTGGTAGAGCGCTCGCTCACCTTGAACTGAAGAGCTGAGGGACAGTGCCCACGCCCAGATTTCAGGCACCATGACTGGCAAAAAAAAGAAAAGGAAAGAAAAAAGAAATTCAGACCAGTTCCCAGGGCATGAATTGAAGCCCCAGCACAGGAAAAGATAATATTCATATATATGAGATCTATTTACATACATAGGTTCTACTGCACATGACATTTATTACCCTTATTTAGTATTGTTACACATATAACATTTCTTTATTATATCATATCCCATAGGATATATTTGCATATGGATTATACATCCTATTGAGACCCAGGACTTTCACAGAGAAGAAAAAAAATGTGTCAAATTGGCTTCTTACTCCACAAATAAATTTTTGGCCATGCTGGTATTTCAACTCATCCTACATTGCCCAATCCATAAATGGGGTACATTCTTAGCACACCAGCCTCCGGGAAACTGAGCATCCAGGAAATTCTGAGGAACTGTGATCAAGCCACAGTAGTGCTCAAAAATGTGTAGATTGATATTATATATACCTGCACCTATATGTATATATATATATATATATATATATATATATATATATATTTACAAACACTTACAAAGAGGGAATGTGAAGATGTTATTAAATTATATATATGTTAGAACCAATTATTAGTTACTAAATTATGACTCCATTTAATGAGGTATCATGGTTGAATACTTACAAAAGAATTAAAAATTAGTCAATATCCTTAATCATACTTTGGTGCTAGAATGAAGATTTAAATCCAATAATTTTTGTGTGGCATTCTAAAATAGAATCATGAATTAACTGCAAATTTGATTATTACTTTTATAACATTCAATTAGCATTCATCAGGATCTCCCTCCATTTGTGGGTGATAGTCACAGCATTCGAATTCCAGGCCTGGGTAGGTTACTTTGAATGCAAAACATTGGAATGACACCATGAAGATTTCAGATTGTCATGATTAAAAAAGAGAAAAACAAGAAGAAAAGAAAGCCAGGTGTCAGTGGCTCCTGCCTATAAACCTAACTACTCCTGAGGCTGAGATGTAGAGAATGCCAATTTGAATTCATCCGGGGCAGGAAAGTCCACAACACTCTTCTTTTTCTAACAGATCACAGGGGAAAAAAAATATGAGTGGGGCTGTGGTTCAAGGGCAGAGTGCTATCCTTGAGCAAAAGGAGCTCAGGGACAGGGCCTAGGCTCAAAGTACAAACCTGGACCTGCCTAAATAAACCCCCACCCCCAAAAAAGGAGGCAATAACTCCATGTGTCTGTGTATGGATGGATGATGTATGGATGATGGGCATTCAGCAGGTTGCCCATGCCCATGTCCATCCCCCCAACCTGGGCAAGTCCTCAGAGAGTCCTAAGTCTGAGCCAGCAGCTTGAACAAAGCATCCTTCTCTGCCGTTTAATAACTGATGCACCGCCAGCTTTGCCTGGGCTGTGCAACAAGTGCCTTATTTTCTGGCTGAGATGTCCCATCGGGACACCGAGCAGCCAGCCACTGCCTCCAGGGAGACCACAGGTCCTAGGCTGTAGGAGTTGTCAAAGGTTCTGGCTCCATATTCTCTATCCCTCTGTTAAATGTGAGCCTACTCCTCTGGGGCCTGGTGGCTATTCCTCACTCACCATTCTCATTGCCGAGTCACAGGTTGGTCCCAAATCTTGGCAAAGATATGAAATAGCAAGCGATTTCTGCACCAAAAGGGATAAGCCAATAAAGCCCACCCTCATAGTTCCTGTCAGATGTGAGCCTTGAGCTGCGAATGTGGCTTAGTGGTAGAGTACTTACCTAGCACACAGAAAGGCCTGAGTTTGATTCCGCAGGATCACAGAAACAGAAAAAGCCAAAAGTGGCACTGTGGCTTAAGTGATAAGAGTGCTAGCCTTGACCAAAAGAAACTCAGGAACATGCCCAGACTCTGAGTTCAAGCCCCAAGACTGGCAAAAAAGTGAGCCTGGTGAGACATATTCTTCTGGTACTCATAGGAGGGCCAAGATTAGAGGTAAAAGATAGGGTAGAGGACAGTTGCTGGTGGCTCACACCTGTAATCTTAGCTACTCAGGAGGCTGAGATCTGAGGATCACAATAGCAAGCAGGAAAGTCTATATGAGACACTTTTCTCCTATTAAACACCCCAAAAGTCAGAAGTAGAGCTGTGGATCAAGTAATAGAGTGCTAGCCTTGAGCACAAAACCTCAGGGATAGCATCCAGGTCATGAATTCAAACCCTAGGACTGGCACGAACACACACACACACACACACACACACACACACACACACACACACACACACACACACACACACACACACAAACCAAGCTAGAGCATTTGCCAGTCAGCCTGCACAAGTTCCATCTCTAGCAACTCAATATTAAAAAAAAGAGGGAGAAGGGAAGGAAAAACTTGCTCCTGGAGGTGATATAACCAGTGCCAAAATTCCAGTGGAAGTTCTAAGATGTGGAACAAGATAGAGAGCCTCAGGCAGAAGGCACAACCTGCACAAAGTTTCTTTAGTTGTGCTGTAGAATAGGTGGTGTGGGTGGAATGAAGGTTCTGAGGCTTCACACAAGTCCGGTAATACATTCAAGGCTGGGTCAAGACTTGTATTTGAGCCACAGGGAGGGCAGAGGGTGGAAGTCCCAGAATGGGGCCCAGGGGGAAGATTAGCTTGGCTTTTCACGATGGACCCCAGCCATTTCCTGTGGCTGGAAGCCTTTTTTTCACAGCTCCTGACCCTCAGGCCTCCTTTGCATGGAGGAGTCAGGGCAAATGCACGGAAGAACACTTGCTTAAGAAAAGCTTCTAGCCCAATGCCACTAGTGGCTCAACCCATATAAATCCTAGCTACTGAAAAGACTGAGATCAGAAGTTGTGGGTCAAAGCCAGCTCAGGGGAGCAAAGTTAGTGAGACTTTTCTTGCCGATGAACTACCAGAAATGGAGCTGTGGCTCAAGTGCTAGAGTGCCAACCTTGAGGCAAAAGTTAAAGAGACAGGAGCCTAGACCCTAAGTTCAAGCCCCAGTATTGGCACATAAAAAATAAAGAAAAGCTTTCAGGAGTTCCGAGTCCACTGTGGTGAAAGTCTAAATCAGTTGGGTGCTGGTGGCTCATGCCTATCCTCCTAGCTCATCAGGCTTAGATCTGAGGATCGTCGTTCAAAGCCATCCTGAGCAGCAAAGTAGAGGAGACACTGATCTCCAATGAACCACAGGAAAACTGGAAGTGGTACTGTGGCTCAATTGGTCAGTTGAAGAGCTGAAGGGACATTGCCCAGGCCCAGAGTTCAAGCCCCACCTGGCCTGCGTGAACCTCACTCTGTGGCTCTAGGCAGAGTAATTTCCAGTGGACTGCTAAGGGTCTCCCAATATCTACGTGTCCTACAAGTCTTGAAAGCAGCCTCTTTGGGAGCCTTTTTCTATAGAGCGGGCCAAAGTATCAGAGAACGGTCTAGCCTTGGGGCACTGAGGTCATCAGCCAGGTCAACAGAATGGCATCTGTCATGGGTGCAGTGTGGATCTGAGCTGTAAATCAATATTTCAGACCAGGTTTCTGGGCCAGGAAGGGCAAGAGCTGCAAGATGGCACAGCAGGTAATGCCTACTCACGGGGGCAAATTT
Source organism: Dipodomys merriami (assembly GCF_024711535.1). Lineage (NCBI taxonomy): Eukaryota > Metazoa > Chordata > Mammalia > Rodentia > Heteromyidae > Dipodomys > Dipodomys merriami. Next base: position 1,880,709 of record NW_027203148.1, read on the forward strand.
GTCAGGCACACCTTGGGTGGGTGTTGAGTTGGGCTCATGAAAGACTTGTTGGCTCGGGAATCCACAGCTGGCCGTCTGCTGATTGTAGCAGTGGGTATCCCAGGAGTCCCAGGGCTCAGAGCCCTGCTTTCCTCACCAATGTTCAGCGGCAGATGAAGGTCTGCAATCATGCATTGAGTATAAACGAGCATCCATCGTGTTCTTCCCTTGGTCCTGTACCCTATGCATGGATGGAAGTGCAGGTTCCATAGAACTTACTGCCATGGCCCAGACCCCTCAGCCCAAGAAGGAGTAGGGGAGAAATAAATTACATGTCGAGAGTTTACTATGACTGTGCCTCTGGACTGCCCCCAGTTCTAGCTCAGCTCATCATTACTACCTTCGTGTATGTATATGTGTGTGTGTGTGTGTGTGTGTGTGTGTGTGTGTGTGTATGTGTGTGTGTGTGTGTGTGTGTGTGTGTGTGTGTGCGTGTGTGTGTGCATCGGCACATCTTAGTACTTGGGCTTGAACTCAGAACCCGGGCTCTTTTTTCATTCAAGGCTAGCAATTCTACCACTTGAGTCACAACTTTTCTTCCAGCTTTCAGTTGGTTATTTGAAGAGGAGAGTCTCACACACTTTAGAAAAGTGATCTGGGGATAAGAAATGTACTCATTATCTTGCCCATGTAATTGTAACCCCTCTTTACAGTATTTTCACAATAAAAGATGCTATTGATACAAAAAAAAAGAAAAAAGAAAAAACAAATAAAGTGATGTGGGCTGCCTCTGAATGCCAATCCTTAGATCTCAGCCTCCTGAGGAGCTAGGAATATGAGAGCATGAGCTATTAACATCTGGCCACATTTTCCTTCTTGGCTAAGACAGTGTACCTCTCTCCCAGCCTAGCACCCATTTATACCTAACCTTCTTCCCCCTCCCCCTACTCCTCCAGGCTTCAGAGGAAACGTACCCTCCCCTGAGGACATAGAGATTGGATGCTTGACAGGTTTGAGCTTTATGTTCACCACACAGTTAAGGGCTGCTGGGAGCTGATGTGGAGATCAGAGATCTAGGCCAAGGTAAGTAGATAGCTGTTTGAACAGAAGACAGTATGAAGAGACATCCTTGCAGCTGGATGCCAGTGGCTCATGCCTATAATCCTAGCTACTCATGGCTGACACTTGAGGATCAAGCAAGATTCAAAGCTAGCCTGGGCAGACTGTTATCTGCAATGAATCACCAAAACGCTGGGAATCAGAGCTACTGGAGTACAAGTGGTAGAGCACCAACCTTGTGCAAACAAGCTAAAGGATACCACCTAGACTCTGAGTTTGAGCCCTGGTAAACACACACACACACACACACACACACACACACACACACACATCCTTAGCAGGTGCCAGTGGCTCATAACAGCAATCGTAGCTACTCAAGAGGTTGAGCTCTTAAGATGGCAGTTTGAAACTAGCCCAGGCATGAAAGTTCGTGAGATTCTTATATCCACTAAAATACTAAAAAGATGAAATGTGACCGGTGGTTCAAGTGATAGAGTGTTAGATTTGAGCAAAGGAAGCTCAGTGCCTAGGCCCTGAGTTCCAGCTCTAGAGTTTTTTTTTTTTAAAACACATTTTGCCCCCCCCCCCCCTTAGGCCATCAACCCAGATTTTGGTCATCCTAGATCTCACTTCCACTCCTGCCATTTCTACAGCACCACCACAAGTGGCCTGTTTCTGGCGAGCTCTGGGTTAAGAAGTGAATGTACACAAGGGGGGCATACCTAGGTCAAGGCTAATGCCCCAGAACATTGAGGTATTGGCCATACCAGTCTCTCCTCCCCCAATTTTCTGGCCTTGGAATCTAAAGTCTGTGCCTCTGTAATCTGGGCATCCAGAATTCTCTAGAAGGATTGGAGAGGCCCAGATGGGGCTGGAAGATAGACTTGCCTGCGATAAAGTACGTGGACATTTCCTAAGCACCAACAGATATTTCCAAGCCACCTTGGCCTCACCTCCAATGCAGCCTGGAATCTTCCTTGCTTGGGCAGCCTTCAGTCCCCTATCAAGCTGGAGTTGGCCAGAGCCACCGGCAACCCCCTTCCCTCACTCCACTACCAGCCTGCTGAGAGGGACATGCAGCCAGAGGTCTAGCTGAGGAAAAGGGCAGGACATCCCATGTCTGAGTTCCCCACCCAGAGACAGGCAAGGCTGTATTGCAGCTAGCCCAGCAGATGCAGAATCCCCTGCAGGAGGCCAAAGATTTGGACAGCTGGACTTGGGCCCCAAAGAAAAGTTGAACTCAGGTCTCTGGCCATTTAGGACTCATGGTAGACCCTGATAGGAGGCTAAAGGCAAGGTCGGTGTGGAGGAGGGGCACCATCCGAGGTGAGAAAGAGGCAGACAGGCACCCAGGAAGGGGACAGAGAAAGATGAGGGAAACACACACACACACACACACACACACACACACACACACACACACAAATATGGCACTGGTGTCTCACATCTGTCATCCTAGCTACTCAGGAGGCTGAGGTCAAAGCCAGCCAGCACAGAAATGCCTGTGAGGCTCTTATCTCCAATGAACCACCAAATAGCAAGAAATGGAGCTGCAGCTCAAGTGTTAGAGCACTAGCTTTGAGCACAGTAGCATAGGAACTTCACGTAGAACCTGAGTTCAAGGCCCAGGTCTTCTACATCCAAAGTCACAGACACACACACACAGACAAAAGACACACGAACACACAGACACACCCAGTGGTAGCCCAAAGCCTCAGCATTCCCTGAGCACCCTGAACTTTCCACCCCAGAGAAGATGGCTCTACCATCATCAGACCAACTGCAGACAAAACTCAGAGCCTCTCACATGTCTAGAATGGTTCACAACATATCATGGCATTTCTACTGTACACACTGTTATGCAGAAAATTCAGCTACCTTTTATTTGGTTGTAGGTTATGGGGTTTGAGCTTTGGGCCTGCCAGCAGGCCCTCAGTTCTTCAGATGAAGGTGTGCGCTCTACTACTGGCGCCACAGCACCACATCCAATTTTCTGGTGGTTCATTGGAGGTAAAGTCTCACAGACGTTCCTTCCCAAGCTGGCTTTGAACAGTGATCCTCAGATCTCAGCCTCCTGAGTAGCTAGGCTGACTGTTATGCGCCACGGGCAGCGCAAGGCTACACCCAACTTTTTTTTTTCTTCAGCTCTTTTCTTTCTTTTTTTTTTATTGTGAAAATCCTGTACAGAGGGATGACAATTACATGGGCAAGATAAGGAATACATTTCTTATCAAGAATTGTAGCCTCCTCATGTAGCCACCTTCTTATACCAAGGGAAAACCCAACTCATCAAGACACAAACCAAATGTAACCCTAAACTTCAGACTTGGTCACCAGCATGCAAACCATTCTTCCATGGATGGAGAGCATATAATTGACACTACCATCCTACACCTGCTCCCATTCACCCACTCCCTGCCTACCACAGGCCATGACCTCTGGAGTTCTTGGTAAGGCACCACCCACCCTGCTATGGCTTCACACTGTGGTAAACCTGGAGAGTTATTAGAAATGTCTGTACAGTGAGGCCAGCACCTAGTCTCACAACCATAGCAACCATACTACTTCACTATCTCTTGCAAGCAAAGAAGGGGTGTCTTTCTTTCTTGTTTGTTTTTTTGTTTTTGCTTTTGCTTTTTGGTTGAGGGGCTTGAACTCAGTGCTTGGGTACTCTCCTTGATGTCTAATTTTCCTCAAAGCCAGTGCTCTACCACTTGAGCCACAGTGCCACTTCCGGTTGGAGATTGGAGATGAGGCTCTGGTGGGACTTTCCTGCCTGGGCTGGGAAATGAGAGCCTCTGGATCTCAGCCTCCTGAGTGGCCAGCATGACAGGTGTGGGATGACAGGCATGAGCCACCGGCTCATAGCCTAAGGTGTCTAGTCTTTCAGAATGTCCACCTAGTCCTCCTCTAGACACTACCACCTAGACACCCCTCTACCTCCCTCAGGGACAGCAAAGGGATGCTAGAATCTGGGTGAAGCCATGGGGATTAAAGGGCCCCCTCCACATCATTAATCCCCTCTATCCTCCCATCTGCCTCCTGCAGATTGCCTGGTCTTCCAGGGCAGATCAGACCCACAAAGAGTTCTTGGGCCTGCCCTATGTCCCCCTGCCCCACCCAACTGATACCTGAGGACTTCTGGGGCCAGCTGCTCCATGTCCTGGTGGAAGACATTAGGAGGGTTGCTGACAAGCGGGCCCAGGGGTACCCAGGGCAGAAGGACTGTCCAGCTCCCCTCTGTCAGAGGAGACACAAAGCACAGATGGATCTACTAAGAGCTTCAGGGCATAGCCATCCACTTGTCACAAAAGTCACTGGGAGAACTGTTTTATGGTGACAGCCCTGGGGCCTGACCTCATGGCCTGGCACTGTCCCTAACTTGCTTTGTCTCCAGGGGAGTGCTCTTACACCTGAGCAAACATGCCACTTCCAGATTTTTCTGTGTATGCAGGACCTAGGAATCGAACCCATGCTTTCCTGTGTGCTAAGCGAGCCCTCCACCTCTGAGACAAAATCCCAGCCCTAGATAGCTGTTCTTCTGTGAAGCCTCAGGCCTGTCTTGGGACAGTTTCGCACATCTATACCAAGTCTCTCACCAGCAGCCCTGGCTGGAAATGAACACGCTCTGCTATGTTGCCCATCATCTGCAGCACCTTTGCTCTCTGTGCTTCCTTCAGATCCTCCTTGTTAAGCAAGACCCCCTTTTCCAGTGCTGTCTCCAAGAAGCCCTTTCTGATCACCTTGGAAAAGCTGGAGGCTCTCCGCTGTGCAGGCTGCCAGCCTTGTCAGACTCTGCCTTCCAGCCAGTGTGGGTTGAGAATGCATGAATGGGAAGGCTTGGATTCCACCACCGGATTTGTGAAGGCCCTGATACACCACCCAGGGGCAGGTGGTGTATCACACTCCGTGAGTGGGGGCTCGAAGCCTGGGCAATCTGTGGGCAAAAAGACAGGACCATTTCTTTGTGTGGGCTTGAACTGAGGATCTGGGAGCTGTCTTTCTGAGTTTTATTGCTTAATGCTGGTGCTCTACCACTTGAGCCACAGCACCACTTCTAGCTTTTAGGTGGTTCTATGGAGAGTAGAGTTTCATGGGCTTTCCAGCTTATGGCTGGCTTCAAACTGTGATCCTCAGATCTCAGCCTCCCGAGTAGCCAGGATGATAGGCATGAGCCCGAACCCCAGGTGATGGGCACCAAAGGCTTTTTGGTTTTTTTTGCTCCTGTTTATCTCCTGTCAACTAGCAAGCCCAAGTTAAAATAATCATTACAGGGGATCAAATTCCTCTCCTAGGTCAGTTAATCCAAGGAGATAAAGTGTCTTTGGAAAAGGCTAGTCTCAGTTGGATTAGGGGTATTTCTGTGTGTGTGTGTGCGTGAGTGTTGGGAATACCTACCCTCATCTCTGTGGTGCCTCATCCTCCCAGCAGGGAGAGAATCCAGGATCCTGACCCCAAGGGAGGTGGATGGGGCAGGGTACCTAAGGTCACAACCAGGGGGATGATCTGAATTCTGTCCTGCAACCTAAGCCTGGGCAGATGAAGGAGAGAAAGAGAGGGTTAGGGAAACAGGAAAGGGAGCCCCTTACCTTTGGCTACATGTACCAGCGAGAAAACTGAATACATCTTTCTTGGAAGTCAGATAAAAGGTGTACAATGTTCATTTATTTCATGATGGTGTTAGTCCTAGGGCTTGGATTCAGGGCTTGGGTGTTATCCCTGAGCTTCTTTTGTTCAAGGCTGAGGCTCTACCACTTGAGCCACAGCACATCTGGCTTTTTGTGTGTGTTTTTGGGGAGGGAGGTGGTTTATGGGAGATAAGATTCACACGTACTTTCCTGCCTGGGTTACTCTGAGTCACAACGATCAGACCTCAGCCTCCCAAAGTGCTAGGATGGTGGGTGGGAGCCATGAGCTCCTGACAGCCAGCATCCATTTATAATCCCTTAAACCCAAGGCCAGGCCACCCATACTACACCTTGTTGGGAGTAGGAAGCAGACGTGAGTGGGTTTGATACTTCAACAGCCTACCTATCTTTGAGCATTGTTCTGGCTCAGTCTGATGGAGGCTTCGTCCTTATCCACAGCAATGATTTGGCTCTGTCACAAGAACAAATGTTCCCCGGGAGGAATCAGGTTGGGTCTCTCCTCTGAACCCACCACCCTAACCAAAACGACACTCCCCAGCAAAGGGTAGTACACACAGAGTGTTTTTATTGTCTTAGAGCCAAGGTCTTGTCAGATAGGTGGGGGTATAGGTCAGAGGCTTGGGATTGTGCTGGGCAGGGGGACAAGGTGACACCTTCTCATCTACTTTCCTTCAATGGTGTAGCAGAGTGATGTGGGGAAGGACTCATGGGATGGACAATGAATAATCATCATGGTCTAGCCAGGGCACAGAGGGGTTTACCTCATGAAGCTGCTTCAACAGGCTGAGCAAAACAGCGCCTGACCCACAGCCCACCTCCAGAATGAGAGGGCCACCTTGCGTTCCAGCCTCATGGGGATGCTGGGCCAACTCCTCCAACACTCATTCTACCAATTCCTGAGAGACAGAGAGAGAGAGAGAGAGAGACAGAGACAGAGACAGAGACAGAGACAGAGACAGAGACAGAGACAGAGACAGAGATAGAGACAGAGACAGAGACAGAGACAGACAGACAGACAGACAGACAGACAGACAGACAGACAGACAGACAGACAGAGAAAGAGACAGAGACAGAGACAGAGACAGCGACAGAGGTCCAGAATTACACTTAAGCCAGATGCCGATGGCTCAAACCTATAATCCTAACTACACAGGAGTCTGGGATGTGAAGATCTTGGTTCATAGCTGGCTTGGGAGGAATGCCTGTGAGAATCTTATCCTCAAAGAACTAACAGAAAACGGGAAGTGATGCTGTGACTCCTGTGGTAGAGCACTAGCCTTTATCTGAGGAGCTCAGGGACAGCATCCAGATCCAGAATTCAAGCCCCACAAATGACAAGAAGTGGACTTCCCATCACAAGAAGTGGACTGAATAACACCCACTGTCCTAGGAAGCATGGCAGAGAAATCAGGCCAAGCTTCCTGTCAAGTGAGGGTCACGAGTAGGTCACCTGACTTCTCCATGACTCATTTTCCCCAGCTAGAAAAATGAATAGAGTGAAGGATCCCTACCTCATGAGGATAGGGTAATGAGAGACAGCCATGTTTTGTTTCATAATCCCACACCTGTTGCATGATTAATAACAGAACCCATCTGAGCCCTTTCCCGGCAACTTCCTGTCATATGCTCACAGAATTGATGAGAACTGTATCTGACACCTGCTCCCTCTGTTCCTGGCTCTGCTCCAGAGATCCCTCTGTATTAGTCCCTTATTTCCTCACAACTGTCCCATGAGGAGACTGAGGTCCGATGGTTGACATCCAACCTAAAGCTTCACCTGTGGTCAAGAATCGGCTGCTGTGAACTATGAGTTTGGAACAATCCATCTAATGCGAGGAATGACCTGGGCGATAAATATCTACCAGCCCCCTCCTCCCCACAAACATACACACAACACACTTCCATCCTCCTTTGCAAAGATGTTTTTCTTTCTTTCTTTTGATTGGTTGTGGGTCTTGAACTCTGGGCCTGGGTTCTATCCCTGAGTTCTTCAGCTCAAGTCCAGCACTCTACTACTTAAGCCACAGCACCACTTCCGGTTTTCTGGTGCTTTATTGGAGAGAAGTGTCTGAGGGTCTTTCCTGCCCAAGCTGGCTTTTACTCTTGATCCTAAGATTCAGCTCCTGAGTACTTAGGATGACGTCACTTAGGATGAGCCACTGACACACAGCCAAAGATGCATTTCTATGCCTGTCATACTATCCCCTCAGGAGACTGAGATCTGAAGACTGCAGTTGAATGCCATCCTTGGAAGGAAAGTCATTGAGAACTCTTATCTCCAATTAAAAACCCAAAAACCTTGCAAGTGGAGCTGGAGCTCAAATGGTGGAGTGCTAGCTTTGAGCATAAAACAAGGGATGGGAACCAGGCCCTAGTTTTAAACTTTTTCTAGCATAAACCTACCCAACAAAGGGAAGCAGGTGAGCACACGGGAGCTCAAAGCTCACACATAATACTCAAGACTCAGAGAATAGACCCCATCGTGCTCTGAGTCTCTAGATTCTATGCCCTAGATCATGGCAGGCTGAGATGGGACTGACCATGCACCGAGTCAGGACATTTAAGTACAATCACAAACTGAGATCCCATGACCTCATCAAGGACTCAAGATCTCTCACTGTCCTGTCTTGACACTGGGTAGTCAGTTGAGATCTAGTTATCCAACCAAAGGATATTGGAATGAATGAATTTCTCAGCCAAGGGATGCAGACTGGAGGGCTCTAGGTCCCTTTATCTGGGGAAGGAGAAAAGGGCTGATCCACCTCAGGAATGATCCTGGGTTGTGAGTATCCTCAAAGAAACAATGCAGCTCAGAGCCCAGTACCTCTGGTTTTCTCACCAGCCTCGACCTTCAGTCTGCCCTCTCTAAATCCCACATCTGCCATCTAGACTAAAGGCTGAGCCAGCAAGGAGACCCACCTCTACCTCTGAGAATGGCAGTCACGGGGCCCTAGAGTCCCCTAGAGGAAGACTCAGAGCAACATGCGTCTGACTGTTTCCTTCATTCCCTGGCTGTCCTGTGCCAGTGGCCTGGTTTCCTCTGTCTGTGGTTGAGGAATGAACACTGGGGGTGTCATCTTCAGATTGAGCCAGCAAAAGTCCCAGTCCCCAAGGATGTACTGCACAGGCATCCTGCAGTGGACGACAGCGAGGTTGTCAAGGGTGAACCTAGAGTGCCAGGACTTTTAATAGCCATGTGGCTGGGTTGAAGGCTCTATCACTGATGGTCTAGGTTGTAAGGTGAGGTCACGGCTTCAATGGCCTGACACACCTGATCTGGGATCATCCTCCCTCTTCATCTTCCTCCTTATCCCCTGCCTCCCCCCCTCTGGACATCGCACTCCCTATCCTCCCTAACGTTTGGACCCTTTCTTCTCATCTGACCAGAAAATAAAGTCGGTGACACACCCTGAGCCCTAGGGTCTACACCAGGCTGTTTCCCTCAGCAGTAAGCAAACCACTCAGATCCTGGATATCATGAAGTTGCTGAGGGGACAGTGGCTTCGTCCTACATACTGGCTTTAGGCTCTGAAACTGTCCCCACAGAGATTGTGAATGATTGGCTCGCTTGACTCCAAACCAAGGCCTGCATGATCCCTTCTTCCTTCCTTTCCTTCTTTTCTCCCTCTATTCTTCACTCCTCTCTTTCTCTGTCCTCTCTTTGTGTCACTCCTGGGCCTTAAAATCAGATACTGGGTGCTGTCCCTGAACCTTTTTACTCAAGGTCAACAGCCTATGGCTTGAGCCACTCATCCATTTCTGGCATTATCTTTTTGGTAGTTAGTTGGAGACAAGAGTCTTAAAGGCTTTCCTGCATGGGCCTTAAGCCTCAATCCTCCCATCTCAGCCTCCTAAGTAGCTAGGATGACAGGAGTGAAGCAATGGTATCCAACTCAAACCAAGATTTCTTCATGTTCTGTGGATCCAGCACTGGAACCTTTCATCGTGTATGACCCGCCCCTTACCCCCTGGGCTTGGCACACACTAATGGTTTTTTTGGATAAATAAAAGAGCATCTGTCTATGACAATACTACAGCAAAGTCCCATCTAATTCATTAAGCATCCTGGGTGGGGACAAATCCTGATGTAGCTCTCCAACAGTTCTCCCTCCTCCCTCTTCCCACCCTCCTGGTACCACTGCACTTAACTGTTTTGGTTCCAAGGACGTGAACCATGTTGTCCTCACTGGATTCCAGGTCCTCTGGGATGCCTATCTTCTCAAAGATCTCTGTCCAGCCACTGACCAGCTCTGTGGCACTCCATTCCCCACTCAGGTGTGAACAAGGTTGCTGTGTGGTGAACGCCAGGCTCAAGGGGCCTCCTCTCCACTCCCTGGGGCAGACAGGATGGTCCACTATCTCTGGCCCCCAAGTTTCATGTTGCAGAGAAAGGATCCTTGAGGCATTCCAGGTCTCAGAATCTCCCAGATTCCAGTGCAGGTTCTGGGAATTGTCTCTGCTCACATCTGACAGGCTGCGGATGGCGAGGTCACAATCTCTGCTCCCCAAGACATCCTCAACTGTGGTGGTCAGCCTAGAGAGAGCCGGTGGAGAATCAGCAGCTGCCAGAGAAAGGCAGTCAAGGCACGACGTTCATAGCAAGGAAACTTCTGGCTTGGGAACTCTGCCTGTGCTGCTTTGAAATTCAATGTTTGGTGGCTGAAATTGTCCATCTAATTTGACCCAGAATCCCAGACATTAGTAGAAATTGCCAGCTTCAAGAAAAAACCCTGGAAAAGGTAGCATACTTAATGGGTTCCAAAATAAACAGTCCCTTTTTCCTTCCAGACAGCCTACAGCAGATTACAGAAAATGGCATTCAGAGAGCCTTAGCTAACTGCATGTCCTGATCCCAAGCAGGCTCCAACAGGGGGAACACACTTGCCTACCATTGCCTAGCTGGAAACAGCTCAGGAGTGATACAGATTGGAGTCTGCAGGACTCCAGGGAGGACTGCCTACCAGTGCACTGCCCTGGGAGGAAATCCATGTCTCCATTGGGGACCTGGAGCCCCCTGCTAAGATGCCCTTGGACACCATCAATGCCCTGGGTAAGATTCCCCCCTCATCCTCGGTCGTGGTGAACCATCTGCCATGTCACACGGTTCATTAATTCCCAGACCCTCCTAGCTTCACAGCCCCTGCCCTACACCCCCTATCTAGTTCCCTAATTATGTTTGGCAGACACATTCCCAACTTTGAATTAGCTCCAACTATACGCATGAGAGCAGACTGTCTGGCTGGAAGAATGCAACTTTGGTCACAGTAGCCTCATGAGCCTTCTGGCTAAAGACAGAAGGGCAGGTGTCCACTCTGGTCTGTGGTTCACACAGGCCTCCTAGGAGAGACCCACGCAGGCCCAGCAGTTACTGTGGGCTGCAGGAAAGGGGACGAAAGTGGTGGGAAGGAACATCTAATGAAATCTTCTCTAAAGGAGCCATGACACTGTGAAAGAGAAAACAAAAATTGTGGCTGGGCTCATACTGGGTATTAATGAAAAAAGAACAACAAATACACACATGCACACAAATAAAATGCTTTTGCTCGGGCTAGGAAGGTGGCTCAGTGGTAGAGTGCTTTCCTTGCATGCACAAGGCCCTGGGTTTGATTACTCAGCACCATGTAAGCAAAAAGAAAAAAGTCGGAAGTGGCGCTGTGGCTCAAGTGGTAGAGTGCTAGCCTTGAGCTGAAGAGCTGAGGGACAGCGCACAGGCCCAGAGTTCAGACCCCACAACCAGACCCCCACTCCAAAAAATTATTGTACTCTTTTTAGACATGCTGACTGTACAATGAGAAAGATGATCTCTCTCTCTCTCTCTCTCTCTCATACACACCTAAACACACAGACTCAAAGCAGTGCCTCTCCTGAATTTGTTGATTTCTCATCTAGGCAACGTACCCTTGTCAGAACCAGGGGCAACCACCCAAGGGGAACAATGCTGTAATATTGCAGAACCACCCTGCCTCCCCCTTTCTCCAGGGCCAGACCCTTCTCCTTGGGAACAACCAGCCTTGACTCCCCATTCACCAAACCCTAGGTTAGGACTCTCGGTGAAGGAGTCCCGAGACACGTGGCTTCTCAGAGCCTGGACCGAAAACAAAGCAGGGGGTCATGGTGCCTCCAGAGAGGTGTCTGACCTGGGGTGGGGGTGTTGTTGGGGACTTTGATTGGGTCCTAAAGGCTATATACATAGATGCACTCCCTACTTCCCTCCTACATACTTCTGAACAACTTGGCAGATTCTTGGGGAGGATGAGGAGACCAGATGGACTGGGAGCACTAGCAGAAGCTGGCAGAACTGGGAAATGTGATCACCAAGTCAGAACTGTTGACAGCTGCGGTTGGGGGTACAGGCCGGTTGTATGTGTGTCAGAGGGGGTGTGCTTTTCTCCCAAATACCCACCTTCTATCTGACCCCAGTGCCCTCACCTCTCTAGTGGGCTCTTCTGAGAATGTCCTCAGGTGAAAGGGTGACTGAGCACAGAAGACAAGGGCTCACACAGCAAGGGGGGCCTATCTTTTGCATCCAACACCTCCCTCCCCAGCAAAAAGGAAAAGACCTAGAAGGCAGGTGTTGGGGTGTTGCTCCCCATCTCTTTTGAAAGCCACCAGGTTCCCACCAGGGAGAGAAATGATGCAGATGCAAGGCTGTGTGGCTCCCACTGCTCCAGGCTAGGGGCTCTGTGGTGCCCCCTCCTCACCCATCCCTCAAGTTCCCCTTTTCCTGGGACACTAACTGCTAGAGATGAGGGTCGGATCCCCGGGTGGACACCCACTTCCACCCTCCCCCCTTGGGTGCATTTGTGGCAGAGCTAGGGCAGACTGTGGCACATGTGGGAGGTGCAGGCGTGATGGGTAAGGGGAAGCAAGAGGCGGGGTTCTGGCTCTGCAGGGGTGGGGGGTTGGGTAGAGTGGGGAGGTTGCTGGGGGTCGGGTTGTGGGGTGCTGGCCTGCAGGGTGGCCACTCACGTGTGTTGCTGGAAGAAGCTGTAGGCTGTGATCAGGTGTGCACCTGGCATCTGAGGACCTGGTGCCGGGACCAAGTAAGGGCCACAAGCATGCCAGGGGCGTGCCATCTCAGCCAGGTTACTGCAAGAGGCTCTGTGGTTCAGAGCTGGCAGGGCCATGTTTGAAAAGCAGCGCTGCTGAGAGGGGGCGGGGGCATCTGCGGGCACATGGCGGGGATGTTCGCAGCCTCTGCTCCTTCTCAGCAGCAGTTGACTCAGCGGCCTCCTCCCCTGCGTCTGCCGCCACTGTTGCCTCCACCTCAGCAGCCATAGGTGCCTAGTTGCCACATGCTCTGCACTTCTGGCCAAGACCCACGCTATGATCGGAGCAGCCGCCAGCCACTGAAGCCGTTTCCACTGGTGGTTGTGTAGTAGGAAGACCCCTACTCAGGCAGGCAAGCCCTCCTAGTCGACCGGAGTGACAGAGCCCACCGCAACAAAGTTGTTATTAAAGAAGCAACTTTATTGAGAAGATTCCTACACTGACAGGCCAGGGGCACAGCACAGACTCGGGGAGCTGATACTGTGACCCCCAGTGGCCCAAGTACTTATGTTTTTAAATGCAAAAATCACAAGGTGAAGCCTGGTCACGTAGGCAACCAATGAGATTTTCACACACCAAAAAGATTGCACAGTCATACCAGACCACACCCAGGTGGCCAATGAGGTTACACTTTGTCACATAATGGCTGTTTAAACCAGCCTATCACTTTTGGTTTAAATGACTGGAGAATTCAATGGTAAAGCAGAGCTTAAGGTAAACATACACAAAGGAGTTTAGTGGAGTTTAACATAGGCATGTGAAAAAGGTGGAGTTTATACTAAACTCCGGATGTTGCCAGCATGCCAGCAGGAGCCGGATTACTGGCTAACTGTTTAGTCAGTCTGTCCTTAACAGAACAATGAAGGTGGGTTAAGTTGTTAAGGGGAGGGGGACCTAGAGGCATTCTTTTCATTCCAGGAACTGGGCTGGGTGGAGCCAAGGTTTTTTTTGGTTTTTTGTTTTTGTTTTTTTTTCTAAAATCCCTAAAACAAAAACAAAACCTGTAAAGAAGCTGTCCCAGCTCGAGTCTCCTCTCAGGGCCTACTTCACTTGTGCTCCTGCTCACTCTTCTCTCTGCTCTCTCTCAGCCCCACACTCCTCTCCTGGGCCACGCTGCCCTGATGCACACATGCCCCTGCTCCCTTGGGCCCCTGGCCATTGCTGCCACCAAAGTGTGCCCATGAGCCCCGACCTCTACTCCCCTGGGCCCCGCCCCGTACCACTAGCCACAATTGCAGCCCTGACTAGGTCCTAAAGCTTCCAGACCATGGCAATTGCAGCCTTACCTCAGCTCAGCATTCTCCCTCCCACCCCAGAGCCTGCCCTGGGGATCGAATCACCCCTCAGCCCCACCGCTGGAGGAGATTCTCCTCCATTCCACTTCATTCACACACAAAGCAGGTGCATGGTGACACTCGTGTGTGTATGTGTGTTTGTGTTTGTGTCTGTGTGATTGTTGGGGATAACTACCTCTAAAGGACTCAGAATATAGCACCCTTTGGGATGACTCAGCACACAGCGCACTTCCAAAAATAGCACAAAGCACTCTGTGTAAAGGACTCAGCACACAGCTCCCTTTGAAGGACTCAGCATGTAGTACTTTGGGTAGATTACTCAGCACACACCACCCTTTGAAGGAGGGAGTCCATAGCCTGCAATGTGAAGGACTCAGTTCATAGCATGCTTTGAAAAACTCAGCACATAACACTTTTTCCCAGGGATTCATCACATAGCACCCTATAAGACTCCACACAGCACCCTTTGAAGGGCTGAGTATGAAGCACCCTGTGTAAAACACCCAGTGCACAGCACCCTTTGAAAATCTCAACACATAGAACAATTTTGAAGGACTCAGCACATACCACACTGGAAGCACTCAGCACACAGCACCATTTGAAGGACAGTACAGAGCAAACTTTGTAAAGGACTTAGCACACAGCACTCAAAATACACCTCATCCCTCTCTTCACAAGGGCTTAGCACATAGCAGGACCCTTTGGGATGCAGTAGCTCACTACACCTTTTGAAGGACTCAGCATACAGTACATTATGTAATGGACTCAGCACACAGCACCATTGGGAAAACCCAGGATGGTCCACTTTTGTCAGGGACTCAGCACATAGTATCCTTTGCAATGACTCAGCAAAGGGAACCTTTTTGAGGACTCAGCACAAAACCCCCATGTGGGAAGGACCCAGCAAATAGGTCCCTGTGAAGGAATCAGCACATAGCTGAGTGTCACAAGTTCAGCTGTCATTAGAATTAGGGTGCTTTCTTCAGTATCACCATTCTTCAGAAACACTTCACAAACCATACTAGTTCACATTTAGACAACCTGTGTTTTATGGGGGAAGTTGACTGGGGGTCTTGAACTCAAAGATTGGGGGCCCTGTCCCTGAGCCTTTTGGTTCAATGCTAGAGGCCTACCACTTGGAGGCACAGCTCCAATTTTGTTTTTGGGGGTTTGTTCTTTCACAGGTCTTATGGTGATAAGTAAGGCTAAGTTGGGGTATTTGTGGGCAAAGGCTCTTAACTCAGCATAGAGCTGACCTCTCCCTTTTTTGTAACCCTGAAAAGCCGGACCTCCTGGAGCTCTCTTGGCCTAGGGTGGAACAGACCTGCTCTGGCATCAGCAATCAGGGTGAGCAAAAGTCAGCTTGGCTCTGGTCACTTCCCCAAATTGAACTCTAGAGGATGATGGCACAGGGTTGCATGTTCCGCCTTTGGACACGAGGAGGCAAGAGTGGTCCACCATAGGGATTGTACCTGCAAGTTGTGTTTACTCTTGCTTCCTTAGGGTCCCCTTCATGCTTCAAAGCCACCCTGGAGAGGAAAGTCCTTTAGACTCTTACAATTAACAATCGAAAAACAAGTGGGGCTGTGGCTCAAGTGGCACAGCACTAGCCTTGAGCAAAAAAACTCAGGGATAGAGCCTAGGCCCTGAGTTCACACACACACACACACACACACACACACACACACACACACACACACACACACACACACACACACACACACACACACACACACACACCACATGCATGCAAAATCAGAGATTTCTACACTGCAATCTTTGGGTATTCTCTACTTTTCCCCCACTAAGCCTGTTGGCTGCTGGCCTAGGTGTTTGATGCATACAACAGCACCTGTCATCTTTAATTTTGGGGGGACAGAATGGCTAGAAGGTCAGCCTTCCCCCATCCCAGCTCCTTGATTGGGTCATGGTCTATCCAGGACCTTTGGGCTCCTTTACAGACTCACCAAGATGCCTTCAAAAGGCATCACATACTGGGCACTGGTGGCTCATGCCTGTCATCCTAGCTACTCAGGAAGCTGAGATCTGGAGGATCACGGTGCCAAGCCAGTCTGGGCAGGAAAGTGTGTGAGACTCTTAGCCTCCATGAAACGTCAGAAAACAAAAATGGCATTGTGGCTCAAGTGGTAGACTGCCAGCCTTGAGCAAAAGAGCTCAGGGACAGTGCTCACGGCCAACAACAGCACAGAGAGGCATTGCATGTTGTCTTTGGGATTGGCATGGGCCAAATGTAATTGGAATTAATTATGATTGGAATTAATCAAGTCCTCTAAGAGAAAGAAGTACCTCATTTAGTCTTGTGCTCCTCTCTCTCGTCTCACCCCCTGGCCTTGTCCGTGCTTTGGGTCACCACGGGTCTGGCTCGACAGGAGGGCTCGAAGGAAGATCCCAGAGCAATCACCCCCACTTCCATATGCCCTGTCACCTTGCTGCTTTTGCTCTTTGCCATAGACCTTCTTCCTGGAATCCATCCATGAGGTCATCACTACCAACATAGTGGTGAGTGGTGGGTCTGGCCTAACTAGGGGCAGTCAGAAGTGGAAGTAGGTCTGGGACTAGGAACTTCCACCTTGGGTGTGGGCTGAGGCCAGGGCTGACTTTTATTTCATCCTGAGCCTTGCAGTGGTGAGAAGAAAGTGTAGACTTTACATTGAGTCAGATAAGATCAGAATAAGGAGGATCACTTGAGTGGGGGAGGATGTGGGACTCAGGGGGCCACTGTTGTTGGTACTCTCTTGGGACTCCCCTCTCCCTCTCTCATCCCTCAATGGTAGAAGAGAAACTTCAACTAAGGGAGTGGGAAAAGGGGGCGGGGGAATATTTTGGTGTGAACCAGACTTGTGTTTCATATTCATCCTAGCCCCTACTTCCTATTGATCTGAGGAATGGCCATATGAGTTTGGAAGGGGGAAGAATCATCCTAGCTGAGAATGTGGCTTAGTGGTAGAGTGTTCGCCTAGCATGCCTGAAGCCCTTGGTTCTATTCCACACAGAAAAAGCTGGAAGGGGAGGTGGGGCCAGCCTTGATCAAAAAGAGCTCAGGAATAGTAGCCAGGTCCTGAGTTCAAGCCTCAGGGCTGGAAGAACAAATCTTTGTTGGAGGCTTTTTTTTTATTTTGAATTGAAAACACTTTATTCTTTGTGATAAGCATAACATGGACCTCTTTCCTGGCCACCAATGGGCCATTAGATATCCCTTGAGTTTGGGCCAACTCCCTGCAGCCTCTGCCCTACCTTACCCCCAGTTTAACCATCCCGTCATCTGGCATATGGAAGCGTGAGAGAAAGCCACTTGGCCACCTACTTCTGGTGGCTGCCAAGGCTTTTGAGATTCGGTATATCACAGAGTTCTTCATCATCCACATCAGTCTACAGGAGAATGTGAGAGAGCACTCCTCCCCTGAGCCTGGGAGCTGTGGGCGCATCTGGATGTGGGGCATCTGGGGTAGGACCTTCTCCTTGGGGGAGTCCACTATGGGGTTGGGAACCCTGAACTCTCCTCTGGCAGGTTCCATGCTGTCTTCAAGTGGCAATTCTTCAAAACCTTTCTGCTCCTCCCTCATTTCACCCACCACACGTCCTGAGGCGACTGAAGCAGAGTTGGTGGTGCGGTGGAGGGGTTCAGCCTGTGCTGGCATCTGTAGACTGCTGTCTGTGTCTTCCCTTGGGAGGAGTGACAGCAGCTCCCGCAGCACTCTCCTCTTCTCCATCTTCGCCTGGGACAGCCAGTGCATGCACTGGGCTTTCTCCCAACATAGCTGATTCAGGACCAACATCTGCTCTTTACACACCATGAGGGACTCCTCGATGGTTTGCATGTGTGCCGACAGCTGTCTGCATCAATGGTGGAGCTCACCTGCTGGACTCTGGAAGTCCACCTCATCAGGCAAGTCATGGACAAAGCAGATTTTCTTCTTAGATGCCCATGTCTTCCGCTTCTCATCCCCATGCCTACTGTGGTGGCAGCTCATGGTGTTGAGGGTCTCTGGCTCCAGCTTAGTCTGGCACTGAGCTGCTGGGTCGGCCAGAGGGTGCCTGCAGCTGGCAGGCCATTCTTGTGGCAGGAGTTTCCCCCTGTGGATCTCATCTTCCAAGAGCACTCTCAGAGCCATGTCACTCTTGGTATGGGGAACATCTCCATCCTCTGTGATGGTCACATGGGGGGGAGGGAGTCACCTCCTTACCTTTTGTTTCTCCAGGGCTCATGCCTTCCCCTTCCCCAGGGAAAACCAAGGAGCTCAGCTGGGCCTGCAGGCACTCCTCCTGTGATCTGCTGGCTTCCAGGCACTTGAGAGTGTACTGCCACTGGGCAAACCACCTGGTCCCTCCAGTTTGTTGAGCCCTTCACTTGCTTCAGCTGCTCCAGAAGCTGGGTCTGCCTCTCTAAGTGCTGCTGCAGGGCCTCCTTCTCAGAGCACAGCCACTCATTGGAGGCAATGTGCCTCACAGGAGGCTCTGAACTCCTGCACTGGCCCAGGGACTGCTCCTGCTGCTCCTGAGCTGCTTGGCTCACTCTCTCAGCCACCACTATCCATTTCTCTATCTTCTCCTCTGAGCAGTCCAACTGTTCCCACAGGTGTTTCTTCATCTACTGCTCTGAGTCCAGGATGCTGGCGAGCTCCTCCTTCTCGGTGCTCACCCTGTGGAGAGCGTTCCAAAGCAGGGCCAGCTTTTCCTCGGGTTGTCCATCCCACACACATGCACATCGTGGGGTCTCAGGGATCTCCTGCCGATCCTAGGCTTTCTCCTCCAGTCTCTGCAGTTGCTCCTGCTGCTCCACGTTTTGAAGATGGAGACTGGTTTTCCTGGACCTGGATGTGAAGTTGTTCCTCAAGGTTTTTCAACTCCATCTGGTTGCTGTAGGCCTGGGCTTGCAGCTGCCGCTTGGCCTGATGGTCCTGAGGGGGCCGTGGCTTTACCAGCTTCCTTCTCAGTTCCCACAGCTCATTCCCTAGGTCCAACACATGCCTTGCCCCTCATTCCTTCTCCTCTGTCAGTTGGTTTACCCATTGGGTTCAGCTGCCATGCCTCCTCCTTCCGTGCAGAGCTCTCAATGCTCAGGTCCTCCATGAAGGTGTCTCTCTCCAGATAAGCTGTGGTCACCAGCCTGCTCAGGTTGTCCAGTAGTCTCTTCAGTACCTCACGTCCTTCCAGTGCTTGTTGGAACTTACATATTCTCTTCTTCATGTTGCTCCTCTGAATCCATCTTCCCCTGCAACTCTGTGTTCACTTGTTCCAGGTCATCGAAGCTTCTGGTCTCTTGCTAGAGCTGAAGGGTCACATCATTCAGCTGTTTGAAGAACATTTTGGTCTCCTCCTTTGCAGAGCAGTGACTGCAGAAGCCGCTATCTCCAGCTCTGCCATGGGCCACTCTGTAGCTTGCAGGCAGCTGGTGAGAGCTTCGTGATCCCTTTCTCTGTCACCAGTGGCCTGCTGCACTTGGGCCAGTGCACATTGTAAATCGCTTTCTGCTGAAAACAACCACTTTATGGTGCCTTGTGGATCTCTACCTCCATTTTTGGTGCTGCATGTATCTAGGCTATCTTCTCCCTCACTTACTCCCATTGATTCTGCAGGTCTGTCTTTCCCAGCGTCAGTGATTGGATTGTGGCATAGAGTGCCTGGTTTCTTCTTTTCTGTGGTCCAGGGTGGACACCACATGAAGGTAGCACCTCTGTGGATCCTTGGTGGGATTGGGACCCTTGACACTCTGGACCATCGTGGCTGTGACTGTTTCCAAAGGCAGGGGAGGACCATGGTCGGCATCACCTTTGGCAAGACTCTCCATTCATTCCGGCTACCCAGTGGTGTTTGTCTTCGGGATAGCCTCCCTTTTTCGTGTTCTTTGTTTTCCTGAATGTTTCAGGTCTGTCGGGAGGATACTGCTGGTGTTCTTGTGGCAGTTTCTTGCCCACAGTTCTCTCATTGAGTCTTATGGTTTAAGACATCTGAGCAATGGGACAGGAAAGTTGGGCTGGCCACGTTCCCAGGCTCTAGGAAATCCTCTCTTCTCCCACTCACCAACTAGGACATCATTTCCTACTCTACCTCAAAGTCACCTGGAGTCTCTTGCTCACCACTCAGCCACCTCTACCTTCCTCAACTGCTGGTAGTGGTGTCAACCAACAGAGGGAATCCAGGTGTAACTGGGAAGCATGGAATGTGGGCGTGGCCACTATTCTTGTATCCCATTGGGCAAAAAGAACCATGAAAGAATGGGGGTGTACCTGGAATCCTGTGATGCAGACAGAATGGACAGAGTCAAGATGACAGCAGCCCCTTCACTAGGAAACTCTGTCCAATCCAGTTGGGGACAATAGGGAGACCTGCTTTAGCCTGATGGCTGCACAGATTGTTGTGTATGTCTGTTTATTGCCAGTCCTGGACCTTGAAATCAGGACCTGGGCACAGTCTATGAGCTGTTCTTGCTCAAAATGAGCCCTCTACCAGTGGAGCCACACAGCTCTACTTCTGGCTTTGTTGGCATTGAGGTTGCACAAGAGTCTCAAGGACTTTCCTTTCTAGGGGGACTTTGACCTTGATCCTCCTGTCTCAGCCTTGTAAATATCAAGGAGGACTGCTGAAAGCCACTGATGCCTGGTTAATCATTGTTTGGGATTATGTCTTCCCCATTCTCCTGCAAGCTTTCAGCAATGCAAGGTGAAGTATCATTTGGAGCCAGATCACTCAGACCCAGATTGCCATGGTGTAAAGGAAGAAAATGTAAAAATGCCATCCCGCCACTTTTTTTCTGTGCATTCCCCAAACCCCCTGCACAAGGCCTGGAGTTCTAGGATCCCAGGATGGGCTGTGTTTTCAGCGGCTGCACCCCTGCCTATGGTGATGAAAGCTGAGGCACGGTTGCCATGACCTGAGTTCAAGACCGTGCTTGGCAAAAAAAAAAAAAAAAAATAGTTCCCTGGCTTGCAATTTACGCCATTCCTCCTACCTTTGAATTTGAACTTAAGGCCATGGTAACTCTGAAGCACTGTGGATGAAGGGGAAGCTCACCATGCTTGAAGACAAGAAAATAAGGCCTGGTCCCTAGGCCTGAATTCAAGTCCCAGCCCTGGAAACATTCTATTTATATACATTGTAAAGGTAGGATGTGTACTTACGTATAGATGTTCAGTCCATGTCCTGTTTGTTGTGGTTGTTTATTGTATTTTTGTTTTATACATTTATTTTCCATTTTTTATTGTGAAAATATAGTACAGAGGGGTTACAATTACATAGGCAAGATAATGAGTATATTTCTTCTCAAGCATTGTAGCCTCCTCCTTTGTTTCCCCTTCCCATCCCTTCCCATCCTTCCCTCCACCCCCCACCCAATCCTCCACGCTCTCACCTGCCACTCTACACCAAATTTGTAAAGTTCATTTTCGACATAACGACTTGTACATCTCATTGTTGCAATAGGTCCACCTCTATCCGTATTTTAACGATTTGTTTTTTCCTCTTCCTCTCCACAAATTATACCGACATCAAATATAGTTAAAGCAGGGGTTATACTGTGGGGCAGAGACATTCAAAGCAACAAAGAAATCATCTTATAAATGTGTTAGAAACAATCCCATGAAAGGAAAAAAAAACATTTCAATACATATCTTAGGATTCATTTCCTTAACATCACCTTATCTGATCTTTTCTGCTTGACTCAGACATATACTAGATATTGCAAATAAGGGAAACCATGGAACCTATGTTTCTTTGGGCCTGGCTTACTTCATTTAATATAATTTTTTCAAGGTATTTCCATTTCCTAACAAATGGGGCAAAGTCATTCTTTGTGATGGAGGCATAGAATTCCATTGTGTATATATACCACCCATTCATCTAACGAGGGGCATCTGGGTTGGTTCCATATCTTAGCTATAGTAAATACTGCTGCAATAAACATAGTCATGCTGGTAGCTTTAGTGTGTCTTGTTGTAAACATTTGGGTAAATGCCCAAAAGTGGGATTGCTGGGTCATAGGAGAGCTCTATGTGGAGTCTTTTGAGAATTCTCCAGACTACTTTCCAAAGTGGTTGAACAAGTTCACACTCCCACCAACAATGCAATAAGGTTCCATTCTGTCCACATTTCCTCCAGCATATGTTGTTATTAGAGTTTTTGATTATAGGCATTCTAACTGGGGTGAGGTGGTATCTCAATGTTGTTTGGATTTGCATTTCTTTATGGCTGGGGAGGTTGAGCATTTCTTCATTTGTGTATTGGCCATCCTTCTTTCTTCTCCAGAGAAGTTTCTCTTTAAGTCTTTTGCCCACTTATTTATTGGATGGTTGTGTCTTTGAGGATTTGTTGTTGGGGGATTTAATGTTTTGAGTTCCAAGTATATTTTAGATATGAGATTTTTTTATTGACTGTGATGACACACATTCCATTTATGATATTGATGACAACCCATCACATAGTGTCTAGATTTGTAGATGTGTTCTTCATCATGAGTGACACCCAGGACTCTCAGAGAAAAGGAAAACAGGTATCACACTCAGCTTCTTACTCCATGATCCAATTGTTGGCAGTGCTGGGATCTGAACTCAGGGCCTGGCAGACCCAATTCAGACCCTGAATGGGTGTGTCAACACGGCAACCTCTAGCCAATGAAGCTGCCAAGGAATATCCAGACCCTGAGATTGAGCCACAGGGATGGACAAAATAACCATACATGGATAGACAGGTGGAAGAACAACAATAAATATATATTTGTACAGAGTGCCAGAGAAATGTACCTAGGATTCAATGGCATCAACTACGTTCCTACTAACTCTTAGGTCTTTTTTATGCCACCATTGAAGGAATAGTATACTTTTCATGCTTAATAAACCATTCATTAAGATGAATCATTGTTCTAGAATCACTGCGTCTAATTTTGGACTAGACCAATACACGCAGAAACTTCTCATTCAATCATGAGTTTGCTAACATTTCATTGTTATTCCCATGCATAGGAACAAGTATCTTGGGATCTCACCAACTGGTAGGTGTTAGGACCACGATTTAAGCTCAGGGCCTATATTGCCGCATGGGCCTATGGCTTCCCTGATAGCCCATTAGCCTTCGCCAATGCAAGGTGAAATACCCTTTGCAGCGGTGTAATTCAGACCCAGGATGGTCACCGTGAAAAAGAAGAAAATATAAAAAATCCATCCTGCGACATATTTCCCTGTCATTTTTCTGTCATTTTTTTCCTGCAAAGCTTTTGAGCCTAGCATTCTAGGATCGGCTACGGGCCCATGGGACCCCTCCAACTGAGGTGATCAAAGCTGAGGCAGAGTTGTCATGAACTGAGTTCAAATCCTATGCTTGGCAATAATAATAATAATAATAATAATAATAATAATAATAATAATAATAATAATAATAATAATAATAATAATAATAATAACACACCCTGGCTCAGAATTCTCACCATTTTTCTGCCACCTCTGAGATTACAACTCAGGTCTGGGTAACTTTGTTGCACTGTGGGGGAAGGTGAAGCTCACCATCCTTGAAACTACAAGGTCAGGCCTAGTCCCAGGGCCTGAACTGAAGCCCCAGCACTGGCAAAAATCATATGCTCACCTATTTTACACATAGGATCTCTCTTTACATAGAGATGTGGAAGGTATCATGCATTCAGTGTTGTTATTCTTTTTATTGTGTGTCTTAGTCATGGATGCATTTTGTACTTCATTGCATATGATGGCAGCTATAACTGTGCTGACATGGATGGCAACTGATCCCATGAATATAGAGTTGCCTATATAGCATACTGCATCCTAGCTGAGACCCAGGACTTTCACAGGACAGAAAAACAGGTGCAATGATTGGCTTCTCACATCAGGATTCATCTTTTGGTAGTGCTGGGATCTGACCTCGGAGACTGCAGGCCCAATAGGGGAATTGGTCCAGGTAAGCACACCAGAATGTGAGCCACTAAGGAGCTAGGCTGTTACCAGGACCTGAGATGGAGCCCTGCAAGGGGGGAGATGGGAGAGCATAATAGTCATCCATTCATAATCTGAAGGTAGTATGTAAATAAGTACATATTTGTATAGAGTAGAATGGCGACCAGTGATGGAATCCAATCTACCTTGTTACTAACGATTCTTCGATCTTCCCTAATGCCTTCATTTCATGACTGTGATGATTATGGTCATGTTTCATCAACTCTTCATTAAAAATAATCAATACCCCATGAGTCTTGCCTTTCATTTCCTACTCATATCAAGCAGGAACTACTCATTCAAAGATGAGATCCATCGAATTCCATGACTCTTCCTAGGTTCAGAAACGAGTATCTCAGGATCCACTGCCATTCCCTCAATGTATGGTGGCTGACCAGGGTTCGACGTCAGGGCCTCCGTTGCTGGGTCAGCCTCTGGCTCTTCTGATAGCTAACAGGCTATCTGCCACCCCAGGTCACCTTCACTCTGCAGGCCACTGTGTTTGGACCCAGCATTGTCAGCATGCAAAGGACAATAAATGTAAAAGCACTAGGTGGAACTTCCTACCGCTTTTATTCACCCTAGCGTTTTTTTTTTTTTTCCAGCAAGCCCCGAGATCCTAGGGTCTGAGGATGGGCTGTAGGTCCAGAGGCTGCAGCCTAGGATGATCGGAGCTGAGGCAGAGTTGCCATGACTTGAGTTCAAGCCCCGGGTCTGGGAAAAAAATAAAAATAAAAAATTATGAATGAAGCACCCTAGCTAAGAACTCACACTGTGATACTGCTAGAGCTGGGATTTGAACTCAGGTCTTGGTAACACCATTGCACTGTAGGAGAAGGGGAAGCTCACCATTCTTGAAGACTAGAATGTCAGGCCTGGTCCAGGGCTTGATTTGAAGCCCAAGCACTGGATAAAATAACAAGCCCAACTCTTTTACACATAAGATATCTATTTACATACAGGTGTGGTATGCATCTTGCATTCAATGTGGTTATCTTTTTTAAATTTTGAGTCTTATTCATGGATGTATTGTGTATTTTATAGAGTATGGTGACAGGTATATCTGTGCTGACATGGATGACAACCTATTCCCATGGCTATAGAGTTGCCTATGCTCTCTAGATCCTAGCTGTGACTCAGGACTTGCACAATATAGGAAAACATCTGCAAGGTTTGGCATCTCACATGGATGAACCTTTTGGCAGTGCCGGAAGTTGAACTCAGGGCTTAGCAGAACCAACTGCCAAATAGGTCCACATGAGCACACCAGCTTGTGAGCCACTAAGGAGCTAGGCCATACCCAGGACCTGAGATCTAGCCCCGGGGTGGGGGTGGAGCACCATATTCATCCATTCATAAGCTGAAATTAATATGCTAGTAAAAGCCTGTTTGTATAGAGTAGGAGATGTGGTGAGCTGTGTTGGAATCCTATCTTCCATGTGACTACCGATTCTTGGATCTTTCCCAATGCCTCGATTTCCTGAATGTAATTATTATTGTCACACTTCATGCAGTCTTAATTAAGATCTTGCCTATCATTTCCTATGTGAATCATGCATGAACTTCTCAACTCTTCCCTAGGCCTGAATTCAAGCACCAGTACTGAAAAACATAACATTTATAGACATTTTAAATATTTGAGTTATATCTCTATATTCATTTTAAATCGTGTTTGTTGGAGTGATTCATTATATTTTATTATTATTGATTGATTGATTGATTTAGCATTTATTTTATGGACTGTGAGTACACCTATAACATTTATTACATTTGTTCCAATCTATTCCATAGCATGTAGCGTTTCATACATAATATGTACATCATACCTGACACCGAGCACTTGCACAGAAAAGGAAAACAGGTGTCACACATGGAATCTTACACCAGGAAGAAACTTTTGGCAATGAGACTGAGGGACGAGGAGGCCCAATTCATGAAAGGGTGAGTGTCAGCACGGCAGAATCTAGCTCATGTAGGTGCCAAGTGGATACCAAGACCTGGGATCGAGTTCCAGGTTAGGCAAAAATAGCAAAAATGTTCTATGCAGATGATGGTATACTAATAAATATAAATTTAGATATTTACATACTGCCAGAAATGTCTATTTAGTATTCAATGACATATACTATGCTCCTAAGGATTCTCAGGTCTTTAGTGAGGACTCCATTTAATCAATAGTATTCTTTTAGTGTATAATAAACTATGAATTAAAATCAGTCGGTGTCCTGTGATTATTGGGTCTAATTTTCTGCTAGACTGATTGATGAACTACTCATCCAACCATGACATTGTTCACATTCCTCTGGTGATCCTATGGACGGGCAATAGTTTCTTAGGCTCCCCAGCCCTTTGTAAGTGGCATGACCAGGATTCAAACTCAGGACCTAGGTGTCCAGGTTGGCCTATGGCTTCACTGATAGCCTGAAAGCATTCAGCATTTTCAGGTGACCTACAGGTTGCGGCCGTGTAATTTGGACCCGGGATGGTCACCATGCAAGGAAGGAAAAGCAAGAAACCGCTGACCATGCACAGATTGCGGTTTTTTTCGGTGCTGTTTTCATTTTGTTTTCCTTTCAGCCCCAATTAACTGACAAAAAGCCAGGCTACAGGTATGGCTGAAGTGGTAGAAAATCAGCTATGAACAATCAAGCCAAGAAAGAGCAAACTGAATTCAAGTGTGGAGAAAGGGGTGTAGGGGAAGAAAGCAGAGAGAAATCCTCCAAAAACAGAGAAAAAACCAACAGTAAACACAGACCACCTAATTTATGGTAGCACCAAACTGAAAATAAAAAATCAAGCTTGTGCAGTTGTATAACATTAAAGAAGCACATATGCTTTTAGGTACACTTCAAAGCTATGTTTTAATAATATAAGTACATATATATTTAAATATATATACATATTATATATATATATTAAATAAACTAAGAAAGCATCCAATGAATAAGTACTTCTGAATTAGTGCCTTAACCATGGCATTATAAATTATTTATATTAAAATTGTATTCCAAGTTTCATTCCTCAAAATCAATCTTTAATAAGTTTGTTCATGCACTGGGCATCGGTGGCTCACACCTGTAATCCTAGCTACTCAGGAAGCTGAGTTCTGAGGATGGTGGTTCTAAGCCAGCCTGGGCAGGAAAGTAGTGAGATTCTTATGTCCAATAAACCGGAAATGGCATTGTGGCTTATCTCTAATAAACCAGAAACCGCACTGTGGCTCAAGCAGTAGAGCACTTGCCATGAGTTGAAGAGCTGAAAATGGGCAGCCAAGCCTAGAGTTTAAGCCCCACCACCGACAAAAAAAGAAAGAAAGAAAGAAAGAAGTTTCTTCATACAGATCATAAAATTCTAACCTTCTGAGCTTTAGGAAACTTGCCTTCCTTTTCTTCCAGGGTCTTATGCTCTTTAGGAAAGTACTCCACTACTGAGCTACATCCCAGGCCCAATGTTTTAGTTTTTCATTTTACAATTCACTTTATTCCCAAAATGCTTACAAGTACCTCCTGTCCTTACAGAAGTGAGTTTTTATTCAGAAACCCAACCTTTTGTGATATGAGGAATCCCCTAGTGTATTTTGTGGTAGGCACTGAGGAAAGCTCACATGATACAATTGCAGAGAGTTTATAGTTATAGAAATAACTCTAAATAGAAATAACATCAACTGTCCCTCTAGGGAGGAATGATATACTCATTTTCATTCTCACTCTTCATGGCAGATGGTCAAAATGGAAACACCAATGTGCTGTGCTGAAATGTAAACGTTTAAACCCCTTTTTGAAAAACTCTCATGTTATAAAATCAAAATGTATCAAATAAAGGCTAAGTGAACTTTTAAAAATATGAAAAATGCTAATGAAGCTCCCTGGCTTGGAATATGTGCTATTTTTTGTCTGCAAGGCCTGGGATTTGAACTCAGGCTCTGGTAACTCTGTTGCATTCTGGGTCAAGGGGAAGCTCTTTATGCTTGAAGATCAGAAAGTCAGGCCGCTTCCCTAGGCCTGAATTCAGGCCCCAACCCTGGAAAGCATAGTCCTTACATGTATTTTAAAGATAGGATTGAACTTCCAGAGAGGTGTTCAGTCTATATCATGTTTGGTGTGGTTATTCATTGTACATTTTGTTGTATTCATTTATTTACTGTTTATTTTATTGACTGGGATGACACCTAACCATGTATTACATTGTTTACACCCTATCACATAGCATTTAGATTTGTAGACATGTTCTCTATCATGCCTGACATCCCGCACTCTCACAGAAAAGGAAAACAGGTGTCACACTTGGCTTCTTACTCCAGGAGGAAATTTTTGGCAGGCTCTGAGTTAGAGCCCCAGGGGTGGCCAAAATAGCTATACATGGATAGGCAGGTGGTAGTACACCAATAAATACATATTAGTACAGAGTGCCAGAGCTGTGTATCTAGTATTCAATGACATCTGCTTCATTCCTACCAAGTCTTAGGTAGCTATTATGCCTCCATTGAAGGAATATTATTCTTTTCATGCCTAATTAACCATTAATTAAGTTCAATCAGCATCCTAAGATTATTTAATTTGAGTCTAGACCGCTGCACAAACTATTCAATCATAAGTTGGATACCATTCCATCGGAATTTCTATGCACAAGCAGGAGTCTCTTGGGATCTCCTGCCATTGGTAGTTGTCAGGACCAGGATTTGAACTCAGGGACTGTGTTGCGGGGTTGGCCTATGGCTTTCCTGACAGTCCACCAGCCTTCAGCAATGACAGGTCACCTGTGTGTGGCATCCATGTCATTCAGACCTAGGATGGTCACCGTGCAAGGAACCAAAGCCAAGAAACCGCCTACCATGGGTGGCTCGTGGCTTGTTTTAGTGTCATTTTCATTTTGTTTTCCTGTCAGACATCGGGTCTTTGGATTTCAGGATCGGCTCCCCAGGCTAGTGTGATGGAAGCTGAGACAGAGCTGTCACGATCTGAGTTCAAGCCACGTGCATGGCCAAAAACAAAAAAAAAAATTAAATTAAAATATTAAAACAATTAAAAAATCAAACAATTTTAAAAATTTTAACAAACAATTATTTATCTCCCTGTTTTGCAATTTGTGCCATATTTTTTTGGTCAGGCCTGCGATTTGAACTCAAGGTCTGGGTAAATAGGCAGCACTGTCGGGCTAGGGGAATCACACCATACTTGAAGCCAAAAAAGACAGTCCTGTTCCCTAGGCCTGAATTCAAGCCTCAGTCCTGCAAAACCTCTCGGTATATACATTTTATTTACATTTTAAAGACAGGATTTATACTTCCATATAGTCAGACAATATCATGTTTGGTATGGTTATTCATTTCATTTCTTGTTCTATTCATTTATTTACCATGTATTTTTTTGACTCTGAGGACACCTATACCGTTTCTTACATTGTTTACTTCCTATTACATAGCATCTAGATTTGTAGATGTGTTCACTATCATACCTGACACTCAGGACTCTCCCAGAAAAGGAAAACCTGTGTCACACTAGGCTTCTTACTCCAAGATTAAATTTTTGGCAGTGCTGGGATCCAAACTCAGGGCCTAGCAGGCCCAATTCATGAATGAGTAAGGGTGAGCATGGCAGCCTCTAGCCAATGAAGCTGTGAGGCGGTTCCCAGGTGCTGTGATGGAGCCCCAGGTTTGGCCAAAACAGTGATACATGGATTGGCAGATGGTGCTAAACAATTAATACATATTGATAGAGTGCCAGAGCCATCTATCTGACTGAATGACGCCTACTACATTCCTAACAACTCTAAGGTATTTATTATACTGCTTTTGAAGTAATATTATTCTTTTCATGCTTAATAACCTATCAATTAAAATCAATCAGCATCCTAGGATTATTACATCCACTTTTAGACTCAAATGATGCACAAACTACACTTTCAATCATTATTCCTATGCATAGGAACAAATCTCTTGTGATATCCTGCCATTGGTAGGTGTGAGGACTTAGATTTTTAACCCAGGGCCTATGGTGACAGGTTGGGCTATGGTTTCCCTGATGGCCCACCAGCCTTCAAGAATAGCAGTTCAGCTCCACTTTGCAGCCATGTCATTCAGACTCAGGATGGTCACCCTGTAAAGAAAAAAATAATGCAAAAGCCCTAGATCTTTGCAGCTTGCCACTGTTTGTGCTGTCCAACTTTTATTTTCTTCCTGCAAGCCCTCTGGGCCTAGGATCCCAGCATTGACTATGGGTGAGAGGCTGCACCCCAGTCTAAGGCAATCAAAGCTGAGGTAGAGTTGCCACAACCTGAGTTCAAGCTCCATTGTTGGCAAAAAAAGAAAAGAATAAATAAAAAAATTAATTAATTATTTAACTAAATTGAAAAAAAATCCCCCTGGTTTGGAATTTCTGCCAGTCTTTTTCCTAGCCTGGGATTTGAACTCAGGATCTTGGTACATCTGTAACAATGTGAGGGAAGGTGCAGAGTTTCTACTACTTGAGTTCAATTCCTGTGGCAAGCCAAAAACAAAAACTTAAGTCACTGACCTCAGCTGGGGGGTGGGGGTTAGCTGTGGAGGTGGGAGGGAAGGGATGGCAAGGGGAAAACAAAGGAGGACGCAACAATGCTCAATAGTAAATGTACTCATTACTTTGCTCATGTAAATGCAACCCCTCTATACAATATTTTTACAACAAAAAATGCACAAAAAAGGAAATAATTTAGAGCTCAGAGAAGCACTTTGCAGGTAAGGGAAGCATGTCTGAATAGATATACAAAATTATACACTGCTGTTTTTAAAATGTTCAGTATGGAACTAAATAAACATAACTGCTTCCATTAAAAATAATTAAGTCACTGTATTAGAACTGGGGCTAGTATTTCTGCCACTGCTGGGATTTGATCTCACCATCCGGGTAACTCTTTTGCATCGTAGGTGAAGGGGAAGTTCATTTCCTTGAGGAAAAGAAATTCAGGGTAGAGTTCCCAGGGCCTGAATGAAGTCCCTATAATGGAAAATAATATTTTTGTACATGTGTAATATATGTTACATATTACATGTGTATGTTTAATACAAACTATGATTTTTTATTATTGATTTTGTATTTCTATATTTTATTCATTTACTTATTGTTTATTGTATTAATATTATTATACACATAATATTTATTACATTTTGCACATGTATTATAGAATTATACACAATAATTTAGGACATTGACTCATTTGTCATTAATACTTTATTAAGTGTTGAAACATGATACATAATTAAATAGAGGCATTTGTCACAGTCTTCACAATTTTAGAGTCTCTCGAAAATATGAGATTTTTCTTGTGTATTTTTAACACCTTCCTATAGGAATTTCTTTAGATGATTTATACTCAGAAGCCTTTCCTTGAGGATAGGCAAGTTGAGGGAGAATATTGTAAAGGTGAGACTGGGAATGCGGCTTAGTGGTAGAGAGCTTTCTCAACATGCATGAATGCTAGGGTTTGAATCCTGAGTGTCACATACTCAGAAAAAGCCAGAAGCTGTGGAGTGCTCAAGTTGTAGATCACTAGCCTTGAGAAAAAGAAGCACGGAGACAGTACCCAGGCCCTAAGTTCAAGCCCCGGCACTGGCAAAAACAATAGGCCAGATGCCAGTGGCTCATACCTGGAACCCTATCTTCTCAGGAGGCTGAAATCCGAAGACCAGAGTTCAAAGACAGTCTGGGCAAGGAAAGCCTGTTAGACTCTTATCACCAATGACCCACCAAAAGACCCCATGGAGGGCTGTGGCTCAAGTGGTAGAGTGTTCGCCTTGAGATGAAGGGCTCAGGAACAGTGCCCAAGCTTCAGTTTGAGACACACAAAGGGAAAAATTGAGGGTTAATGAAAGTACTTTTCCTATTTCTAATTAGGAGAACATTCTCTGGAAAATTAACCCTGATGCTGATGTACACCAGAATTAGAGTCAGAACTCAAGGTTCAAGTTTAGCAGATCCATATGCCCAGCCGCTCAGACGCTAGCATTATAACCTTGTGTCCTACAGGGTTCTGAAAGGTCCATTGTTGAAAGGCTTAATATGCTCCCCAAGCCCTTTGTGATAAGCAGTTGACTTGTATTGTCAATGTCATTACAGTTCTGACCTAGCAGAGCAACAGTAGCTAAGGCCCATCACCATAGCTCAGGAGGCTGAGGTCTGAGGATCACAGGGTGAAGCCAGCCAGGGCAAGAAAGTCAATGACACTCTGACTTCCACTTCTGAAAGGGCAGTTGTTCATGAACTTCCTGGGGGCCTGGGGGTTTAGCCCAGCGGAAAGGCGCCCGCCTGGGGGGCGCAAGGCCCTGGGTTCGGTTCTCAGCCCTGGTTAAAAAATAAAAAATAAATAAAAAAAAAAGAACTTCCTGGGTTTCCCTTGGTGATGAGAAGTTACTTGTACTTGAGTTGAACTCAAGGCCTGGGCACTGTCTCTAGCACTCTACTACTTGAGCCACAGCACCAATTCTGGCTTTTCTGTGCATGTGCTACAGAGGGATCAAACCCTCTGTAGGGCTTCTTCCATGGCAGGGAAAAGCACTCTCTCACTAATCCACATTCTCAGCCCTATCATCTTTTTCTTAATGGTAGTTTCTACCTAAGTATGCTGCCATTTTACATCCCCCAAGTTTAATTTTCTGAATACGGTTATTTCAAAAACCCTGATCTTCTGTTCCCCTGCCTGATTTGTGACTGTTCCTGCCTTGGCCTCATAATAAATTGTAAATAAAGGCCGCTGAAATCTTAAGTGTGCATCATATAAGGACACAGGCATGGAACTCTGGAAGAGAAAAGCCATGGGCCTGAAAAGAAGAGAATGATGCAGAATGTGCAACAAGCCTATATGGAAAATAAATCTGTACATAAAAAGAGAAGCATTGCCTACAATCTGTTTGTACTCAGGGAGGTAATATACACACATAAGTAGGTAGGACACTCATACATAAACTTGGCCTTCTCTTTTTGAATTATTTTCATGGCCATCTCAGGACTTAAACTCAGGGCCTTATGTGTTCCTCAGCTTTTTTGCTCAAGGCTGAGACTCTACTACTGCCACAGATCCACTTCTAGACATCTGCGTTAATTGGACATAAGCACCTGCCAGGCTTTCCTGCCTGGTCTGGCTTGTATCTCCTGCTCGGCTTTCTTTCTCAAAGCTGGAGCTCTACCCTCTGGGCCACTGATTCACTTCTGGTTTTCTGGTGATTTGTTGGAAATAAGTCTCGCAGACTTTCCTGCTCAGCCTGGCTTTGAACAGAGATCTCCTGAGGAGACTTCAAGTGGCTTTCCTCAGGGATTCGCCGAGGATGTGCTCCACACAAACCCTTAGTCTAAATCTCAAGAGGTACTAGAGAAAAAAGGAAACATGGAGATGCTTCAAGTGTGTTCTAGAGGGGCTGGGAAGGTGGCTCAGTGGTAGAGCGCTTGCCTTGCAATGCATGAGGCCCTGGGTTCGATTACTCAGCACCACATAAGCAAAAAAAAAAGTATGTTCTAGATACTTCAGTTTGGAGACACAAAACACTCAAAATTATTATATAATTTTATAGGCATACAGTATGAGGATCACTCCAGCTATTGGTCCTCTCATCCTGAGACAGTAAATTCACTGCAGCTCAATGATAACTGACTGAACTGGTATGTCCTGTGGACATTTGCTGTCAAAACGATGTGACACTCATTTATCACTTTTGGCTTCAAACCTGTATACAGAGAAGATGAGGAGAGAAAATCCTTCTCAGAGAAAGCACCTATAAAGAACATTGGGTAGTTTACTTATAAACTCAAGACATTGGAATGATGCTGTTAAGTAGTCAGATTGTCCAGATTATAAAATGAAGAAGAAAAGAAAGGCACGTGCCAGTGGCTTCTGACTGTAATCCCTGCTCCTCAGGAGGCTGAGATGTAGAGAATCTGAGTTTGAATCCAGCCAGCATAGGAAAGTCCATGACACTGTTATTTCTAAGAGATACAGAAAACCCAAAAGTGGGGCTGTGGCTCCAGGTTAATGCACTACTCTTGAGCAAAAGGAACACAGGGACAATGCCTGTGCTCATAGTTCAACCCCAGGACCTGCTTCCATGTCTTTGTGTATGGTTGGATGTATTCCCATAGGTGAAGCTCCAGAGTAGCTATGATGAAAGGCACCAAGCTAGAAAATTTGTTTTCAATACAATGATTTCATAACACAGAAACTGCTTTCATGACAGTGCATGTTCCTGGACTCCCCTCACAGTTCCCAGTGCAGCCTCAGGGTTTCTCTGCCTCCCAGGCCTGCTGGAAGAAGTCTCTCTCATTGTCTGGACAGGCAGACAAAAGGCCTCAGTCCTGTACAGCTGTATAACAAACAACTCCATCTGGGCCAATGAGTGAGGATGAGTGTGGATGGGCTCTGAAGGTCAGGATAAAAAGGACTCTTTGTACCCCAAGCTATCTCTCTCCCCAGTGCTCTGTTTTGACAGGAAGCCTTCATTTGTGCCACCTCCTGTGGCAGGCCAAGTTCCCTGCACTTAATCTGCCTTTGTGAGACTATATTCTGGTGTTCAGATACAGTGCTCAATATAATTCAGGAGTCCTTCTGGCAGACAACTAGGGCACTTAACCTCAAGAAATGTTTCATTGAGGGTGATGATGGGCTTATGATGCCTCTGCTAGGTTTCCAGAAGCTTTGGAAATCCAAGCACATGTCTGATCTCACCATGCTTCCTGTCATCTAGGACTGCTGAAGCACATTAGGTTTTGAAACCTTTGACCTCTCCTAGTTGAGCTCTGGGTGGCAAGGTTTTGGGGATGAACACAGGACCTGGGTGCTGACCATGAGCTCAGCGCAGAAGCCCAGTGCTTTACCACTTTGTGTCACAGCTTTACTTCTAGTCTGTGTGTGTGTGTGTGTGTGTGTGTGTGTGTGTGTGTGTGTGTGTGTGTGTGTGTTTGTGTGTGCGTACATGTGCACGTGCAGATATACACCAGTCCTGGAGCTTGAACTCGGGAGCTGAGCACTGTACCTAATTTTTCTTTTACAAGAATAGACCTCTCCCACTTGAGCCACAGAGCCAGTTCAGGCCTTTTTCTAATGATGTGTTCCTGAGAAATCAAGTCCAGAGTTTCATAGATGCAAAGCACTCTACCCCTAAGGCATATTCCCAGCCCTCTATTTCAGGTTTGTTATTTTGTTTCTTTTTTGTTGCTGTTTCTTGTAGGAGTTGAAGTCTGGGCCTGGTGCTGTCCCTCAAGTCTTGTGCTCTACCACCTGAGCCAAAGCACCATTTCAGGTTTTCTCATGGTTTATTGGAGCTATGTGTCTCAAAGACTTTCCTGCCCAGGCAAGCTCCTCAGATCTCATCTTCCTGAGGAGTTAGGATGACAAGCATGAGTGACAAGCATCCAGCTTCCACTTCAGGTTTCTTAGTGGTGAATTGGAGATAATAGTCTAATGGGACCTTTTGTGTCTGGCATAGTTTGGAAGCCAGATCCTCAGATCTCAGCTTCCTGAGAAGGCAGCCTGACAGACCTCAGCTATAGACCACTAGGCTGTGGCACTCTACTGCAAGGGGGTCCTTGGCTCCACATGGTGGAATAATAGCCATGTGCCCAAGAGGGAAGGGTCAGTGCCTATGTCGCGAGTACAAGGTTCATGATTAAGAAAAATCAAAACAAAACAATTGTCTGCAGTAGACAACTCACCCACTCTTCAGTAACACATAATTTTGTCCCTGCCATGGGGACATATCTGTATCTCAGTGTTCTTGTCTGTATAATGATCTCAGTTGTGTAGCTCTTACAAGGACCATATGAAAGAATGCACTCTGTGAAGGACACAGCAGATGGCACTCTTTGAAGGACTCAGCACAAACCATCCTGTGAAGACTCAGCACCCAGCACCCAATGCAGGACTCAGCACACTGCACCCTGTGAAGCACACAGCACACAGCACCCTGTGCCAGACTCAGCACAGAGCACCCTATAAATGACTCAGCACATAGCACTATTCCACAAGCTGTCATTAGAATTAGGTTGCTTTCATCAGTATCACCATTCTTTGAGGAACATTGAACATTTCACAAATCACACAAATTCACTTCTAATGGTTTAGAGGGGATTTTTTTGGGGTGGGGCTACCCATAGGGCTTGAACTCAATGCATGGGGATACTGTTCTAATAACATTTGCTCAAGGCTAAGGCTCTGCTACTTAGAGCTACATCTCCAAGAGTGTCACATACTACCTACCAAGGTTTGGTTTTAAAGCTCCCAAGCAGCCAGCATGGTGGGGGTAAGCCAGCAGCATCTGGTTCTGTGGAGCTGGGTTGCAGCTGTTTACATCTGCCTGAGTCAGGTTAGGTGGCAACTGTCATTGCCAACTCCTAGCTTGTTCTGTGATGTGATATTTGAAGTCCTGTCCTTCTATAATTGCAGTTAGAACATTCTACCATTTTTTGGTGGCAGTGCTGGGGCTTGAGTAAGGGCTTGGACACTGTCCCTAAGCATTTGTGCTCAAGGCTAGCACACAATTGATTGAAAGACAGCAGAACTTCCAGGTTTTCTGCTTATGTGGCACTGAGGAATCGAACCCAGGGCTTTGTGCTTACTAGGGGAGAACTCCATCACTGAGCCCCAGGAGTAAAGGAGGTATAAATAGATAGATTGTTTTATATAAAAATTATATAGTCAAAAGAGAGATTTCTGTATTATTACATTATAGATAATATTATTACCGATTATTAGGTATTAAATTATATCTCCATTTAATGATGTGTCCCAGCTAATATTTAATAAAGCATTAATGAATACTCAGTATCCTGTTATTGTTTATCACATAGGTACATACATCCATGCATATACTTTATAGAATGAGACAGATGTCTATATATTATTAAATTATGTCTATATATTATTAAATATTATTAAATTTATTCAATTAAATTATTAAATTAAATACCAATTATTAGGTATTTATGTCTCCATGCAACTTTTATTCTGTTAATGCTTAATATCATATTAATTAAACTTAATCCACATCCTATAATTACTGCATCTAATTTTATCCTAGAATGATTCATTACTAATTCAATCTGTTTATCATTTATTGTAGTGACAATTCTTCCACCTATGACTTTTTTTACCTTTGTGACATTCTATTTACATAGCATATTGATTTGCATCAGAATTATACATCCTACCTGACACTGAGCACTTTCAAAGAAAAGAAAATCATGTGTCACGCTCGGCTTCCCATTCCATGATTACATTTTTGGCAGTGCTGGGATCTAAACTCAGGACCTAGAAGGCTCAATTCATGTATGGGTGGCTGCCTAAAAAGCAGCCTCTAGCCAATTCAGCTGCCAGGTTGTTCCCAGGCCCTGAGATCGAGCCCCATATATTGACTCCATATTGTGCTTAGTGTAGCTATTCATTTTTTTTGTTTTATTCATTTATTTACCATTTATTTTATTGACTTCTTACACATGGACTATTTATTATGTTTATTACATAGGATAGATTTGCCTATGTATGAAACTTCACACCTGACATCCAGGACATTCACAGCAAAGGAAAACCTGTGTCACCATGGGCTTCTTACTACATTAATCAATTTTTGTGAGTGCTGGCATCTGAACTCACAACCTACAAGGCCCAATTCATGAATTGGTGAGTGTCAGTATGCCAGCCTGGGGCATATTGAGCTAACAAGCAATTTCCAGCACCTGAGATCGAGCCCCAGGGGTTGACAAAATAAGAACAGATGGACATGAAGATGGTAGTACACAAATAAATATAGATCTTTATAGAGTACCAGAGATGTCTATACATTATTCATTTAAATAGGCTACATTCCTACCAATATTTGGGTATTTTTAATGCCTCCATGTAATTTATATTATTGTTTTCATCCTTAATGAATTGTTAATTAAATCAACCACTGTCCCGAAACTATTGTGTCTATGTAATTAATAGTATTGTTTTGATGTGTCAAAAAATATTCATTAAAATCCATTGGCCTGCTAAAATCACTCTAATTTTATTGTAGTACCATTCAGGAACAACTTATTCAACCTTGACATTCTTAACCTTCTATCAGTATTCCTATGAATAGGAACGAGACTATTAGGACCTCCCACCATTTGTAGGGGTCAGGACCAGGCTTTGAACCCAGAGCCTATGTTGCAGTGTTGGCCTATGGCTTCCCTGGTAGCCCTCCAGCCTTCAGCAATGCCAGGTTTCCAGCACTTTTCAGCCATGTCATTCAGACCCAGGAAGGTAACCTTGCAAAGAAAACAAATGTAAAACCGGCAGCCATCTGCAAGTTGTTTCTGTGTTGTTTTATTTATTTATTATTCCTGTCAGCATTTGCGCCCCAGGTACCCAGGGTTGGCTGTGGGTCCAGTGGCTGCACCCAAGCCTGGAGTGATCAAAGCTGAGGCAGTTGCCATGCCGTGAGTTCAAGTTGTGTGCTTGAAAAAATAAAAATGAATAAAAATTGTAATAAACACATTCAAAATATTTTAAAAATTATGAGGCTGCTTGGCTTAGAATTCATGCCATTTTTTTCTGCCAGTCCTGGGATTTGAACGCATTGCCTAGGTACGTCTAAAGCACTGTGGGAGAAGGGGAAGCTCACCGTGCTGGTAGACAAGAAAGTCAGGCCTGTTCCCAGGGCCTGAAGTCCTAGCTCTTGCAAAACTAATATTCTTATGCATTTTAAATACAGGATTCGTATTTACATACACATGTTTACAGCATATTGCAGTTAGTTTGGTTATTCATTGTATTTTGTGTTTTA
This sequence comes from Dipodomys merriami, assembly GCF_024711535.1. NCBI lineage: Eukaryota > Metazoa > Chordata > Mammalia > Rodentia > Heteromyidae > Dipodomys > Dipodomys merriami. The sequence continues at coordinate 1,919,464 of NW_027203148.1, forward strand.
TTTATTTCTTATGTATTTTAGTGAGTATGATTACACACATAACCCTTTTTACATCTTATTAAATAGGACATAGATTTGCCAATGTACTATACATCATTCCTGAGACCCAGGACTTTCACTGATAAGGAAAACAAATGGGACATTTGGCTTCTTCCACCAGGATTACTTAAGTTTTGGCAGTTCTGTGACTTGAACTCAGGGCCTAAAATCTCACTTCATGAATGGGGAGTGGGTCAATGTTAGCACACCAGTCTGATGCAAATGAAGTTGTCTGGCAAATTTGGCCCTAGAAGTGGTCAATATATAAACACATAGATGTGTAAAATGCAGTGTGTATGTATTTACATATTTACCTAAATTGATGTAGATTCTAGTGTATAACTCTATAGTTATGTAGATTCCAGTGTATAAGTAGATATTTATGTAGATTCTAGTGTATAACTACACATTTATGTAGATTCTAGTGTATAACTCTATATAAAGAGTGATGTCTATATCTTACTTTTGGATATTCTATTACTACTAATTATTTGGTCTAAAATTATTCCTCCATTAATTAATCATGATAGAAGACTTAATAAAGTATTAATTAAATTAATCAATGACCTATATTTAATGCATACAATCTTACATTAGAAAGACATTAATTAGTAATTCAATTAGTACATTTCAAACATTCTATTAGTGTTCCTAGAGATAGGAACCAGTTTCTTAGGACCTTCAGCCATGTGTATGTGGCAGTCCCAGGATTGAACTCAGGGCCCAGGTGTCTGGGTTAACCTCAGGCTTCACTGACAGCCCACCAGCCTCAGCCATGCAAAGTCATGTACAATTTTAAAGCCAAGTCAGTGAGACGCAGGATGGTCACTGTGCAAAAGAAACAAAGGTAAAACTGTTGTGTAAAATTTTCTGGTTTTTCCTCTTCCATTTTGGTTTGTTTATTGGCCAGTGCTGGGAGTTGAAATTGGGTCCTAGGATCCCTGGATCATCTGTGGGTGTAAAAGCTGCACCCTAGCCTAGGGTAATCAAGGCTGAGGCAGAGTTGTGATGACCTGAGTTCAAGCCCCGTGCCTGCCCCCCCAACAAAGTTAAGGTCCTGGCTTGGAATTTGGAATATTTTATCTGCCATACCTAGGATTTGAAATCAGGCCCTGGGTAACTCTATTTTGCGGTGGGTGAAATGGAAGCTCACCCTCCTTGAATAAAAGAAAGTCAAGAGCATTTTCCAGGGCATGAATTCTAGACCCAATCATGGGAAAATATTTATATATATTTATAATGTACATCATATATATGTATTTGCAAAGGTATTACATATTGTACCTAGGAAACAATATTTTCACAGACAGCAGAACAGGTCAACATTGGCTTCTTACTCTACCTATTGTCTTTGGCACTGCTGGGAATTAAACTCAGGGCCTAGAATGCCAATTCATCAAGGGAACAATGTAAGCACAGCAGCCTCAAACAAATTCACCGCCAGGGAGTTCCCAGGACCTAAGTTTAACCTCCAGGAGTGGCCAACATATAAATGGATAGATGCGTAAATTGCTGCAAATACATATATATGCATAGAGAGTGAGAGAGAGAGAGATGCATATGTATATTCCAGTGTATATGTAAATGTGTAAATATATTTATAGAATGTGAGATGTCTATATATCATTAAATTACTTGTAATATATTACTAATCATTATTAAGTATTAAATTATGCCTTCATTTAATGATGTATCATGGTTTATGACACAATAAAGTGCTTCCTTGTGCAAAAGGAGCTCAGGGACAATGTCTAAGCTCACAGTTCAAGCCTCAGGACCGATACCAAAAAAAAAAAATAGAGCCAGTAACTCCATGTGTCTGTGTATGTGTGAATGTATTTCTATTGGTGAACATCCAGAGTCGCTATGAAGAAAGGCACCCAGCTAGGAAATTTGCTTTGAATAGAATGATTTCAAGACAGTGCATGTTCCAGGGCTCCCCTCCCTGTTCCCAGTGTAGCCTGAGTGTTTCTCCACACCCCAAGTTCCTGGAGGAAGTCTGCCTCTTTGTTGGAACAGGCAGACAAAAGGCCTCACTGCTGTACAGCTCTGTAACAAACAACTCTATCCAGGCCAACTTGTGATGATGAGTGTGGGCAGGCCCTGAAGACCAGGAGAAAAGGGCCTCTTTGTACCCCAAGATATCTCTCTCCCCAGTGCTCTGGTTTGACAGGAAGCTTTCATTTGTGCCACCTCCCATGGCAGGCCAAGTTCCCTGCACTTATCCTGTCTTTGTTAGACTATATTCCAGTGTTGAAACAAACTGCTACAATTAATTCAAGATTTCTTCTGGCAGACAACAACTAGGGAGCTGAACCTAATGCAATGATTCATTATTGGCAACGGTGCCTCCCTAGGTTTTCGGAAGCTTGCTACATCTAAGCACATTTGCAAAATCACAGTGTTCCCTGTTATGTAGGGCTGGTGAAGCTCATCAGGTTTGGAAACCTTTGACCTCTCCTAGTTGGGCCTTGGATGGCTAGGTTTCCGGGTTGAACACAGGGCCTGGGTACTGACCATGACCTCAGAACAGAAGCTCAGTGTCTAGTAGGAAGACCCCTACTTAGGCATGCAAACCAACCTAGCCGTCTGGAGTGACAGAGCCAACTGCAACAAATTTAACAAAAGAAGCAACTTTATTGAGAAGGTTCCTACACTGACTGGCCAGGGCCACAGCACAGGCTCAGGAGCTGATACTGCTAAAGTGAGCAGCCCCCATTCTTTAGTTTGTAAAGGCAAAATCCATGAGGTTGAACCTGGTCATGCATAGGTGACCAATGGGATCATACCATACAAAAGGATTGCATGGTCAAGTCTCCTCTCCGGGCCTATTTCCCAGTGCTTTACCCTTTGATGTCACAGTTTCACTTCTGGTATCTGTGTGTAGGGGGTAATTTGTGTGCATATACCAGTCCTGGATCTTGAACTCAGGACCTCAGCAATGTACCTGAGTTTCTCCTGTACAAGGATGCACTCTACCACTTGCACCACAGAGCCACTTCAGGCTTTTTTCTAGTGATGTGCCACTGAGGATTCAAAGCCAGGGTTTCATACATGCAAAGCACTCTACCCCTAAGACCCATTCCCAGCACTGTACTTCAGGTTTCTTTCGTTCTTTTCTTGTAAGTTGGAGGAGTTGAAGTCTGGGCCTGGGTGCTGTCACTCAGCCCTTCAGCTCAAGTGGAGAGCTCTACCACTTGAGCTACAGAGCCCATTCAGGTTTTCTGGTGGTTCATTGGAGATAACCATCTCAAGGAATCTCCTGCTCAGGCTGGCTTTGGACCAAGATCCTGAGCCCTAAGCCTGCTGAGTAAGTAGCTAGGATGACAGGCAAGAGTCACCAGCACCCAGCTTCCACTTCAAGTTTCTAAGTGGTGAATAGGAGATGATAGTGTCATGGGACCTTTTGTGTGTGGGATAATTTTGAACTAAGATCCTCAGCTTCCTGACCAGGCAGGATGATAGAACTCAGCTAAAGACACCTAACCCGTGACACTTTGCTGCAAGGGGGTCCTTGGCTCCATGTGCTAGAATACTAGCCATGACCATAAGAGAAAAATCAGAGTCTAGGCTCTGAGTTCAAGGTTCATGATGGAGAAAACTAAACCAAAACAATTGTCTGCAGGAGATAAGTCAATAGAGTTCAGTACATTCATCAATTTGGCCCTGCCTTGGGAAATATCTGTGCCTCAAGTTTCTCATCTGCACAATCATCTTACTTGTGGAGCTCTAACAAGGATCAGATGAAAAAATACACCCTGTGAAGGACTCAGCACACAGCACCCCATGAAGGACCTAGTACCCCAGGAAGTACTCTTCATATACCTGTATCCCACAAGCTGTCATTAGAATTAGAATGCTTTCATCAGTATTGCCATTCCTTTAGAAACATGTCAGGAACCACACAAGTTCACATCTAATAGTTTAGACGGGTGGTTAGTCGGGGGGGGGGGGAAGAGGGGGAAGGGTCATCAGACTCAGGGGTTGCACTAATAGGTTGTGGGTACTGTCCTAAGATCTTTTCCTCAAGGCTAGAGCTCTACCACTTTGAGCCACAGCTCAGAGTCTCACAGACTTCCTGCCAGGGCTGAATTTTCAACCCACCAGTGTCAGATCTCATCCCCGGAGCAGCTAGGGGTGAGCCAGCAGCGTCTGATTGGATGGGGTTGGTTTGCTGCTGTTAACCTCTGGCTATCAGGATAGATGGCAGCCGTCATCTTCAGATTCCCAGCTTGCTCTGTCATGAAGTATCTAAAGTCCTGGCCTTGTATATTTGCAATTAGAACATTCTAACGTTTCTTTGGTGCTTGAGTGATAGCACCACTTCTGGCTTTTCTGTGCATGTGATAGTGTGGAAACGAACCCAGGACTTCATACATAATAAGCAAGCACTCTACCACTGAGCCCCAGGAGTGACAAGTGTAGAAATAGACATATAGATAGCTTACATATATATATATATATATATATATATATATATATATATACACATATATATGCATGTATAAAATAGGAAAGATATCTGTATATTATTTAAATTACATATACTATATTACTTTCAATTATCCATAATTAAATTACTCCGTCATTGCTTATTGTTGAAAATATAATAAAATATTTATTGAAAATTAGTCAATGTACTATGATTATGCTTTTTAATTTTAATATATAATCATATACTAACTACTAATGTAATTGTTTCTTTTTTTTTAAATTTAATTTAATTTTATTTGTGAACATATTGTACAGAGGAGTTACAATTACATGGGCAGGATAATGCGTACATTTCTTACCAAGCATTGCAGCCTCCTCCTTTGTTTACCCTTCACATCCCTTCCCAGCCTCCCCCCTCCCCCCCAATCCCAATCCTTCTCCTTCCCCCCCCCCCCACCGACGTTGTAAAGCTCGTTTTGGACATGACAACTTGTACTTCTCATTGTTGCCAAAGGTCCACCTGTATCCTTAAACAACTGGTTTTTCCCCATCTCCTCCACAAGTTATACTGACATCAAATATAGTGAAAGCAGGGGTTATACTGTGGGGGAGGGACATACAAAGCAACAAAGAGATAATCTTATAAATGCGTTAGAAACACATGCATGAAAGAAAAAAAAAAACATTAAAATACACATCTAAGGGTTTATTTTCCTGACATCACATTGTAATTGTTTCTTTTACAACATTCCATTCATATGGATGTATGTCAGAATGCGTTCCTTATGATCTCCCGCCTTTTGTAGATTCAAATCCCGGGATTTGAACCCTGGGCCTACGTTGCTGGTTTTGGCTATGGCTTGCCTGATAGCCCACCAAACTTCAGCAGTGTAAGCTCACATACTCTTTCCGGGCCCTTTCATTTAGACCCAGGATGGTCACAATGCAAAGGAAAAAACAAAGTAAAACCGCCTTCTGGAACTTCCCAGTTTTATCCCTATTCTTTTTTTTTTTTTTTTTTTTTTTTGGGTCCGGTCGTGGGGTCTGAACTCTGGGCCTGGGTGCTGTCCCTCAGCTCTTCAGCTCAAGGCTAGCGCTCTACCACTTGAGCCACAGCGCCACTTCAGGCTTTTTTCTTTTTGCTTATGTGGTGCTGGGAATCGAACCCAGGGCCTCAGGCATGCAAGGCAAGCGCTCTACTACTGAGCCACCTTCCCTGTCATTCTCCTTTTTTTTTTTTTTTTTACCAGTCCTGAGATTTGAACTTGGGTCGTAGGATCTCAGAATGGGCTGTGGGTCCATTGGCTGCACCCCAACCTAGGGTGATCGAGCCTGAGGCAGAATTGCAACAAGATGAGTTCAAACCCCGGGCCTGGACAAAATAAATTAAGGCCATGACTTAGAATTTGCTCCATTTTTCTGGCAGGCCTGGGATTTGAACTCAGGGCCTGGTAACTCTGTGACACTGTGGGGGAAGGGAAGCTCACTGTTGTTGAAGACAAGAATTTCAGACGAGTTTCCAGGCCTGAATGTAAGCACCAACACTGGAAAAATTAATATTCATAGATGTGATCTTTTTACATACATGGGCTTACTCCATATGACATTTATTACCCTTATTTATTCATTATTTATTTTATTTAGTATTATTACATATATAACATTTATTTCATTTATTTCATCTTATCACATGGATATATTTGCATATGGATTATACTTCATACTGAGACCCAGGATTTTTACAGAGAAGGAAAAAAAATGTGTCAAAGTAGGCAGGATGACAGATATCAGCGACAGATGCCTAGACTGTAACACTTTCGTAAGGGTTTCCTTGGGTCCCCTTGGTAGGGTGCTAGCCATGAGCCCAACAGTGAAGGGTCAGTAGGTAGGCCCTGAGTGTAAGGTTTATGACCGAGGAAAATAAACCAAAACAATTGTCTGCAGGAGAGAACTTACTAGAGTTCACTACATACCTCATTTTGGCCCTGACATGGGGACATATCTGAGCCTCAAGGTTCTCATCTGCACAATAATCTTTGGAGTTCTTACAAGGAACAGATGCAAGAATGCAAGAATGTACACCATTCCTCATATAAGACTCATGACATAGCTGTATCCCACACGCTGTCATTAGAATTAGGGTGCTTTCATAAGTGTTAACAAACTACATAAAGTTCACATCAAATGATTAAGAGGGGTGGGTTTTTTGTAGGGAGGGGGCGGTGAGTCAGCCACGGGGATTCCACTGAAAGTTTGGGGGTACTGTCCTAAGATCTTTTGCTCAAGGCAAGAGCTCTACCACTTTGAGCCACAGCTCAGAGTTTTGCAGACTTCCTGTCAGGGCTGGATTTTAAAACCACCAGTGTCTGATCTCAGCTCCCCAGTATCTTGGATGACAGGGCTGATTGAGCCACAAGCATCCGGTTCCATGTAGCTGAGTTGCAGCAGTTTACCTCTGGCTAAGTCATGTTAGATGGCAGCTCTCAGCACCAGACTCCTAGCTTGCTCTACGATGATGTATTTGCAGTCCTATCCTTATATCTTCGTAATCAGAACATTCTATTGTTTTGTTTTGATGCTAGTTCTGCATCTTGAGTAAGTGTCTAGACACAGTCCCTAAACTTTTATGCTCAACGCTAGTACTCGACTGCTTCAGTAACAGCATGACTTCTGGATTTTTCTGGGCAAGTGGTAGTGAGGAATGGAACCCAGGACTTTGTACATAGTGAGCACTCTAACACTGATCCCCAGAAGTGACAAGTGTATAAATAAATATATAAATGTGTGGATTGGTAGATAAAGATAGATAGATAGATAGATAGATAGATAGATAGATAGATAGATAGATAGATAGATAGATGTATATGTATAAAACAAAACAGATGTCTGTATATTATGAAACTGCATATATGATATTACTATCAATTATTGGCAATTTATTCCTTCCCTTTTAAGTATCATGATAGAATACATAATAAAGTATTAATTGAAAATTAGTCAATGTAGAATAATTGTGTATAATTTTAGAATATAATCATACACTACTAATAGAAATGTTACTTTTATAAAATTCCATTTGTAGGGATGTATATCAGAATGCGTTTTTTAGAACCTCCCACCATTCATTAGTGGCAGTTCCAAGATTCGACCTCCAGGTCTAAGTTGCTGGTTTCAGCTATGGCTTCCCTAATAGCCCACCAAACATTAGCAATGCAATGTCATGCACACATTCTGGGGCTTGTCATTTAGACCCAGGATGGTCACAATACAAAGGAATAAAAAGTAAAACCACCTTCTTGAACTTCTCAGTTTTATCCTTCTCCTTTTTATTTTTTATTTTTTGCCACCTCCAAAATTTGAAGTAGGGTCGTAGGATTCAATGATCAGCTGTGGCAGAGATGCAAAGACCTGAGTTCAAGCCCTGTGCTAGGCCAAATAAAAAGTAATAATAACAACAAGACCCTGGCTAGGAAATTGTACCATTTTTCTAGCAGACCTGGGAATTGAAGTAAGGGTCTGGGTAACTCTGTGACAGTGTGTGTGAAAAGGGAAGCTCACCATCCTTGAAGACAAGAAATTCATGGGGCTGGGAAGGTGGCTCAGTGGTAGAGTGCTTGCCTTGCATGCATGAGGCTCTTGGTTCAATAACTCAGCAACACATAAGCAGAAAAAGCTGGAAGAGGCACTGTAGCTCAAGTGGTAGAGCGCTCACCTTGAACTGAAGAGCTGAGGGACAGTGCCCACGACCAGATATCAGGCACCATGACTGGCAAAAAAAAAAAAAAGAAAGAAGAAATTCAGACCAGTTCCCAGGGCCTGAATTGAAGCCCCAGAACTGGAAAAAATAATATTCATATATATGAAATCTATTTACATACATGGGTTCTACTGCATATGACATTTATCACCCTTATTTATTTAGTATTATTACACATATAACATTTCCTTTATTATATCATATCTCATAAGATGTATTTGCATATGGATTATACATCATATTGAGACTCCGGACTTTCACAGAGAACGAAAAAAAAGTGTAAAATTGGCTTCTTACTCCACAAATAAATTTTTGGCCATGCTGGAATTTCAACTCAGCCTACAATGCCCAATCCATAAATGGGGTACAATCTTAGCACACCAGCCTCCGGCAAACTGAGCATCCAGGAAATTCTGAAGACCTGTAATCAAGCCACAGTAGTGCCCAATAGACAGATGTGTAGATTGATATTATATATATACATATATATATTATATATACATACATATATACCTGCATATATATATGTATATATATATATATACACACACATACAAAGAGAGAATTTGAGGATATTATTAAATTACATATATGTTATTACCAATTATTAGTTACTAAATTATGACTCCATTTCATGAGGTATCATGGTTGAACACTAATAAAAGCATTAATTAAAAATTAGTCAATATCCTTAGTCATACCATGGTGCTAGAATGAAGATATAAATCCAATAATTTTTGTGTGGCATTCTAAAATAGAATCATGAATTAACTGCAAATTTAATTATTACTTTTATAACATTCCATTAGCATTCACATGAACAGGAATGAGTTCATCAGGATCTCCCTCCATTTGTGGGTGGTAATCATAGCATTCGAATTCCAGGCCTGGGTAGATTATTTTGAATGCAAACCATTGGAATGACACCGTGAAGATTTCAGATGGTCACAATTTAAAGAAAAGAACAACGAGAAGAAAAGAAAGCCAGGTGTCAGTGGCTCCTGCCTATAACCCTAACTCCTCCAGAGGCTGAGATGTAGAGAATTCCAATTTGATTTTATCCGGGGCAGGAAAGTCCAAAACACTCTTCTTTCTAAGAGATCACAGGGGAAAAAAAACCATGAGTGGGGCTGTGGCTCAAGGGCAGAGTGTTATCTTTGAGCAAAAGGAGCACAGGGAGAGGTCCTAGGCTCATAGTACAACCCTGGACCTGCCTCAGCCCCCACCCTCCCAAAAAAGGAGGCAATAACTCCATGTATCTGTGTATGGATGGCTGATGTATGGATGATGGGCATTCAACAGGTTGCCCATGTCCATTCCCCCAACCTGGGCAAGTCCTCAGAGAGTCCTAAGTCTGATCTAACAGCTTGAACAAAGCATCCTTCTCTGCCATTTGATAACTGAAGCCCCGCGGGCATTGCCTGGGCTTTGCAACAGGTGCCTTATGTTCTGGCTGAGATGTCACATCGGGACACCTAGCAGCCAGAAACTGCCTCCAGGGAGACCACAGTTCCTAGGCTGTAGGAGTTGTCACAGGTTCTGGCTCCATATTCTCTATCCCTCTGTAGGATCTGTGAACCTACTCCTCTGGGGCCTGGTGGCTATCCCTCATTCACCATTCCTCATTGCCTAGTCACAAACTGGTCCCAAATCTTGGCAAAGATATGAAATAGCCAGCGATTTCTGCACCAAAAGGGTTAAGCCAATAAATCCCACCCTTATAGTTCCTGTCAGAAGTGAGCCTTGGGGTGCTAACGTGGCTTAGTGGTAGAGTGCTTACCTAGCACACACGAAGCCCTGGGTTTGATTCCTCAGGATCACAGAAACAGAAAAAGCCAAAAGTGGCACTGTCGCTTAAGTGATGAGTGCTTGCCTTGACCAAAAGAAACTCAGGAACATGCCCAGACTCTCAGTTCAAGCCCCAAGACTGGCAAAAATCTCAGCCTGGTGAGACATATTCTTCTGGTACTCATAGGAGAGCCAAGGTTAGAGGGAAGAGGTAGGGTAGAGGACATTTGCTGGTGGCTCACCCCTATAATCTTAGCTATTCAGGAGGCTGAGATCTGAGGATCACAATTGCAAGCAGGAAAGTCTATATGAGACATTTTCTCCAAATAAACACCCAAAAAGTCAGAAGTAGAGCTGTGGTTCAAGTAATAGACTACTAGCCTTGAGCACAGAACATTAGGGATAGCATCCAGGCCATGAATTCAAACCCCAGGATTGGCACAAACACACACACACACACATATACACACATACACACATACACACACACACACACCAAGCCAGAACATTTGACAGTCAGCCTGCACAATTTCCATCTCTAGTAACTCAATATTAAAAAAAAAAAGAGAGAGAAGGGAAGGAAAGACTTGCTCCTGGAGCAAGTGCCAAAATTCCACAGGAGTTCTAAGACGTGGAACAAGATAGAGAGCATCAGGCAGAAGGTACAACAATGCACGAAGTTTCCTGAGGTGTAGTGTAGAATAGATGGTGAGGGTGGAATGAAGGTTTTGTGGCTTCAGACCTGTCTGGCAGGACATTCAAGGCTGGGTCAAGGTTTGTACTTGAGTCACAGGGAGGGCAGAGGATGGAGGTCCCAGAATGGGACCAAGGGGGAAGATTAGCTTGGCTTTTCACCATGGACCCCAGCCATTTCCTGTGGCTGGAAGCCTATTTTTCACAGCTCTTGACCCTTAGGCCTCCTTTGCATGGAGGAGTCAGGGCAAATGCAGGGAAGAACACTTGCTTAAGAAAAGCTTCTAGAGGAGTTCCGGGAAGATGGCGGAGGAGAAGCTGGAATCTGAACAAGCTCTCGCATAGAAAAGAGTTTTAGAGTTCCAGTGAACAGTCCTAAGCCAGAGAATCACACCAAGTGTGTCATCACAGGACAGAGAGTTAGACAAGAGAGGGGAAACCAAGGAAACGCAGCAGCTGCCGCTCCGGCGGCGGGGCCGCGGCGGCGGCGACCACCGCCGCGGAGACATACCTGAGACACAGAGAGTCGGGGAGGAAGGAGCCAGACGCAGCGGACGAGCGGATTCTACTCAACACCAACAAGAACCGACAAGGAGCGAACATCTTCATCCTGCTGTTTGCAGACCAGAGACGACCCAGGATCCAAGACTCGGCGTGAGTACAAGCCCGACATCCTCACTCCTCAGGGAGCAGAGGAGGGAAGGCCACCCCTCCCCCCCCAGCACCGGTGATCTCCATCTTGGATACCGACAAAGTTCGGAGGAGCTGCTAGCTCCAGCTCAGGCCTTGGAATAAAATGAGTCATTTAGCAGGTCACAAGAACTTAACAGCGAAGTGACCTGCCAGACTCAGCTCCATCCAGGGAAAAGTCACCCAGCTCAGGCGCCAGCCATCGGAGTGCCTTGCTTCACTGGGTAACCAGAGCCAGAGGCTGCCCCTCCCTCTAGCAGCCTCGACAATCAATTGAAAAACAGAAACCCTGAGAATGGCTCCAGGCTGGGAGCTGTGAGCTTTATCACAAAATAGCCCCAGGGAAAAGCTACTGTTTATTGAAAGGCCTCAACTCTACCCAGAACCTAGCCTCATCACCACATCCCCCTCTTTTGTGACTCTCAAAGCAGACCACCCTCCCAGAAAACTAACCTGGGAGGGGGATCTCAAAATCTTGGGTAAAGCAGAGCATTTTTCTGCCTCTTCCAACCAACCGACTTAAGAAACCAATCAAGCCACAGGACCTCAAGCTGACCAGAGACTCCAACAAGAGACTGGTTGCAGACAAAAGGGAGATACAGGATTCTTCCCACTCCTCCCCCCCACAAAAAAAAAAATCAAAAGACTTTTTTTTCTTTTTTTCTTTTTCTTTTTTTTTCTTTTTTTTCTTCTTCTTCTTCTTTTCTTTTTTTGCTTGTTTTTTGTTTTTTGTTACCTTATATATATATATATATATATATATATATATATATATAAATTTTTTCCCTTCTAAAACTTTTATTAATCTTTAATTTTTGCCTCTTCTGAAAAAATAATTGTTTTCCAGTAACCTTTTTTTTTTTCTCATCTTATAATTTTTATTTTAGGAATACGTGAATGAGAGTTTTCCTTTCTTTTCTTGTCTTCTTTCTCTTTTTCTTTCTTTATTAATTATCTTTTTGTTTTTTATCTAGCTCTACTGAACTTCTGATCTTTTCTTCTCCCATTCCCATCCTTAAAGCTTTTCACAACTCCTCTATGTCCCTCCCCTTCTCTGAACATATTCACATTCCTCTCTAAATAGACGGTCTTTTAACCTCTATAATAACATTAATTTTTACGTTTCTATTCTTTTTCTGGTCTCTCTTTATTCCCCTTTCCGTCTCTTCTTTTTCTCTCTCTCTCTACTTGTATCCTACCCAACTCATTTCCTGCACTGTGATTAGGACATAGTTAACTCTCCCTGTGCCTCCCCACACCAATCTATTCCTATTTTTTACCCACATCTCTCCCTAATCCTAATAATTTCTGGTTTTCCAAATTCTTTTCTGCGGTTCGAAGTCCTTTAACATATAGTCGTTTGATGTTGAATAGATGTATCTGTTGAACTAGATTGTATCTGTAGACTATTGACTGTACAAATGCAAACTTTGGTTGATGGTTGCCTTAAGATAGTGTTCTAGCACAAAACTGGTGCAATCTTTATCTCAAATGGGCCGAGTAAGCCGGAAAAACACAAGAAAGATGGCAAATTCGGGTATCTCAATTCCCAACCTTGATAATCAGGGATTAGAACAGATAAAGAATAATCCAGAGGAGAGTTCCCAAATAGCTCTACAAACACTAATAGCAAACATGATAAATGAGAAGTTTGACAATGTACAAAGGACCCTGTATGAGCGTGATAGGGAGAGAGAGGAGGCATCCCAGAAGTTTATACAGGAATATCATAAGCGTGAGGAAGCTTCTCAAAAACTGATACAGGATTTGCGTGAACAACTTGAGAATACTCAAAGAGAAAGGGAGGAATGGCGTGAGCAGGCAGAGAACACTCAAAGAGAACTGCAGGAATCCCACAGAAGGGAGGAAACTAATCAAAGAGTCATTCACGAATTAAGAGACCAGGTAGAGAATACACAAAGATCACTAAAGACATTCATGGAATCCATTAACAAAGAGCTGAAGGAAGTCAGGGAGACCACAAAGGGAATGCTGAATGGAACCCAAAAGAAGGAATGGGAGTCCAAAGAAACCATAACCAATCAACTAAGTGATTTGAGAACAAACACTGAACACCAAATTAAGGAAGTAAAAAAATCATACAAGACCTAAAACAGAGCTTCAACAAAGAACTTGAAGCCATCAAAGCTGACCAATTAGAAGGAAAAGAGATAAAAAACAAAGTAGAGAGTCTTGACAGCAGGTTAGACCATGCAGAAGATCGAATCTCAGGGATTGAAGACAGCCTAGAGATTATAGAGAAAGAACATACAACCATCCAAGACAAGTCCAAGAAATATGATAGGTCTATCCAACACCTGGAAGACACCATCAGAAGGCCCAATCTAAGGATAATGGGTGTAGAGGAGCACCTAGAAACAGAAGTTAATGGTCTAGGAAATTTGTTTAACAGGATCCTAGCAGAGAACTTCCCAAACATACAAAAAGATAGGCCTATTCAGATACAAGAAGCTTTTAGAACCCCAAATAGACCAGACCAGAATAGGACATCCCACCGTCACATTATAATCCACACAGGATCAACCCAGACCAAGGAAAAGATCCTTAAAGCAGTCAAGGAGAAAAGGTTAATCACCTATAAAGGGAAACCAATTAGAATTACCACAGATTTGTCAGCAGAGACAATCAAAGCAAGAAGAGCCTGGAATGACGTATGCCATGCCCTAAAAACAAACAACTATCAACCAAGAATACTGTACCCAGCTAAACTCTCCTTCATAACTGAAGGCCAAATAAAAACCTTCCATAGCAAAGAAAAATGGAAACAATACATCTCCACCAAACCAGCCCTGCAAAAGATTCTTAAAGATGTCCTACACATAGAAAACCAACAAGACCGCAACAAAGGCCAAGAAACTGCACCCAAACTGAGAATCCAAGAACCTTAGGAAGAACCCAGTTTTCACAGCCCCCAAGAAGGTGGATAACATGGCAGGAACCCCCAAATACCTCTCAGTCCTATCTCTTAACGTTAACGGACTGAACTCTCCAATTAAGCGACATAGACTGTCTAGTTGGATTAAAAAACAAGACCCCTCTATCTGCTGCCTGCAGGAGTCACATCTTGCCCGTAAAAACAAACATATTTTCAAAGTTAAAGGCTGGAACAAAATCTACCAAGCAAACGGCCCTCATAAACAGGCGGGAGTTGCAATCCTAATATCAGATAAAATAGACTTCAAACTAAAATTCGTGAGAAGAGATAAAGAAGGTCGCTACATACTAATTAAAGGATCTCTCCTTCAGGAGGATATTACAATTCTAAATATCTATTCGCCAAACAATGGAGCACCCAAATTTATCAAAGAAACACTACTTTCCCTCAAATCCCATATAGATCCAAAGACATTAATTGTTGGGGATTTTAACACACCACTCTCCCCACTAGATAGATCACCTCGGCAAAAACTCAACAGAGAAACCGCCGATCTAAACAGCTGCATAGATCAACTAGACTTAACAGACATTTACCGAACATTTCCCCCAGCAGCAACAGAATACACGTTCTTCTCAGCAGCACATGGAACGTTTTCTAAAATAGACCACATTTTAGGCCACAAAGCAAACTTGTCTAAATTCAGAAACATTGAAGTTATACCTTGCATTCTCTCTGACCACAGGGGAATAAAATTAGATCTCAACACCAAAAGCCACCAAAGAAAGTCCGGTATCACATGGAGGCTGAACAACACACTGCTGAATCATGAGTGGGTCATGGAAGAGATTAGAAAGGATATTCAAATGTTCATGCTATTCAACAAAAATGAACACACAAATTACCAGCTCCTCTGGGACACAGCAAAGGCAGTACTCAGAGGCAAGTTTATAGCTCTGAGCTCCTACATCAACAAATTGGAGAGATCGGAAACTAACAATTTAATGACACATCTAAACCTCCTTGAAAAAGAGCAGCAAGATAAACCCCAATCCAGTAGACGGAAAGAAATAATCAAAATTAAATCAGAATTAAATGAATTAGAATCCAAAAAAACTATAGAAAGAATCAACAAAACAAAGAGTTGGTTCTTCGAAAAACTTAACAAAATTGACAGACCCTTAGCAAACCTTATCAGAAAAAGGAGAGAACACACCCAAATTAATAAACTCAGAGATGAGAATGGAAACATCACCACAGAAACAACCAAGATTCAGAACATTATTAGGGGATACTTCTCAAAACTTTATGCTAATAAGTTTGAGAACTTGACAGAAATGGACCTTTTCCTAGCAAATATTGATATGCCAAAACTAAACCAAGATGAGTTAAACCAGCTTAACAGGCCCATATCAAGCATTGAAATAGAAACGGCAATAAGAGACCTCCCAGCTAAGAAAAGTCCAGGACCAGATGGTTTTACAGCGGAATTTTACAAGGCCTTCAAAGCAGAGCTCACACCAATACTCCTCCAACTCTTCAATGAAATTGAAAGAGAAAGCTCACTACCGAACACGTTCTATGAAGCCATCATAACCCTCATCCCAAAACCAGGCAGGGACTCATCAAAGAAAGAGAACTATAGACCCATTTCTTTGATGAACATTGATGCAAAACTTCTCAACAAAATTTTGGCCAATCGACTTCAACAATTCATCCAAAAAATCATACACCATGATCAAACAGGATTCATTTCAGGGATGCAAAGCTGGTTCAATATACGCAAATCAATTAATATTATTCATCACATCAACAGGAGCAAGAATAAGAACCACATGGTTATCTCAATAGATGCAGAAAAAGAATTTGACAAGATCCAACACCCCTTTATGATGAAGGTTCTGGAAAAATTAGGAATCCATGGAACATTCCTCAATACAATAAAGACTGTATATGACAAACCTACAGCCAGCATTATACTCAATGGTGAAAAACTAAAGCCATTTCCTCTTAACTCAGGAACAAGACAAGGATGCCCACTCTCTCCACTTCTCTTCAATCTAGTATTAGAATGCCTAGCTACAGCAATAAGACAAGATGCAGACATAAAGGGGATCCAAATAGGGAAAGAAGAAATAAAACTCTCCCTCTTTGCAGATGACATGATCTTGTATTTAAAGAATCCCATAGACTCCACTCCCAAATTACTCAAGCTGATTCAAAACTTTGGCAAAGTAGCAGGTTATAAAATTAACCCCCAATAATCAATGGCTTTTCTATATGCCAACAATGAGAAAAGTGTGGCTGAAATTAGGAAAGCAACTCCATTTGTAATAGCCCCACAAAAAATAAAATACCTAGGAATTAACTTAACCAAAGAAGTGAAGGACCTCTATGATGAAAACTTTAAAATCTTGAAAAAGGAAATCAACACAGAACTTAAAAAATGGCAAAACCTCCCATGCTCCTGGATTGGCAAGATTAACATCGTGAAAATGGCAATACTTCCCAAGGCTATCTACAAATTCAACGCGATACCTATCAAAATTCCACCCTCACTCTTCAAGGAAATAGAGGAGGCAATCCAAAAATTCATATGGAACAATAAAAGACCCCGAATAGCAAAAACGCTCCTCAACGGAAAGAACACTGCTGGAGGAATATCAATACCAAATTTCAAACTCTACTATAAAGCCATAGTAATCAAAACAGCTTGGTATTGGCATAAGAACAGACCTCAGGACCAATGGAATAGAATTGAAAACCCAGAAATGAACCTACAGACCTATAGCCATCTAATCTTTGATAAGGGAGCTAAAACAATAGAATGGAAGAAAGACAGCCTCTTCAGTAAATGGTGCTGGCAAAATTGGTTAACTACATGTAGAAAACTAAAGCTAGATCCTTATATATCACCCTGCACCAGAATCAACTCCAAATGGATCAAAGACCTTGAACTCAAAGCAGACACTCTGAAAACATTACAGGATGGAATAGGAGAAACCCTAGGTCTCCTTGGCTCAGGTCGAAATTTTCTGAATAGAGACCCGGAAGCACAACAAATCAAAGAAAGGTTGGACAAATGGGATTGCATAAGATTGCAGAGCTTCTGCAGGGCAAATGACATAGCTGGCAAGATCAATAGAAAGCCCACCGATTGGGAGAAGATCTTTACTAGCCATACAACGGACAAGGGTCTCATATCTAAAATATACTTGGAACTCAAAAAATTAAACCACCCAACAACAAATCCTGAAAGAATCAACTGCCCAATAAATAAGTGGGCGAAAGACTTAAAGAGAAGCTTCTCTGAAGAAGAAACAAGGATGGCCAATAGACACATGAAGAAATGTTCAACATCCCTAGCCATAAAAGAAATGCAAATCAAAACAACATTGAGATATCACCTCACTCCAGTTGGAACACCAAAAATCAAGAACTCTAACAACAACAGATGCTGGAGGGGATGTGGACAGAAAGGAACCTTACTTCATTGTTGGTGGGAATGTAAACTTGTTCAACCACTTTGGAAAGCAGTATGGAGGTTCCTCAGAAGACTTCACATAGATCTCCCCTATGATCCAGCAATCCCACTTTTGGGCATTTACCCAAATGTTTACAAACAAGACCACACTAAAGCTACCAGCACAACTATGTTTATTGCAGCATTATTTACCATAGCTAAGATATGGAACCAACCCAGATGCCCCTCAGTAGATGAATGGATCAAGAAAATGTGGTATATATACACAATGGAATTCTATGCCTCCATCAGAAAGAATGACATTTCCCCATTTGTTAGGAAATGGAAAGGTTTGGAAAAAATTATATTAAGTGAAGTAAGCCAGGCCCAAAGAAGCATAGGTCCCATGGTTTCCCTTATTTGCAATATCTAGTATAGGTATGAGTCAAGCGGAAAAGGTCAGATAATGTGATGTTAGGAAAATGAACCCTTAAATATGTATTTTAATGTTTTCGTTTCTTTCATGCATGTGTTTCTAACGCATTTATAAGATTATTTCTTTGTTGCTTTGTATGTCCCTCCCCCACAGTGTAACCCCCGCTTTCACTATATTTGATATCAGTATAACATGTGGAGGAGATGGGGACAAACAAGTTGTTTAAGGATTCAGGTGGACCTGTTGCAACAATGAGAAGTACAAGATGTCATGTCAAAACCAGCTTTACAATGTCGGTGTGGGGGGTATAATTGAGCGGGGGGAGGGGGATAAAATTGGGTGGGGGGAGGGGGGAGGCGGGGAAGGGAAGTGAAGGGTAAACAAAGGAGGAGGCTGCAATGCTTGGTAAGAAATGTATGCATTATCCTGCCCATGTAATTGTAGCCCCCCTGTACAGTATGTTCTCAAATAAAATAAAATACAATCAAAAAAAAATGTTTAAGCATGCATTTAAAATAGATTCAGTAAATAACAAGCACATTGAAATAAAATGTACCTGAACATCACCCTACAAAAAAAAAAAAAAAAAAAAAAGAAAAGCTTCTAGCCCAATGCCAGTGGTGGCTCAAACCCTGCAAATCCTAGCTACTGAAAAGACTGGGATCAGAAGTCGTGGGTCCAAGCCAGGTCAGGGGAGGAAAGTTAGTGAGAATCTTCTTGCTGATGGACTACCAAAAGCCAGAAATGGAGCTGTTGCTCAAGTGGTAGATTGCCAGCCTTGAGGCAAAAATTAAAGATACCAGAGCCCAGACCCTAAGTTCTGGCACATAAAAAATAAAGAAAAGCTTTCAGGAGTTTCTAGTCCACTGTGGTGAAAGTCCAAATAAGTTGGGTGCTGGTGGCTCATGCTTATCCTCCTAGCTCCTCAGGAGACTGAAATCTGAGGATCATGGTTCAAACCAGCCTGGGCAGGAAAGTCTAGGAGACTCTGATCTCCAATGAACCACAGGAAAACTGGAAGTGGTACTGTGGCTCAAGTAGTAAGTTGAAGAGCTGAAGGAAGAGTGCACAGTCCCGAGTTCAAGGCCCAACTGACCTGCTTGAACCTCACTCTGTGGCTCTAGGCAGAGTAATTTCCAGTGGACCACTATGGGTCTCCCAATATCTAGTTGTCCTACAAGTCTTGAAACAGCCTCTTTGGGAGCCTTTGCCTACAGATTAGGCCAAAGTATCAGAGAAGGGTCTAGCCTTGGGGCACGGAAGTCATCAGCCACGTCATCAGAATTGCATCTGTCATGGGTGCAGAGTGGATCTGATCAGTAAATCAATATTTCAGACCAGATTTCTGGGCCAGGAGTGGCAAGAGCTGCAAGATGGCACAGCAGGTAATGCCTACTCACGGGCCAAATTTGTCAGGCACAACTTGGGTGGGTGTTGAGTTGGGCTCATGAAAGACTTGTAGGCTCAGGAATCCACAGCTGGCTGGCTGCTGCTTGTAGCAGTGGCTATCCCAGGAATCCCAGAGCTCAGAGCCCTGCTTTGCTCACCAGTGTTCAGTGGCAGATGGAGGTCTGCAATCATGCACTGAGTATAAATGAGCATCCATCGTGTTCTTTCCTTGGTCCTGTACCCTATGCATGGATGGAGGTGCAGGTTCCATGGAACTTACTTCCATGGCCCAGACCCCTCAGTCCAAAAAGGAGTTGGGGAGAAATAACTTATGTGTCAAGAGTTTACTATGACTGTGCCCCTGGACTGCCCCCAGTTCTAGCTCAGGTCATCATTACTACCTTCTTCTGTGTGTGTGTGTGTGTGTGTGTGTGTGTGTGTGTGTGTGTGTGCGCGCGCGCGCGCGCGCATGGGCACATCTTGGTACTAGGGCTTGAACTCAGGACCCGGGCTCTGTCCCTCACTTTTTTCATTCAAGGCTAGCAACTCTACCACTTGAGCCACAGCTTTTCTTCCAGCTTTCAGGTGGTTATTGGGAAAGGAGAGTCTTACACACTTTAGAAAAGTTAGCTGGTGGTAAGAAATGTACTCATTATTTTGCCCATGTAATAGTAACCCCTCTATACAGTATTTTCACACACAAACAAAGATCCTACTGATACTAAAAAAAGAAAAAGAAAGAAAGAAAGAAAGAAAAGTGAGCTGGACTGCCTCTGAATGCCAATCCTAGGATCTCAGCCTCCTGAAGAGCTAGGAATATGAGAGCATGAGCTATTAACATCTGACCACACTTTCCTTCATGGCTAAGATAGTGTACCTCTCTCCCAGACTAGAACCCATCTACAGCTAACCTTTCTTTGCCTCCCTCTACTCCTCCAGGCTTCAGAGGAATCGTACCTTCCCCTGAGGACATAGAAATTGGATGCTTGACAGGTTTGAGCTTTATGTACTCCACATAGTCAAGGGCTGCTGGGAGCTGAAATGGAGATCAGAGATCTAGGGCAGGGCAAGTAGATAGCTGTTAGAACAGAAGACAATATGAAGAGACATCCTTGCAGCTGGATGCAAGTGGCTCATGCCTATAATCCTAGCTACTCAAGGCTGACAAATAAGGATCAATCAAGATTCAAAGCTAGCCTGGGTGGGCAGACTCTTATCTCCAATGAATCACCAAAAAGCTGGGAAGAAGAGCTACTGTAGTTCAAGTGGTAAAGCACGAGCCTTGTGCAAACAAGCTAAAGGATACCACCTAGGCTCTGAGTACAAGCCCTGGTAAACACACACACACACACACACACACACACACACACACACACACACACACACACACACACACACACACACACACACACACAAACATCCTTAGCAGGTGCCAGTGGCTCATACCAGCAATCCTAGCTACTCAAGAGGCTAAGCTCTAAAGATGGCAGCTTGAAGCCAGCCCAGGCAGGAAAGTTCGTGAGACTCTTATCTCCACTAAACTACTAAAAAAGATGAAAGGTGAGTTGTGGTTCAAGTTGTAGAGTGCTAGATTTGTGCAAAGGAACCTCGGTGCCTAGGCCCTGAATTCAGATCTCAGAGTTTTTTTTTAAAGACACCTTTTGTCCCCTCTCCTCCTCGCTCAGGCCATAAATCCATATGTTGGTCATCCTAGATCTCACATCCACTCCTGCCTCTTCCACAGCACCACCACAAGTGGTCTGTTTCTGGCGAGCTCTGGGTTAAGAAGTGAACGTACACAAGGGGGGCCTACCAAGGTCAAGGCTAATGCCCCAGAACATTGAGGTATTGGCCATACTAGTCTCTCCTACCCCAATTCACTGGCCCTGGAATCTAAAGTCTGTGCCTCTGTATTCTGGGCATCCAGAATTCTCTAGAAGGATATGAGAGGGCCAGCTGGGGCTGGAAGATAGACTTGCATGCAATAAAGTACGTGGACATTTCCTAGACAAGAACAGATAATTCCAAGCCACCTTGGCCTCACCTCCAATGTAGCCCGGAATCCTCCTTGCTTGGGCGGCCCTCAGTCCACTGTCAAGCTCGAGTTGGCCAGAGCCACCGACAACCTCCTTCCCCTACTCCACTGCCAGCCTGCTGATAGGGACAGGAAGCCAGAGGTCTAGCTGAGGAAAAGGGCAGGACATCCCATGTCTGAGTTCCCCACCCAGAGACAGGCAAGACTCTATTGCAGTTGGCCTGGCTGACCCAGAATCCACTGCAAGAAGCCAAAGATTTGGACAGCTGGACTTGGGCCCCAAAGAAAAGCTTGAACTCGGGTCTCTGACCATTTAGGACTCATTGTAGACCCTGATAGGAGGCTAAAGGCAAGGTCGGTGTGGGGGACGGGCACCATCCAAGGTCAGAAAAAGGCAGACAGACACCCAGGAAGGGGACAGAGAAAGATGAGGAAAACACACACACACACACACACACACACACACAAATATGGCACTGGTGTCTCACAGCTGTCATCCTAGCTACTCAGGAGGCTGAGGTCAAAGCCAGCCAGCACAGAAATGTCTGTGAGGCTCTTATCTCCAATGAACCACCAAACAGCCAGAAATGGAGCTGCAGCTCAAATGTTAGAGCTCTAGCTTTGAGCACAGAAGCATAGGAACTTCACCTAGGCCCTGAGTTCAAGGCCCAGGTCTTCTACATCCAAACACACAGACACAGACACACACAGACAAAAGACAAATGAACACACAGAAACATACAGTGGTAGCCCAAAGCCTCAGCAGTCCCTGAGCACCCTGAATATTCCACCCCAGAGATGATGGCACTACCATCATCAGACCAACTGTAGACAAAACTCAGAGCCTCTCACATGTCTGGAATGTTTCACAACACATCATGTCATTTCTACTGTACACACTGTTATGCAGAAAATTCAGCTACCTTTTGTTTGGTTGTAGGTTATGGGGTTTGATCTTTAGGCCTGCCAGCAGGACCCCAGCTCTTCAGATGAAAGTGTGCACTCTACTACTGGATCCAGAGCATCACATCCAATTTTCTGGTGGTTCATTGGAGATAAAGTCTCACAGACTTTCGTACCCAAGCTAGCTTTCAATTGTGATCCTCAGATCTCAGCCTCCTGAGTAGCTAGGATGACACTTATGAGCCACTGGCAGTACCCGGCTATACCCATCTTTTTTTTTTTCTTCAATTCTTCTCTTTCTTTTTTTATTGTGAAAATACTGTACAGAGGGGTTACAATTACATGGGCAAAATAAGGAGTACATTTCTTATGAAGCATTGTAGCCTCCTCAGCAGCCAGCTTCTTATACCAAGGGTAAACCCAACTCATTAAGACAAAAACCAAATGTAACCCTACACTTCAGACTTGGTCACCAGCATCCAAAACCATTCTTTCATGGATGGAGAGCATATAATTGACACTACCATTCCACCCCTGCTCCATTCACCCACTCCCTCCCTGCCCCAGGCCTCGACCTCTGGAGTTATTGGTAGGGTACCACCAACCCTGCTATGGCTTCACACTGGGGTAAACCTGGGGAGTTATTAGAAATGTCTGTACTGTGAGGCCAGCATCTGCTCTCACAACCACAGCAACACTACTACTTCACTATCTCTTGCAGGCAAGGAAGGGGTGTCTTTCTTTCTTGTTTGGTTTGGGGTTTTTTTTTTTTTTTGGTCCAGTCATGGGGCCTGAACTCTGGGCCTGGGTGCTGTCCCTCAGCTCTTCAGCTCAAGGCTAGCGCTCTTCCACTTGAGCCACAGCACCATTTCCGGCTTTTTTCTTTTTGCTTATATGGTGCTGAGGAATGTAACCCAGGGCCTCAGGGATACAAGGCAAGCGCTCTACCACTGAGCCACCTGCCCAGCCCTTGTTTGGTTTTTTGTTTTTGTTTTTGTTCTTGTTTTTTGGTTGAGGGGCTTGAACTCAGGGCTTGGGTACTGTCCCTGATGTCTGATTTTCCTCAAGGCCAGTGCCTACCACTTGAGCCACAGTGCCAATTCTGGTTGGAGACTGGAGATGAGGCTCTGGAGGGAATTTCCTGCCTGGCTGGGAAAAGAGATCCTCTGGATCTCAGCCTCCCTAGTGGCCAGGATGACTGGTGTGGGATGACAGGTGAGAGCCACCTGCTCATGGCTTAAATTTTCTAGTCCTTCAGAATTTCCACCTAGTACGTTTCTAGACACTACCACCTAGACACCCCTCTAACTCCCTCAGGGACAGCAAAGGGAGGATAGAATCTGGGTGGGGCCATGGGGATTAAAGGGCTCCCTGCACATCATTAACCCCCTCTATCCTCCCATCTGCCTCCTCCAGATTGCCTGGTCTTCCAGGGCAGATCAGACCCAAAAGGAGTTCTGTGGCCTGCCCTATGTCCTTCTGCCCTACCCAACTGACACCTGAGAACTTCTAGGGCAAGATTCTCCATGTCCTGGTGGAAGACATTGGGAGCGTTGCTGATAAGTGGGCCCAGGGGTGCCCAGGGCAGAAGGACTGTCCAGCTCAGTTCTGTCAGAGGAGACATAAAGCACGGATGGATTTACTAAGAGCTTCAGGGCATAGCCATCCACCTGTCACCAAAGGTCACTGGGAGAACTGTTTTATGGTGACAGCCCTGGGGCCTGACCTCATGGCCCAGCACTGTCCTTGACTTGCTTTGTCTCCAGGGGAGTGCTCTTTCACCTGAGCCACCGTGCCACTTCCAGATTTTACTGTGTATGCAGGACCTAGGAATTGAACCCATGCTTTCCTGTGTGCTAGGTGAGCCCTCCACCTCTAAGACAAAATCCCAATAGTAGGTAGCTGTTCTTCTGTGACCCCTCAGGCCTGTCCTGGGGCAGTCTCACACATCTATACCAAGTCTCTCACCAGCAGCCCTGGCTGGAAATGAACACGCTATGCTATGTTACCCATCATCTGCAGCACCTTTGTTCTCTGTGCTTCCTTCAGATACTCCTTGTTAAGCAAGACCTCATTTTCAAGTGCTGTCTCTAAGAAGCCCTTTCTGATCACCTTGGAAAAGCTGGAGCTCCTCTGCTGTGCAGGCTGCCAGCCTTGTCAGGCTCTGCCTTCCAGCCAGTGTGGGTTGATAATGCATGAAGGGGAAGGCCTGGATTCCACCACCGGATTTCTGAAGGCCCTGATACACCACCCAGGGGCAGGTGTTGTATTACACTCTGTGAGAGGGGGCTCCTGACGTGGGCAATCTGTGGGCAACAAGACAGGGCCATTTCTTTGTGTGGGCTTGAACTGAGGATCTGGGAGCTGTCTTTCTGAGTTTTATTGCTCAAGGCTGGTGCTCTACCACTTGAGCCACAGCTCCACTTTTGGCTTTATGGTGGTTCCATGGAGAGTAGAGTCTCTCTGGTTTCCAGCTTATGGCTGGCTTCAAACTGTGATCCTCAGATTTCAGCCTCCAGAGTAGCCAGGATGACAGGCATGAGCCTGAACCCCAGGTGATAGGCGCCAAAGGCTTTTTGGTTTTTGTTTGCTCCCATTTATCTTCTGTCAACTAGCAAGCCCAAGTTAAAATAATCATTACAGGGGGATCAAATTCCTCCCCTAGGTCAGTTAATCCAAGGAGATAAAGTGGCTTTGGAAAAGGCTAGTCTGAGTTGGCTTAGGGGTGTTTGTGTGTTTGTGTGTGTGTATGTCTGTGAGTGTTGGGAATACCTACCCTCATCTCTGTGGTGCCTCATCCTCCCAGTAGGGAGTGCATCCAGGATCCTGACCCCAAGGGAGTTGGATGGGGGAGGGTACCTAAGGTCACATCCAGGGGGATGATCTGAATTCTGTCCTGCAACCTAGGCCTGGACAGATAAAGGAGAGAAGGAGATGGTTAGGGGAACATCAAAGGGAGCCCCTTGCTTTGGCTACATATACCAGCGAGAAAACTGAATACTTCTTTATTGGTAGTCAGATAAAAGGTGTACACTGTTCATTTATTTCATGATGGTGTTAGTCCTAGGGCTTGGATTCAGGGCCTGGGTGTTATCCGTTAGTTTCTTTTGTTCAACTGAGCTCTACCAGTTGAGACACAGCACCATATCTGGCTTTTTTGTGTGTGGTTTTGGGGAGGGAGGTGGTTTACGGGAGATAAGATTCTCACGGACTTTCCTGCACGAGTTGCTCTGAGTCACAACCATCAGACCTCAGCCTCCCAAAGATCCAGGATGATGGATTAGAGCCAGAGCTCCTGACCACCACCATCCATTTATAATCCCTTAGGCCCAGGGCCAAGCCACCCACACTACACCTCTTTGTTGGGAGTAGGAAGCAGACATGAGTGGGTTTGATACTTCAACAGCCTACCTATCTTTGAGCATTGTTCTGGGTCAGTCTAATGGAGGCTTCGTTCTTATCCACATCAATGACTTGGCTTTGTCACAAGAACAAATGTCCCCCGGGAGGAATCAGGTCTGGGGTCCTTCCTCTGAACGCCGCCACCCTAACCCAAACGACACTCCCCAGCAAAGAGTAGTACACACAGAGTGTTTTTATTGTCTTATAGCCAGGGTCTTGTCAGATAGGTGGGGGTATAGGTCAGAGGCCCGGGATTGTGCTGGGCAGGGGGACAAGGGAACACCTTCCCATCCACCATCCTTCAAAAGTGTAGCAGAGGAATGTGGTGAAGGACTCATGGGATGGACAATGAATAACTGTCACGGTCTAGCCAGGGCACAGAGGGGCATACCTCATGAAGTTGCTTCAACAGGCTGAGCAAAACAGCTCCTAACCCACAGCCGACCTCCAGAATGAGAGGGCCACCTTGTGTTCCAGCCTCATGGGGATGCTGGGCCACCTCCTCCAGCACTCATTCAATAATTCCTGAGAGAAAGAAAGAGGAATAGAGAGAGAGAAAGAGAGAAAGAGAGAGAGCTAGAGAGGGAGAGAGAGAGAGACGGGGCCAGAATTACACTTAAGCCAAATGCCGGTGGCTCAGAACTATAATCCTACCTACACAGGAGGCTGAGATGTGAAGATCATGGTTCATAGTTGGCTTGGGAGGAATGTCTGTGAGACTTTTATCATCAAAGAACCAATTGAAAATGGTAAGTGATGCTGTGGCTCATGTGGTGGAGAGCAAGCCTTGATCTGAGGAGCTCAGCGACAGCATCCAGATCCAGAATTGAAACCCCACAAATGACAAGAAGTGGACTTCCCACCACAATAAGTGGACTGAATAACACCCACTGTCCTAGGAAGCATTGCAGAGAAATCAGGCCAAGCTTCCTGTCAAGTGAGGGTCACGAGTAGGTCACCTGACTTCTCCATGACTCATTTTCACCAGCTGGAAAAATGAATAGAGTGAAGGATCCCTTCCTCATGTTGATAGGGTAATGATGAAAGACAGTCATGTTTTGTTTCATTATCCCACACCTGTTGCATGATTAATAACAGACCCCATCTGAGCCCTTTCCTGGCAACTTCCTGTCATATGCTCACAGAATTGTTGAGAACTGTATCTGACACCTGCTCCCTCTGTGCATGGCCCTGCTCCAGAGATCCCTCTGTATTAGTCCCTTATTTCCTCACAACTGTCCAATGAGGAGACTGAGGTCCGATGGTTGACATCCAACCTAAAGCTTCACCTGTGGTCAAGAATCGGCTGCTGTGAACTAAGAGTTTGGGACAATCCATCTAATATGATGACTGAGCTGGCGATAAATGTCTACCACCTCCCCCCCCCCCACACACACACATGCACTCAAACACACCTCCACCGTCCTTTGCAGGCAAAGATGTTTTAATTTCTTTCTTTTTGTTGGTTGTGAGGCTTGAACTCTGGACCTGGGTGATATCCCTGTGTTCTTCAGCTCAATTCCAGCACTGTACTTCTTGAGCCACAGCACCCCTTCCAGTTTTTTGGTGCTTTATTGGAGAGAAGAGTCTGAGAGTCTTTCCTGCCCAAGTTGGCTTTCACCCGTGATCCTAAGATTCAGCTCCTGAGTACTTAGGATGACAGCCATGAGCCACTGGCACCCGGCCAAAGAGGCTTTTCTATGCCTGTCATCCTATCCCCTCAGGAGAATGAGATCTGAGGACTGCAATTGAATGCCACCCTTGGCAGCAAAGTCATTGAGAACTCTTATCTCCAATTAAACACCCAAAAACCTTGCAAGTGGAGCTGTGGCTCAAATGGTAGAGTGCTAGCTTTGAGCATGAAACAAGGGATGGGACTCAGGCTCTAGTTTTAAACTTTTTCTAGCCTAAACCCACCCAAGAAAGGGAAGCAGGTGAGCACACGGGAGCTCAACGATCACACATAATACTCAAGAATAACAGCATAAATCCCATCCTGCTCTGAGTCTCTAGATTCTATGTCCTAGGTCATGGCAGTCTTAGATGGGACTGACCATGCACTAAGTCAGGACATTCAAGTACAATCTCATACTGAGGATCCCGTGACCTCATCAAGGACTCAAGATGTCTCACTGTCCTGCCTTGACACTGGGCAGTCACGTGAGATCCAGTTATCCAACCAAAGGATATTGGAATGAATGAATTTCTCAGCCAAGGGATGCAGATTGGCAGGCTCTAGGTCCCTCTCTTTCAGGAAGGAGAAAAGGGCTGATCCATCTCAGGAATGATCCTGGGTTGTGAGTATCCTCAAAGAAACAACCCAGCTCAGAGCCCAGTGGCTCTGGTGTTCCCACAAGCCTCGACCTTCATTCCACCCTCTCTAAATCCCACATCTGCCATCTAGACTAAAGGCTGAGTCAGCAAGGAGACCCACCTCTACCTCTGAGAATGGCAGTCACAGGGCCCTAGAGTCCCCTAGATGAAGTCTCAGAGCAACATGCATCTGACTCCTTCCCTCATTCCCTGGCCGTCCTGTGCCAGTGGCCTGGTTTCCTCTGTCTCTGGTCCAGGAATGAACACTGGGGGTGTCATCTTCAGTTTGAGCCAGCAAAAGTCCCAGTCCCCAAGGATGTACTGCACAGGCATCCTGCAGTGGACAACAGCGAGGTCGTCAATGGTGAACCCAGAGTGCCAGGACTTTTAATAAGCATGTGGCTGGGTTGAAGGCTCTATCACTGATGGTCTAGGTTGTCAGGTGAGGTCATGGCTTCAATGGCCTGACACAAGTGATCTGGGATCATTCTCCCTCTTCATCTGCCTGCTTATCCCTTGCCACCCCCCTCTGGACACTCCCTCTCCCTCTCCTCCCTAGCCTTTGGACACTTTCTTCTTATCTGACCAGAAAATAAACTCGGTGACCCAGGGGAGATTGAAACTCGGTGACTTACCCTGAGCCCTAGGTTCTACCCCAGGCTGTTTCCCTCTGCAGTAAGCAAAGCACTCAGATCCTGGATGTCATGAAGTTGATGAGGGGAGAGTGACTTGATCCTACATACTGGCTTTAGGCTCTGAAACTGTCCCCACAGAGATTGTGAATGGTTGGCTCCCTTGATCCAAGAACTCCAAACCAAGGCTTGCATGATCCCTTCTTCCTTCCTTTCCTCCTTTTCTCCCTCCATCCTTCCCTCCTCTCTTTCTCTTTCTTCTCTTTGGGTCACCCCTGGGCCTTAAAATCAGAGACTGGGTGCTGTCCCTGAACCTTTTTACTCAAGGCCAACAGTCTATGGCTTGAGCAACTCATCCACTTCTGGCATTTTCTTTTTGGTAGTTAGTTGGAGATAAGAGTGTTATAGGCTTTCCTGCCTGGGCCTTAAGCCTCAATCCTCCCATCTCAGCTTCCTAAGTAGATAGGATGACAGGTGTGAAGCAATGGTATCCAACTCAAACCAAGATTTCTTCATGTGCCATGGAACCAGCACTGGAACTTTTCATTGTGTATGACCCCCCCCCCCCCCCGGCCTGGCACACACTGTAACGGTTTTTTGATAAATAAATGAGCATCTGTCTATGACAATACTACAGAAAAGTACCATCTAATTCAGGTAAGCATCCTAGGTGGAGGAAAGCCTGATGTAGCTCTCCAACAGTTCTCCCTCCTCCCTCTTCCCACCCTCCTGGTGCCACCGCACTTAACTGTTTTGGTTCCAAGGACATGAGCCATGATGTCCTCACTGGATTCCAGGGTCTCTGGGATGCCTATCTTCTCAAAATCTCTGTCCAGCCACTGACCTGCTCTGTGGCACTCCATTCCCCACTCAGTTGTGAACAAGGTTGCTGTGGGGTAAACACCAGGCTCAAGGGGCCTCCTCTCCACTCCCTGGAGCAGATAGGATGGTCCACTATATCCCGCCCCCAAGTTTCATGTTGCAGAGAAAGGATCCTTGAGGCATTCCAGGTCTCAGAATCTCCCAGATTCCAGTGCAGGTGCTGGGAATTGTCTCTGCTCACAGCTGGCTGGCTGTGGATGATGAGGTCACATCTCTGCTCCCCAAGACATCCTCAACTGTGTTGCTCACCCTAGAGAGAGCCCGAGGATAATCATCAACTGCAGGAGAAAGGCAGTCAAGGCACGACGTTCATAGCAGGAAAACATCTGGCTTGGGAACTCATCCTGTGCCGCTTTGAACGTCATTGTTTGGTGGCTGAAATGGTCCATCTAGTTTGACCCAGAATCCCAGGCATTAGTAGAAATTGCCAGCTTCAAGAAAAAACCCTGGAAAAGCTGGCATTTCACTTGTCCCAATCAAACTTAATGGGTTCCAAAAACAGTAGTCCCCTTTTCCTTCTAGACAGCCTACAGCAGGTTACCGAAAATGGCATTCAGAGAGCCTCCGGTAACTGCCATGTCCTGATCTCAAGTAGGCTCCAGCAGGGGGACCACACTTGCCTACCATTGCCCCGCTGGAAACAGCTCAGGAGGGACACAGTTTGGAGTCTGCAGGACTCCAGGGAAGACTGCCCACCAGTGCACTGCCCTGGGAGGAAATCCATGTCAACATTGGGGGCCCGGAGCCCCCTGCTCATATGCCCACAGGTAAGATGCCCATGTCAATGCCCTGGGTAAGATTCCCCTCTCATCCTCGGTCGTGGTGAACCATGTGCCATGTCACACCGTGCATCACTTTCCAGACCCTCCTAGCTTCACAGCCCCTGCCCTACTCCCCCTATCTCCTTCCCTAATTATGTTGGGCAAACACATTCCCAACTTTGAATTAGCTCCAACTATACACATGAGAGCCGACTGTCGGGCTGGAAGAGTGCAGCTGTGGTCACAGTATCCTCATGAGCCTTCTGGCTAAGGACAGAAGGGCAGGTATCCACGCTGGTCTGAGATTTACACAGGCCTCCTAGAAGAGACCCACGCAGGCCCAGCAGTTACTCTGGACTGCAGGAAAGGGGAAGAAAGTGGGAAGGAACATCTATTGAAACCTTCTCTAAAGGAGCCATGACACTGTGAAAGAGAAAACAAAAATTGTGGCTGGGCTCATCCTGGGCATTAATGAAAAAAGAACAACAAATACACACATGCACACAAATAATATGCTTTTGCTTGGGCCAGGAAGGTGGCTCAGTGGTAGAGCTCTTGCCTTGCATGCAGGAGGCCCTCAGCACCACATAAGCAAAAAGAAAAAAGTCAGAAGTGGCGCTGTGGCTCAAGTGGTAGAGTGCTAGCCTTGAGCTGAAGAGCTGAGGGACAGGGCACAGGCCCAGAGTTCAGAGCCCACAACCGGAACTCTCCCCAAAAAAATGCTTTTGCTCTTTTTAGACATGCTGACTGTACAATGAGAAAGATGATCTCTCTCTCTCTCTCTCTCTCTCTCTCTCTCTCTCTCTCTCTCTCTCTCTCTCTCTCTCTCTCTCTCTCTCTCTCTCTCTCTCATACACACAAAAACACACACACTCAGAGCAGTGCCTCTTCTGCATTTGTTGGTTTCTCATCTGGGCAATGTAACAGCTTGAGCACAGGGGTTCCCTTGTCAGAACCAGGGGCAACCACCCAAGGGGAACAATGCTCTAATAATGCAGAACCACCCTGCCTCCCCGTTTCTCTAGGGCCAGTCCCTTCCCCTTGGGAACAACCAGCCTTGATTCCCCATTCTCCAAAACACTAGGCTAGGATGCTGGGTAAGGTAGTCCCGAGACACATGACTCCTCAGAGCCTGGACAGAAAACAAAGCAGGGAGTCATGGTGCCTCCAGAGAGGTGTCTGACCTGGGGTGGGGGCATTGTTGGGGACTTTGATGGGGTCCTAAAGGCTATGTACATGGATGGACTCCCTACTAGCAGCCTACATACTTTTGGGCGACTTGACAGATTCTTGGGGAGGACAAGGAGACCAGATGGCTGGGAGAACTAGCAGAAGCTAGCAGAACTGGGAAATGTGATCACCCAGTCAGAACTGTTGACAGCTGGGGTTGGGGGTACAGGCCGTTTGTATGTGTGTCAGAAGGGGGTGTGTTTTTCTCCCAAATACCCACCTTCTATCTGACCCCACTGCCCTCACCTCTCTAGTGGGCTCTTCTGGGAATGTCCTCAGGTGAAAGGGTGACTGAGCACAGAAGACAAGGGCTCACACAGCAAGGGGGCCTATCTTCTGTATCCTACACCTCTCTCCCCATTAAAAAGGAAAAGACCTAAGAAGGCAGGTGTGGGGTGCTGTTCCCCACCTCTCACTAAAGGCACCAGGTTCCCACCAGGGAGAGAAAGGATGCAGATGCAAGGCTGTGTGGCTCCCACTGTTCCAGGCCAGGGGCTCTGTGGTGTCCCCTCCTTCCCATCCCTGCAGCTCCCCTTTTCCTGGGACACTGGCCAATAGGGATGAGAGTGGGATCCCTGGGTGGACACTCACCTCCAAACCCCACCCCTGGGGTGCATTTGTGGCAGAGCCAGGACAGACTTTGGGGCATGGGGGAGGAGCAGGCAGGACTGGACTGAGAGGGGAGTGGCAAGGGCCCGGGTGCACAAGGATGGGGAGGAAGGGTAGAGTAGGGGACGGGGTTTACGGGGGGAGGGGGGGAGTGGTGGAGTGCAGGAGCACAGGTCGGCCACTCATGTGTGCTGCTGGGAGAAGCTGTAGGCTGGGACTCCGAGTGTGGGCCAGGAGTCTGAGGACCAAGGCCTGGAAGCAAGTCAGGGCCACAAGCAGGCCAGGGGCGCACCAGCTCCTCCAGGTGACTGCTAGAGGCTCCGCGGGTCCAAGCCAGCAGCGCCATGTTTGAAAAGCACGTGGGCTCCTGGTGGGGCTGTGCACAGCCTCTGCTCCTCCTCAGCCACCACCGCAGCCTCAGCGGCCTCCTAACCTGTGGAAGCCGCTGCCTCAGCTGCCACTGCCTCTGTTGTGTTCCTCACAGAGGGACCTCAGACTCAGGGCCACCATGGCTGGGCGCCTCCGAGGGGCTGCATGTGGCGATGTGCCTGCCATGCAGGCTCCACATGCTCTGCGCTCCCGGCCAGGACCCACACTATGATCAGAGCAGCCTCCAGCCACTGAAGCCGTTTCCACTGGTGCTTGTGCTCATGCTCGCTCTTCTCCCAGCTCTCTCTCGGCCCCACACTCCTCTCCTGGGCCACCCCGCCCCTTCTGCCCACACACCCCTGACCCCTAGGGCTCCTGGCCATTGCTGCCACCAAAGTGTGCTCCTGGGCCCCGCCCCCTCCTCCCCTGGGCCCTGCCCTCCACCCAAGGCCACAATTGCAGCACTGCCTGGGCCTTGAGGCTTCTAAACCATGGCAATTGCAGCATTACCTCAGCTCAGAACTACCCACCACCGCCAGTACCAGCCTAGGGGATCGAATCTCCCCTCAGCCCCACCGCTGGAGGAGACTCTTCTCCATCCCCCTCCAATCCACAGACCAAGTGGGCACATGGTGACACTCATGTGTGTATGTATGTTTGTGTTTATGTGTGTGTGTGTGTGTGTGTGTGTGTTGGGGATAACCACCTCTCAAGGACTCAGAACATAGCATCCTTTGGGATGACTCAGCACACGCACTCTTCCAAAATCAGCACAAAGCACCCTGTGTAAATGACTCAGCACACAGCTCCCTTTGAAGGACTCAGCATGTAGTATGCTGGGTAGAGTACTCAGCACACAGCACACTTTGAAGGAGGGAGTCCATAGTCCCCAGTTTAAAGGACTCAGTGCATGGCATGCTTTGAAAAACTCAGCACATAGCACTCTTTCCCAGGGACTCATCACACCCTGTGTTGAAGCATGCTGGGTAAAACACCAATTGTACATTATCCTTCAAAAAACTCAGCACACAAAACAATTTTGAAGGACTCAGCACATACCACACTGTGGAAGCACTCACCACACAGCACCATTTGAAGGACAGTGCAGAGCACACTGTGTAAAGGACTTGCCACACAGCACTCAAAAACCACCTCATACCTCTCTTTGCAAGGGCTCAGCATATAGCAGGACCCCTTTGGGATGCATTAGCACACCACATCTTTTGAAGGACTCAGAATACAGTACATTGTGTAATGGAATCAGCATATAACACCCTTTGAAAAACCCAGATGGCCCACTCTTCTCAGGGACTCAGCACATAGCACCCTTTGGGATGACTCAGCAAACAGCATCTTTTTGAGGACTCAGCACAAAACCCCCATGTGGGAAGGACCCAGCAAATAGCGCCCTGTGAAGGACTCAGAACATAGCTGTATGTCACAAGTTCAGCTGTCATTAGAATTAGGGTGCTTTCTTCAGTATCACCATTCTTCAGAAACACTGCACAAATCCTACTAGTTCACATTTAGACAAGCTGTGTTTTATGGGGGAAGGTCAGCTGGGGGTCTTGAATTCAAAGTTTGGGGGCCCTGTCTCTGAGCTCTTTGGTTCAATGCTAGAGCTCTACCACATGGAGGCACAAATCCAATTTTGGTTTTTGGGTTGTTCTTTCACAGGTCTTATGGTGATAAGTAAGGACAAGTTGGGGTATCTGTGGGCAAAGGCTCTTAGCTCAACCTGGAGCTGACCTCTCCCTTCCTTGTGTACCTGGAAAGCCGGGTTTCCTGGAGCTCTCTTGGCCTAGCGTTGAACAGACCTGCTCTGGCATCAGCAATCAGGATGAGCAAAAGTCAGATTGGTCCTGGTCACTTCCCCAAATTGAACTCTAGAGGATGATGGCATGGGGCTGCATGTTCCGCATGTGGCCACCAGGGAGCAGGAGTAGCCCACCATAAGAATAGTACTTATGAGTTGTGTTTACTCTTGCTTCCCTGGGGCCCCCATTATGATTCAAAGCCACCCTGGAGAGGAAAGTCCTTGAGACTCTTACCTACAATTAACCATCAAAAAGCAAGTGGGGCTGTGGGTCAAGTGGCAAAGCACTAGCCTTTAGCAAGAAAACTCAGGGATAGAGCCCAGGCCCTGAGTTCACACATACACACACACACACATACCACATGCATACAAAATCAGAGATTTCTACACTGCAGTCTTTGGTTATTCTATACTTTTTCCCCACTAAGCCTGGTGGCTGCTGGCCTAGGTGTTTGGTGCATACAACATCACCTGGCATCTTCAATTTTGGGGGAACAGAATGGCTAGAGGGTCAACCTTCCCCCATCCCAGCTCCTTGATTGGGTCATGGTCTATCCTCCTGGTCAGCTCTCCTTCACTCACCAGACTGACTCTCCTACTCATGTAATGGGGTGCTGCGAATCACGCCTGAGCCGTGAAACCCCTTTGAAATGCCTCCTGTGCTCCCTGGAAATCTAGAGCGCCTCATTTTATGCCAGTCTCAGATGTGCACAGTTTTTGGTACTGCAATGGTAAAAGGTCAGAAGTCTGTTTACTTTCAGGCTCTCTTTGCTCTCTGCCATTTATGTCCAACTTTCCCTATCTCTTCCTTTCTCTTTTCTACATTTTGGCTTGTGCCTTGAAGAGTGCGACGCAGGCTGGGTCCCAGGGAGCCCCCCTCTAGGTTCCCTCTCAAAGGCTAGCCAATGTAGTCTTGATCTATTTGTTCAGTGTTTCTTTGCATTTTTTCAGAAATTCACCATCCTGAATTCACCATCTTGGCCAAGTGGTGGGTTAAGGGTTTGGCCCCATCTGACCCTTAACCTTCCACTAAGTTTACTACTCCATCCATCTATTCTAAGGTGCCTTGCTAACAAATTGCTCTTTTCACAGGCCCTGGTAACTGAGGCCCAACCATCTGATGTGCTTTGTTAGCAAAGATGTGTAAATGTTATCAAATTTTAGGTTTTGAGTTTTGCCTTTTTTGTTTTGTGTTGTGTATTCGATTACTGACTACATGGTTCTAAAATACTGGGCATATTTGTGCTAAAATTCTCATCACATCTAATGAGTTTTGTCATTGCAGAATATTTGTTGGTCAGTTCTTGATAAGGAGCAGGTAAGCTCTACTTATTCTACTTGATCTCCTTGTTACTTTAATTGGAAATAATAAAGGGCTTTTGTGGCAAAGACTTCAGTTCAAAGCCAGCCCAGGCTGAAAAATCCCTAAGACTCCATCTCCCAGCTAAACTCTGCAAGTGGTACTGTAACTCAAAGTGGTTCAGTGCTAGCCTTGGGCAGAAGTGCTCAGGGACAGTGCCCAGGCCTTGAGTTCAAACCTCCTTGAATACTAGTGGTACTATAACTCAAAGTGGTTCAGTGCTAGCCTTGAGCAGAAGTGCTCAGGGACAGTGCCCAGGCCTTGAGTTCAAACCTCCTTGAATACCAACTGGGACAAACCATCCCAGCAATGAGCACCTAGACTCAGCCAGTCTGGGGAACAATGGAACATGGAGAGGAGTAAGAGGAGATGATGTCACATCAACTGCTTTGTGCCTGCACTTTCAAAATTAACCAGAGCCCGGAGGTCAGTGGAAGTAAGAAACCTGCCCATTCAATGTCTATACCTGTCTACCTATTAACTGAACAGGAATTTATATTCTTGCCTTTGTCATCTGACTTCTCTACCTAGTCGCCAGATGTCAGAAGTAGCTAGGGACATTTCTACCAACATTTTTAGCCCCAAGTCCTTCCTCTTGCCATTTATTTGCTCTCTAGTATTATTTTCCAGCCCCTCAATGCTCATGAGACTCCCCCAGACTTCATCTAAGGACTCACGCCACCAAGGGACAGCTGCTGCTCACTGCCTTCTCTGAGAGGAAACCAAATTCCAGCCTTTTACCACTATTGTCGACGCCCCTTGTCAGCAGGAAGTACCCAGAGCGAATCCACGCCCTATTTCATGATTATTAAAAGGCTGGAATGTAAGGTCCACTCCTGGATGGCCAGCAGACTCCACCTTCCTTGCAGCAAAGTCTCCACCCAGTACTTGCGTTACCTAGGCAACTGGGACACCTGGAAGAGGTCACATCTGCATCTACTGAGGTCACATCTGAATTTGATGTGGCCACACCTTTCCCCGCCCATACCCTAGATAAGCCCTAGCTCAGGCCCAGGCTCTCTCTGTTCCTTTCTAACTCTCTTCTCTCTGTCTGTTCTTTTCTGCTCTCTCTGCTCTCTTGCGGCTCTTTTCTAGCTCTCTCTGCTTTCTCTCTGCTCTAGCTCTTTCCTCTCTCTTTCCTCTCATTCCCAGCCACATGGAGTGCCAACCTTGCCTGGTCCCAGCAGGTCTACTGAATAAACCTATACCTTACATGAATACCACGTGCGTGGTGCAGTTCTTACTCTGCAACCACTTTTTAAAAACCTCACAATTATCTTGCCCATGTAATTGTAACCCCTATGTACAGTATTTTCACACCAGAAAAGATCCTACTGATACCAGAAAAAAAGAAAAGAAAAGTGAGCTAGGCTGCCTCTGAATGCCAATCCTTAGATCTCAGCCTCCTGAGGAGCTAGGAATATGAGAGCATGAGATATTAACATTTGGCCACACTTTTCTTCTTGGCTAAGACAGTGTACCTCTCTCCCAGCCTAGCACCCACCTACAGCTAACCTTTCTTCCCCTCCCCCTACTCCTCCAGACTTCAGAAGAACCTTACACTCCCTTGAGGACATAGAAATTAGATGCTTGACAGGTTTGAGCTTTATGTTCTCCACACAGTCAAGGGCTGCTGGGAGCTGATGTGGAGATCAGAGATGCAGGCCAGGGCAAGTAGACAGCTGTTAGAACAGAATACACTATGTAGAGACATCCTTGCAGCTGGATGCCAGTGGCTCATGCCTATAATCCTAGGTACTCAAGGCTGACACATGAGGATCAATCAAGATTCAAAGCTAGCCTGGGTGGGCAGACTCTTATCTCCAATGAATCTCCAAAAAGCAGGGAAGCAGAGCTACTGTAGTTCAATGGTAGAGCACGAGCCTTGTGCAAACAAGCTAAAGGATACCACCTAGGCTGTGAGTACAAGCCATGGTACACACACACAAACACACACACACACACACACACACACACACACACATCCTTAGCAGGTGCCAGTGGCTCATACCAGCAATCCTAGCTACTCAAGAGGCTGAGCTCTTAAGATGGCAGCTTGAAGCCAGCCCAGGCAGGAAAGTTCGTGAGACACTTATCTCCACTAAACTACTAAAAAAGATGAAAGGTGAGCTGTGGTTCAAGTGGTAGAGTGTTAGATTTAAGCAAAGGAAGCTCAGTACCTAGGCCTTAAGTTCCAACTCTAAGAGATTTTTTTTAAAGACACCTCTCCCCCCCCCCCCATGCCATAAATCCAGATATTGGTCATCCTAGATCTCACTTCCACTCTTGCCACTTCTACAGCACCACCACAAGTGGCCTGTTACTGGCCAGCT
Source organism: Dipodomys merriami (assembly GCF_024711535.1). Taxonomy (NCBI): domain Eukaryota; kingdom Metazoa; phylum Chordata; class Mammalia; order Rodentia; family Heteromyidae; genus Dipodomys; species Dipodomys merriami. The sequence continues at coordinate 1,957,694 of NW_027203148.1, forward strand.
CTGGGGGCATACCCAGGTCAAGACTAATGACCCAGAACATTGAGGTATTGGCCATACCCGTCTCTCCTCCCCCAATTCCCTGGCCCTGGAATCTAAAGTCTGTGCCTCTGTATTCTGGGCATCCAGAATTCTCTAGAAGAATTGGAGAGGTCCAGCTGGGGCTGGAAGATAGACTTGCCTGCGATAAAGTATGTTGACATTTCCTAGACATCAACAGATACTTCCAAGCCACCTTGGCCTCACCTCCAATGTAGCCCGGAATCCTCCTTGCTTGGGCAGCCTTCAGTCCGCTATCAAGCTGGAGTTGGCCAGAGCCACCGGCAACCACCTTCCCCCACTCACTGCCAGCCTGCTGACATGCAGCCAGCGGTCTAGCTGAGGAAAAGGGCAGGACATCCCATGTCTGAGTTCCCCACCCAGAGACAGGTAAGACTTTATTGCAGCTGGCCCAGCTGACACAGAATCCCTTGAGGCAGCAAAAGATTTGGACAGCTGGACTTGGGCCCCAAAGAAAAGCTTGAACTCAGGTCTCTGACCATTTAGGACTCATTGTAGACCCTGATAGGAGGCTAAAGGCAAGGTCGGTTTGGGGGAGGGGCACCATCCGAGGTCAGAAAGAGGCAGACAGGCACCCAGGAAGGGGACAGAGAAAGATGAGGAAAACACACACACACACACACACACACACACACACACACACACACACACACACACACACACAAATATGGCACTGGTGGCTCACACCTGTCATCCTAGCTACTCAGGAGGCTGAGGTGAAAGCCAGCCAGCACAGAAATGTCTGTGAGGCTCTTATCTCCAATGAACCACCAAATAGCCAGAAATGGAGCTGCAGCTCAAGTGTTAGAGCACTAGTTTTGAGCACAGAAGCATAGGAACTTCACCTAGGCCCTGAGTTCAAGGCCCACGTCTTCTACATCCAAACACACAGACACAGAAACACACAAACACACACACGAACATACAGACACACACACTGGTAGCCCAAAGCCTCAGCAGTCCCTGAGCACCCTGAATATTCCACCCCAGAGATGATGGCACTACAGTCATCAGACCAACTGTAGACAAAACTCAGAGCCTCTCACATGACTGGAATGGTTCACAACATATCATGGGATTTCTACTGTAGACATTGTTATGCAGAAAATTCAGCTACCTTTTGTTTGATTGTAGGTTATGGGGTTTGAACTTTGGGCCTGCCAGCAGGCCCTCAGCTCTTCAGATGAAGTTGTGTGCTCTACCACTGGAGCCACAGCACCACATCCAATTTTCTTGTGGTTCATTGGAGATAAAGTCTCACAGACTTTCCTGCCCAAGCTGGCTTTGTACCGTGATCCTTAGATATCAGCCTCCTGAGTAGCTAGGATGAGAGTTGTGAGCCACTGCAAATGCCCGGCTATACCCAACTTCTTTTTTTTTTTTTTCAGCTCTTTTCTTTCTTTCATTTTTATTGTGAAAATACTGTACAGAGGGGTTACAATTACATGGGCAAGATAAGGAGTACATATCTTATCAAGCATTGTAGCCTCCTCATTTGTTTCCCCTTCCCATCCCTTCCCAGCTTCCCCCTACACCCCAACCAACCCTCCCCCCGCACCAAAGATGTAAAGTTTGTTTTCTATATGAAAACTTGTACTTCTCATTGATGCAAGGGTCAGCCTGTATCCTTACATAAAGGACTTGTTTTTCCCCTTCCCCTCCACAAATTATACCATAATTAAATACAGTGAAAGCAGGGGTTGTACTGTGGGGGAGGGACATACAAAGCAACAAAAAAATAATCTTATAAATACATTAGAAACAAATGCATGAAAGAAAAAAAACATTTAAATATAAACCTTAGGGTTCATTTTCCTAACATCACCTTATCTAACCTTTTCTGCTTGACTCATATATATACTAATTATTGCAAATAAGGGAAACCATGGGACCTATTTTTCATTTAGCTTGACTTACTTCACTTAATATAATTTTTCCAAGTTTTTCCATTTCCTAACAAATGGGGCAATGTCATTCTTTCTGATGGAGGCACAGAATTCCATGGTGTATATATACCACATTTTCTTGATCCATTCATCTACTGAGGGACATCTGGGTTGGTTCCATATCTTGGCTATGGTGAATAATACTGCAATGAACATAGTTGTGCTGGTAGCTTTAGTGTGGTCTTGTTTGTAAACATTTGGGTAAATATCCAAAAGTGGGATTCGTGGGTCATAGGGACGCTTTATGCGGAGTCTTTTGAAGAATGTCCATACTACTTTCCAAAGTGGTTGAACAAGTTTACATTCCCACCAACAATGAAGTAAGGTTCCCTTCTGTCCACATCCCCTCCAGCATCTGTTGTTATTAGAGTTCTTGATTTTTGCCATTCTAACTGGGGTGAGGTAGTATCTTAATGTTGTTTTGATTTGCAATCCTACAACTTCACCATCTCTTGCAAGCAAAGAAGGGCTATCTTTCTTTCTTGTTTGGTTTTTTGTTTTTTGTTTTGGTTGAGGGGCTTGAACTAAGGGCTTGGGTACTGTCCCTGATGTCTAATTTTCCTCAAGGCCAGTGCTCTACCATTTGAGCCACAGTGCCACTTACAGTTAGAGATTGGAGATGAGGCTCTGGAGGGACTTTCCTACCTGGCTGAGAAATGAGATCCTCTGGATTTCAGCCTCCCGAGTGGCCAGGATGACAGGTGTGGGATTACAGGTGTGAGCCACCGGCTCATGGATTAAGGTGTCTGAAGGACTAGACACCTTAAGCCAAAAATAGCAAAAACTCCTATGGGCTTGGATTGGAAAGATTAACATTGTGAAAATGGCAATACTTCCCAAGGCTATCTACAAAGTCAATGTGATACCTATCAAAATTCCAACCTCATTCTTCAAGGAAATAGAAGAGGCAATCCAAAAATTCATATTGAAAAATAAAAGACTGCGAATAGCAAAAATGCTCCTCAACGGAAAGAACGCTGCTGGAGGAATACCAAATTTCAAACTCTACTATAAATCCATAGTAATCAAAACAGCTTGGTACTGGCACAAGAACAGACCTCAGGACCAATGGAATAGAATTGAAAACCCAGAAATGAACCTAAAGATCTATAACCATCTAATATTTGATAAGGGAGCTAAAAAAATAGAATGGAAGAAAGACAGCCTCTTCAGTAAATGGTGCTAACAAAATTGGTTAACTACTTGTAGAAAACTAAAGCTAGATCCTTATATATCACCCTGCACCAGAATCAATTCCAAATGGATCAAAGACCTCGGGGTCAAAGCAGACAATCTGAAAACATTACAGGATGGAATATGAGAAACCCTAGGTCTCCTTGGCGCAGGCCAAAATGTTCTTAATAGAGACCCAGAAACACAACAAATCAAGGAAAGGTTGGAGAAATAGGATTGCATGATGTAGCAGAGCTTCAGCATGGCAAAGGACATAGCTAGCAAGATCAATAGAAAGCCCACGGATTGGGAGAAGATATTAACTAGCCATACAATGAACAAGGGTCTCATAACTTAAATATACTTGGAACTCAGAAAATTAGATCCCCCAACAACAAATCCTCAAAGAAACAACTGCCCAATAAATAAGTGGGTTAAAGACTTAAAGAGAAACTACTCTGAAGAAGAAAGAAGGATGGCCAATAGACACATGAAGAAATGCTCAACCTCCCTAGCCATAAAACAAGTACATTTCTTATCAAGCATTGTAGCCTCCTCTGCAGCCAGCTTCTTATACCAAGGGAAAACGCAACTCTTCAAGACACAAACCAAATGTAACCCTACATTTCAGACTTTGTCACCAGCATCCAAAACCATTCTTCCATGGATGGAGAGCATATAATTGACACTACCATTCTACCCCAGCTCCCATTCACGCACTCCCTGCCTACCATAGCCATAAACTCTGGAGTTCTTGGTAAGGCACCACACACCCTGCTTTGGCTCCACACTGGGGTAAACCTGGGGACTTATTAGAAATGTCGGTACTGTGAGGTCAGCATCTGGTCTCACAACCACAGAAACCCTACTACTTCACCATCTCTTGCAAGCAAGAAAGAGGTGTCTTTCTTTTCTTGTTTGGTTTTTTGGTTTTTTTTTTTTTTTGGTTGAGGGGCTTGAACTCAGGGCTTGGGTACTGTCCCTGATGTCTAATTTTCCTCAAGACCAGTGCTGTACCACTTGAGCCACAGTGCCACTTCCGGTTAGAGATTGGACATGAGGGTATGGAGGGATTTTCCTGCCTGGCTGGGAAATGAGATCCTCTGGATCTCAGCCTCCCTAGTGTCCAGGATGACAGGTGTGGGATGACAGGTGTGAGCCACCGGCTCATGGCTTAAGGTGTCTAGTCCTTCAGAATTTCCACCTAGTCCTTCTCTAGACACTACCACCTAGACACCCCTCTACCTCCTTCAGGGAAAGCAAAGGGAGGCTAGAATCTGGATGGGGCCATGGGGATTAAAGGGCCCTCTCCACATCACTAACCCCCTCTAAGCTCCCATCTGCCTCCTCAGGATTGCCTGGTCTTACAGCGCAGAACAGAACCACAAGGAGTTCTGGGGCCTGCCCTATGTCCCCCTGACCCACCCAACCGATACCTAAGGACTTCTGGGCCAGCTGATCCATGACCCGGTGGAAGACGTTGGGAGGGTTGCTGATAACTGGTCCCAGGGGTGCCCAAGGGAGAAGGAGTGTCCAGCTCCCCTCTGTCAAAGGAGACACAAAGCACAGATGGATCTACTAAGAGCTTCAATGCATCTACCTTTCACAAAGGTCCCTGGGCGAACTGTTTTATGGTGACAGCCCTGGTGGCTGACCTCATGGCCCGGCACTGTCCCTGACTTTCTGTGTCTGTAGGGGAGTGCTCTTTCACCTGAGCCATGATGCCACTTCCAGTTTTTTATGTGTATGCAGGACCTAGGAATTGAACCCATGCTTTCCTGTGTGCTAGGCGAGCCTTCTACCTCTAGGACGCAATCCCAGACTTGGATAGCTGTTCTTCTGTGACCCCTCAGGCCTGTCTTGGGACAGTCTCGCACATCTATACCAAGTCTCTCACCAGCAGCCCTGGCTGGAAATGAACACGCTCTGCTAAGTTGCCCATCATCTGTAGCACCTTTGTTCTCTGTGCTTCCTTCAGATCCTCCTTGTTAAGTAACATCCCTTTTCAAGTGCTGTCTCCAAGAAGCCCTTTCTGATTACCTTGGAAAAGCTGGAGCCTCTCCCCTGTGCAGGCTGCCAGCCTTGTCAGGCTCTGCCCTCCAGCCAGTGTGGGTTGAGAATGCATGAAGGGGAAGGCCTGGATTCCACCACCGGATTTCAAAAGGCCCTGATACACCACCCAGGGGCAGGTGTTGTATTAAACTCTGTGATAGGGGGTTCGAGGACTGGGCAATCTTTGGGCAACATGACAGGGCAATTTCTTATTGTGTGCTGGAACTGAGGATCTGAGAGCTGTTTCTCTGAGTTTTATTGCTCAAGGCTGGTGCTCTACCACTTGAGCCACAGCTCCACTTCTGGCTTTTTGGTGGTTCCATTGAGAGAAGAGTCTCTCTGGCTTTCCAGCTTATGGCTGGCTTTGATCTTTGATCCTCAGATCTCTGCCTCCCAAGTCACCAGGATGTCAGGCTTGACCCTGAGCCAGAGGTGACGGGCACCAAAGGCTTTTTGGTTTTTGTTTGCTTCCGTTTATCTCCTGTGAACTAGCAAGCCCAAGTTAAAATAATCAGTTACAGGGGATCAAATTCCTCTCCTAGGTCAGTTAATCCAAGGAGATAAAGTGTTTTGAAAAGGCTAGTCTGAGTTGGCTTAGGGGTGTTTGTGTGTGTGTATGTGTGTGAGTGTTGGGGATACCTATCCTCATCTCTGTGATGCCTCCTCCTCCCAGCAGGGAGTGCATCCAGGATCCTGACCCCAAGGGAGGTGGATGAGGGAGGGTACCTAAGGTCACATCCAGTGGGATGATCTGAATTCTGTCTTGCAACCTAAGCCTGGACAGATAAAGGAGAGAAGGAGAGGGTTGGGGAACACGAACGGGAGCCTTTAACTTTGGCTACATGTACCAGCTAGAAAACTGAATACATCTTTCTTAGTAGTCAGATAAAAGGTGTACACTGTTCATTTATTTCCTGATGGTGTTAGTCCTAGGGCTTGGATTCAGGGCCTGGGTGTTAACCCTGAGCTTCTTTTGTTCAAGGCTGAGGCTCTACCAGTTGAGCCTCAGCACCATATCTGACTTTTTTGTGTGTGGTTTTGGGGAGGGAAGTTGTTTATGGGAGATAAGATTCTCACGGGCTTTCCTGCCCACGTTACTCTGAGTCACAACCATCACACCTCAGCCTCCCAAAGAACCAGGATGGTGGGTGGGAGCCATGAGCTCCTGACCGCCACCATCATTTATAATCCCTTAGGTCCAGGGCCGGACCACCCATACTACACCTCCTTGTTGGGATTAGGAAGCAGACATGAGTGCGTTTGATAATTCAACAGCCTACCTATCTTTGAGCATTGTTCTGTGTCAGTCTGATGGAGGCTTCTTCCTTATCCACACCAATGACTTGGCTCTGTCACAAGAACAAATGTCCCTGGGGAGGTGTCAGGTCTGGGGTCTTTCCTCTGAACCCCGACCCCTAACCGAAATGACACTCCCCAGCAAATGGTAGTACACTTGGAGTGTTTTTAATGTCTTATAGACAGGGTCTTGTCAGATAGGTGGGGGTATGGGTCAGAGGCCCTGGATTGTGCTGGGCGGGGGGACAAGGTGACACCTTCTCATCCACTTTCCTTCAACAATGTAACAGAGGGATGTGGCGAGGGACTCATGGGATGGACAATGAATAACTGTCACGGTCTAGCCAGGGCACAGAGGGGCTTACCTCATGAAGCTGCTTCAACAGGCTGAGCAAAACAGCGCCTGACCCACAGCCCACCTCCAGAATGAGAGAGCCACCTTGGGTTCCAGCCACATGGGGATGCTGGGCCACCTTCTCCAGCACACATTCAACCAATTACTGAGAGAGAGAAAGAGAGAGGGAGAGAGAGACAGAGACAGAGAGACATAGAGGGAGAGAGAGAGAGATAGAGGGCCAGAATTACACTTAAGCCAGATGCCGCTGGCTCAGACCTATAATCCTACCTACACAGGAAGCTGAGATGTGAAGATCGTGGTTCATAGCTGGCTTGGGAGGAATGTCTGTGAGACTCTTATCCTCAAAGAACCAACAGAAAACCGGAAGTGATGCTGTGGCTCAGGGGGTAGAGTACTAGCCTTGTTCTGAGGAGTTCAGGGATAGCATTCAAGCCCAGAATTCAATCCCCACAAATGACAAGAAGTGTGCTTTCCACCACAAGAAGTGGACTGAATAACACCCACTGTCCTAGGAAGCATGGCAGAGAAATCAGGCCAAGATTCCTGTCAGCTGGAGGTCATGAGTAGGGCACCTGGCTTCTCCATGACTCATGCTCACAGAATTGTTGAAAACTTTATCTGACACCTACTCCCTCTGTGCCTGGCCCTGCTCCAGAGATCCCTCTGTATTAGTCCCTTATTTACTCACAACTTTCCCATGAGGAGACTGAGGTTCGATGGTCGACATGCAACCCAGAGCTTCACCTGTGGTCAAGAATAGGCTGCCGTGAAATAAGGGTTTGGGACAATCCTTCTAAAACGATGACTGAGTGGGGTACTAAATGTCTACCACCACCACCACCACCCCACACACACACATACACACAAACAGACCTTCACCGTCCTTTGCAGGCAAAGATGTTTTACTTTATTTTTCTTTGTTGGTTGTGGGGATTGAACTCTGGGCCTGGGTGCTATCCCTGAGCTCTTCAGCTCAAGTCCAGTACTCTACTACTTGAGCCACAGCACCACTTCTGATTTTCTGGTGCTTTATTGGAGAGAAGAGCCTGAGGGTCTTTCCTGCCCAAGCTGGAATTGAACTGTGATCCTAAGATTCAGCTCCTGAGTACTTAGGATGACAGCCATGAGCCACTGGCACCCGGCCAAAGAGGCTTTTCTATGCCTGTCATCCTATCCCCTCAGGAGACTGAGATCTGAGGACTGCAGTAGGATATAACCCTTGGCAGCAAAGTCATTCAGAACGCTTATCTCCAATTAAACACCCCAAAACCTTGCAATTGGAGCTGTGACTCAAATGGTAGAGTGCTAGCTTTGAGCATGAAACAAGGGATGGGACCCAGGCCCTAGTTTTAAGATTTTTCTAGCATAAAGCCACCCAAAAAAAAGGAAGCAGGTGAGCACACGGGAGCTCAAAGCTCACACATAATACTAAAGACTCACAGAATAAACCCCATCCTGCTCTGATTCTCTAGATTCTATGTCCTAGATCATGGCAGGCTGAGATGGGACTGACCATGCACCAAGTCAGGACATTCAAGTACAATCTCAAACTGAGGATCCCATGACCTCATCAAGGACTCAAGGTCTCTCACTGTCCTACCTTGACACTGGGCAGTCAGGTGAGATCTAGTTATCCAAACAAAGGATATGGGAATGAATGAATTTCTCAGCCAAGGGATGCAGACTGGAGGGCTCTAGGTCCCTCTCTCTCAGGGAGGAGAAAAGTGCTGATCCATCTCAGGAATATTCCTGGGTTGTGAGTATCCTCAAAGAAACAACCCTGCTCCCAGTCCAGTGCCTCCTGTTTTCCCACTAGCCTCGACCTTCATTCGCCCCTTCCACATCTGCCATCTAGACTAAAGGCTGAGCCAGCAAAGAGACCCACCTCTACCTCTGAGGATGGCAGTCACGGGGCCCTAGAGTCCCCTAGATGAAGTCTGGGGCAACATGGGTCTGACTCTCGCCCTAATTCCCTGGGTGTCCTGTTCCAGTGGCACGCTTACCTCTGTCTCTGGTTGAGGAATGAACACTGGGGGTGTCATCTTCAGATTGACCCAGAAAAAGTGCCAGTCCCCAAATATGTACTGCACAGGCATCCTACAGTGGATGACAACCAGGTTGTCAATGGTGAACCCAGAGTGCCAGGACTTTTAATAGGCATGAGGCTGGGTTGAAGATTCTATCACTGATAGTCTCGGTTGTCAGTTGAGGTCATGGCTCCAATGGCCTGAGACACTGGATCTGGGATTGTCCTCCCTCTTCATCTTCTTGCTTATCCCTTGCCACGCCACCTCTTGCCACTCCCTCACCCTATACCTCCCTAGCCCTTGGACAGTTTCTTCCTATCTGACCAGAAAATAAACTCTTTGAGCCAGGGTAGACTGAAATTCTGTGACCCATCCTGAGCCCTAGGGTCTACCCGAGGCTGCTTCCCTCTGCAGTCAGCAACCACACAGATTTGGATGTCATGAAGTTGCTGATGTCATGAACGGGTCAGTGGCTTGGTCCTACACACTAGCTTTAGGCTCTGAAACTGTCCCCACAGAGATTGTGAATGGTTGGCTCCCTTGATCCAGGGACTCCAAACCCAGACTTGCATGCTCCCTGCTTCCTTCCTTTCCTCCTTTTCTCCCTCCATCCTTTCCTCTTCTCTTTCTCTTTCCTTTCTTTGTGTCACTCCTGGGAATGAACTCAGAGCCTGGGTGCTGTCCCTGAGCCTTTTAACTCAAGGCCAACAGTCTACAGCTTGAGCTAATCATCCACTTCTGGCATTTTCTTTTTGGTTGTCAGTTGGAGATAAGAGTCTTACAGGCATTTCTGCCTGGGCCTTAAGCCTCAATCCTCCTAAGCAGCTAGGACGACAGGTGTGAGGCACCATCATCCAGCTCAAACCAAGATTTCTTCATGTGCTGTGGAACCAGCACTGGAACCTTTCATCGTGTATGACCCCCACTCTCTCCCCCCCAGGAACTGGCACACACTGTAACATTTTGTTAGATAAATAGATGAGCATCTGTCTATGACAATCCTATAGAAAAGTCCCATCCAACTCAGGGATGCATCTCGGGTGGGGGTAAAGCCTGATGTAGCTCTCCCACAGTTCTCCCTCCTCCCTCTTCCCACCGTTCTGGTGCCACTGCACTTAACTGTTCTGGTTCCAAGTACGTGAGCCATGATGTACTCATTGTATTCTGGGGCCTCTGGGAAGCCTATCTTCTCAAAGATCTCTGTCCAGGGACTGACCAGCTCTGTGGCACTCCATTCCCCACTCAGCTGTGAACAAGGTTGCTGTGAGGTGAACGCCAGGCTCAAGGGGTCTCCTCTGCACTCCCTGGGGCCAGACAGGATGGTCCACCATATCCAGCCCCCAATTTTCATGTTGCAGAAAACGATCCCTGAGGCATCCTGGGTCTCTGAATCTCCCAGAGTCCAGTACAGGTCCTGGGAATTGTCTCTGCTCACAGCGATCAGGCTGCAGATGGCAAGGTCACAATCTCTGCTCCCCACAACATTCTCGACTGTAGTGATCACCCTAGAGAGAGCCAGAGGAGAATCGGCAGCTGCCGGAGAAAGGCAGTCAAGGCACGACGTTCATAGCAGGAGACCATCTGGCTTGGGAACTCTGCTTGTGCTGCTTGAATGTCATTGTGTGGTGGCTGAAATGGTCCATCTCATTTGACCCAGAATCCCACGCATTAGTAGAAATTACCAGCTTCAAGGAAAAAACCCTGGAAAAGCTGGCATTTCAACTTGTCCCAATCAAACTTAAAGGGTTCCAAAGTCAGTGGTCTCCTTTTTCTTCCAGACAGCCTACAGCAGGTTACAGAAAATGGCATTCAGATAGCCCTAGCTAACTGCCATGTCCTGATCCCCAGTAGGCTCCAGCAGGGGGAACATACTTACCTACCATTGCCCAGCTGGAAACAGCCCAGGAGGGACACAGATTGTAATCTGCAGGACTCCAGGGAGGACTACCCACCAGTGCACTGTCCCCATTTGGGGGCCACCATTTGGTGCCCAGAACCCCCTGCCCAGATGCCCATTTACACCGTCAATACCCTGGGTAAGATTCCCCTCTCATCATCAGTTGTGGTGAACCATCTGCTATGTCACACCGTTCGTCACTTCCCAGACCCTCCTAGATTCACAGCCCCTGCCCTACTACCTCCCATCTCGTTCCCTATTTATGTTTGGCAGACTCATTCCCAACCTTGAATTAGCTCCAACTATACACACCAGAGCAGACTGTCTGGCTGGAAGAGTGCAGCTGTGATCACAGTGGCCTCATGAGCCTTCTGGCTGAACACAGAAGAACAGGTGTCCACTCTGGTTTGCGGTTCACACAGACCTCCTAGGGGAGACCCACGCAGGTCCAGCAGCTCCTGTGGGCTGCAGGAAAGGGGAAGAAAGAGGTGGAAAGGAACATCTACTGAAACCGTCTCTAAAGGAGCCATGAAACGGTGAAAGAGAAAACAAAAGTTATGGCTGGGCTCATACTGGGCATTAATTGAAAAAGAATAACAAATACACACATACGCACAAATGAAATGCTTTTGCTCTTTTTAGACATGGTGACTGTACAATGAGAAAGATGATCTCTCTCTCTCTCTCTCTCTCTCTCTCTCTCTCTCTCTCTCTTTCACTCTGTCGCACATACACACACACACATAGATTCAGAGAAGTGTCTCTCCTGAGCTTGTTGGATTCTCATCTGGGCAATGTACCAGCTGGAGCTGGGGATCTCACCCAAGGGGAACAATGCTCTAATAATGCAGAACCACCCTGAATCTCCATTTCTCCAGGGCCAGACCCTTCCCATTGGGAACAACCAGCCTTGACTCCCCATTCACCAAAACCCTAGGCCAGGACGCTGGGTGAAGGAGTCCCGAGACACGTGGCTTCTCAGAGCCTGGACAGAAAACAAAGCAGGTGCCTCCAGAAAGGTGTCTGACCTGGGGTGGGGGTGTTGTTGGGTACTTTGATGGGTTCCTAAAGGCTATATACATGGTTGGACTCCTTACTTCCCTCCTACATACTTCTGGGCAACTTGGCTAATTCTTGGGGAGGACTAGGAGACCAGATGGACTGGAAGCACTAGCAGAAGCTGGAAGAACTGGGAAATGTGATCACCCAGTCAGAACTGTTGACAGCTGGGGTTGGGGGTACAGGCTAGTTGTATGTTAGTCAGAGGGGGTGTGTTTTTCTCCCAAATACCCACCTTCTATCTGACCCCAGTTGTATGACAAACATACAACTCACCTCTCTAGTGGGCTCTTCTGGGAATGACCTCAGGTGAAAGGTTGACTGAGCACAGAAGACAAGGGTTCACATAACAACACGGTCTATCTTCTGCATCCAACATCCCCCTCCCCCGCAAAAGGGAAAATAACCAAGAAGGCAGGTGTGGAGGTGCAGCTCCCCACCTCTGACTAATGCCACCAGGTTCCCACCAGGGAGAGGAAGGGTGCAGATGCACAGCTGTGTGGCTCCCAATGCTCCAGGCCAGGGTTCTGTGGTGCCCCCACCTCCCCATCCCTGCAGCTCCCCTTTTCCTGGAACACTGGCCACTAGGGATGAGGGTGGGATCCCCAGGTGGACACCCACCACCACCCCCCACCCCTGGAGTATATTTGTGGCAGAGCCATGATAGACTGTGGGGCACAGGGGAGGCACAGGCAGGAAGGGAGGGGGAGGCAAGAGGCAAGGATCCTGGTCCCCGAAGTGGGGAGGAAGGTTAGAGTGGGGGACGGGGGGGATTGTGGGGTGCTGGAGCGCAGGTCGGCCACTCACATGTGCTGCTGGGAGAAGTTGTAGGCTGCGACTCCCGGTGCGCGCCGGGAGTCTGAGGACTGAGGGCCAGAACGAGGTCAGGCCCACTAGCAGGCCAGGGGCGCAACAACTCCGCCAGGTGACTGCTAGAGGCTCCGCGGGTCCGAGCCAGCAGCGCCATGTTTGAAATGCAGCCCGGGCGCATGTTGGAGCTGCGTACAGCCTCTGCTCCTCCTCAGCCACCACCGCAGCCTCAGTGGCCTCCTAACCTGTGGCCGCCGCTGCCTCAGCAGCCACTGCCTCTGCCGTGCTCCCCACACCGGGACCTCAGACTCAGGGCCACCATGGCTGGGCGCCTCCGAGGGGCTGCATGTGGCGATATGTCTGCAGTGCAAGCTCCGCATGCTCTGCGCTCCCGGCCAGGACCCACACTATGAGCGGAGCAGCCGCCAGCCACTGAAGCCATTTCCACGGGTGCTAGTGCTCGTGCTAGTGCTCATGCTCGCTCTTCTCCCAGCTCTCTCTCGGCCCCACACTCCTCTCCTGGGCCACCCCGCCCCTGCTGCACACACAACCCTGCCCCCTAGGGCTCCTGGCCATTGCTGCCACCAAAGTGTGCTCCTGGGCCCCACCCCCTCCTCCCCTGGGCACTGCCCCCCACCCCTGGCCACAATTGCAGCCCTGACTGGGCCCTGAGGCTTCTAGACCATGGCAATTGCAGCCTTACCTCAGCTCAGCACTACCCCCACCCCCAGTACCGGCCCAGGGATCGAATCTCCCCTCAGCCCCACCACTGGAGGAAACTCTCCTCCATGCCCCTCCACTCCACAAACCAAGCAGGTGCATGGTGACACTGGTGTGTGTATGTGTGTTTTGTTTGTGTGTGAGTGAGTGTTGGGGATAACCACATCTCAAGGACTCAGAACATAGCACTCTTTGGGATGACTCAGCACACAGCACACTTCCAAAATCAGCACAAAGCACCCTGTGTGAATGACTCAGCACACAGCTCCCTTTGAAGGACTCAGCATGTAGTATGCTCGGTAGAGTACTCAGTACACAGCACTCTTTGAAGGAGGGAGTCTATAGCCCACAGTGTAAAGGACTCAGTGCATGACCGCTTTGAAACACTCAGCACATAGCAGTACTTTCCAGGGACTCATTACACTCTTTGTTGAAGCACGCTGTGTAAAACACCCAGTCTACAGCTTCCTTCGATAAACTAAGCACACAGAACAATTTTGAAGGACTCAGCACATACCACACTGTGGAAGCTCTCAGCACACAACACCATTTGAAGGACAGTACAGAGCACCCTATGTAAAGGACTTGGCACACAGCACTCAAAATACACCTCATCCCTCTCTTCTCAAGAGCTCACATATAGCAGGACCGTTTAGGATGCATTAGCACACCACAACTTTTGAAGGACTCATCAAACAATACATTGTGTAATGGACTCAGCACAAAGCCCCCTTTAAAAAAACCAGGATGGCCCACTCTTCTCAGGGACTCAATATATAACACCCTTTGGGATGACTCAGCAAACAGCACCTTTTTGAGGACTTAGCACATAACTCCCATGAGGGAAGGACCCAGTAAATAGCGCCCTGTGAAGGACTCAGCACATAGCTGTATGTCACAAGTTCAGCTGTCATTAGAATTAGGGTGCTTTCTTCAGTATCACCATTCTTCAGAAACACTGCACAAATCCTACTAGTTCACGTTTAGACAAGCTGTGTTTTATGGGGGAAGTCAGCTTGGGGTCTTGAACTCAAAGCTTGGGGGCCCTGTCTCTGAGCTATTTGGTTCAATGCTAGAGCCCTACCACTTGGAGGCACAGCTCCAATTTTGTTTTTTGAAGTTGTTCTTTGACAGGTCTTATGGTGATAAGTAAGGCTAAGTTGGGGTACCTGTGGGCAAAGGCTCTTAGCTCAACCTGGAGCTGACCTCTCCCTTCCTTGTGTCCCTGGAAAGCTGGGCCTCCTGGAGCTTTCTTGGCCAAGGGTGGAACAAACCTGCTCTGGCATCAGCAATAAGGGTGAGCAAAAGTCAGCTTGGCCCTAGCAACTTGCCCAAATTGAACTCTAGAGGATAATGGCATGGGACCGCATGTTCCACGTGTGGCCACCAGGGGACAGGAGTGGCCCACCATAGGGATTGTACTTGTGAGTTGTGTTTACTCTTGCTTCCCTTGGGCCCCCATCATGATTCAAAGCCACCCTGGGCAGGAAAGTCCTTGAGACTCTTACCTACAATTAACCATAGAAAAGCAAGTGGGGCTGTGGGTCAAGTGGCAAAGCACTAGCCTTTAGCAAAAAAACTCAGGGATAGAGCCCAGGCCCTGAGTTCACACACACACACACACACACACACACACACACACACACACACACACACACACACACACACACACACACACACACACACACACACACACACATACCACATGCATGCAAAATCAGAGATTTCTACACTGCAGTCTTTGGGTGTTCTCTACTTTTTCCCCCACTAAGCCTGGTGGCTGCTGGCCTAGCTGTTTGGTGCATATAACATCACCTGGCATCTTCAATTTTGGGGGAACTTAATGGCTAGAAGTTCAACCTTCCCCCATCCCAGCTCCTTCATTGGGTCATGGTCTATCCAGGCCCTTTGGGGCTCCTTTACAGACTCGCCAAGATTCCTTCAAAAGGCATCACATACTGGGCACTGTTGGCTCATGCGTGTCATCCTAGCTACTCAGGAAGCTGAGATCTGGAGGATCATGGTGCCAAGCTAGTCTGGGCAGGACAGTGTATGAGACTCTTATCAATGAACCATCAGAAAACAAAAGTGGCATTGTGGCTCAAGTGGTAGAGTGCCAACCTTGAGAAAAAGAGCTCAGGGAGAGCGCTCACGGCCAACAACAACACAGAGAGGCATTGCATGCTGTCTTTGGGATTGGCATGGGACAAATATAATTGGAATTAATTGTAATTGGAATTGATCAAGTGCACCAAGACAAAGCAGTACCTCCTTTAGTCCTGTGCTCCTCCATCTCTTCTCACCCCCTGGCCTTGTCTGTGCTTTGGGTCAACATGGGTCTGGCTGGACAGGAGGGCTCCAAGGAAGATCCCAGAGCAATCATCCCCACTTTCTTCTGCCCTGCTCACCCTGCTGCTTCTGCTCTTTGCCATAGACCTTCTTCCTGGAATCCATCCATGAGGTCATTACCACCAACATAGTGGTGAATGGTGGGTCTGGCCTAACTAGGGGCAGTCAGAGGTGGAAGTAGGTCTGGGACTAAGAGCTTCCACTTTGGGTGTGGACTGAGGCCTGGACTGACCCTTATTTCATCCTGAGCCTTGCAGTGGTGGGGAGACAGTGTAGACTTTACAATGAGTCAGGTAAGATCACAATGTTGGACCACTTGTGTGGGGAATGATGTGGGACTCAGGGGGCCACATTTTTTGGTACTCTCTTGGGACTCCCCTCTTCCTCTCTCATCCCGCAATGGTAGAAGAGAAACTTCAACTCAGGGTGTGGGAAGAGAGGTCAGGTGAATATTTTGGGATGAACCAGACTTGTGCTTCATATTCATCCTAGCCCCTACTTCCTATTTATCTGAGGAATGGCCATATGGGGTTGGGAGGGGGGAGAATCATCCTAGCTGAGAATGTGGCTCAGTGGTAGAGTTTTCACCTAGCATGCCTGAAGCCCTTGGTTCTATTACACACAGAAATAGCTGGAAGGGGAGGTGGGGCCAGCCTTGATCAAAAAGAGCTCAGGGACAGTGGCCAGGCCCTGAGTTCAAGCCCCAGGGCTGGAAGAAGAAATCTTTGTTTTTAGGCTTTTTTTTTGCTTTGAACACAATTTATTATTTGTAATAAGCAAAACATAGGCCTCTTACCTGGCCAACAATGGGCCATTAGATGTCTCTTGATGTGGAGCACATGGGCAGCAAAGATGGTGCTGAGAGGGGGTTGAGTGGGCAGAACCTAATTTACTGTAGAGCACAGGGGCAGCCAAGATGGCTCTGGGAGAGAGTAGAGTGGGCAGACCCCAATTGATCTGCCGATCAGTGCCTAACCAGCCCATGAAGGCTCAGGTGAATGATAGGGTGTGACCTTGACAGTGATTGGTTACTCTTCCTCCCTTGCCATGCCACTCACCTTTTTTGTCTTTAAAAGGGGCTGCTCTCTGCTGGATTTGGCTCTTCGCTGTGTCTGATTGTTTCCCCGGTTGAGGGAGGCTGGGGAACAGGCAAGTGCTGCACTTTCCTTTCCTTGGACCCTGCCCATCTTTTGTGGGACCGACAAAGACACAACACCTTGAGTTTGGGCCAACTCCCTTCAGCCTCTGCCCTACCCTACCCCCAGTTTAACCTTCCCTTTGCCCGGCAGATGAAGGCCTGAGAGAAAGCCACTTGATCACCTACTTCTGGTGGCTGCCAAGGCTTTTGAGAGTCAGTATGTCACATAGAGAGTCATCATCTGCATCAATCTACAGGAGAAAGTGAGGGAGCACTCCGCCCCTGAGCCTGGGAGCTGAGGGCGGAACTGGATGTGGGGCATCTGGGGCAGGACATACTCCTTGAGGGAGTCCACTATGGGGTCTGGAACCCTGACCTCTCCTCTGGCAGTTTCCATGCTGTCTTCAAGTTGCTTCTGAAGCAATGTTGGGGAGGAGGGTGGGAGGCTCAGCCTGTGCTGGCATCTGGAGACTGCTGTCTTTGCCTTCCCTGGCTAGGAGTAACAGCAGCTCCGCAACACTCTCCTCTTCTCGATCTTCTCCTGGGACAGCCAGTGCGTGCACTGGGCTTTCTCCCAACACACCTCATTCAGGACCAACATCTGCTCTTTACACACCATGAGGGACTCCTTGATAGTTTAGATGTGTGCCGTCAGCTGGCTGCATCAATGGTGGAGCTCACCTGCTGGACTCTGGAAGTCCACCTCATCAGGCAGGTAATGGATGAAGCAGATTTTCTTCTCAGATGCCCGTGTCCCGCTTCCCATTCCCATGCATGCTGTGGTGGCAGCTCATGGGGTTGAGGGCCTGTGGCTCCAGCTCAGTCTGACCCCCTGGGTTGGCCAGGGGGTGCCTGCAGCTGGCCTGCCATTCTTGTGTCAGGAATTTGCCCCTGTGGTTCTCATCCTTCAAGAGTACTCTCAGAGCCATATCACTCTTGGTCTGGGGGACATGTCCATGCTGTGTGATGGTCACATGGGGGGGGGGGGAATTCGCCTCCTTACCTTTTGCTTCTCCAGGACTCATGCCTTCCCCTTCCCCAGGGAAAGCCAGGAAGATCAGCTGGGTCTGCAGGCACTCCACCTGTGATCTGGTGGCTTCCAGGCACTTTAGAGTGTCCTGCCAATTCAGGGACATCACCTGGTCCCTCTAGTTTGTTGACCCTTGCACTTGCTTCAGCTGCTCCGGAGCTGGGTCTGCCTCTAAGTGCTGCTGCAGGGCCTCCTTCTCAGAGCACAGTCATTCATTTTAGACAATGTGCCATTCACAGGGGGCTCTGAACTCCTGCACTGGCCCAGGGACTGCTCCTGCTGCTCCTGAGCTGCTTGGCTCTCTCAGTCACCACTATCCATTTCTCTATCTTCTTCTCTGAGCAGTCCTACTGTTCCCGCAGATGTTTCTTCATCTGCTGCTCTGAGTCAAGGATGCTGGCAAGCTCCTCCTTCTCACTGCTCACCATGTGGAGAGCATCCCATAGCAGGGCCAGGTTTTCCTCCAGTTGTCCATCCCACACACATGCACATCATGGGGTCTCAGGGATCTCCTGCCGATCCTAGGCTTTCTCCTCCAATCTCTGCAGTTGCTCCTGCTGCTCCACGTTCTGAAGGCGGAGACCGGTTTTCCTGGACCTGGATGTGAAGTTGTTTCTTCAGGTTTTTCAACTCCATCTTCAGTAACTAACGCCCTCCAGCACTTGTTGGAACTTGCATATTCTCTTCTTCATGTTGCTCCTCTGTATCTACAGCACTTCCAGCTTCTCCTGAAACTCTGTGTTCACTTGCTCCAGGTCATCAAAGTTTCTGGTATTTTCCTCGAGCTGAAGGGTCACATCATTCAGCTATTCGAAGAACATTTTGGTCTCCTCCTTTGCGACAGTGACCACAGAAGCCACTATCTCCAGCTCTGCCACAGGCCACTCTGTAGCTTGCAGGCAGCTGGTGAGAGCTTCGTGCTCCCTTTCTCTGTCATCAGTGGCCTGCTGCACTTGGGCCAGTGCACATTGTAAACCGCTTTCTGCTGAAACCAACCGCTGTATGGGTGCCTTGTGGATCTCTACCTACATTATTGGTGCTGCATGTATCTGGTCTATCTTCTCCCTCTCTTACTCCCATTGACCCTGCGGGTCTGTCTTTCCCTGCTTCAGTGGTTGGATCTTGGCCCAGAGGGCCTGGTTTCTTCTTTTCTGTGGTCCAGGGTGGGCACCACATGAAGGTAGCACCTCTGTGGATCCTTGGTGGGATTGGGACCCTTGACACTCTGGACCCTAGTGGCTGTGACTGTGTCCAAAGGCAGGGGAGGCCCATGGTCGGCATCACCTTTGGCCGGACGCTCCATTCAATCCAGCTCCCCAGTGGTGTTTGTCTTGGGGATCTCTCCCTTTTTCGTGTTCTTTGTTTTATTGAATGTTTCAGGTCTGTCAGGAGGATACTGCTGGTGTTCTTGTGGGAGTTTCTTGCCCACAGTTCTTTCCGTGATTCTTATTGTTTCAGATATCTGAGCAATGGGACAGGAAAGTTGGGCTGACCACATTCCCAGGCCCTAGGAAATCCTCTATTCTCCCACTCACTGACTAGGACATCATTTCCTACTCTACCTCAAAGTCACCTGGAGTCTCTTGCTCACCACTCACCCACCTCTACCTTCCTTAACTGCTGGTAGTGGTGTCAACCAACAGAGGGAATCCAGGTGTAACTGGGAAGCATGGAATATGGGCGTGGCCACTATTCTTGTTTCCCATTGGTCAAAAAGAACCATGAAAGAATGGGGGTGTGCCTGGAATCCTGTGATGCAGACAGAATGGACAGAGTCAAGATGACAGCAGCCCCTTTACCAGGAAACTCTGTCAAATCCAGTTGGGGAAAAGAGGGAGACCTGCTTTATCCAGATGGCTGCACAGATTGTTGTGTATGTCTGTTTGTTGCCAATCCTGGACCTTGAACTCAGGATCTGAGCACAGTCCATGAGCTGTTCTTGCTCAAGATTAGCCCTCTACCAGTGGAGCCACACAGCTCTATCTTTGCTTTGTTGGCATTGAGGTTGGACAGGGGTCTCAAGGACTTTCCTTCCTAGGGTACTTTGACCATGATCCTCCTATCACAGCCTTGTAAGTATGAAGGAGGACTGGTGAGAGCCACTGGTGCCTGGCTAATCATTGTTCGGGATTATGGCTTCCTCAGTAGCCTACAAGCCTTCAGCATTGCAAGGTGAAGTATCCTTTGGAAACCCATCACTCAGACCAAAATGACCATAGTGCAAAGGAAGAAAATGTAAAAACGCCATCTGGCCAATTTTTTTTCTGTGCATTTCCCTCCCTGCACAAGGCCTGAAGTTCTAGGATCCCAGGATAGGCTGTGTTTTCAGCAGCTGCACCCCAGCCTATGGTGATGAAAGCTGAGGGACGGTTGCCTTGACCTGATGTCAAGACTGTGATTGGCAAAAAAAAAAAAAAAAAAAAAAAGCTCCCTGGCTTGCAATTCACGCTGTTTCTCCTTAAGGCCTGGGTAACTCTGAAGCACGGTGGATGAAGGGTAAGCTCACCATGCTTGAGGACATGAAAGTAAGGTCTGGTCCCTAGGCCTGAATTCAAGTCCCAACACTGGAAACATTCTATTTATATACATTGTAAAGGTATGATTTGTACTTATGTATAAATGTTCAGTCCATGTCCTGTTTGTTGTGGTTATTTATTGTATTTTTGTTTTATTCATTTATTTTCCTTTTTTATTGTGAAAATATTGTACAGAGGGGTTGCAATTACATGGACAAGAAAATGAGTACATTTCTTATTAAGCATTGTAGCCTCCTCTTTGGTTCCCCTTCCCATCCCTTCCCATCCTCCCCTCTACCTCCACCCAATCCTCCCCACTCCCCCCTGCCACCCTGCACCAAAGTTGTGAAGTTCATTTTCCACATAACGACTTGTACATCTCATTGTTGAAATAGGTCCCAATTTAAATGAATTGTTTTTCCCCTTCCCCTCCACAAATTATATGGACATCAAATACAGTGAAAGCAGGGGTTATACTGTGGGGGAGGGTCATTCAAAGCAACAAAGAAATAATCTTATAAATGTGTTAGAAACAATCACAAGAAAGAAAAAAAAACATTTGAGCACGTATCTTAGGGTTCATTTCCCTAACTTCACCTTAACTGACCTTTTCTGCTTGACTCAGCCATATACTAGATATTGCAAATAAGGGAAACCATGGGACCTATGTTTCTTTGGGCCTGGCTTACTTCACTTAAAATCATTTTTTCCAAGACTTTCCATTTGTTAATAAATGGGGCAATGTTATTCTGTCTGATGGAGGCATAGAATTCCATTGTGTATATATATCACATTTTCTTGATGCATTCATCTACTGAGGGGCATCTGGGTTGGTTCCATATCTTAGATATAGTAAATAGTGCTGCAATAAACATAGTCGTGCTGGTAGCTTTAGTGTGGTCTTGTTTGTAAACAATTGGGTAAATGCCCAAAAATGGGATTGCTGAGTCATAGGGGGCCTCTATGTGGAATCTTTTGAAGAACCTCCATACTAATTTCCAAAGTGGTTGAACAAGTTTACACTCCCACCAACAATGCAATAAGGTTCCCTTCTGTCTACATCCCCTCCAGCATCTGTTGTTATTGGAGTTCTTGGTTATAGCCATTCTAACTGGGTGAGGTGGTATTTCAATTTTGTTTTGATTTGCATTTCTTCTATGGCCAGGGAGGTTGAGCATTTCTTCATGTGTCTATTGGCCATCCTTCTTTCCTCTTCAGAGAAGATTATTTTTTAGTCTTTTGCCCACTTATTTATTGGGCAATTGTTTCTTTGAGCATTTGTTGTTGGGGGGTTTAAGTTTTTGAGTTCCAAGTATATTTTAGATATGAGATTTTTTATTGACTGTGATGACACACATTCCATTTATGATATTAATGACAACCCATCACACAGTATCTAGATTTGTAGATGTGTTCTTCATCATGTGTGACAACCAGGACTCTCAGAGAAAAGGAAAACAGGTATAACACTCAGCTTCTTACTCCATGATCCAATTGTTGGCAGTGCTGGGATCTGAACTCAGGGCATGGCAGACCCAATGCAGACCCTGAATAGATGTGTCAACATAGCAACCTCAAGCCAATGAAGCTGCCAGGAAATTTCCAGACCCTGAGATTGAGCTGCAGGGGTGGACAAAATAGCCATATATAGATAGACAGGTGGTAGAACACCAATAAATATATATTTGTACAGAGTGCCAGAGACATCTACCTAGGATTCAATGACATGAACTACGTTCCTACTAACTCTTAGGTCTTTATTATGCCTCCATTGAAGAAATAGTATTCTTTTTGTGCTTAATAAACCATTCATTAAGATGAATCATCGTCCTTGTATCATTGCATCTAATTTTGGACTATACCAATACACGCAGAAACTTCTCATTCAATCATGAGTTTGCTAATATTTCATTGTTATTCCCATGCATAGGAACAAGTATCTTGTGATCTCCCCCATTGGTAGGTATCAGGAGCAGGACTTAAGCTCAGGGCCTATTTTGCCACATGGGCCTATGGCTTCCCTGATAGCCCATTAGCCTTCACCAATGCAAGGTGAAGTACCCTTTACAGCCGTGTAATTCAGACCAAGGGTGGTCACCGTGCAAAAGAATATATAGAATATCCATCCTGCAATATTTTTTCTGTCATTTTTCTGTCATTTTCTCCTGTCATTTTTCTGACATTTTTTCCTGCAAAGTTTCAGAGCCTAGGATCCCAGGATCGGCTACGGGCCCATGGGAGCTCGCCAGTCTGAGGTGATCAAAGCTGAGACAGAGTTGTCATGAACTGAGTTCAAATGCCATGCTTGGCAATAATAATAATAATAATAATAATAATAATAATAATAATAATAATAATAATAATAATAATAATAATAACACACCCTGGCTCAGGATTCTCACCATTTTTCTGCCACTTCTGAGATCCAACTCAGGTCTGGGTAATTTTGTTGCACTGTGGGGGAAGGTGAAGCTCACCATCCTTGAAGACTACAAGGTCAGGCCTAGTCCCAGAGCCTGAACTGAAGCCCAGCACTGGCAAAAATCATATGCTCACCTATTTTACACATAGGATCTCTCTTTACATAGAGATGTGGAATGCGTCATGCATTCAGTGTAGTTATTCTTTTTATTGTGTGTCTTAGTCATGGATGCATTTTGTATTTTATTACATATGATGACAGCTATAACTGTGCTGACATGGATGGCAACTGATTCCCATGAATATAGAGTTGCCTATATAGCATACTGCATCCTAGCTGAGACCCAGGACTTTCACAGGACAGAGAAACAGTTGCAACGATTGGCTTCTCACATCAGAATTCATCTTTTGGCAGTGCTGGGATCTGACACGGGGACTGGCAGGCCATATAGGCAAATGGGTCCAGGTAAGCACACCAGCATGTGAGCCACTAAGGACCTAGGTCATTCCCAGGACCTGAGATTGAGCCCCGCAAGAGGGGGGGTTTGGGGGGAGCACAATAGTCATGCATTCAAAATCTGAAGGTAGTATGTAAATAAGTACATATTTGTATAGAGTAGGAGAGATGGCGACCAGTGATGGAATCCAATCTACCTTGTGACTAACGATTCTTGGATCTTCCCCAATGGCTTCCTTTCATGACTGTGATGATTATGACCATGTTTCATCAACTCTTCATTAAAAAATAATTGATACCCCATGAGTCTTGCCTATCATTTCCTACTCGCATCAAGCAGGAACTACTCATTCAAAGATGAGATCCATCGAATTCCATGACTCTTCCTAGGTCTGCAAATGAGTATCTCAGGATCTCCTGCAATTCCCTCAATGTATGGGGGCTGACCGGGAATCGAACTCGGGGCCTACGTTGGTGGGTCGGCCTCTGGCTCTTCTGATAGCCAACAGGCCATCAACCACACAAGATCACCTTCACTCTGCAGGCTACCGTGTTTGGACTCAACATGGTCAGCATGCAAAGGAAAATAAATGTAAAAGTGCCAGGTGGAACTTCCCAGTGCTTTTATTCCCCCTCCCGACTTTTTTTTGTAGCAAACCCCGGGAACCTAGGGTCCGAGGTCTGTGGTTGCAGAGGCTGCAGCCTAGGATGATCAGAGCTGAGGCAGAGTTGCCATGACTTGACTTCAAGTCCCGGGTCTGACAAAAAAAAAATTAAAAAATTATGAATGAAGCACTCTAGCTAAGAACTCACACTGTTACACAGATAGAGCTGGGATTTGAACTCAGGTCTGGGGAACCCCATTGCACTGTGGG
Organism: Dipodomys merriami; assembly: GCF_024711535.1. Taxonomy (NCBI): domain Eukaryota; kingdom Metazoa; phylum Chordata; class Mammalia; order Rodentia; family Heteromyidae; genus Dipodomys; species Dipodomys merriami. Next base: position 1,981,875 of record NW_027203148.1, read on the forward strand.
AGAAGGGGAAGCTCACCATCCTTGAAGACTAGAATGTCAGGCCTGGTCCAGGACTTAATTTGAAGCCCAAGCACTTGACAAAATAACAAGCCCACCTCATTAACACATAGGATCTCTATTTACATACAGGTGTGGTATGCATCTTGCATTCAATGTAGTTATCTTTTTTTATTTTGAGTGTTATTCATGGATGTATTGTATATTTTATTGAGTATGGTGACAGGTATATCTGTGCTGACATGGATGAAAATTATTACCTTGGCTATTGAGTTGTCTATATAGCATTCTCCATCCTCGTTGAGGCCCAGGACTTTCACAGGATAGGAAAACCGGTGGATCGATGGGCTTCTCACATCACAATGAATCTTTTGGAAGTGCTGGAATTTGAACTCAGGGCCTAGCAGGCTCAATTGGTGAATGGTCAATTTGAGCACACCAGCCTGTGACTCACTACAGAGCTAGGATGTACCCTGGTCCTGAGACTGAGCCCTGGAAGGGGGATCAATATAGTAATGAATTCATAATTTAAATACAGGATCTATATTATCATACATGGATGGGTGACATCTTGCATTCACTGTACTCATTCTCTTTATTTTGTGCCTTATTCATGGATGCAATGTGTATTTTATTGATTTTGATGACAGATATAACTGTGCTGACATGGATGGCAACCCATTCCCATGGGTATAGAGTTGTCTATGCTTTCTAGATCCTATCTGTGACCCAGGACTTGCATAGGATAGGAAAACATCTGCAAGGTTTGGCATGTCACATCAGGATAAACCATTTGGCAGTGCTGGAAATTTAACTCAGGGCCTAGCAGAACCAACTGCCAAAGGGGTCCACATGAGCACACCCTCTTGTGAGCCACTAAGGAGCTAGGCCATACCCAGGACCTGAGATCTAGCCTCGTGGTGGGGGTGGAGCACCATATTCATCCATTCATAAGCTGAAATTAATATGCTAATGAAGGCCTGTTTGTATAGAGTAGGAGATGTGGTGAGCTGTGTTGGAATCCTATCTTCCACGTTACTACCGATTCTTGGATCTTTCCCAATGCTTTGATTTCCAGAATGTAATTATTGTCACACTTCAGCCAGTCTTAATTAAGATCTTGCCTATCATTTCCTATGTAAATCCTGCATGAACTTCTCAACTCTTCTCTAGGCCTGAATTCAAGCACCAGTACTGAAAAACATAACATTTATAGACATTTTAAATATTTGAGTTATATCTCTATATTCATGTTTGTTGGAGTGATTCATTATATTTTATTATTATTGATTGATTGATTTAGCATTTATATTATGGACTGTGAGTACACCTATTACATTTATTACATTTGTTCCAATATATTCCATGGCATATAGCTTTACATACATAACATGTACATCATACCAGATACCCAGCACTTGCACAGAAAAGGAAAACAGGTATCACACATGGAATCTTACACCAGGAAGAAACTTTGGCAATGATGGGACCTTGACTGAAGAACTAGGAGGCCCAATTCATGAAGGGGTGAGTGTCAGCACAGCAGCATCTAGCCCATGCAGGTGCCAAGTGGAACTCAAGACCTGGGATCGAGTTCCAGGTTTGGCCAAAATAGCAAAAATGTTCTATGCAAATGATGGTATACAAATAAATATAAATTTAGATATTTACATACTGCCAGAAATGTCTATTTAGTGTTCAATGACACATACTACGCTCCTAAGGGTTCTCAGGTCTTTAGTGAGGACTCCATTTAATCAATAGTATTCTTTTAGTGCATAATAAACTATGAATTAAAATCAGTCGGTGTCCTGTGATTAGTGGGTCTAATTTTCTGCTAGACTGATTGATGAACTACTCATGGAACCTTGACATTGTTCACCTTCCTCTGGTGCTCCTATGGACAGGCAATAGTTTCTTAGGCTCCCTAGCCCTTTGTAAGTGGCGTGACCGGGATTCAAACTCAGGACCTAGGTGTTCAGGTTGGCCTATGGCTTCACTGCCAGCCTGCCAGCTTTCAGCAGTGCCAGGTAACCTACAGAATGCATCCGTGTCATTTGGAACCTGGATGATCACCATGTAAGGAAGGAAAACCAAGAAACCACCGACCATCCACAGATCGTGTTTTTTTTTAGGTGCTGTTTTCATTTTGTTTTCCTGTCAGCCCCCGAGGTGTACCATCCCATGATCGGCTGTGGGTCCAGAGGCTGCACCATCCCAGTCTAGAGTGATGGAATCTCAGGCAGTGTTGCCACAACCTCAGTTCAAGCCCCGTGATTGGCAACCAATCAATCAATCAATAAAATTTTAAAATATTAGAAATAGCCGGGAGCCAGTGGCTCACACCTGTAATCCTAGCTACTCAAGAGGCTGAGGATTGTGGTTCAATCCATCCAGGCTGTAAAGCCCATGAGACTCTTATCTCCAATAAAGCATTAGAAAACCAGAAGTGGTGCTGTGGCTCAAGCGGTAGTGCACTCGCTTTGAGCTGAAGAGTGCAGCGACAGCGCCCAAGGCCAGAGCTCAAGCCCCATGAAAAAAAATTGTAAAAATACTAATGAAGCTCCCCAGCTTGGCATTCATAACTTTTATTTTTCCTGTCAGACCTGGGAGTTGAACTGAGAGTCTGGGTAAATCTAATGCATTTTGGGGGATGGGGAAACTCACCATCTTTGAAGACAAGCAATTCAGGCTTGTTCCCTAGGCCAGAATTCAATCCGCAGCTCTGTTAAAGTAATATTCATCCACATTTGAAATAATGATTAATATCTACATATTTATGTTTACTGCATATTATTTTACTGTGTATTTATTTTATTTTTTGCACTATTCATTCATACATTATTTATATTGACTATTATTACACTTATAACATGTATTAAATTGATTACATCTTATGAGAACTACACACATTAGCATATGTATTATATATCTTATTTCAGACCCAGGACATTCACAGAAATTCTATAGTAGATGATTCCATGCTTAGAAAAACAGAAAGAATACACCAACCAAAGTCGAATTCATCCCTAGGCACCCCAGTGGCTCACATCTGTAATCCCAGCTACTCAAGAGGTGAGAACTGGAAGATGAAGTTTCAAAGCCAATCCAGGCAGAAAAGCCTGTGAGATGACATCTCCAATTAACTGGCAAAAAGCCAGGCTACAGGTATGGCTGAAGTGGTAGAAAATCAGCTATGAACAATCAAGCCAAGAAAGAGCAAGCTGAATTCAAGTGCAGAGAGAGGGGGATAGGGGAAGAAAGCAGAGAGAAATCCTCCAAAAACAGAGGAAAAAAAAACGTACACACATCCCACCTAATTTATGGTACCAACAAACTGAAAATAAAAAATCAAGCTTGTGCAGTTGTATAACATTACATGAGCACATATGTATTTAGGTACACTTCAAAGCTATGTTTTAATAATATATATGTTGATATATTAAAACTTTATTTATATACATATATATATATCTTTAAATAAACTAAGAAACTAGCCAATGCATAAATACTTCTGAATTAGTGCCTTAAACATGGCTTTATAAATTATTTATATTAAAAGTGTATTCCAAGTTTCTTTCCTCAGGATCCGTCTTTAATAACTTTGTTCATAAACCAGGCGACATTGGCTCACGCCTATAATCCTAGCTACTTAGGAGGCTGAGATCTGAGTATGGGAGCTCAAACCAGCCTGGGCAGGAAAGTCCGTGAGACCCTTATCTCCAAAAACCGGTAATGGCACTGTGGTAAAGCACTTGCCATGAGTTGAAGAGCTGAAGTTGGGCAGCCAAGCCCAGAGTTCATGCCCCACCACCGACAAAAAAAAAAAAAAAAAAAAAAAAAAAAAGAAGAAAGAAGTTTGTTCATAAAGATCATAAAATTCTAAACTTCTGAGCTTTAGGAAACTTGCCTTCCTTTTCTTCCAGGGTCTTATGCTCTTTAGGCAAGTACTCCACTACTGAGCTACATCCCAGTCCCAATGTTTTTGTTTTTCATTTTACAATTCACTTTATTCCCAAAATGCTTACAAGTACCTACTGTCCTCACAGAAGTGAGTTTTTATTCAGAAACCCAACCTTTTGTGGTATGAGAACTCTCCTAGTGTATTTTGTGGTAGGCACTGAGGAAAACTCACATGATGCAATTGCAGAGAGTTTATAGTTATAGAAATAACTCTAAATAGAAATAACATCAACTGTCCCTCTAGGGAGGAATGATGTACTCATTTTCATTCTCACTCTTCATGGCAGATGGTGAAAATGGGAACACTAATGTGCTATGCTGAAATGTAAATGTTTAAACCCCTTTTTGAAAAACTCTCTTGTTATAAAGTAAAAATGTATCAAATAAAAACCAAATGAAATTTAAAAAATATGAAAAATGCTAATGAAGCTCCCTGGCTTGAAATGTGTTTTATTTTTTGTCTGCAAGGCCTGGGATTTGAACTCAGGGTCTGGGTAAATCTTGCACTCTGGGTGAAGGGGAAGCTCTCTATGCTTGAAGATCAGAAAGTCAGGCCTCATCCCTAAGCCTGAATTTAGGCCCCAACCCTGGAAATCCTAGTCCTCACATGTATTTTAAAGATAGGATTGAACTTCCAGACAGGTGTTCAGTCTATATCATGTTTGGTGTGGTTATTCATTGTACTTTTTGTTTTATTCATTTATTTACTATTTATTTTATTGACTGTGAGGACACCTAACCATGTATTACATTGTTTACATGCTATCACATAGCATTTAGATTTGTAGACTTGTTCTCCATCATGCCTGACATCCCGCATTCTCACAGAAAAGGAAAACAGGCGTCACACTTGGCTTCTTACTCCAGGATGAAATTTTTGGCTTGCTCTGAGATTGAGCCCCAGGGCGGGCCAAAACAGCCATACATGGATAGGCAGGTGGTAGTACACCAATAAATACATATTAGTACAGAGTGCCAGAGCCGTGTATCTAGTAATTCAATGACATCTGCTACATTCCTTCCAAGTCTTAGGTAGTTATTATGCCTCCATTGAAGGAGTATTATTCTTTTCATGCCTAATTAACCATTCATTAAGTTTAATCAGCGTCCTAGGATTATTGTGTCTAATTTGAGTGCAGACCGCTGCACGAACTATTCAATCATGAGTTGGATACCATTCCATCGGAATTTCTTTTTTTTCTTTTTTTAATTTTTTTGGGTCCAGTCATGGGGCTTGAACTCTGGGCCTTGGCGCTGTCGCTTAGGTCTTCAGCTCAAGGCTAGTGATCTACCACTTGACCCACAGCACCACTTCCGGCTTTTTTCTTTTTGCTTATGTGGTGCTGAGGAATCGAACCCAGGACCTCAGGCATGCAAGGCAAGCACCCTACCACTCAGCCACTTTCCCAGCCCTTCCATCGGAATTTCTAAGCGCAGGCAGGAGTCTCTTGGGATCTCCTGCCATTGGTAGGTGTCAGGACCAGGATTTGAACTCAGGGACTGTGTTGCGGTGTTGGCCTATGGCTTTCCTGACAGTCCGGGAGCCTTGAGCAATGACAGGTCACCTGTGCATGGCATCCATGTCATTCAGACCTAGGATGGTCACCGTGCAAGGAACCATAGCCAAGAAACAGCCTACCATGTACGGCTCGCGGATTGTTTTAGTGTCATTTTCATTTTGTTTTCCTGTCAGACATCAGGTCTTAGGATTCCAGGATCGGCTTTAGTTCTGGAAGCTGCAACCCAGGCTAGTGTGATGGAAGCTGAGACAGAGCTGTCACAATCTGAGTTCAAGCCACGTGCATGGCCAAAAGCAAACAAAAAATTAAATAAAAACAATTTAAAAAATTTAAAAAACAATTATTTATCTCCCTGTTTTGCAATTAGTGCCATTTTTTCTGCCAGGCCTGGGATTTGAACTCAAGGTCTGGGTAAATAGGCAGCACTGTCGGGCTAGGGGAATCACACCATACTTGAAGTCAAGAAAGTCAGGCCTGTTCTCTAGGCCTGAATTGAAGCCTCAGTCATGCAAAACATACTCCTTATATGCATTTTATTTACATTTTAAAGACAGGATTTATACTTCCATATAGTCAGACAATATCATGTTTGGTATGGTTATTCATTTCATTTCTTGTTTTATTCATTTATTTACCATTTATTTTATTGATTCTTTAACCCCTATACCGTTTATTACATTGTTTACTTCCTATCACCTAACATCTAGATTGGTAGATGTGTTCACTATAATGCCTGACACCCAGGACTCTCTCAGAAAAGGAAAACATGTGTCACACTAGGCTTCTTACTCCAAGATTAAACTTTTGGCAGTGCTGTGATACAAACTCGGGGCCTAGCAGGCCCAATTCATGAATGGGTAAGGGTGAGCACGGCAGCCTCTAGCCAATGAAGCTGTGAGGTGGTTCCCATGCACTGAGATGGAGCCCCAGGATTGGCCAAAACAGTGATAATGGATTGGCAGATGGTGGTATACAATTAGTACATATTGATAGAGTGCCAGAGCCATCTATCTGACTGAATGACGCCTACTACATTCCTACCAACTCTTAGGTATTTATTATACTGCCTTTGAAGTAATATTATTCTTTTCATGCTTAATAAACTATCAATTAAAATCAATCAGCATCCTAGGATTATTACATCCACTTTTAGACTATACTGATGCAGGAACTACTCTTTCAATCAGTATTCCTATGCATAGGAATGAGTCTCTTGTGCTGTCCTGCCATTGGTAGGTGTCAGGACTTAGCTTTTTAACCCAGGGCCTATGTTGACAGGTTGGCCTATGGCTTCCCTGATGGCCCACCAGCCTTCAGGAATAGCAGTACTGCTCCACTTTGCAGCCATGCCATTCACACTCAGGATGGTCACCCTGTAAAGAAAAGAATAACGTAAAACCCCCAGTCCTCTGCAGTTCACCATTTTTTGTGCTGTTCCAGTTTTTATTTTTCTTCCTGCAAGCCCTCTGGGCCTAGGATCCCAGGATTGACTATGGGTGAGAGGCTGCAGTCCAGTCTAAGGCAATCAGAGTTGAGGTATATTTGCCACAACTTGAGTTCAATCTCCATGATTGGCAAAAAAAAAAAAAAAAAAAAGAATAAATAAAAAAATAATTAATTAATTAACTAAAATGAAAAAAATCCCACTGGTTTGGAATTTCTGCCAGTTTTCTTTACTAGCCTGGGATTTGAACTCAGGATCTTGGTAAATCTGTAACAATGTGAGGGAAGGTGCAGAGTTTCTACTACTTCAGTTCAAATCCTGTACCTAGCCAAAAACAATAAATTAAATCACTGACCTCACCTGGGGGTTGGGGGGGGTAGCTGTGGAGGTGGGAGGGAAGGGATGGCAAGGGGAAAACAAAGGAGGAGGCAACAGTGGTCAATAGTAAATGATGTACTCATTACTTTGCTCATGTAACTGTAATCCCTCTATACAATTTTTTTTTTTTGGTCGGTCGTGGGGCTTGAACTCTGGGCCTGGGTGCTGTCCCTCAGCTCTTCAGTTCAATGCAAGCACTCTACCACTTGAGCTACAGCACCACTTCCTGTTTTCTGGTGGTTTATTGGAGATAGGAGTCTCACGGTCTCTCCTGCCCGGGCTGGCTTTGAACCTCGATCCTCAGATCTCAGCCTTCTGAGTAGCTAGGATTACAGGCGTTAGCCACCAGCGCCCGGCATTCTATACAGTATTTTTACAACAAAAAATGTACAAAAAAGGAAACAACTTAGAGCTCAGATAAATACTTTGCAGGTAAGGGAAGGATGTCTGAATAGCTATACAAAATTATACACTGCTGCTTTTAAAATATTCCATTTGGAACTGAATAAACATAATTGCATCTATTAAAAGTAATTCTCACTGTCTTGGAACTGGGGTTAATATTACTGCCACTGCTGGGATTTGATCTCACCATCCAGGTAACTCCTTTGCATCGTAGATGAAGGGGAAGCTCAGTGCCCTTGAGGAAAAGAAATTCAAGGTACAGTTCCCAGGTTCTGAATTAAGTCCCTATAATGGAAAATAATATTTATGTACATGTGTAATATATGTTACATTTTACATGTGTATGTTTATTACAAACTATGATTTTTATTATTGATTTTGTATTTCTGTAATTCCAATTTTTTTCATTTACTTATTGTTTATTGTATTAGTATTATTATACACATAATATTCATTATATTTTGAGCATCTATTATAAAATTGTACACAATAATTTAGGACGTTGACTCATTTTTCATTAATACTTTATTAAGTGTTGAAACATGATACAAAATTAAATGGAAGCATTTGTCACAGCCTTCACATGTTTAGTCTCTCCCAAATATGAGCTGTGTCTTGTTTATCTTTAATGCCTTCATATAGGGATTTTTTTAGATGATTTATACTCAGAAGCCTTTCCTTGAGGATAGGCAAGTTGAGGGATAAAATTGTAAGGGTGGGACTGGGAATGTGGCTTAGTGGTAGAAAGCTCGCTCAGCATGCATGAATGCCAGGGTTTGAATCCTCAGTGCCACATACTCAGAAAAAGCCAGAAGCTGTGGAGTGCTCAAGTGGTAGAGCACTAGCCTTGAGAAAAAGAAGCATGGACACAGTACACAGGCCCTAAGTTAAAGCCCCAGCACTGGCAAAAACAATAGGCCAGATGCCAGTGGCTCACACCTGGAACCCTATCTTCTCAGGAGGCTGAGATCTGAAGACCAGAGTTCAAAGACAGCTTAGGCAAGGAGAGCCTGTTAGACTCTGATCACCAATGAACCACCAAAAGACCCCAAGTAGCGCTGTGGCTCAAGTGGTAGAGTGTTTTCCTTGAGATGAAGGGCTCAGGGACAGTGCCCAAGCTTGAGTTTGAGACACACAATGGGAAAAAGTGAGGGTTAATCAAAGTACTTTTCCTATTTGCTAATTAGAAGAACATTCTCTGGAAAATGAACGATGATGTACACCAGAATTGGAGTCAGAGCTCAAGGTTCAAGTTTAGCAGATCCATATGCCCAGCCTCTCAGACTCTAGCATTATAACCTTGTGTCCTACAGGGTTCTGAAAGGTCCATTGTTGAAAGGCTTAATATGTTCCCCAAGCCCTTTGTGATAAGCAGTTGACTTGTATTGTCACTGTCATTATACTTCTGACCTAGCAGAACACCAGTAGCTAAGGCCCATTCCCTTGCTCAGGAGGCTGAGGTCTGAGGATCACAGGGTGAAGCCAGCCAGGGCAGAAATGTCTATGACACTCTGACTTCCATTTCTGAAAGGGCAGATGTTCAAGAGCTTCCTCGATTTCCCTTTGTGATGAGAAGTTACTTGGACTTGAGTTGAACTCAAGGCCTGGGCACTGTCTCTAGCACTCTACTACTTGAGCCACAGCACCAATTCTGGCTTTTTCTGTGCATGTGCTACAGAGGGATCAAACCCAGGGTTTCTTGCATGCTAGGCAAGAACGCTCTCACTAATCCACATTCCCAGCCCTCTCATCTTTTTCTTAATGGTAGTTTCTACCTAAGTATGCTACCATTTTACATCCCCCAAGTTTAATTTTCTGAATACTGGTTATTTCAAAAACCCTGATCCCTTCCCTTGCCTGATTTGTGACTGTTCCTGCCTCGGTCTTATAATAAAATGTAAATAAAAGCTACTGAGACCTTATGTGTGCATCATGTAAGGACACTGTCCTGGAACTCTGGAAGAGAAAAGCCATGGGTCTGAAAAGGAGAAAATGATGCAGTATGGGCAACAAGCCTATCTGAAAAATAAATCTGTACATGAAAGTAGAAGCATTGCATACAATCTCTTTTCACTCAGGGAGGTAATATACACACGTAAGTAGGTAGGACACTCATACATGAACTTGGCCTTCTCTTTTTAAATTTTTTTCATGGCAATCCCAGGGCTTCAACTCAGGGCCCTATGTGTTCCTCAGCTGTTTTGCTCAAGGCTGAGACTCTCCCACTGCCACAGCTCCACTTCCAGCCATCTCTTCATTAATTAGACATAAGCGCTTGCCAGGCTTTCCTGATTTGTATGGCTTGTATCTCCTGGTTGGCTTTCTTTCTCAAAGCTGGAGCTCTACCCTCTGGGCCACTGAAACACTTCTGGTTTTCTGGTGGTTTATTGGAAATAAGAGTCTCACAGACTTTCCTGCTCGAGCGGGCTTTGAACAGAGATCTCCTGAGGAGACTTCAAGTGGCTTTCCTCAGGATTCACGGAGGATCTGCTCCACACAAACCCTTAGTCAAAATCTCCAGAGGTACTAGAGAACAACGGAAACATGATGATGCTTCTAGTATGTTCTAGATAATTAAGGTTGGAGACACAAAACACTCATAATTATTAGATAATTTCATAGGCCTATGGAGCAATGCAGACAGCATGAGGATCATTCCAGCTTTTGGTCCTCTTGTCCTGAGACAGTAAATTCACTGCAGCTCAAGGATAAGTGACTGAACTGGCATGTCCTGTGGACATTTTCTGCCAATATCATGTGACACTCATTTCTCACTTTTGGCTTTAAACCTGTGACCAGAGGGGAAGATGAGAGAAAATCATTCTCAGAGAAAGTACCTATAAAGAACATTGGGTGGTTTACTTATAAATTCAAAGCATTGGAATGATGCTGTTAAGTAGTCAGATTGTCCAAATTTAAAAAAAGGAAGAAGAAAAGAAAGGCAGGTGCCAGTGGCTGCTGACTGTAATCCTAGCTCCTCAGGAGGCTGAGATGTAGAGAATCTGAGTTTGAATCCAGCAAGCATAGGAAAGTCCATGACACTGTTATTTCTAAGAGATCACAGAAAACCCAGAAGTGGGGCTGTGGTTCAACGTTAATGCACTACTCTTGAGCAAAAGTAACTCAGGGACAACAACTATGCTCACAGTTCAACCCCAGGACCTGCTTCCATGTGTTTCTGTATGTGTGGATTTATTCCTATACGTGAAGCTCCCTAGTAGCTATGATGAAAGGCACCAAGCTAGAAAATTTGTTTTCAATACAATGATTTCATAATACAGAGACTGCTTTCATGACAGTGCATGTTCCTGGACGCCCCTCACAGTTCCCAGTGCAGCCGGAGGGTTCCTCTGCCTCCCATGCCTGCTGGAAGAAGTCTCTCTCATTGTCTGGACAGGCAGACAAAAGGCCTCAGTCCTGTACAGCTGTGTAACAAACAACTCCATATGGGCCAATTAGTGAGGATGAATGTGGATGGGTTCTGAAGGTCAGGACAAAAAGGCTTCTTTTTACCCCAAGCTATCTCTCTCCCCAGTGCTCCATTTTGACAGGAAGCCTTCATTTGTGCCACCTCCTGTGGCAGGCCAAGTTCCCAGCACTTATTTTGTCTTTGTAAGTCTATATTCTGGTGTTCAGATACAGTGCTCAATATAATTCAGGAGTCCTTATGGCAGACAACTAGGACACTTAACTCAAGAAATGTTCCATTGAGGATGATGATGGGCCTATGATGCCTCTGCTAGTTTTCCGGAAGCTTTGGAAATCCAAGCACATGTCTGATATCACCATGCTTCCTGTCATCTAGGACTGCTGAAGCACATTAGTTTTTAAAACTTTGACATCTGCTAGCTGAGCCCTGCGTGGCAAAGTTTTGGGCTTGAACACAGGGCATGGGTGCTGACCATAAGCTCAGTGCAGGAGCCCAGTGCTTTACCATTTTGTGTCACAGCTTTACTTCTGGTCTGTGTGTGTGTGTGTGTGTGTGTGTGTGTGTGTGTGTGTGTGTGTGTGTGTGTGTGTGTGTGTGTGTGTGTGCGGGGGCGCATGCAGACATACACCAGTCCTGGAGCTTGAACTCAGAAGCTGAGCATTGTACCTAATTCCTCTTGCACAAGTATAGCCCTCTCCCAATTGAACCACAGAAACACTTCAGGCTTTTTTCTAGTGATGTGTACCTGAGAAATCAAGTCCAGAGTTTCATAGATGCGAAGCACTCTACCATAGGTACATTCCCAGCCCTCTTCTTCAGGTTTGTTATTTTTTTTCTCTTTTGGTGTTGTTGGTTGTAGCAGTTGAAGTCTGGGCCTGGGTGCTGTCCCTCAAGTCTTGTGCTCTACCACTTGAGCCAAAGCACCGTTTCAAGTTTTCTCATGGTTCATTGGAGCTAAATGGCTCAAAGACTTTTCTGCCCAGGCTAGCTTTGAACCATGATCCTCAGATCTCATCCTCCTGAGGGTCTAGGATGACAAGCATGAGTGACAAGCATCCACCTTCCACTTCAGGTTTCTTATTGGTGAATTGGAGATAATAGTCTCATGGGACCTTTTGTGTCTGGCATAGTTTGGAAGCCAGATCCTCAGATCTCAGCTTCCTGAGAAGGCAAGCTGACAGACATCAGCTATAGACCCCTAGGCTGTGACATTCTACTGCAAGGGGGTCCTTGGCTCCACGTGGTAGAGTGCTAGCCATGTGCCCAAGAGGTAAGGGTCATTGCCTATGCCGCGAGTTCAAGGTTCATGACTGAGAAAAAACAAAACGAAACAATTGTCTGCAGTAAACAACTCACCCACTCTTCAGTAATATATAATTTTGTCCCTGCCATGGGGACATATCTGCATCTCCATATTCTTGTCTGCATAATCATCTCAGTTGTGTAGCTCTTACAAGGACCATATGAAAGAATGCACTCTTTGAAGGAGAGAGCAGATGGCACTCTTTGAAGGACTCAGCACACAACATCCTGTGAAGACTTAGCACCCAGCACCTAATGCAGGACACAGCACACAGCTCTATTCCACAAGCTGTCATTAGAATTAGGTTGCTTTCATCAGTATCACCATTCTTTGAGGAACATTTCACAAATCACACAAGTTCACATCTAATGGTTTAGTGGGGTGGTTTTTTGGGGGGCAGGCTACCTATAGGGCTTGAACTGAACGCATGGGGATACTGTTCTAATAACATTTGCTCAAGGCTAAGGCTCTACTACTTAGAGCCACATCTCCAAGAGTCTCACAAACTTCCTACCATGGCTTGGTTTTAAAGCTCCCAAGCAGCCAGGACGATGGGGGTAAGCCAACAGCATCTGCTTTTGTGGAGTTGGGTTGCAGCTGTTTACATGTGCCTACGTCAGGTTAGGTGGCAACTGTCAGTGCCAGACTCCTAGCTTGTTCTGTGATGTGGTATTTGAAGTCCTGTCCTTCTATAATTGCAACTAGAACATTCTACCTTTTTTTGGTGGCAGTGTAAGGTGGCTTGAGTAAGGGCTTAGACACTGTCCCTAAGCATTTGTGCTCAAGGCTAGCACTCAATTGATTGAAAGACAGCAGAACTTCCAGGTTTTCTGCTTATGTGGCACTGAGGAATTGAACCCAGGGCTTCATGTTTACTAGGGGAGCACTCAATCACTGAGCCTCAGGAGTAAAGGATGTATAAATAGATTGTTGTATATAAATATTATATAGACAAAAGAGAGATGTCTATATTATTACATTATAGATAATGTTGTTATCAATTATTAGGTATTAAATTATATCTCCAGTTAATGATGTGTTCCAGTTAACAATTAATAAAGCATTAATTAACACTCAATATCCTGTTATTGTTTATCATATATGTACATACATCCATACATATAATTAAATATTTTATAGAAAGAGACAGATGTCTATATATTATTAAATTATGCATCATGTGCTACTACCATTTATTAGGTATTTCTGTCTCCATGCAATTTTTATTCTGTTAATACTTAATAAAATATTAATTAAACTTAATCCACATCCTATAATTACCACATCTAATTTTATCCTAGAATGATTCATTATTAATTCAATCTGTCTATCATTTATTATAGTGACAATTCTTCTACCTATGACTTTTTTTTACCTTTGTGACATTCTACTTACATAGCATATTGATTTGCATCTAAATTATACATCCTACCTGACACTGAGCACTTTCAAAGAAAAGAAAATCATGTGTCACACTCGGCTTCCCACTCTATGATTACATTTTTGGCAGTGCTGGGATCTAAACTCAGGCCCTAGAAGGCTCAATTCATTTATGTGTGGCTGCCAGCACAGCAGCCTTTAGCCAATTCAGCTGCCAGGTTGTTCCCAGGCCCTGAGATTGAGCCCCATATATTGACTCCATATTGTGCTTAGTGTAGCTATTCATTTTTTTTGTTTTATTCATTTATTTACCATTTATTTTCTTGACTGTTCTTACACATGGACTATTTATTACATAGGATAGATTTGCCTATGTATCAAACTTCACACCTGACATCCAGGACTTTCACAGCAAAGGAAAACCTGTGTCACCAAGGGTTTCTTACTCTATGAATCAATTTTTGTGAGTGCTGGCATCTGAACTCACAACCTACAAGGCCCATTTCATGAATGGGTGAGTGTCAGTACACCAGCCTGGGGCATATTGAGCTGACAAGCAGTTTCCAGCACCTGAGATAGAGCCCCAGAGGTTGACAAAATAAGAAGATTGACATGCAGATGGTAGTACACAAATAAATATAGATCTTTATAGAGTGCCAGAGATGTCTATCCATTATTCAGTTAAATAGGCTACATTCCTACCAATATTTGGGTATTTTTAATGCTTCCATGTCATTTATATTATTGTTTTCATCTTAATGAATTATTAATTAAATCAACCACTGTACCGAAACTATTGCGTCCATGTAATTAATAGTATTCTTTTAACGTGTCAAAAATATTCATGAAAATCCATCGGCCTCCTAAAAATCACTCTAATTTTATAGTAGCATCATTCAGGAACAACTTATTCAACCTTGACATTCATAACCTTCCATCGGTATTCCTATGAATAGGAACAAGACTATTAGGATCTCCCACCAATTGTAGGGGTCAGGACCAAGCTTTGAACCCAGGGCCTATGTTGCTGTGTTCTTCTATGGCTTCCCTGGTAGCCCTCCAGCCTTCAGCAATGCCAGGTTTCCAACACTTTTCAGCCATGTCATTCAGACACAGGAAGGTCACCTTGCAACGAAAACAAATGTAAAACCGGCAGCCATCTGCAAGTTGCCGGTTTTTCTTTTTTGTTTCTGTGTTGTTTTAATTATTTATTATTCCTATCAGCATTTGGGCCCAGGAACTCAGGTTTGGCTGTGGTTCCAGTGGCGGCACCCCAGCCTGGAGCGATTTAAGCTGCATCAGAGTTGCCATGCCCTGAGTTCAAGCTATGTGCTTGACAAAATAAAAATAAATAAATAAATAAATAAATAAACACATTAAAATATTTTGAAAATTATGAGGCTGCTTGGCTTGGAATTCATGCCCTTTTTTTCTGCCAGTCCTGGGATTTGATCTCAGGGCCTAGGTACATCTACAGCACTGTGGGAGAAGGGGAAGCTCACCGTGCTGGTAGACAAGATAGTCAGGCCTGTTCCCAGGGCCTGAATTCAAGTCCTAGCTCTTGCAAAAATAATAATCGTATGCATTTTAAATACAGGCTTCATATTTACATACACGTTTACTGCATATTACAGTTAGTGTGGTTACTCATTTTATTTTGTGTTTTCTTTATTTCTTATGTATTTTAGTGAGTATGATTACATACATAACCTTTTTTACATCTTATTACATAGGACATAGATTTGCCAATGTACTATACCTCATTCCTAAGACCCAGGACTTTCACCGATAAGGAAGACAAATTGGACATTTGTCTTCTTCCACCAGGATTACTTAAGTTTTTGGCAGTTGAGTAAGTGCATCTTGAGTAAGTGTCAAGACACAGTCCCTAAACTCTTATGCTCAAAACTAGTACTCGACTGCTTGAGCATCAGCATGACTTCTGGATTTTTCTGTGCAACTTGTAGTGAGGAATGGAATCCAGGGCTTTGTACATACTCGGTGGGGACTCTATCACTGAGCCCCAGGAGTGACAAGTGTATAAACAGGTAAATGTGTAGATTGGTAGATAGATAGAGATAGATAGATAGATAGATAGATAGATAGATAGATAGATAGATAGATAGATAGATAGATAGATGTATATGTATAAAACAAAAGAGATATCTATATATTATGAAACTGCATATATAATATTACTAACAATTATTGGCAATTAAATTATTCCTTCCTTTTTTAAGTATCATGATTGAATACATAATAGAGTATTAATTGAAAATTAGTCAATCTAGAATAATTGTTGTGTATAATTTTAGAATATAATAATATACTAACTGCTAATTTAAATGTTAATTTTATAACATTCCATTTGTATGGATGTATATCAGAATGCATTTCTTAGAACCACCCACCATTCATTAGTGGCAGTTCTAAGATTCGACCTCCAGGCCTAAGTTGCTTGTTTCAGCTATTGCTTCCCTAATAGCCCACCAAACATTAGCAATGCAATGTCATGTACACATTCTGGGGCTTGTCAGTTAGACCCAGGATGGTCACAATACAAAGGAAAAAAAAAGTAAAACCACCTTCTTGAACTTCTCAGTTTTATCCTTCTCCATTTATTTTTATTTTTGCCAGCTCCGAAATTTGAAGTAGGGTCATAGGATCTAATTATCAGCTGTGGCAGAGATGTGAAGACCTGAGTTCAAGCCCTGTGCTAGGCCAAAAACATGTAATAATAACAATAAGACCATGGCTAGGAAATTGCACTATTTTTGTAGCAGGCCTGGGATTTGAACTCAGGGTCTGGGTGACTCTGTGACACTGTGTGTGAAGGGGAAAGCTCACCATCCTTGAAGACAAGAAATTCATGGGGCTGGGAAGGTGGCTCAGTGGTAGAGTGCTTGCCTTGCATGCATGAGGCCCTGGGTCCAATTCCTCAGCACCACATAAGCAGAAAAAGCTAGAAGTGGCACTGAAGCTCAAGTGGTAGAGCGCTCACCTTGAGCTGAAGAGCTGTGGGACAATGCCCAGGCCCAGTGTTCAGGCACCATGACTGGCAAAAAAAAAAGAAATTCAGACCAGCATACATGGGTTCTACTGCATATGACATTTATTACCCTTATTTATTTAGCATTATTACACATATAACATTTCTTTTATTACATCATATTTCATAGGACATATTTGCATATGGTTTATACATCATATTGAGACCCAGGAATTTCACAGAGAAGGAAAACAATGTGTCAAATTGGCTTCTTATTCCACAAATAAATTTTTGGCCATGCTGGGATTTCAACTCACCTACAATGCCCAATCCATAAATGGGGAACAGTCTTAGCACACCAGCCTCCACCAAACTGAGAATCCAGGAAATTCTGAGCACCTGTAATCAAGCCACAGTAGTGCCCAATAAATAGATGTGTAGATTGATATTATATATATATATGTATACATTCATATATAAATGCATTTATATGTATATACATGTATATATACACACACACATACAAAGAAACAATGTGAGGATATTATTAAATTATATATATACATAATTACCAATTATTAGTTACTAAATTATGACTCCATTTAATGAAGTATCATGGTTGAATACTTATAAAAGCATTAATTACAAATTAGTCAATATCCTTAATCATACCATGGTGCTAGAATGAAGATATAAATCCAATAATTTTTGTGTGGCATTCTAAAATAGAATCATGAATTAACTGCAAATTTAATTATTACTTTTATTACATTCCATTAGCATTCACATGAACAGGAATTAGTTCATCAGTATGTCCCTCCATTTGTGGGAGGTAGTCATAGCATTCGAATTCCAGGCCTGGGTAGATTACTTTGAATGCAAACCATTGGAATGACACCGTGAAGATTTCAGATTGTCATGATTAAAAAAAAAGAACAACAAGAAGAAAAGAAAGCCAGGTGTCAGTCGCTCCTGCCTATGAACCTAACTCCTCCTGAAGCTGAGATGTAGAGAATGCCAATTTGAATTCATCCAGGGCAGGAAAGTCCACAACACTCTTGTTTCTAAGAAATCATAGGGGAAAAAAAAATCATGAGTGGGGCTGTGGCTCAAGGGCATAGTGCTATCCTTGAGCAAAAGGAGCTCAGGGACAGTGCCTAGGCTCATACTACAAGCCTGGACGTGCCTCACCGCCCCCCCCCCAAAGGAAGCAATAATTCCAAGTCTCTGTGTATGGATGGATGATGTATGGATGATAGGCATTCAGCAGGTTGCCCATGTCCACTCCCCCAACCTGGGAAAGGCCTCAGAGAGTCCTAAGTCTGAGCCAGCAGCTTGAACAAAGCATCCTTCCCTGCCATTTAATAACTGAAGCCCTGTCGGCTTTGCTGTGTGGTGCAACAAGTGCCTTATGTTCCGGCTGAGATGTCCCATTGGGACACCTAGCAGCCAGCCACTGCCTCCAGGGAGACCACAGTTCCTAGGCTGTAGGAGTTGTCAAAGATTCTGGCTCCATATTTTCTATCTCTCTGTAGAATATGTGAGCCTACTCCTCTGGGGTCTGGTGACTATCCCTCATTCTCCATTCTTCATTGCTGAGTCAAAGACTGGTCCCAAATCTTGGCAAAGATATGAAATAGCCAGCGATTTCTGCACCAAAAGGGGGAAGCCAATAAATCCCACCCTCATAGTTCCTGTCAGAAATGAGCCTTGGGCTTAGTGGTAGAGTGCGTACCTAGCACGCATGAAGCCCTGGGTTTGATTCCTCAGTATCACAGAAACAGAAAAAGCCAAAATTGGCACCGTGGCTTAAGTGATAAGAGTGCTAGCCTTGACCAAAAGAAACTCAGGAACATGACCAGACTCTGCGTTCAAGCCTCAAGACTGGCGAATAAGTGAGCCTGGTGAGATATTCTTCTGGTACTCATAGGAGAGCCAAGGTTAGAGGTAAGAGGTAGGGTAGAGGACAGTTGCTGGTGGTTCACCACTGTAATCTTAGCTACTCAGGAGGCTGAGTTCTGAGGATCACAATTGCAAGCAGGAAAGTCTATATGAGACACTTTTCTTCCATTAAACACCCCAAAAGTCAGAAGTAGAGCTGTGGTTCAAGTAATAGAGTGCTTAGCCTTGAGCACAAAACATCACGGATAGCATCCAGGCCATGAAATCAAACCCCAGGACTGGCACACGCACACACACGCACACACACACACACACACACACACACACACACACACACACACACACACACACACACACACACACACACACACACACACACACCAAGCCAGAGCATTTGCCAGTCAGCCTGCACAAGTTCCATCTCTAGCAACTCAATGTTAAAAAAAAGAGAGAGAAGGGAAGGAAAGATTTGCTCCTGGAGGTGATATAACCAGTGCCAAAATTCCAGTGGAGTTCTAAGATGTGGATCAAGATAGAGAGCCGCAGGCAGAAAGTACAACAATGCACAAAGTTTCCTGAGGTGTGGTGTAGAATAGGTGGTGTGGGTGGAATGAAGGTTCTGTGGCTTCAAACCTGTCCGGCAGGACATTAAAGGCTGGGTCAAGGTTTGTACTTGAGTCACTGGGAGGACAGAGGATGGAGGTCCCAGAATGGGTCCCAGGAGAAGATTAGTTTGGCTTTGCACCATGGACCCCAGCCATTTCCTGTGGCTGGAAGCCTATTTTTCACAGCTCCTGATCCTCAGTCCTCCTTTACATGGAGGAGTCAGGGAAAATGCAGGGAAGAACACTTGCTTAAAAAAAGCTTCTAGGAGCTGGGAAGGTGGCTCAGTTGTAGAGTGCTTGCCTTGCATGCCTGAGGCCCTGGGTTCGATTCCTCAGCACCACATAAGCAAAAAGAAAAAAAGCCCAGAAATGGCACTGTGAATCAAGTGGTAGAGCCCTAGCCTTGAGCTGAAGAGCTGAGGGAGAGCCCCCAAGACCAGAGTTCAGTCCCCACAATCAGACCCCCCCCGAAAAAAAAGAAAAGAAAAGAAAAGCTTCTAGCCCAATGCCAGTGGTGGCTCAACCCATGTAAATCCTAGCTACTGAAAAGACTGAGATCAGAAGTCGTGGGTCAAAGCCAGCTCAGGGAGGAAAGTTAGTGAGACTATTCTTGCCGATGGACTACCAAAAGCCAGAAATGGAGCTGTGGCTCAAGTAGTAGAGTGCCAGCCTTGAGACAAAAATTAAAGAGACCAGAGCCCAAACACTAAGTTCCAACCCCAGTACTGGCACATAAAAAATAAAGAAAAGCTTTCAGGAGTTCCTAGTCCACTGTTGTGAAAGTCCAAATTAGTTGGGTGCTGGTGGCTCATGCCTATCCTCCTAGCTCCTCAGGAGGCTGAGATCTGAGGATCATGGTTCAAAGCCAGCCTGGCCATGAAAGTCCAGGAGACTCTGATCTCCAATGAACCACAGGAAAACTGGAAGTGGTACTGTGGCTCAAGTGGTAAGCTGAAGAGCTGAAGGGACAGTGCCCTGACCCACAGTTCAAGGCCCACCTGACCTGCTTGAACCTCACTCTGTGGATCTAGGCAGAGTAATTTCCAGTGGACTGCTAAGGGTCTCCCAATATCTACGTGTCCTACAAGTCTTGAAAGCAGCCTCTTTGGGAGCCTTTGCCTACAGAGTGGGCCAAAGTATCAGAGAATCTTCTAGCCTTAGGGCACAGAAGTCATTGGCCAGGTCATCAGCATGGCATCTATCATGGGAGCAGTGTGGATCTGAGCAGTAAGTCAATATTTCAGACTAGGTTTCTGGGTCAGGAGGGGCAAGACTGCTAGATGGCACAGCATGTAATGCTTACTCACGGGGGCAAATTTGTCAGGCACACCTTGAGTGGGTGTTGAGTTGGGATTATGAAAGACTTGTAGGCTCAGGAATCCACAGCTGGCTGGTTGCTACTTGTAGTAGTGGTTATCCCAGAAGTCCCAGGTCTCAGATCCCTGCTTTGCTCACCAGTGTTAAGCGGCAGATGAAGGTCTGCAATCATGCACTGAGTATAAACCAGCATCCATCGTGTTCTTCCCTTGGTCCTGTACCCTATGCTTACATGGAAGTGCAGGTTCCATGGGACTTACTGCCATGGCCCATACTCCTCAGCCCAAGAAGGAGTTGGGGAGAAATAACTTGTGTGTCGAGAGTTTACTATGACTGTGCCTCTGGACTGCCCCCAGTTCCAGCTCAGCTCATCATTACTACCTTCCTCTGTGTGTGTGTGCATGGGCACATCTTGGTACTAGGGCTTGAACTCAGGACCCGGGCTCTGTCCCTCACTTTTTCATTCAAGGCTAGCAAATCTACCACATGAGCCATAGCTTTTCTTCCAGCTTTCAGGTGGTTATTGGGAAAGGAGAGTCTCACACACTTTAGAAGAGTGAGCTGGTGCTAAGAAATGTACTCATTATCTTGCCCATGTAAAAGTAACCCCTCTGTAGAGTATTTTCACACACAAAAAAAGATACTACTGATACTAAAAAAAAAAAGAAAAGAAAAGAAAAGGTGAGCTAGGCTGCCTCTGAATGCCAATCCTTAGATCTCAGCCTCCTGAGGAGCTAGGAATATGAGAGCATGAGATATTAACATCTGGTCACACTTTTCTTCTTGGCTAACACAGTGTACCTCCCTTCCAGCCTAGCATCCATCTACAGCTAACCTTTCTTCCCCTCCCCTTACTCCTCCAGTCTTCAGAGGAACCGTCCCTTCCCCTGAGGACATAGAAATTGGATGCTTGAGAGGATTGAGCTTTATGTTCTCCACACAGTCAAGGGCTGCTGGGAGCTGATGTGGAGATCAGAGATCTAGGCCAGGGCAAGTAGACAGCTGTTAGAACAGAAGACAGTAAGAAGAGACATCCTTGCAGCTGGATGCCAGTGGCTCATGCCTATAATCCTAGCTACTCAAGGCTGACACGTGAGGATCAATCAAGATTCAAAGCTAGCCTTGGTGGGCAGACTTTTATCTCCAATGAATCACCAAAAAGCTGGGAAACAGAACTACTGTAGTTCAAGTGGTAGAGCACGAGCCTTGTGCAAACAAGCTAAAGGATACCACCTAGGCTCTGAGTTGAAGCCCTTGTAAAAACACAACACACACACACACACACACACACACACACACACACACACATACAAACACACACACACACTAACTTCCTTAGCAGGTGCCAGTGGCTCATACCAGCAATCCTAGCTACTCAAGAGGCTGAGTTCTTAAGAGGGCAGCTTGAAGAGCTTCTGCAGGGCAAATGACATAGCTGGCAAGATCAATAGAAAGCCCACCGATTGGGAGAAGATCTTTACTAGCCATACAACGGACAAGGGTCTCATATCTAAAATATACTTGGAACTCAAAAAATTAAACAACCCAACAACAAATCCACAAAGAATCAACTGCCCAAAAAATAAGTGGGCGAAAGACTTAAAGAGAAGCTTCTCTGAAGAAGAAACAAGGATGGCCAATAGACACATGAAGAAATGTTCAACATCCCTAGCCATAAAAGAAATGCAAATCAAAACAACATTGAGATATCACCTCACTCCAGTTAGAACAGCAAAAATCAAGAACTCTAACAACAACAGATGCTGGAGGGGATGTGGACAGAAAGGAACCTTACTTCATTGTTGGTGGGAATGTAAACTTGTTCAACCACTTTGGAAAGCAGTATGGAGGTTCCTCAGAAGACTTCACATAGATCTCCCCTATGATCCAGCAATCCCACTTTTGGGCATTTACCCAAATGTTTACAAACAAGACCACACTAAAGCTACCAGCACAACTATGTTTATTGCAGCATTATTTACCATAGCTAAGATATGGAACCAACCCAGATGCCCCTCAGTAGATGAATGGATCAAGAAAATGTGGTATATATACACAATGGAATTCTATGCCTCCATCAGAAAGAATGACATTTCCCCATTTGTTAGGAAATGGAAAGGTTTGGAAAAAATTATATTAAGTGAAGTAAGCCAGGCCCAAAGAAGCATAGGTCCCATGGTTTCCCTTATTTGCAATATCTAGTATAGGTATAAGTCAAGTGGAAAAGGTCAGATAATGTGATGTTAGGAAAATGAACCCTTAAATATGTATTTTAATGTTTTCGTTTCTTTCATGCATGTGTTTCTAACGCATTTATAAGATTATTTCTTTGTTGCTTTGTATGTCCCTCCCCCACAGTGTAACCCCTGCTTTCACTATATTTGATGTCAGTATAACATGTGGAGGAGATGGGGACAAACAAGTCGTTTAAGGATTCAGGTGGACCTGTTGCAACAATGAGAAGTACAAAATGTCATGTCAAAACCAGCTTTACAATGTCGGTGTGGGGGGGGGAGCGGGGTATAATTGGGTGGGGGGAGGGGGGTAAAATTGGGTGGGGGGAGGGGGGAGGCGGGGAAGGGAAGTGAAGGGTAAACAAAGGAGGAGGCTGCAATGCTTGGTAAGAAATGTATGCATTATCCTGCCCATGTAATTGCAGCCCAGGCCCAAGATCAAGCAGTGTGAATGATGAAAAGAAAAAAACATATCACAAATAACATAGTGCATATAATAATATTTAAAGGTGCTGGACACAAAGGTGCTGGACACAAGTGTCTCATGGTGGTAAACCTGAGACCTGAGGATTGAGCTTTCATCCAGCCCTTTCAGAAAAGTCAATGAAATTCTTATCTACAGTTAATCACCTAAAAATCCAGGAGCAAAAACTAATGGATGGCTCAAGTTATAGATCCTTAAGATAAAATGATCAGGTACAGCACCCAGACAATGAGATCAATATCTAATATTGGTATACTTTCTGTGATAAATGGAAATAAATGCTACTTTTAAAAATTGAAAAAAAAAAAAAAAAAGATGGCAGCTTGAAGCCAGCCCAGGCAGGAAAGTTCGTGAGACACTTATCTCCACTCAACTACTAAAAAAGATGAAAGGTGAGCTGTGGTTCAAGTGGTAGAGTGTTAGATTTGAGAAAAGGAAGCTCAGTGCCTAGGCCCAGCATTCTAGCTCTAAGAGTTGTTTTTTAAAGACACTTTTGCCCCCATCCTCCCTCAGGCCATAAATCCAGATGTTGATATTCCTATATCTCACTTCCACTCCTGCCACTTCCACAGCACCACCACAAGTGGCCTGTTTCTGGCCCGCTCTGGGTTAAGAAGTGAACGTACACAAGTGGGACATACCCAGGTCAAGTCTAATGCCCCAGAACATTGAAGTATTGGCCATACCAGTGTCTCCTCCCCCAATTCCCTGGCCCTGGAATCTAAAGTCTGTGCTTCTGTATTCTGGGCATCCAGAATTCTCTAGAAGGATTTGAGTGACCCAGGTGGGGCTGGAAAATATACTTGCCTGAGATAAACTATATTGATATTTCCTAGACACCAACAGACACTTCCAAGCCACCTTGGCATCACCTCCAAAGTAGCCCACAATCCTCCTTGCTTGGGCAGCCTTCAGTCCACTACCAAGCTGGAGTTGGCCAGAGTCATCGGCAACCTCCTTCCCCGACTCAACGCAAGCCTGCTAGGAGGCACATACAGCCAGAGGTCTAGCTAAGGAAAATGGCAGGACATCCCATGTCTGAGTTCCCCATCTAGAGACAGGCAAGACTTTATTGCAGCTGGCCCGGCTGATACAGAATCCCCTGCAGGCAGCCAAAGATTTGGACAGCTGGACTTGGGATCCAAAGAAAAGCTTGAACTCAGGACTCTGGCAATTTAGGACTCATTGTAGACCCAGATAGGAGGTTAAAAGCAAGGTCAGTGTGGAGGAGGAGCACCAACCGAGGTCAGAAAGAGGCAGACAGGCACCCAGGAAGGGGACAGAGAAAGATGAGGAAAACACACACACACACACACACACACACACACACACACACACACACACACACACAAATATGGCACTGGTGTCTCACAGCTGTCATCCTAGCTACTCAGGAGGCTGAGGTCAAACCAGCCAGCACAGAAATGTCTGTGAGGCTCTTATCTCCAATGAACCACCAAATAGCCAGTAATGGAGCTGCAGCTCAAGTGTTAAAGCTCTAGCTTTGAGCACAGAAGCATAGGAACTTCACCTAGGCCCTGATTTCAAGGCACAGGTCTTCTCCATCTAAACACACAGACACACACACACACAGACAAAAGAAATGAACACACAGACACATACAGTGGTATCCCAAAGCCTCAGCAGTCTCTGAGCACCATGAATATTCCACTCCAGAGATGGTGGCACTACCATCATCAGAGCCACTGTAGGCAAAAGTCAGAGCCTCTCACATGTGTGAAATTGTTCACAACACATCATGGCATTTCACAGTTATGCAGAAAATTCAGCTACCTTTTGTGTGGTTGTAGGTTATGGGGTTTGAAGTTTGGGCCTGCCAGCAGGCCCTCAGCTCTTCAGATGAAAGTGTGCACTCTACTACTGGACCCACAGCACCACATCCAATTTTCTGGTGGTTCCTTGGAGATAAAAGTCTCACAGACTTTCCTGCCCAAGCTGGCTTTGAACAGTGATCCTCAGATCTCAGCCTTCTGAGTAGCTAGGATGAGAGTTGTGACCCACTGGCAGCGCCCGGCTACACCCATCTTTTTTTTTCTTCAGCTCTTTTCTTTCTTTCTTTTTTTAATGTGAAAATACTGTACAGAGGGGTTTCAATTACATGGGCAAGATAAGGAGTACATTTCTTATCAAGCATTGTAGCCTCCTCTGCAGCCACCTTCTTATACCAAGGGAAAACCCAACTCATCAAAACATAAAACACATGTAACCCTGCACTTCAGACTTGGCCACCAGCATCCAAAACCATTCTTCCATGGATGGAGAGCATATAATTGACACTACCACCCCACCCCTCCTCCCATTCACCCACTCCCTGCCTGCGACAAGCCACAAACTCTGGAGTTCTTGGTAAGGCACCACCCACCCTGCAATGGCTTCACACTGGGGTAAACCTGAGGAGTTATTAGAAATGTCTGTACAGTGAGGCCAGCACCTAGTCTCACAACCACAGCAACCCTACTACTTCACTATCTCTTGCAAGCAAGGAAGGGGTGTCTTTCTTTCTTGTTTGGTTTTTTGTTTTTGTTTTTGTTGTTTTTGTTTTTTGGTTGAGGGGCTTGAACTCAGGGCTTGGGTACTGTCCCTGATGTCTAATTTTCCTCAAGGCCAGTGCTGTACCACTTGAGCCACAGTGCCACTTCCGGTTGGAGATTGGACATGAGGGTATGGAGGGATTTTCCTGCCTGGCTGGGAAATGAGATCCTCTGGATCTCAGCCTCCCTAGTGTCCTGGATGACAGGTGTGGAATGACAGGTGTGAGCCTCTGGCTCATGGCTAAAGATGTCTAGTCCTTCAGAATTTCCACCTAGTCCTCCTCTAGAAGCTACCACCTGTACCTCCCTCAGGGACAGCAAAGGGATGCTAGAATCTGGGTGGAGCCATGGGGATTAAAGGGCCCCCTCCACATCACTAACACCCTCTATCCTCCCATCTTCCTCCTCCAGATTGCCTGGTCTTCCAGGGCAGATCAGACCCACAAGGAGTTCTGCGGCCTGCCCTGTGTCCCCCTGCCCCGCCCAACCAATCCCTGAGGACCTCAGGGGCCAGCTGCTCCATGTCCTGGTTGAAGACGTTGGGAGGGTTGCTGATAAGCGGGCTCAGGGGTGCCCAGGGCAGAAGGACTGTCCAGTTCCCCTCTATCAGAGGAGACACAAAGCATGGATGGATCTACTAAGAGCTTCAGGGCATAGCCATCCACCTGTCACAAAGGTCACTGGGAGAACTGTTTTATGGTGACAGCCCTGGGGCCTGACCTCATGGACCGGCACTGTCCCTGACTTGCTTTGTCTCCAGGGTTGTGCTCTTTCACCTGAGCTACCATGCCACTTCCAGCTTTTTCTGTGTATGCAGGACATTGGAATCGAACCCATGCTTTCCTGTGTGCTAAGCGAGCCCTCCACCTCTAAGACAAAATCCCAGCCCTAGATAGGTGTTCTTCTGTGACCCCTCAGGTCTGTCTTGGGACAGTCTCACACATCTAAACCAAGTCTCTCACCAGCAGCCCTGGCTGGAAATGAACATGCTCTGCTATGTTCCCCATCATGTGCAGCACCTTTGTTCTCTGTGCTTCCTTCAGATCCTCCTTGTTAAGCAAGACCTCCTTTTCAAGTGCTGTCTCCAAGAAGCCCTTTCTAATCATCTTGGAAAAACTGGAACCACTCCTCTGTGCAGGCTGCCAGCTTTGTCAGGCTCTGCCTTCCAGCCAGTGTGGTTTGAGAATGCACGAAGGGGAAGACTTCGATTCCACCACCCCATTTGTAAAGACCTTGATACACCACCAATGGGCAGGTGTTGTACCACACTCCGTGAGAGGGGACTTGAGGCATGGGCAAGCTGTAGACAAAAAGACAGGGTCATTTCTTTGTTGTGGCTTGAACTGAGGATCTGCGAGCTGTCTTTCTGAGTTTTATTGCCCAAGGCTGGTGCTCTATCACTTGAGCCACAGCTCCACTTCTGGCTTTTTGGTGGTTCCATGGAGAGTAGAATTTCACGGGCTTTCCAGCTTATGGCTGGCTTCAAACTGTGATCCTCAGATTTCAGCCTCCCGAGTAGCCAGGGTGATAGGCATGAGCCCGAACCCCAGGTGATGGGCACCAAAGGCTTTTTGGTTTTTTTTTTTGCTCCCATTTATCTCCTATCAACTATCAAACTCAAGTTAAAATAATCATTACAGGGGATCAAATTCCTCTCCTAGGTCAGTTAATCCAAGGAGATAAAGTGTCTTTGGAAAAGGCTAGTCTGAGTTGGATTAGGGGTGTTTGTGTGTGTGTATGTCTGTGAGTGTTTGGGGATACCTACCCTCAACTCTGTGGTGCCTGATCCTCTGAGCAGAGAGTGCATCCAGGATCCTGACCCCAAGTGAGGTGGATGAGGGAGGGTACCTAAGGTCACATCCAGGGGGTGATCCGAATTCTGTCCTGCAACAGATAAAGCCTGCACAGATAAAGGAGAGAAGGAGAGGGTTAGGGGAACATGAAAGGGAGCCCCTTACTTTTGGCTACATGTACCAGCGAGAAAACTGAATACATCTTTCGTGGAAGTCAGATAAAAGGTGTAAAGTGTTCATTTATTTCATGATTGTGTTAATCCTAGGGCTTGGATTCAGGGCATGGGTGTTATCCCTGAGTTTCTTTTGTTCAAGGCTGAGCTCTACCAGTTGAGCCTCAGCACCACATCTGGCTTTTTTGTGTGTGGTTTTGGGGAGGGAGGTGGTTTATGGGAGATAAGATTCTCACGGACTTTCCTGCCCACGTTACTCTGAGTCACAACCATCAGACCTCAGCCTCCCAAAGAGCCAGGATGATGGGTGGGAGCCATGAGCTCCTGACTGCCACCATCCATTTATAGTCCCTTAGGCCCAGGGCCAGGCCACCACTCTACACCTCCTTGTTGGGAGTAGGAAGCAGACATGAGTGGGTTTGATACTTCAACAACCTACCTATCTTTGAGCATTGTTCTGGGTCAGTCTGATGGAGGCTTCTTCCTTATCCAAAGCATTGACTTGGCTCTGTCACAAGAACAAATGTCCCCCAGGAGGAATCAGGTCTGGGGTCTTACCTCTGAACCCCGCCCCCTAACCAAAATAACACTCCCCAGCAAAGCGTAGTACACACAGAGTGTTTTTATTGTCTTATAGCCAAGGTTTTGTCAGATAGGGGGTGGTATAGGTCAGAGGCTCTGGATTGTGCTGGGCAGAGGGACAAGGTGACACCTTCTCATCCACTTTCCTTTAACGGTGTAGCTGAGGGATGTGGGGAAGGACTCATGGGATGGAAAATGAATAACCATCACGGTCTAGCCAGGGCACAGAGGGGCTTACCTCATGAAGCTGCTTCAACAGGCTGAGCAAAACAGCGCCTGACCCACAGCCCACCTCCAGAATGAGAGAGCCACCTTGGGTTCCAGCCACATGGGGATGCTGGGCCACCTCCTCCAACACTCATTCTACCAATTCCTGAGAGAGAGAAGAGAGAGAGAGAGAGAGAGAGAGAGAGAGAGAGAGAGAGAGAGAGAGAGAGAGAGAGAGAGAGAGAGAGAGAGAGAGAGGCAGAGACAGAGACAGAGACAGAGAGACAGAGAGACAGAGACAGAGACAGAAGCAGAGACAGACAGAGACAGAGGGACAAAATTACACTTAAGCCAGTTGCTGGTGGCTCAGAACTATAATCCTAACTATACAGGAGGCTGACATGTGAAGATCTTGGTTCATATCTGGCTCGGGAGGAATGTCTTTGAGACTCTTATCCTCAAAGAACTAACAGAAAATGGGAAGTGATGCTGTGGCTCATGTGGTAGAGCAGTAGCCTTTATCTGAGGAGCTCAGGGCCAGCATCTAGATCCAGAATTCAAGCCCCACAAATGACAAGAAGTGGACTTCCCACCACAAGAAGTGGACTGAATAACACCCACTGTCCTAGGAAGCATGGCAGAGAAATCAGGCCAAGATTCCTGTCAGGTGGGCATCATGAGTAGGTCACCTGGGTCCTTCATGACTCATTTTCCCCAACTGGAAAAATGAATAGAGTGAAGGATCCCTTCCTCATGTTGATAGGGTAATGATGAAAGACAGCCATGTTTTGTTTCATGATCCCACACCTGTTGCATGATTAATAACAGACCCCATCTGAGCCCTTTCCTGGCAACTTCCTGTCATATGCTCACAGAATTGTTGAGAACTGTATGTGACACCGGCTCCCTCTATTCCTGGCCCTGCTCCAGAGATCCCTCTGTATTAGTCCTTTATTTACTCACAACTGTCCCATGAGGAGACTGAGGTCTGATGGTCGACATCCAACCAAGAGCCTCACCTGTGGTCAAGAATCAGCAGCCGTGAACTGAGTTTGGGACAATCCGTCTAATTCAATGACTGGGCTGAGCCCTAAATGTCTATCAGCCCCCACCTCCCACCCCACACATACACACAAACACACCTCCACCGTCCTTTGCAGGCAAAGATGTTTTACTTTCTTTCTTTTTGTTGGTTGTGGGGCTTGAACTCTGGACCTGGGTGCTATCCCTGAGTTCCTCAGCTCAATTCCAGCACTGTACTTCTTAAGCCACAGCACCCATTCCAGTTTTTTGGTGCTTTATTGGAGAGAAGAGTCTGAGAGTCTTTCCTGCCCAAGTTGGCTTTCACCCGTGATCCTAAGATTCAGCTCCTGAGTACTTAGGATGACAGCCATGAGCCACTGGCACCCGGCCAAAGAGGCTTTTCTATGCCTGTCATCCTATCCCCTCAGGAGACTGAGATCTGTGGACTGCAGTTGAATGCCACCCTTGGCAGCAAAGTCATTGAGAACTCTTATCTCCAATTAAACACCCAAAAACCTTGCAAGTGGAGCTGTGGCTCAAATGGTAGAGTGCTAGTTTTGAGCATAAAACAAGGAATGGGAACCAGGCCCTAGTTTTAAACTTTTTCTAGCCTAAACCCACCCAAGAAAGGGAAGCAGGTGAGCACACGGGAGCTCAAAGCTCACACATAATACTAAAGACTCTCAGAATAGATCCCGTCCTGCTCTGATTCTCTAGATTCTATGTCCTAGGTCATGGCAGTCTTAGATGGGACTGACCATGCACCAAGTCAGGACATTCAAGTACAATCTCATACTGAGGATCCCGTGACCTCATCAAGGACTCAAGATCTCTCACTGTCCTGCCTTGGCACTGGACAGTCACGTGAGATCCAGTTATCCAACCAAAGGCTATTGGAATGAATGAATTTCTCAGCCAAGGGATGCAGACTGGCAGGCTCTAGGTCCCTCTCTTTCAGGAAGGGGAAAAGGGCTGATCCATCTCAGGAATGATCCTGGGTTGTGAGTATCCTCAAAGAAACAACCCAGCTCAGAGCCCAGTGCCTCTGGTCTTCCCACAAGCCTCGACCTTCAGTCCACCCTCTCTAAATCCCACATCTGCCATCTATACTAAAGGCTGAGTCAGCAAGGAGACCCAACTCTAACTCTGAGAATGGCAGTCCTGGGGCCCTAGAGTCCCTTAGATGAAGTCTCAGAGCAACATGCATCTGACTCTTTCCCTCATTTCCTGACTGTCCTGTGCCAGTGGCCTGGTTTCCTGTCTTTGTTTGAGGAATGAATACTGGGGGTGTCATCTTCAGATTGAGCCAGCAAAAGTCCCAGTCCCCAAGGACGTACTGCACAGGTATCCTGCAGTGGATGACAGTGAGGATGTCAAGGGTGAACCCAGAGTGCCAGTACTTTTAATAGCCATGTGGCTGGGTTGAAGGCTCTATCACTGATGGTATAGATTGTAAGGTGAGGTCATGGCTTCAATGGCCTGAAACACCTGATCTGGGATCATTCTCCCCCTTCATATTCCTGCTTATCCCTTGCCACACCCCTCTGGACATTCCCTCTCCCTATTCTCCCAAGCCTTTGGACACTTTCTTCTTTTCTGACCAGAAAATAAACTCGGTGAGCCAGGGGAGATTGAAACTCGGTGACTTACCTTGAGCCCTAGGGTCTACCCCAGACTGTTTCCCTCTGCAGTAAGCAAACCACTCAGATCCTGGATGTCATGAAGTTGCTGAGGGGACAGTGGCTTGCTCCTCCACACTGGCTTTAGGCTCTGAAACTGTCCCCACAGAGATTGTGAATTGTTGGCTCCCTTGATCCAGGAACTCCAAACCAAGGCCTGCATGATCCCTTCTTCCTTCCTTTCCTTCTTTTCTCCCTGCACCCTTCCCTCCACTCTTTCTCTGTCCTCTCTTTGTGTCTCTCCTGGGCCTTAAAATCAGAGACTGGGTGCTGTCCCTGAACCTTTTTACTCAAGGCCAACAGTCTATGGCTTGAGCCACTCATCCACTTCTGGCATTTTCTTTTTGGCAGTTAGTTGGAGATAAGAGTCTTACAGCCTTTCCTGCATGGGACTTAAGCCTCAATCCTCCCATCTCAGCCTCCTAAGTAGCTAGGATGACAGGAGTGAAGCAATGGTATCCAACTCAAACCAAGATTTCTTCATGTGCTGTGGATCCAGCACTGGAACCTTTCATCGTGTATGTCCCGCCCCCCTCCCCCCCGGGCTTGGCACACACTGTAATCATTTTTTGCATGAATAAAAGAGCATCTGTCTATGACAATACTACAGCAAAGTCCCTAATTCAGGTAAGCATCCTGGGTAGGGGCAAATCCTGATGTAGCTCTCCAACAGTTCTCCCTCCTCCCTCTTCCCACCCTCCTGGTGCCACTGCACTTATCTGTTTTGGTTCCACGGACGTGAGCCATGATGTCTTCACTGGATTCCAGGGCCTCTGGGATGCCTATCTTCTCCAAGATCTCTGTCCAGCCACTGACTAGCTCTGTGGCACTCCATTCTCCACTCAGCTGTGAACAAGTTTGCTGTGAGGTGAACGCCAGGCTCAAGGGGCCTCCTCTCCACTCCCTGGGGCAAACAGGATGGTCCACTATATCTGCCCCCCAAGTTTCATGTTGCAGAGAAAGGAACCATGAGGCATTCCAGGTTTCTGAATCTCCCAGATTCCAGTGCAGGTGCTGGGAATTGTCTCTGCTTACAGCTGGCAGGCTGCAGATGGCGAGGTCACAATCTCTGCTCCCCAAGACTTCCTCATCTGTGGTTGTCACCCTAGAGAGAGCTGGTGGAGAATCAGCATCTGCGGGAGAAAGGCAGTCAAGGCACGACTTTCATAGCATGAAACCTTCTGGCTTAGGAAATCTGCTTGTGCCGCTTTGAAAGTCAGTGTTTGGTGGCTGAAATGGTCCATCTAATTTGACCCAGAATCCCAAGCATTAGTTGAAATTGCCAGCTTCAAGAAAAAACCCTGGAAAAGCTGGCATTTCACTTGTCCCAATCAAACTTAATGGGTTCCAAAATCAGTAGTCCCCTCTTCCTTCCAGACAGCCTACAGCAGGTTACAGAAAATGGCATTCAGAGAGCCTCAGGTAACTGCCATGTCCCGATCCCACGCAGGGTCCAGCAGGGGGACCACACTTGCCTACCATTTTCCAGCTGGAAATAGCTCAGGAGGGACACAGATTGGAGTCTGCAGGACTCCAGGGAAGACTGCCCACCAGTGCACTGCCCTGGGAGGAAATCCATGGCAACAATTGGGACCTGGAACTCCCTGCTAAGATGCCCTTGGACACCATCAATGCCCTGTGTAAGATTCCCCTCTCATCCTGGGTCATGGTGAACCATCTGCCATGTCACACCATTCATCAATTCCCAGACCCTCCTAACTTCACAGCCCCTGCCGTACACTCCCTATCGCGTTCCCTAATTATGTTGGGCAGACACATTCCCAACTTTGAATTAGCTCCAACTATACACATGAGAGCAGACTGTCTAGCTGCAAGAATGCAGCTGTGATCATAGTAACCTCATGAGCCTTCTGGCTAAAGACAGAAGGGCAGGTGTCCAATCTGGTCTGTGGTTCACACAGGCCTCCTAGGAGAGACCCACGCAGGCCCAACAGCTACTGTGGCCTGAAGGAAAGGGGAAGAAAGTGGTGGGAAGGAACATCTAATGAAACCTTCTCTAAAGGAGCCATGACACTGTGAAAGAGAAAACAAAAATTGTGGCTGGGCTCATACTGGGCATTAATTAAAAAAGAACAACAAATACACACATGCACACAAATAAAATGTTTTTGCTCGGGCAAGGAAGTTGGCTCAGTGGTAGTGTGCTTTCCTTGCATGCACAAGGCCCTGGGTTCGAATCCTCAGCACCACATAAGCAAAAAGAAAAAAGTCAGAAGTGGCGCTGTGGCTCAAGTGCTACAGTTCTAGCCTTGAGCTCAAGAGCTGAGAGACAGCACACAGTCCCAGAGTTCAGACCCCACAACCGGATCCCCCGCAAAAAAATTATTGTCCTCTTTTTAGACATGCTGACTGCACAATGAGAAAGATGATCTCTCTCTCTCTGTCTTATACACACCTAAACACAGACTCTAAGCAGTGCCTCTCCTGAATTTGTTGGTTTCTCATCTAGGCAACGTACCAGCTCAAGCACGGGGGTTCCCTTGTCAGAACCAGGGACAACCACCCAAGGGGAACAATGCTCTAATAATGCAGAGCCACCCTGCCTCCCCCTTTCTCCAGGGACAGACCCTTCCCCTTGGGAACAACCAGCCTTGACTCCCCATTCACCAAAACCCTAGGCTAGGACTCTGGGTGAAGGAGTCCGGAGACATGTGGCTCCTCAGATCCTGGACAGAAAATAAAGCAGGGGGTCATGGTGCCTCCAGAGAGGTGTCTGACCTGGGGTGGGGGCGTTGTTGGGGACTTTGATGAGGTCCTAAAGGCTATATACATGGATGGACTCCCTACTTCCAGCCTACATACTTCTGGGCTACTTGGCAGATTCTTGGGGAGTACAAGGAGACCAGATGGACTGGGAGCACTACCAGAAGCTGGCAGAACTGGGAAATGTGATCACCCAGTCAGAACTGTTGACAGCTCGGGTTGGGGGTACAGGAGGTTGTATGTGTGTCAGAAGGGGGTGTGTTTTTCTCCCAAATACCCACCTTCTATCTGACCCCAGTGCCCTCACCTCTCTAGTGGGCTCTTCTGGGAATGTCCTCAGGTGAAAGGGTGACTGAGCACAGAAGACAAGGTCTCACACAGCAAGGGGAGGCTATCTTCTGTATCCAACACCTCCCTCCCCAGCAAAAAGGAAAAGACCTAAGAAGGCAGGTGTTGGTTGCTGCTCCCCATCTCTGATGAAAGCCACCAGGTTTTCACCTGGAGAGAAAGGATGCAGATGCAAGGCTGTGTGGCTCCCACTGCTCCAGGCTAGAGGATCTATGGTGACCCCTCCTCACCCATCCCTGAAGATCCCCTTTTCCTGGGACACTAACTGCTAGGGATGAGGGTGGGATCCCCGGGTGAACACCCAACTCTACCCCCCACCCCTGGGGTGCATTTGTGGCAGAGCCAGGGCATACTGTGGCGCATGGGTGAGGTGCATGCGTGATGGGAAAGGGGAAGCAAGAGGCGGGGTTCTGGCTCCACTGGGGTGGGGGATTGGATAGAGTGTGGGGTCGCAGGGAGTGGGGTCGTGGGGTTCTGGCCCGCAGGGCAGCCACTCACATGTGTTGCTGGAAGAAGCTGTAGGCTGCGATCGGTTGCGCACCTGGCATCTGAGGACCCGGGGCCAGGACCACAAGCATGCCAGGGGCGGGCAATCTCCACCAGGTGACTGCAAGCTGCTCTTTGGTTCAGAGCTGGCAGTGCCATGTTTGAAAAGCAGCGCTGCTGAGAGGGGGCATGGGTGTCTGCGGGCGCATGGCGGGGCTGCGCGCAGCCTCTGATCCTTCTCAGCCACCGCCGCCTCAGCGGCCTCCTCCCCTGTGTCAGCCGCCACTGCTGCCTCCACCTCAGCAGCCATAGCTGCCTCGCCGCCGCATGCTCTGCACTTCCGGGCCAGGACCCACACTATGATCGGAGCAGCTGCCAGCCACTGAAGCCGTTTTCACTGGTGCTTGTGTAGTAGGTGTTCGGTTTTTAAAAGGAGGTAGCTGAGTAAGAACAGCAGCACTCACGTGGTATTCAGGTAAGGGGTGGGTTTATTCAGTAGACCTTCTGGGACCAGGCAAGGTTGGCACTCCACGTGGCTGGGAAAGGAAAGAGGAAAGAAAGGAAAGAGAGAGAAAAGAGCTAGAAAAGAGAGAGAAAGCAAAGAGAGCAGAGAGCTAGAAAGGAACAGAGAGAGAGCCTGGGCCTGGGCTAGGCCTTATCTAGGGTATCGGGGGAAAGGTGTGGCCACATCAAATTCAGATGTGACCTCAGGGGATGCAGATGTGACCTCTTCCAGGTGTCCCAGTTGCCTAGGTAATGCAGGTACTGGGTGGAGACTTTGCTGCAAGGAGGGTGGAGTCTGCTAGCCATCCAGGAGTGGACCTTACAGTAGGAAGACCCCCTACTCAGGCAGGCAAGCCCACCTACTCATCTGGAGTTACAGAGCCCACCGCAACAAAGTTGTTATTAAAGAAGCAACTTTATTTAGAAGGTTCCTACACTGACCGGCCAGGGCCGCAGCACAGGCTCAGGAGCTGATACTGCGACCCCAAGCGGCCCATGTGCTTAGGTTTTTAAAGGCAAAAATCACAAGGTGAAGCCTGGTCAGGTAGGTGACCAATGAGATTTTCACACACCCAAAAGATTGCACAGTCATACCAGACCACACCCAGGTGGCCAGTGAGGTTACACTTTGTCACATAATGGCTGTTTAAACCAGCCTATCACTTTTTGGTTTAAATGACTCGAGAATTCAATGGTAAAGCAGAGCTTAAGGTAAAAATACACAAAGGAGTTTAGTGCAGTTTAACATAAGCATGTGAAAAAGGTGGAGTTTATAGTAAATTCAGGATGTTTCAGCCTGCCAGCCTGAGCAGGATTACTGGCTAACTGTTTAGTTTGTCAGTCCTTAACAGAACAATGAATGTGGGTTAAGTTATTAAGGGGAGGGGGACCAACAGGATTTTTTTTTCATTCCAAGAACTGGGCAGGTTGGAGCCAAGTTTTGTTTTTTTTTTCTTAAATCCCTAAAACAAAAACAAAACCTGTAAAGAAGCTGTCCCAGCTCGAGTCTCCTCTCAGGGCCTACTTCACTTGTGCTCCTGCTCGCTCTTCTCTCTGCTCTCTCTCAGCCCCACACTCCTCTCCTGGGCCACGCTGCCCTGATGCACACAGGCCCCTGCTCCCTTGGGCCCCTGGCCATTGCTGCCACCAAATTGTGCCCATGAGCCCCGCCCCCTACTCCCCTGGGCCCCGCCCCCCACCGCTAGCCACAACTGCAGCCCTGACTAGGCCCTAAGGCTTCCAGACCATGGCAATTGCAGCCTTAGCTCAGCACTCTCACTCCCCCCCTCCCAGTACCTGCACTGGGGATTGAATCTCCCCTCAGCCCCACCCCTGGAGGGCACTCTCCTCCATTCCTTTCACTCCACACTCCAAGCAGGTGCATGGTGACACTCGTGTGTGTATGTGTGTTTGTGTTTCAGTCTGTGTGATTGTTGAGGATAACTACCTCTCAAGGACTCAGAATATAGCACCCTTTGGGATGACTCAGCACACAGTGCACTTCCAAAAACAGCACAAAGCACTCTGTGTAAAGGACTCAGCACACAGATCCCTTTGAAGGACACAGCATGTAGTACGCTGGGTAGAGTACTCAGCACACAGCACCCTTTGAAGGAGGGAGTCCATAGCCTGCAGTGTAAAGGACTCAGTGCATGGCATGCTTTGAAAAACCAGCACATAACACTTTTTCCCAGGGACTCATCACATAGCACCCTATAAGACTCCACATAGCACCCTTTGAAGGGCTGAGTATGAAGCACCCTGTGTAAAACACCCAGTGCACAGCACCCTTTGAAAAACTCAGCACATAGAACAATTTTGTAGGACCTCAGCACATACCACACTGTGGAAGCACTCAGCACACAGCACCATTTGAAAGACAGTACACAGCACCCTGTGTAAAGGACTCAGCACACAGCACTCAAAAAACTCACCTCATCCCTCTCTTCTCAAGGGCTCAGCACATAGCAGCACTTTTCTCAGGGACTCAGCACATAGCATGCTTTGCGATGACTCAGCAAACAGCACCTTTTTGAGAACTCAGCACAAAACCCCCATGAGGGAAGGACCCAGCAAATAGCTCCCTGTGAAGGACTCAGCACATAGGTGTATGTCACAAGTTCAGCTATCATTAGAATTAGGGTGCTTTCTTCAGTATCACCATTCTTCAGAAACACTTCACAAACCCTACTAGTTCACATTCAGACAACCTGTGTTTTATGGGGGAAGGTCAGATGGAGGTCTTGAACTCAAAGCTTGTGGGCCCTGTCCCTGAGCTCTTTGGTTCAATGCTAGAGCTCTACCACTTGGAGGCACAGATCCAATTTTGTTTTTTTGGGTTTGTTCTTTCACAGGTCTTATGGTGATAAATAAGGCCAATTGGGGTATCTGTGGGCAAAGGCTCTTAGCTCAGCCTGGAGCTGACCTCTCCCTTCCTTGTGTCCCTGGAAAGCCGGACCTCCTGGAGCTCTCTTGGCCTATGGTGGAAAAGACCTGCTCTGGCATCAGCAGAGTGAGCAAAAGTCAGCTTGGCTCTGGTCACTTCCCCAAATTGAACTCTAGAGGATGATGGCACCGAGTCGCATGTTCCGCGTATGGCCAACCGGCGGCAGGAGTGCCCCACCATAGGGATTGTATCTGCAAGTTGTGTTTACTCTTGCTTCCCTAGGGCCCCCATCATGCTTCAAAGCCACCCTGGACAGGAAAGTCCTTTAGACTCTCACCTACAATTAACAATCAAGTGGGGCTGTGGCTCAAGTGGCACAACACTAGCCTTGAGCAGGAAAACTCAGGGATAGAGCCTAGGCCCTGAGTTCACACACACACACACACACACACACACACACACACACACACACACACACACACACACACACACACACACACACACACACCACATGCATGCAAAATCAGAGATTTCTACACTGCGATCTTTGTGTATTCTCTACTTTTCCCCCACTAACCCTGGTGTCTGCTGGCCTAGATTTTTGATGCAGACAACAGCACCTGACATCTTTAATTTTGGGAGAACAGAATGGTTAGAAGGTCAACCTTCCCCCATCCCTGCTCCTTGATTGTGTGATGGTCTATCCAGGCCCTTTGGGATCCTTTACAAACTTTCCAAGATGCCTTCAAAAGGCATCACATACTGGGCACTGGTGGCTCATGCCTGTCAACCTAGCTACTCAGGAAGTTGAGATCTGGAGGATCAGGGTGCCAAGCCAGTCTGGGCAGGAAAGTGTGTGAGACTCTTAGCCTCCATGAACCATCAGAAAACAAAAGTGGCATTGTGGCTCAAGTGGTAGAGTGCCAGCCTTGAGCAAAAGAGCTCAGGGACAGCGCTCATGGCCAACAAGGAGAGGCATTGCATGTTGTCTTTGGGATTGGCATGGGCCAAATATAATTGGATTTAATTATAATTGGAATTGATCAAGTGCTCCAAGACAAAGCAGTACCTCCTTTAGTCCAGAGCTCTTCCATCTCATCTCACCCCCTGGCCTACACACATACACAAACACACACACACACTAACATTCTTAGCCAGTGGCTCATACCAGCAATCGTAGCTACTCAACAGGCTGAGTTCTTAAGATGGCAGTTTGAAGCCAGCCCAGGCAGGAAAGTTCGTGAGACACTTATCTCCACTAAACTACTAAAAAAGATGAAATGTGAGCTGTGGTTAAATGGTAGAGTGTTAGATTTGAGCAAAGGAAGCTCAGTGCTTAGGCCCTGAGTTCCAGCTCAAAGAGATTTTTTTTAAAGATACCTTTTGCCCCTCCCCCCATTAGGCCATAAATCCAGATGTTGGTCATCCTAGGTCTCACTTCCACTCCGGCCACTTCTACAGGACCACCACAAGTGGCCTGTTTCTGGCCAGCTCTGGGTTAAGAAGTGAATGCACACAAGGGGGCATACCCAGGTCAAGGCTAAAGCCCCAGAAAATTGAGGTATTGGCCACACCAGTCTCTCCTCCCCCAATTCCCTGGCCCTGGAATCTAAAGTCTGTGCCTCTGTATTCTGGGCATCCAGAATTCTCTAGAAGAATTGGAGAGGCCCAGCTGGGGCTGGAAGATAGACTTGCCTGTGATAAAGTACGTGGACATTTCCTAGACACCAACAGATATTTCCAAGCCACCTTGGCCTCACCTCCAATGCAGCCGGAAATCCTCCTTGCTTGGGCGGCCTTCAGTCCACTATCAAGCCAGAGTTGGTCAGAGCCACCTGCAATCCCCTTCCCCGACTCCACTGCCAGCCTGCTGAGAGGAACATGCAGCCAGAGGTCTAGCTGAGGAAAAGGGCAGGACATCCTATGTCTGAGTTCCCCACCCAGAGATAGGCAAGACTCTATTGCAGCTGGCTTGGCTGACCCAGAATCCCCTGCAGGTGGCCAAAGATTTGGACAGCTGGACTTTGGCCCCAAAGAAAAGCTTGAACTCAGGTCTCTGGCCATTTAGGACTCATTGTAGACCCTGATAGGAGGCTAAAGGCAAGGTCGGTGTGGAGGAGGGGCACCATCCCAGGTCAGAAAGAGGCAGACAGGCACCCAGGAAGGGGATAGAGAAAGATGAGGAAAACACACACACACACACACACACACACACACACACACACACACACACACACACACACACACAAATATGGCACTGGTGTCTCACACCTGTCATCCTAGCTACTCAGGAGGCTGAGGTCAAAGCCAGCCAGCACAGAAATGTCTGTGAGGCTTCTATCTCCAATGAACCACCAAATAGCCAGAAATGGAGCTG
This sequence comes from Dipodomys merriami, assembly GCF_024711535.1. Classification (NCBI taxonomy): domain Eukaryota; kingdom Metazoa; phylum Chordata; class Mammalia; order Rodentia; family Heteromyidae; genus Dipodomys; species Dipodomys merriami. Next base: position 2,022,060 of record NW_027203148.1, read on the forward strand.
CAGCTCAAGTGTTAGAGCACTAGCTTTGAGCACAGAAGCATAGAAACTTCACCTAGACCCTGAGTTCAAGGCCCACGTCTTCTACATCCAAACTCACAGATACAGACACACACAGACAAAAGACACACAAACACACAGTCACACACACTGGTAGCCCAAACCCTCAGCAGTCCCTGAGCACCCTGAATATTCCACCCCAGAGAAGATGGCACTACCATCATCAGAGCCAATGTAGACAAAATTCAGAGCCTCTCACATGTCTGCAATGGTTCACAACACATCATGGCATTTCTACTGTACACAGTTATGCAAAGAATTCAGCTAAATTTTATTTGATTGTAGATTATGGGATTTGAACTTTGGGCCTGCCAGCAGGACCTCAGCTCTTCAGATGAAGGTGTGCACTCTACTACTGGAGCCACAGCACCACATCCAATTTTCTGGTGGTTCATTGGAGGTAAAGTCTAACAGACGTTCCTGCCCAAGCTGGCTTTAAACAGTGACCTTCAGATCTCAGCCTCCTGAGTAGCTAGGATGACAGGTATGAACCACTGGCAGCACCAGGCTACACCCAACTTTTTTTTTTATCTTCAGCTCTTTTCTTTCTTTTTTTTTTATTGTGAAAATACTGTACAGAGGGGTTACAGTTACATGGGCCAGATAAGGAATACATTTCTCATCAAGCATTGTAGCCTCCTCTGCAGCCACCTTATACCAAGGGAAAACCCAACTGATCAAGACACAGACCAAATGTAATCCTACACTTCAGACTTGGTCACCAGCATTTAAAACCATTCTTCCATGGATGGAGAGCATATAATTGACACTACCATCCCACCGCTGCTCCCATTCACCCACTCCCTGCCTGCCACAGGCCATGACCTCTGGAGTTCTTGGTAAGACACCACCCACCCTGCTATGGCTTCACACTGGGGTAAACCTGGGGAGTTATTAGAAATGTCTGTACAGTGAGGCCAGCACCTAGTCTCACAACCACAGCAAACCTACTACTTCACTATCACTTGCAAGCAAAGAAGGGGTCTCTTTCTTTCTTGTTTGGTTTTTTGTTTTTGTTTTTTGGTTGAGGGGCTTGAACTCAGGGCTTGGGTACTGTCACTGATGTCTAATTTTCCTCAAAGCCAGTGCTCTACCACTTGAGCCACAGTGCCACTTCCGGTGGAGATTGGAGATGAGTCTCTGGTGGGACTTTCCTGCCTGGGCTGGGAAATGAGATCCGCTGGATCTCAGCCTCCCTAGTGGTCAGGATGACAGGTGTGGGATGACAGGCATGAGCCATCGACTCATAGCTTAAGGTGTCTAGTCCTTCAGAATTTCCACCTAGTCCTTTTCTAGACACTACCACCTAGACACCCCTCTACCTCCCTCAGGGACAGCAAAGGATTGCTAGAATCTGGGTGGGGCCATGGGGATTAAAAAGCCCCCTCCACATCAATAACCCCCTCTAAGCTCCTATCTGCCTCCTCTGGATTGCCTGGTCTTCCAGGGCACATCAGACCCACGAGGAATTCTGGGGCCTGCCCTATGTTCCCCTGCCCCACCCAACTGATACCTGAGGACTTCTGGGGCCAGCTGCTCCACGTCCCAGTGGAAGACATTGGATGGATTACTGATAACCAGGCCCAGGGGTGCCCAGGGCAGAAGGAGTGTCCAGGTCCCCTCTGTCAAAGGAGACACAAAGCACGGATGGATCTACTGAGAGCTTCAGGGCATAGCCATCCAACTGTCACCAAGGTCCCTGGGAGAATTGTTTTATGATGACAGCCCTGGGGCCTGACCTCATGGACCGGCACTGTCCATGACTTTCTTCATCTCCAGGGCAGTGCTCTTTCACCTTAGCCACTTCCAACTTTTACTGTGTATGCAGGACCTAAGAATCGAACCCATGCTTTCCTGTGTGCTAGGCGAGCCCTCTACCTCTAAGACGTAATCCCAGCCCTAGATAGCTGTTCTTCTGTGACCCCTCAGGCCTTTCTTGGGACAGTCTCGCACATCTATACCAAGTCTCTCACCAGCAGCCCTGGCTGGAAATGAACACGCTCTGCTACATTGTCCATCATCTGCAGCACCTTTGCACTCTGTGCTTCCTTCAGATCCTCCTTGTTAAGCAAGACACCCTTTACAAGTGCTATTTCTAAGAAGCCCTTTCCAATCACCTTGGCAGAGCTGGAGCCTCTCCAGTGTGCAGGCTGCCAGCCTTGTCAGGCTCTGCCTTCCAGCCAGTGTGGGTTGAGAATGCATGAAGGGGAAGGCCTGGATTCCACCACCAGATTTCAGAAGGCCCTGATACACCACCCAGGGGTAGGTGTTGTATCACATTCCGTGAGAGGGGTCTCAAGGCCTGGACAATCTGTGGGCAACAAGACAGGGCCATTTCTTTGTGTGGGCTTGAACTGAGGATCTGAGAGCTGTCTCTCTGAGTTTTATTGCTCAAGGCTGGTGCTCTACCACTTGAGCCGCAGCTCCACTTCTAGCTTTTTGGTGGTTCCATGGAGAGTAGAGTCTCATGGGCTTTCCAGGTTATGGCTGCCCTGACACTGGACAGTCAGGTGAGATCTAGTTATCCAACCAAAGGATATTGGATTGAATGAATTCTCAGCCAAGGGATGCAGACTGGAGGGCTATTGGTCTCTCTATCTCGGGAAGGAGAAAGGGCTGATCCATCTCAGGAATGATCCTGGGTTGTGAGTATCCTCAAAGAAACAATCCAGCATAGAGCCCAGTGCCTCTGGTTTTCTCACCAGCCTCGACCTTCAGTCTGCCCTCACTAAATCCCACATCTGCCATCTAGACTAAAGTCTGAGCCAGCAAGGAGACCCACCTCTACCTCTGAGAATGGCAGTTACAGGGCCCTAGAGTCCCCTAGAAGAAATCTCAGAGCAACATGCGTCTGACTCCTGCCCTCATTCCCTGGCTGTCCTGTGCCAGTGGCCTGGTTACCTTTGTCTCTGGTCCAGGAATGAACACGGGGGGTGTCATCTTCAGCAAAAGTCCCAGTCCCCAAGGATGTACTGCACAGGCATCCTGCAGTGAACCAGAGCGAGGTCGTCAATGGTGAACCCAGAGTGCCAGGACTTTTAATAGGCATGTGGCTGGGTTGAAGGCTCTATCACTGATGGTCTAGGTTGTCAGGTGAGGTCATGGCTTCAATGGCCTGACACACCTGATCTGGGATCATCCTCCCTCTTCATCTGCCTGCTTATCTCTTGCCGACCCCTCTGGTCCTGCCCTGACTCTATCCTCCCTAGCCTTTGGACACTTTCTTCTTATCTGACCAGAAAATAACCTCGGTGAGCCAGGGGAGATTGAAACTCCGTGACCGACCCTGAGCCCTAGGGTCTACCCGAGGCTGTTTCCCTCTGCAGTATGCGACCACTCAGATTCTGGAGGTCATGAAATTGCTTAGGGGACAGAGGCTTGTTCCTACATACTGGCTTTAGGCTCTGAAACTGTCCTCACAGAGATTGTTGGCTCCCTTGATCCAGAGACTCCTAACCAAGGCCTGCATTATCCCTACTTCCTTCCTTTCCTCCTTTTTTCCCTCCATCCTTCCCTCCTCTCTTTCTCTTTCCTCTCTTTGTGTCACTCCTAGGCCTTGAAATCAGAGTCTGGGTGCTGTCCCTGAGCCTTTCTACTCAAGGCCAACAGTCTATGGCTTGAGCCACTTATCCACTTCTGGCATTTTCTTTTTGGTAGTTAGTTGGAGGTAAGAGTCTTACAGGCTTTCCTGCATGGGCCTCAGGCCTCAATACTCCCATCTCAGCCTCCTAAGTAGTTAGGATGACAGGAGTGAAGCAATGGTATCCAGCTCAAGCCAAGATTTCTTCATGTGCTGTGGAACCAGTACTGGAACCTTTCATCATGTATGCCCTCCCTCACGCCCCCGACTTGGCACACACTGTAACGGTTTGTTAGGTAAATAAATGATCATCTGTCTATGACATTACTACTGCAAAGTCCCAACCAATTCAAGTAAGCATCCTGGGTAGGGGCAAAGTCTGATGTAGCTCTCCAACAGTTCTCCCTCCTCCCTCTTCCCACCCTCCTGGTGCCACTGCACTTAACTGTTTTGGTTCCAAGGACGTGAGCCATGATGTCTTCACTGGATTCCAGGGCCTCTGGGATGCCTATCTTCTCCAAGATCTCTGTCCAGCCACTGACCAGCTCTGTGGCACTCCATTCCCAACTCAGTTGTGAACAAGGTTGCTGTGAGGTGAACACCAGGCTCAAGAGGCCTCTTCTCCACTCCCTGGGGCAGACAGGATGGTCCACTATATCCGGCCCCCATGTTTCATATTGCAGAGAAAGGATCCTTGAGGCATCCCGGGTCTCTGAATCTCCCAGATTCCTATGCAGGTGCTGGGAATTGTCTCTGCTCACAGCTGGCAGGCTGCAGATGGCGAGGTCACAATCTCTGCTCCCCAAGACACATCCTCAACTGTGGTGGTTATCCTAGAGAGAGCTGGAGGAGAATCAGCAGCTGCTGGAGAAAGGCAGTCAAGGCACGGTGTTCTTAGCAGGAAACCATCTGGCTTGAGAACTCTGCCTGTGCCTCTTTGAACGTCATTGTTTGGTGGCTGAAATGGTCCATCTAATTTGACCCAGAATCCCAAGCATTAGTAGCAATTGCCAGCTTCAAGAAAAAACCCTGGGAAAGCTGGCATTTCACTTGTCCCATTCAAACTTAATGGGTTCCAAAATCAGTAGTCCCCTTTTCCTTCCAGACAGCCTACAGCAGGTTACAGAAAATGGCATTCAGAGAGCCTCAGGTAACTGCCATGTCCTGATCCCAAGCAGGCTCCAGCAGGGGGAACACACTTGCCTACCATTGCCCAGCTAGAAACAGCCCAGGAGGGACACAGATTGGAGTCTGCAGGACTCCAGGGAGGATTGCCAACCCGTGCACTGCCCTGGGAGGGAATCCATGCCACCACTGGGGGCCCGGAGCCCCCTGCTCAGATGTCCACATACACCATCAATGTCCTGGGTAAGATTCCCTCTCATCCTTGGTCATGTCACACTGTTTATCATTTCCCAGACCCTCCTAACTTCCCAGCCCCTGCCCTACTCCCCCTATCTTGTTCCCTAATTATGTTTGACAGACACATTCCCAACTTTGAATTAGCTCCAACTATACACATGAGAGCAGACTGTCTGGCTGAAAGAGTGCGGCTGTGGTCACAGTAGCCTCATGAGCCTTCTGGCTAAAGACAGAAGGGCAGGTGTCCACGCTGGTCTGCGGTTCACACAGGCTTCCTAGGAAAGACCCATGCAGGGCCAGCAGTTACTTTGGGCTGCAGGAAAGTGGAAGAATGTGGTGGGAAGGAACATCTAATGAAACCTTCTCTAAAGGAGCCATGAAATGGTGAAAGAGAAAACAAAAATTGTGGCTGGGCTCATACTGGGCATTAATGAAAAAAGGACAAAAAATACACACATACACACAAATAAAATAGTTTTGCTCGGGGTGGGAAGGTGGCTCAGTGGTAGAGTCTTTGCCTTGCATGCAGGAGGTCCTGGGTTCGATTCCTCAGCACCACATAAGCAAAAATAAAAAAGCCGGAAGTGGTGCTATGGCTCAAGTGGTAGAATGCTAGCCTTGAGCACAAGTGCTGAGGGACAGCACCCAGGGCCAGAGTTCAAACCCCACAACTGGACCCCCCGAAAAAAACTGCTTTTGCTCTTTTTAGACATGCTGATTGTACAATGAGAAAGATGATCTCTCTCTCTCTCTCTCTCTCTCTCTCTCTCTCTCTCTTTCTCATACACACCTAAACACATGGACTCAGAACAGTGCCTCTTCTGCATTTGTTGGTTTCTCATCTGGGCATTGTACCAGCTCAAGCACGGGGGTTCCCTTGTCAGAACAAGGGGCAACCACCCAAGGAGAACAATGCTCTAATAATGCAGAACCACCCAGCCTCCCCCTTTGTCCAGGGACAGACCCTTCCCCTTGGGAACAGCCAGCCTTGACTCCCCATTCACCAAAACTCTAGGCTAGCACTCTGGGTGAAGGAGTCCCAAGGCACGTGGTTCCTCAGAGTTTGGACAGAAAACAAAGCAGGGGGTCATGGTGCCACCAGAGAGGTGTCTGACCTGGGGTGGGGGTGTTGTTGGGGACTTTGATGGGGACCTAAAGGCTATATACATGGATGGACTCCCCGCTTCCAGCCTACATACTTCTGGGCGACTTGGCAGATTCTTGGGGAGTACTAGGAGACCAGATGGACTGGGAGCACTACCAGAAGCTGGCAGAGCTGAGATATGTGATCTCCCAGTCAGAACTGTTGACAGCTGGGGTTGGGGGTACAGGCTGGTTGTATGTGTGTCAGAGGGGGTGTGTTTTTCTCCCAAATACCCACCTTCTACCTATCCCCAATGCCCTCACCTCTCTAGTGGGCTCTTCTGGGAATGTCCTCAGGTGAAAGGCTGACTGAGCACAGAAGACAAGGGCTCACACAGCAATGGGGGCTATTTTCTGTATCCAACACCTCCCTCCCCAGCAAAAAGGAAAAGACCTAAGAAGGCAGGTGTGGGGTGCTGCTCCCCACCTCTGACTAAAGGCACCAGGTTCCCACCAGGGAGAGAAAGGATGCAGATGCAAGGCTGTGTGGCTCCCACTGCTCCAGGCTAGGGTCTCTGTGGTGCCCCCTCCTCCCCATCCCTGAAGCTCCCCTTTTCCTGGGACACTGGCCTCTAGGGACGAGGGTGGGATCCCCGAGTGGACACCCACCTCCACTCCCTCCCTGGGGTGCATTTGTGGCAAAGCCAGGACAGACTGTGGGGCATGGGGTAGGCCCAGGCAGGACTGGACTGGGAGGCAAGAGGCAAGGATCCGGGTTTGCGAGGGTGGGGAGGAAGGGTAGAGTGGGGGATGGGGTTTAAGGGGGGAGGGGGGAGGGATCGTGGAGTGCTTGATCGCAGGTCGGCCACTCACGTGTGTTGCTGGGAGAAGCTGTAGGCTGCGAATCCGGGTCCATGCCGCGAGTCTGAGGACCAAGGGCTGGAACCAAGTCAGGGCCACAAGCAGGCCAGGGGCACAACAGCTGTGCCAGGTGACTGCTAGAGACTCCGCGGGTCCCAGCCAGCAGCGCCATGTTTGAAATGCAGCTTGGGTGCATGGTGGAGCTGCGCACGGCCTCTGCTCCTCCTCAGCCACCACCGCAGCCTCAGCGGCCTCCTAACCTGTGGCCGCCGCTGCCTCTGCCGTGCTCCCCGCACCGGGACCTCAGACTCAGGGCCACCATGGCAGGGCGCCTCCGAGGGTCTGCATGTGGCGTTGTGCCTGAGGTGCAGGATCTGCATGCTCTGCGCTCCAGGCCAGGACCCACACTATGAGCAGAGCAGCTGCCAGCCACTGAAGCCGTTTCTACGGGTGCTAGTGCTCGTGCTAGTGATCATGCTCGCTCTTCTCCTAGCTCTCTCTCGGATCCACACTCCTCTCCTGGGCCATCCTGCCCCTTCTGCGCACACACCCCTGCCCCCTTGGGCTCCTGGCCATTACTGCCACCAAAGTGCGCTCCTGATCCCCGCCCCCTCCTCCCCTGGGCCCCGCCCCCCACCCCTGGCCACAATTGCAGCCCTGACTGGGCCCTGAGGCTTCTAGACCATGTCAATTGCACCCTTACCTCAGCTCAGCATTACCCCAAACCCCCAGTACCGGCCGGGTTGGGGGACAGAATCTCCCCTCAGCCCCACCCCTGGAGGAGACTCTCCTCCATCCTCCCCCACTCCACACACCAAGCAGGTGCATGGTGACACTGGTGTGTGTATGTGTGTTTGTGTTTGTGTGTGTGTGTGTGTGTGTGTTGGGGATAACCACCTCTCAAGGACTCAGAACATAGCACCCTTTTTGATGACTCAGCACACAGCACTCTTCCAAAATCAGCACAAAACACCCTGTGTAAATGATTCAGCACACAGCTCCCTTTGAAGGACTCAGCATGTAGTATGCTGGGTAGAGTACTCAGCACACAGCACCCTTTAAGGAGGGAGTCCATAGTTCCCATTTTAAAGGACTCAGTGCATGGCATGCTTTGAAAAACTCAGCACATAGCAGTCTTTCCCAGGGACTCATCACACCCTGTGTTGAAGCATGCTGCATAAAACACCAAGTGCACAGCATCCTTCAAAAAAACTCAGCACACAGAACAATTTTGAAGGACTCAGCACATACCACACTGTGGAAGTACTCAGCACACAGCACCATTTGAAGGACAGTAGAGAGCACCCTGTGTAAAGGACTCAGCACACAGCACTCAAAAAACACCTCATCCCTCTCTTCTCAAGGGCTCAGCACATAGCAGGACCCTTTGGGATGCATTAGCACACCACACCTTTAGAAGGACTCAGCATACAGTACATTGTGTAATGGACTCAGCATACAGCACCCTTTGAAAAAGCTAGGATGGCCCACTCTTCTCAGGGACTCAGCACATAGCACACTTTGGGATGACTCACCAAACAGCACCTTTTTGAGGACTCAGCACAAAACCCCCATGTGGGAAGGACCCAGCAAATAGCGCCCTGTGAAGGACTCAGCACATAGCTGTATGTCACAAGTTTAGCTGTCATTAGAATTAGGGTGCTTCAGTATCACCATTCTTCAGAAACACTGCACAAATCCTACCAGTTCACATTTAGACAGCCTGTGTTTTATGGGGGAAAGTCACCTGGGGGTCTTGAGTTTAAAGCTTGGGGGCCCTGTCCCTGAGCTCTTTGGTTCAATGCTAGAGCTCTACCACTTGGAGGCACAGATCCAATTTTGTTTTTTTGGGTTTGTTCTTTCACAGGTCTTATGGTGATAAGTAAGGCCAAGTTGGGGTATCTATGGGCAAAGGCTCTTAGCTCAGCCTGGAGCTGACCTCTCCTTTCCTTGTGTCCCTGGAAAGCCAGGCTTCCTGGAGCTCTCTTGGCCTAGGGTGGAACAGACCTGCTCTGGCATCAGCAATCAGGGTGAGCAAAAGTCAGCTTGGCCCTGGTCACTTCCCCAAATTGAACTCTAGAGGATAATGGCACCGGGCCGCATGTTCCATATCTGGCCACCAGGGAGCAGGAGTAGCACACCATAAGGATAGTTCTTGTGAGTTGTGTTTACTCTTGCTTCCCTGGGGCCCCCATTATGATTCAAAGACACCCTGGAGAGGAAAGTCCTTGAGACTCCTACCTACAATTAACCATCAAAATGCAAGTGGGGCTGTGGCTCAATTGGCACACCACTAGCCTTCAGCAAGAGAACCCAGGGATAGAGCCTAGGCCCTGAGTTCACACACACACACACACACACACACACACACACACACACACACACACACACACACACACACACACACACACACACACACACACCACATGCATGCAAAATCAGAGATTTCTACACTGCAGTCTTTGGGTATTCTCTACTTTTTCCCCAATAAACCTGGTGGCTGCTGGCCTAGGTGTTTGGTGCATACAACATCAACTGTCATCTTTAATTTTAGGGGAACAGAATGGCTCGAAGGTCAACCTTCCCCCATCCCTGCTCCTTGAATGGGTCATGGTCTATCCAGGCTCTTTGGGGCTCCTTTACAGACTCACCAAGATTCCTTCAAAAGGCATCACATACTGGGCACTGGTGGCTCATGCCTGTCATCCTAGCTACTCAGGAAGCTGAGATCTGGAGGATCACGGTGCCAAGCCAGTCTGGGCAGGACAGTGTATGAGACTCTCATCAATGAACAATCAGAAAACAAAAGTGGCATTGTGGCTCAAGTGGTGGAGTGCCAGCCTTGAGAAAAAGAGCTCAGAGACAGCGCTCACAGCCAACAACAACAAAGAGAGGCATTGCATGCTGTCTTTGGGATTGGCATGGAACAAATATAATTGGAATTAATTATAATTGGAATTAATCAAGTCCTCCAAGACAAAGAAGTACTTTAGTCCTTTAGTCCTGTGCTCTTCCATCTCGTCTCACCCCCTGGCCTTGTCCGTGCTTTGGGTCAGCATGGGTCTGGATGGATGGGAGGGCTCCAAGGAGGATCCCAGAGCAATCTCCCCACCTCCTTCTGCCCTGCTGCTTCTGCTATTTGCCATAGGCCTTCTTCCTGGAATCCATCCATGAGATCATTACCACCAACATAGTGGTGAGTGGTGGGTCTGGCCTAACTAGGGGCAGTCAGAGGTGGAAGTAGGTCTGGGACTAGAAGCTTCCACCTTGGGTGTAAGCTGAGGCCAAAGATAACCTTGATTTCATCCTGAGCCTTGCAGTGGTGGGGAGACAGTGTAGACTTCACATTGAGTCAGGTAAGGTCTGAATCCTGAGGAACACTTGTGTGGGGGAGGATGTGGGACTCAGGGGGCCATTGTTGTTGGTACTCTCTTGGGACTCCCCTCTTCCTCTCTCATCCCTCAATGGTAGAAGAGAAACTTCAACTAAGGATGTGGGAGGAGGGCTCAGGGGAATATTTTGTTGTGAACCAGATGTGTGTTTCATATTCATCCTAGCCCCTACTTCCTATTTATCTGAGGAATGGCCATATGGGTTTAGGAGTGGGGAGAATCATCCTAGCTGAGAATGTGGCTTAGTGGTAGAGTGTTCACCTAGCATGCCTGAAGCCCTGGGTTCTATTCCACACAGAAAAAGCGGAAGGGGAGGTGGGACCAGCCTTGAACAAAAAGAGCTCAGGGACAGTGGCCAGGCCCTGAGTTCAAGCCCCAAGGCTGGAAGAACAAATCTTTGTTTTTTGGGTTTTTTTTGGTTTGAAAACAATTTATTCTTTGTGATAAGCATAACATGGGTCTCTTTCCTGGCCACCAATAGGCCATTAGATGTCCCTTGAGTTTGGTCCAACTCCTGCAGCCTCTGCCCTACCTACCCCCAGTTTATCCTTCCTGTTGCCCAGCATATGGAGGCCTGAAAGCCACTTGGCCACGTACTTCTGGTGGCTGCCAAGGCTTTTGAGAGTCAGTATGTCACATAGAGAGTCATCATCCGCATCAGTCTATGGGAGAAAGTGAGGGAGCACTCCTCCCCTGACCCTGGGAGCTGTGGGCTGATCTAGATGTGGGGCATCTGGGGCAGGACATGGTCCTTGGGGGAGTCTACTATGGGGTCGGTAACCCTGAACTCTCCTCTGGCAGTTTCCATTCTGTCTTCAAGTTGCAATTCTTCAAAACCTTCCTGCTCCTCCTTCATTTCACCCACCACAGGCCCTGAGGCACCTGAAGCAGTGTTGGTAGTGGGGACTCAGCCTGTGCTGGCATCTGGAGACTGCTGTCTGTGCCTTCCCTTGGGAGGTGTGACAGCAGCTCCCGAAGCACTCTCCTCTTCTCCATCTTCTGCTAGAGCAGCCAGTGCATGCACTGGGCTTTCTCCCAACACAGCTCATTCAGGACCAACATCTGCTCTTTACACACCATGAGGGACACCTCGATAGTTCAGATGTGTGTTGACAGCTGGCTGCATCAATGGGGGAGCTCACCTGCTGGACTCTGGAAGTCCACCTCATCAGGCAGGTCATGGAAAAAGCAGATTTTCTTTTCAGATGCCCATGTTTCCCTCTTCCCATCCCCATACCTGCTGTGGTGGCAGCTCATGGGGCTGAGGCCCTGTCGCTCCAGCTCAGTCTGGCACTGAGCTGCTGGGTCGGCCAGGGGTTGCCTACAGCAGGCCCGCCATTCTTGTGGCAGGAGTTTCCTCCTGTGGTTCTCATCCTCCAAGAGTGCTCTCAGAGCCATGTCACTCTTGGTCTGGGGAACATCTCCATCCACTGTGATGGTCATATCATGATGGTGGCGGGGGGCAGAGAATCTCCTCCTTACCTCATGCTTCTCCAGGGCTCATGCCTTCCCCTTCCACAGGGAAAGCCAGGAAGCTCAGCTAGGCCTGCAGGCACTCTTCCTGTGATCTGGTGGCTTCCAGGCACTTGAGAGTGTCCTGCCACTTCAGGGACATCACCTGGTCCCTCCAATTTGTTGAGCCCTTCACTTGCTTCAGCTGCTCCAGCAGCTGGGTCTGCTCTCTAAGTGCTGCTGCAGGGCCTCCTTCTCAGAGCACAGCCGCTCATTGGAGACAATGTGCCATTCACAGGAGGCTCTGAACTCCTGCACTGGCCCAGGGACTGCTCCTGCTGCTCCTGAGCTGCTTGGCTCTCTCTCTCTCTCAGCCACCACACTATCCATTTCTCTATCTTCTCCTCTGAGCAGTCCTACTGTTCCCACAGATGTTTTTTCATCTGCTGTTCTGAGTCCAGGATGCTGGCGAGCTCCTCCTCACTGCTCACCCTGTGGAGAGCATCCCACAGCAGGGCCAGCTTTTCCTCCGGTTGTCCATCCCACACACATGCTCATCGTGGGGCCTCAGGGATCTCCTGCTGATCCTAGGCTTTCTCCTCCAGTCTCTGCAGTTTCTCCTGCTGCTCCACGTTCTGAAGATGGAGACTGGTTTTCCTGGATCTGGATGTGAAGTTGTTCCTCCAGGTTTTTCAACACCATCTCCTTGCTGTAGGCCTGGGCTTGCAGATGCCACTTGGCCTGAGATGGTCCCGCGGGGGGCTGTGGCTTTACCAGCTTCCTTCTCAGTTCCCACAGCTCATTCCCTAGGTCCAACACATGCCTTGCTCCTCATTCTTCTCCTTTGTCAGTTGGTTCAGCCATTGGGTCAGCCGCCATGCCTCCTCCTTCCATGCGGACCTCTCAATGCTCAGGTCCTCCATGAAGGTGTCTCTCTCCAGATAAGCTGTGGTCACCAGCCTGCTCAGGTTGTCCAGTAGTCTCTTCAGTACCTCATGCCCCTCCATTGCTTGTTGGAACTTGTATATTCTCTTATTCATGTTGCTCCTCTGTATCTACAGCACTTCCAGCTTCTCCTGAAACTCTGTGTTCACTTGCTCCAGGTTATCAAAGCTTCTGGTCTTTCCTTGAGCTGAAGGTTCACATCATTCAGCTGTTCCAAGAACATTTTGGTCTCCTTCTTTGCAGCCGTGACCGCAGAAGCCGCTATCTCCAGCTCTGCCACGGGCCACTCTGTAGCTTGCAGGCAGCTGGTGAGAGCTTCGTGCTCCCTTTCTCTGTCATCAGTGGCCTGCTGCACTTGGGCCAGTGCACATTGTAAATCACTTTCTGCTGAAACCAACTGCTGTATGGGTGCCTTGTGGATCTCTACCTCCATTTTTGGTGCTGCATGTATCTGGTCTATCTTCTCCCTCTCTTACTCCCATTGATCTTGCGGGTCTGTCTTTCCCTGCTTCAGTGGTTGGATCTTGGCACAGAGTGCCTGGTTTCTTCTTTTCTGTGGTACAGGGTGGGCACCACATGCCAGTAGCACCTCTGTGGATCCTTGGTGGTATTGGGACCCTTGACACTCTGGACCCTGGTGGCTGTGACTGTGTCCAAAAGCAAGGGAGGCCCATGGTCGGCATCACCTTTGGCCGGACTCTCCATTCAATCTGCCTCCCGAGTGGTGTTTGTCTTGGGGATCCCTCCCTTTTTCATGTTCTTTGTTTTCCTGAATGTTTCAGGTCTGTCGGGAGGATACTGCTGGTGTTCTTGTGGCAGTTTCTTGCCCACAATTCTCTCATTGAGTCTTATTGTTTCAGACATCTGAGCACTGGGACCGGAAAGTTGGGCAAGCCACGTTCCCAGGATCTAGGAAATCCTCTCACTGACTAGAACGTCATTTCCTACTCTACCTCAAAGTCACCTGGAATCTCTTGCTCACTACTCAGCCACCTCTACCTTCCTCAACTGCTCTTAGTGGTATCAACCAACAGAGGGAATCCTGGTGATACAGGGAAGCATGGGATGTGGGCGTGGCCACTATTCTTGTATTCTGTTAGTCAAAAAGAACCATGAAAGAATGGGGGTGTGCCTGGAATCCTGTGATACAGACAGAATGGACAGAGTCAAGATGACAGCAGCCCCTTTACCAGGAAACTCTGTCCAATCCAGTTGGGGACAAAAGGGAGACCTGCTTTAGCCAGATGGTTGCACAGATTGTTGTGCATGTCTGTTTGTTGGCAGACCTGGACCTTGAACTCAGGATCTGGGCACAGTTCATGAGCTGTTCTTGCTTAAGATTAGCCCTCTACCACTGGAGCCACACCACTCTACTTCTGGCCTTGTTGACATTGAGGTTGGACAGGGGTCTCAAGGACTTTCCTGCCTAGGGTGACTTTGACCATGATCCTCCTATCACAGCCTTGTAAGTATCAAAGAGGACTAGTGAGAGCCACTGGTGCCTAGCTAATCATTGTTCGGGATTATGGCTTCCCCAGTAGCCTGCAGGCCTTCAGCAATGCCAGGTGAAGTATCCTTTGGAACTGGATCACTCAGACCCAGATGGCAACGGTGCAAAGGAAGAAAATGTAAAAACACCATCCTGCCACATTTTTTCTATGCATTACCCCCTCTGCCCCTGCACAAGGGCTGAAGTTCTAGGATCCCAGGATAGGCTGTGTTTCCAGATGCTGCACCCCAGCCTATGGTGATGAATGCTAAGGCATGGTTGCCATGACCTGAGTTCAAGACTGTACTTGGCAAAAAAAGCAAAAAAAAAAAAATAGCTCCCTGACTTGCAATTCACGCCGTTTCTCCTACCTTTGAATTTGAACTTAAGACCTGTGTAACTTTGAAGCACTGTGGACGAAGGGGAAGCTCACCATGCTTGAAGACAAGAAAGTAAGGCCTGGTCATTAGGCCTGAATTCAAGTCCCAGCCCTGGAAAAATTCTATTTATATACATTGTAAAGTTAGGATTTGTACTTACATATAGAGATGTTCAGACCATGTCCTGTTTGTTGTGTTTATTTATTGTATTATTGTTTTATTCATTTATTTTCCTTTTTTTTATTGTGAAAATACTGTACAGAGGGGTTACAATTACATGGGCAAGAAAATGAGTACATTTCTTATCAAGCATTGTAGCCTCCTCCTTTGTTTCCCCTACCCATCACTTCTCATTTCCCCCCTGCCCCCCAACCCTATCCTCCCAGCTTCTCCCCCAGCCCCTACCCGCCCCCCCCCCCCGCACCAAAGTTGTAAAGTTCATTTTGGACATAATGACTTGTACATCTCATGATTGCAATGGGTCCACCTGTATCCCTATTTAAATGATTTGTTTTTTCCCTTCCCCTCCACAAATTATAATGACATCAAATACAGTGAAAGCAAGGGTTACACTGTGGAGGAGGGACATACAAAGCAACAAAGAAATAATCTTATAAATGTGTTAGAAACAATCACATGAAAGAAAAAAAACATTTGAGTACATATCTTAGGGTTCATTTCCCTAACATCACCTTATCTAACCTTTTCTGCTTGACTCAGACATATATTAGATACTGCAAATAACGCAAACCATGGGACCTATGTTTCTTTGGGCCAGGCTTACTTCTTAATATAATGTTTTCCAAGTCTTTCCTAAATAAATGGGGCAATGTCATCCTTTCTGATGGAGGCATAGAATTCCCTTGTGTATATGTACCACATTTTCTTGATCCATTCATCTACTGAGGGGCTTCTGGGTTGGTTCCATATCTTAGCTATAGTATCTAGTGCTGCAATAAACATAGTCATGTTGGTAGCTTTAGTATAGTCTTGTTTGTAAACATTTGGGTAAATGCCCAAAAGTGGGATTGCTGGGAAATAAGGGAGCTCTATGTGGAGTCTTTTGAGGAACCTCCATAATATTTTCCAAAGTGGTAGAACAAGTTTACACTCCCACCAACAATGCAGTAAGGTTCCCTTCTATCCACATCCCCTTCAGCATCTTTGTTATTTGAGTTCTTGATTATAGCTATTCTAACTGGGGTGAGGTGGTATCTCAATGTTGTTTTGATTTGCATTTCTTTTATGGCCAGGGAGGTTGAGCATTTCTTCATGTGTCTATTGGCCATCCTTCTTTTCTCTTCAGAGAAGTTTCTCTTTAAGTCTTTTGCCCACTTATTTATTGGGCAATTGTTTCTTTGAGCATTTGTTGTTGGGGGATTTAATTTTTTTGGGTTCCAAGTATATTTTAGATATGAGATTTTTTATTGACTGTGATGACACACATTCCATTTATGATATTGATGACAACCCATCACATAGTATCTAGATTTGTAGATGTGTTCTCCATCATGTCTAACACCCAGGACTCTCAGAGAAAAGGAAAACAGTATCACACTCAGCTTCTTACTCCATGATCCAATTGTTGGCAGTGCTGGGATCTGAACTCAGGGCATGGCAGATCCAATTCATACCCTGAATATGTGTGTCAACACGGCAACCTCTAGCCAATGAAGCTGCCAGGTCATTTCCAGACCCTGAGATTGAGCAGCAGGGCTGGACAAAATAGCCATACATGGATAGACAGGTGGTAGAACACCAATAAATATATATTTGTACAGAGTGCCAGAGACATCTACCTAGGATTCAATGACATCAGCTACGTTCCTACTAACTCTTAGGTCTTTATTATGGCACCATTGAAGGAATAGTATTCTTTTCATGCTTAATAAACCATTCATTAAGATGAATCATTGTCCTAGGATCATTGTGTCTAATTCTGTACTAGACCAATACATGAAGAAACCTCTGATTCAATCATGAGTTTGCTAACATTTCATTATTATTCCCATGCATAGGAACAAGTTTCTTGGTATCTCCCTCACTGGTAGGTGTCAGGACCAGGATTCAAGCTCAGGGCCTACGTTGCCGCATGTGCCTATGGCTTCCCTGATAGCACGTTAGCCTTTGCCAATGCAAGGTGAAGTACCCTTTGCAGCCATGTAATTCAGACCCAGGATGGTCACCATGCAAAAGAAGAAAATATAAAAAAATCCATCCTGCGACAATTTTCTGTCATTTTTTCCTGTAATTTTTCTGCATTTTTTCCTGCAGAGCCGAGGATCCCAGGATCGGCTACGGGCCCATGGGAGCCTGCTAGCCTGAGGTGATCGAAGCTGAGACAGAGTTGTCATGAACTGAGTTCAAATCCCATGCTTGGCAATAATAATAATAATAATAATAATAATAATAATAATAATAATAATAATAATAATAACAAATCCTGGCTCAGAATTCTTACCATTTTTCTGCCACCTCTGAGATTCCAACTCAGGTCTGGGTAACTTTGTTGCACTGTGGGCCAAGGTGAAGCTCACAATCCTTGAAGACTACAAGGTTAGGCCTAGTCCCAGGGCCTGAACTGAAGCCCCAGCACTGGCAAAAATCATATGCTCACCTAATTTACAGATAGGATCTCTCTGTACATAGAGATGTGGAATGCATCATGCATTCAGTGTTGTTATTCTTTTTATTGTGTCTCTTAGTAATGGATGCATTTTGTATTTCATTGCATCTCATGACAGCTATAACGGTGCTGACATGAATGGCAATTGATTCCCATGAATATAGAGTTGCTTACATAGCATACTGCATCCTAGCTGAGACCCAGGACTTATACGGGACAGAAAAACAGGTGCAATGATTGGCTTCTCACATCAGGATTGATCTTTTGGCAGTGCTGGGATCTGACAAGGCAGGCCCAATACGTGAATGGGTCCAGGAAAGCACACCCGCCTTTGAGCCACTAAGGAGCTAGGCCTTTCCCAGGACTTGAGATTGAGTCCCACAGGGTGGGGAGAGGGTGGGGCACAATAGTCATCCATTCATAATCTGAAGGTAGTATGTAAATAAGTACATATTTGTATAGAGTAGGATGGCAACCAGTGATGGAATCCAATCTACCTTGTGACTAATGATTCTTGGATCTTCCTCAGTGCCTCCATTTCATGACTGTGATGATTATGGTCATGTTTTATCAACTCTTCATTAAAAACAATCAATACCCCAGGAGTCTTGCCTATCATTTCCTACTCACATCAAGCAGGAACTACTCATTCAAAGATGACATCCATCGAATTCAATGTCTCTTCCTAGGTCCGGAAACTAGTATCTCAGGATCTCCTGCCATTTCCTCAATGTATGGGGGCAGACTGGGAATCAACCTTGGGGACTCCATTGCTGGGTCAGCCTCTGGCTCTTCTGATAGTCAACAGGCCATCAACCACACCAGGTCACCTTCACTCAGCAGGTCAGCATGCAAAGGAAAATAATTGTAAAAGTGCCAGGTGGAACTTCCCACCACTTTTATTCCCCCACACGGCTTTTTTTTTCCAGCAAGCCCTGGGATAATAGGGTGCTAGGATGGGCTGTGAGTCCAGAGGCTGCAGCCTAGGATGATCAGAGCTGAGGCAGAGTTGCCATGACTTGAGTTCAAGCCCCGCGTCTGGCAAAAAAAATAAATAAATAAAAAATTATGAATGAAGCACTCTAGCTAAGAACTCACAGTGTTATACTGCTAGAGCTATGATTTGAACTCAGGTGTTGGTAACCCCATTGCACTGTGGGAGAAGGGGAAGCTCACCATCCTTGAAGACTAGAATGTCAGGCCTGGTCCAGGGCTCGATTTGAAGCCCAAGCACTGAACAAAATAACAAGCCCACTTCATTAACACATAGGATCTCTATTTACCTACAGGTGTGGTATGCATCTTGCATTCAATGTAGTTATCTTTTTTTATTTTGAGTGTTAATCATGGATGTATTGTGTATTTTACTGAGTATGGTGACAGGTATATCTGTGCTGACATGGATGACAACTATTCCCATGGCTATAGAGTTGCCTATATAGCTTTCTCCATCCTTGCTGGAGCCCAGGACTTTCACAGGACAAGAAAACAGGTGGATCAATAGGCTTCTCACATCAGGGTGAAGCTTTTGGCAGTGCTGGAATTTGAACTCAGGGCCTAGCAGGCCCAACTGGTGAATGGGTCAATTTGAGCACACCAGCCTGTGAGCCACTACGGAGCTAGGATGTACCCAGGTCCTGAAACTGAGCCCTGGAAGCGGGGATCAATATAGTCAAGAATTCATAATTTAAATACAGGATCTATATTATCATACATGGATGGGTGACATCTTGCAGTGTACTCGTTCTCTTTATTTTGTGTATCATTCATGAATGCAATGTGTATTTTATTGATTATGATGACAGATATAACTGTGCTGACATGGATGGCAACCCATTCCCTTGGGTATACTACATAGGGTTGCCTATGTAGTAATCTCCATCCTCCCTGAGACCCAGGTCTTTCTTAAGACAGGAAAACAGATGGATCAATGGGCTTCTCACATCAGGTAATCTTTTGGCAGTGCTGGGATTCAAACTCAGGGCCTAGCAGGCCCAATTGGTGAATGGGTAAAGGTGAGCACACCAGCCTGTGAGCCACTAAGGAGGTAGGCCAGTCCCAGGACCTGAGATACAGCCCTAGGAGGAGGGGATTGGGAGGGGGGGAAAATAGTCATGCATTTATAAGTGCAAGTTAGTATGCAAATAAGTACATATTTTTATAGTGTAGGAGAGATGGCAACCTGTGATGGAATCTACCTTGGGACTACCAATTCTTGGATCTTCTCCGATGCCTCCATTTCATGACTGTGATGATTATGGTCATGCTTCATCAATTCTTCATTAAAAATAATCGATACCCCATGAGTCTTGCCTATCATTTCCTACTCGCATCAAGCAGGAACTACTCATTCAAGAATGAGATTGATTGCATTCCACGACTCTTCCTAGGTCCAGAAACGAGTGTCCCAGGATCTCTGGCCATTCCTTCATCGTAACAGGGCTGACTGGGATTCGTGTCCTCAGGACCTCCATTGTCTAGTTAGCCTGTGGCTCCCCCAAAAGCCAGCAGGCCTTCAGCCATGCCAGGTCACCTTCACTCTGCAGGCAGCCATGTTCTGACCGAGAATGGTCACCATGCAAAGGAAAATAAACATAAAAGTGCCAGGTGGAACTTCCCACTGCTTTTTTTCCCCTTACGGATTTTTTTTTCAAGAAGCCCCAGGGTCCTAGGGTGCGAGGATGGGCTGTGGGTCCAGAGGCTGCAGCCTAGGATGATCAGAGCTGAGGCAGAGTTGCCATTACTTGAGTTCAAGCCCTGGGTCTGGTAAAAAAAAAAATGAGAAAACTGAACGAAGAACCCTAGCTCAGAATTTGTGCCATTTTACTGCTAGAGCTGGGATTTGAACTCAGGTTTGGGTAAGTCTGTTGCACTGTGGGGGAAGGTGAAGCTCACCATCCTTTAAGACTAAAAGGTCAAGCCTGGTTCTGGGCCTGATTTGAAGCCCCAGCACTGGACAAGCCCACCTCTTTTAAACATAGGATATCTATTTACATACAGGTGTGGTATGCACCTTGTTTTCAATGTAGTTAATTTTTTATTTTGGGTCTTATTCATCTATGCATTGTGTATTTTATTGAGTATAGGATGACATATATAACTGTGCTCACATGGATGACAACCTTTTCCCATGGGTATAGAGTTGCCTATGCTTTCTAGATCCTAGCTGTGACCCAGGACTTGCACAGGATAGGAAAACATCTGCAAGGTTTGGCATCTCACATCAGGATGAACCTTTTGGCAGTGTTGGAAGTTGAACTCAGGGCCTAGCAGAACCAACAGCCAAATGGGTCTACATGAGCACACCAGCTTGTGAGCCACTAAGGAGCTAGGCCATACCCAGGACCTGAGATCTAGCCCCGTGGTGGGGGTGGAGCACCATATTCATCCATTCATAAGCTGAAATTAATGTGCTAATAAAAGCCTGTTTGTATAGAGTAGGAGATGTGGTGAGCTGTGTTGGAATCCTATCTTCCATGTGACTACCGATTCTTGGATCTTTCCCAATGCCTCGATTTCCTGAATGTAATTACTATTGTCACACTTCATGCAGTCTTAATTAAGATCTTGCCTATCATTTCCTATGTGAATCCTGCATGAACTTCTCAAGTCTTCCCTAGGCCTGAATTCAAGCACCAGTACTGAAAAACATAACATTTATAGACATTTTAAATATTTGAGTTATATCTCTATATTCATTTTAAATCATGTTTGTTGGAGTGATTCATTATATTTTATTATTATTGATTGATTGAGTTAGCCTTTATTTTAGGGACTGTGAGTACACCTATAACATTTATTACATTTGTACCAATCTATTCCATAGCATGTAGCTTTGCAGACATAATATGTATATCATAAGTGACACCTAACACTTGCACAGAAAAGGAAAACAGGTGTCACACATGGAATCTTACACCTGGAAGAAGCTTTTGGCAATGATGGGACCTTGACTGAGGGACTAAGAGGCCCAATTCATGAAGGGGTGAGTGTCAGCACAGCAGAATCTAGCCCATGCAAGTGCCAAGTGGATCCCAAGACCTGGGATCGAGTTCCAGGTTTGGCCAAAATAGCAAAAATGTTCTATGCAGATGATGGTATACAAATAAATATAAATTTAGATATTTACATACTGCCAGAAATGTCTATTTAGTATTCAGTGACATATACTACGCTCCTACGGATTCTTAGGTCTTTAGTGAGGACTCCATTTAATCAATAGTATTCTTTTAGTGCATAATAAACTATGAATTAAAATCAATCCGTGTCTTGTGATTATTGGGTCTAATTTTCTTAGACTGATTGATGAACTACTCATGGAACCATGACATTGTTCACATTCCTCTGGTGCTCCTATGGACAGGCAATAGTTTCTTAGGCTCCCCAGCCCTTTGTAAGTGGCGTGACCGGGATTCAAACTCAGGACCTAGGTGTCCAGGTTGGCCTATGGCTTCGCTGATAACCTGCCAGCCTTCAGCAGTGCCAGGTGACCTACAGGTTGCAGCCGTATCATTTGGATCCGGGATGATCACCATGCAAGGAAGGAAAACCAAGAAACCACCAACCATCCACAGATCACGGTTTTTTTCGGTGCTGTTTTCATTTTGTTTTCCTGTCAGCCCCCGAGGCCTACCATCCCATGATCGGCTGTGGGTCCAGAGACTAAACCATCCCAGCCTAGTGTGATGGAAGCTGAGACAGTGTTGCCACAACCTCAGTTCAAGCCCCGCTATTGGCAATCAATCAATCAATCAAATTTAAAATATTAAAAATAGCCGTGAGCCAGTGGCTCACACCTCTAATCCTAGCTACTCAAGAGGCTG
The DNA here is from genome assembly GCF_024711535.1 of Dipodomys merriami. Taxonomy (NCBI): domain Eukaryota; kingdom Metazoa; phylum Chordata; class Mammalia; order Rodentia; family Heteromyidae; genus Dipodomys; species Dipodomys merriami. Next base: position 2,044,110 of record NW_027203148.1, read on the forward strand.
AGGATTGTGGTTCAAATCCAACCCAGGCTGTAAAGCCCATGAGACTGTTATCTCCAATAAAGCACTAGAAAACCAGAAGTGGTGCTGTGGCTCAAGTGGTAGTGGGCTCGCCTCGAGCTGAAGAGTGCAGGGACAGTGCCCAAGGCCAGAGCTCAAGCCCCACAAAATTTTTTTTTAAATACTAATGAAGCTCCCCAGCTTGGCACTCATGCCTTTTTTTTTTTTTTTTCCTGAAAGGCCTGGAATTTGAACTCAGAGTCTGGGTAACTCTAATGCACTGTGTGGGCTGGGGAAACTCACCGTCTTTGAAGACAAGCAATTCAGGCTTGTTCCCTAGGTCTGAATTCAATACCTAGCCCTGTTAAAGTAATATTCATCCACATTTGAAATAACGATTAATATCTACATACTTATATTTACTGCATATTATTTTACTGTATATGTATTTTATTTTTTGCACTATTCATTCATTCATTATTTTTATTGACTATTATTACAATTATAACATGTATTAAATTGATTACATCTTATGAGAACTATACAGATTAGTATATGTATTATATATCTTACTTCAGACCCAGTACATTCACAGAAATTCTATAGTAGATGATTCCATGCTTAGAAAAACAGAAGGAGGGGCTGGGAAGGTGGCTCAGTGGTAAAGTGCTTGCCTTGAATGCATCAGGTCCTAGGTTAAATTCCTCAGCACCACATAAGCAGAAAAAGCCAGGAGTGGCACTGTGGCTCAAGTGGTACAGTGTTCACCTTGAGCTGAAGAGCTCAGAGGCAGTACCCAGGCCCAGATTTCAAGCCCAGGACTGCCCAAAAAAGAAAAAAAAAAGAAAAACTGAAAGAATACACCAACCAAAGTCGAATTCATCCCTCGGCACCCCAGTAGCTCACATCTGTAATCCCAGCTACTCAAGAGGTAAGAGCTGGAAGATGAAGTTTCAAAGCCAGTCCAGGCAGAAAAGCCTGAGAGACGACATCTCCAATTAACTGGCAAAAAGCCAGGCTACAGGTATGGCTGAAGTGGAAGAAAATCGGCTCTGAACAATCAAGCCAAGAAAGAGCAAGCTGAATTCAAGTGCAGAGAGAGGGGGTTAGGGAAAGAAAGCAGAGAGAAATCCTCCAAAAACAGAGAACAAAACAACAGTACACACATCCCACCTAATTTATGGTACCAACAAACTGAAAATAAAAAATCAAGCTTGTGCAGGTGTATAACTTTCCATGAGCACATATGCTTTTATGTACACTTCAAAGCTATGTTTTAATAATATATATGTATATATATTAAAAGGTACATATATCTTTAAATAAACTAAGAAAGCAGCCAATGAATAAATACTTCTGAATTAGTTCCTTAACCATGGCATTATAAATTATTTATATTAAAAGTTTTTCCAAATTTCATTCCTCAGAATCAATCTTTAAGAAGTTTGTTCACGTGCCTGGCTTCGGTGGTTCACACCTATAATCCAAGCTACTCAGGAGGCTAAGATCTGAGGATGGCGGTTCTAAGCCAGCCTGGGCAGGAAAGTCCGTGAGACTCTTATTTCCAATAAACAGGAAATGGCACTGAGGCTTATCTCCAATAAACCGGAAACGGCACTGTGGCTCAAGCAGTAGAGCACTTGCTATGAGTTGAAGAGTTGAAGGTGGGCAGCCAAGCCTAGAGTTCAAGCCCCACCACCGACAAAAAAAAAAAAAAGAAAGAAAGAAAGAAAGAAGTTTGTTCATACAGATCATAAAATTCTAACTTTTTAAGCTTTAGGAAACTTATCTTCCTTTTCTTCCAGGGTCTTATGCTCTTTGGGCAAGTACTCCACTACTGAGCTACATCCCAGTCCCAATGGTTTAGTTTTTCATTTTACAATTCACTTTATTCCCAAAATGCTTTTAAGTACCTCCTGTCCTCACAGAAGTGAGTTTTTATTCAGAAACCCAACCTTTTGTGGTATGAGGAATCCCCTAGTGTATTTTGTGGTAGGCACTGAGGAAAACTCACATGATACAATTGCAGAGAGTTTATAGTTATAGAAATAACCCTAAATAGAAATAACATTAACTGTCCCTCTAGGGAGGAATGATGTACTCATTTTCATTCTCACTCTTCATGGCAGATGGTCAAAATGGAAACACCAATGTGCTATGCTTAAATGTACACGTTTAAACCCCTTTGTGAAAAACCCTCATGTTTTAAAATCAAAATGTATCAAATAAAGGCCAAGTGAACTTTAAAAAATATGAAAAATGCTAATGAAGCTCCCTAGTTGGAATGTGTGTTATTTTTTGTCTGCAAGGCCTGGGATATGAACTCGCGGTCTGGGTAACTCTGTTGTACTCTGGGGGAAGGGGAAGCTCTTTATGCTTGAAGATCAGAAAGTCAGGCCTCTTCCCTAGGCCTGAATTCAGGCCCCAACCCTGGAAAACATAGTCCTTACATGTATTTTAAAGATAGGATTGAACTTCCAGACAGGTGTTCAGTCTATATCATGTTTGGTGTGGTTATTCATGGTACATTTGTTTTATTCATTTATTTACTGTTTATTTTGTTGACTATGATGACACCTAACCATGTATTACATTGTTTACACCCTGTCACATAGCATTTAGATTTGCAGACTTGTTCTCCATCATGCCTGACACCCCGCACTCTCACAGAAAAGGAAAACAGGTGTCACACTTGGCTTCTTACTCCAGGAGGAAATTTTTGGCAGGCTCTGAGATCGAGCCCCAGGGGTGGCCAAAATAGCCATACATGGATAGGCAGGTGGTAGTACACCAATAAATACATATTCGTACAGAGTGCCAGAGCCGTGTATCTAGTATTCAATGACATCTGCTACATTCCTACCAAATCTTAGGTAGTTATTATGCCTCGATTGAAGGAATATTATTCTTTTCATGCCTAATTAACCATTCATTCAGTTCAATCAGCGTCCTAGGATTATTGCGTCTAATTTGAGTCTAGACCGCTACACGAACTATTCAGTCATAAGTTGGATGCCATTCCATCGGAATTTCTATACACAGGCAGGAGTCTCTTGGGATCTCCTGCCATTGGTAGGTGTCAGGACCAGGATTTGAACTCAGGGACTGTGTTGCAGGGTTGGCCTATGGATTTCCTGACAGTCCACCAGCCTTTTACAATGACAGGTCACCTGTGCGTGGCATCCATGTCATTCAGACCTAGGATGGTCACCGTGCAAGGAACCAAAGCCAAGAAACCGCCTACCATATTCGGCTTGCGGCTTGTTTTAGAGTCATTTTCATTTTGTTTTCCTGTCAGACCTCCGATCTTAGGATTCCAGGATCGGCTTTGGTTCTGGAAGCTGCACCCCAGGCTAGTGTGATGGAAGCTGAGACAGAGCTGTCACGATCTGAGTTCAAGCCACGTGCATGGCCAAAAACAAACAAAAAAATTAAATTAAAAAATTAAAACAATTAAAAAATTAAACAATTAAAAAATTTAAAAAACAATTATTTATCTCCCTGTTTTGCAATTTGTGTCATTTTTTTTACCAGGCCTGGGATTTGAACTCAAGGTCTGGGTAAATAGGCAGCACTGTCAGGCTAGGGGAAACACACCATACTTGAAGCTAAGAAAGTTAGTCCTGTTCCCTAGGCCTGAATTCAGGCCTCAGTCCTGCAAAACATCTCCATATATACATTTTATTTACTTTTTAAAGACAGGATTTATACTTCCATATAGTCAGACAATATCATGTTTGGTATGGTTATTCATTTCATTTCTTGTTTTATTCGTTTATTTACCATGAATTTTATTGACTGTGATGACATCTATACCGTTTATCACATTGTTTACTTCCTATCATATAGCATGTAGATTTGTAGATGTGTTCACTATCATACCTGACACTCAGGACTCTCCCAGAAAAGGAAAACATGTGTCACACTCAGCTTCTTACTCCAAGATTAAATTTTTGGCAGTGCTGGGATCCAAACTCGGGGCCTAGCAGGCCCAATTCATGAATGGGTAAGTGTGAGCACGGCAGCCTCTAGCCAATGAAGCTGTGAGGTGGTTCCCAGGCACTGAGATGGAGCCCCCGGTTTGGCCAAAACAGTGATACATGGATTGGCAGATGGTGCTAAACATATTGGTAAAGAGTACCAGAACCATCTATCTGACTGAATGATGCCTACTACATTCCTACCAACTCTTAGGTATTTATTATACTGCCTTTGAAGTAATATTATTCTTTTCATGCTTAATAAACTATCAATTAAAATCAATCAGCATCCTAGGATTATTAGATCCACTTTTAGTCTCGACTGATTCTCGAACTACTCTTTCAATCATTATTCCTATGCATAGGAACGATTCTCTTGTGATATCCTGCCATTGGTAGGTGTCAGGACTTAGATTTTTAACCCAGGGTCTATGTTGACAGCTTGGCCTATGGCTTCCCTGATGGCCCACCAGCCTTCAGGAATAGCAGTTCAGCTCCACTTTGCAGACATGTCATTCAGACTCAGGATGGTCACCCTGCAAAGAAAAAAATAATGTAAAACCCCCAGTTCTTTGCAGCTTGCCACTTTTTGTGCTGTCCCACTTCTTTTATTCTTCCTGCAAGCCCTCTGGGCCTAGGATCCCGGCATTGACTATGGGTGAGAGGCTGCAGCCCAGTCTAAGGTAATCAAAGCTGAGGTATAGTTGCCACGACCTGAGTTCAAGCTCCATGGTTGGCAAAAAAAAAAAAAATAATAAGTAAAAAAATTAATTAATTATTTAACTAAATTAAAAAAAATCCCCCTCGTTTGGAATTTCTGCCAGTTTTCTTTCCTAGCCTGGGATTTGAACTCAGGATCTTGGTAAATTTGTAACAATGTGAGGGAAGGTGCAGAGTTTCTACTACTTGAGTTTAAATCCTGTGCCAAGCCAAAAACAAAAAAATTAAGTCACTGAACTCAGCTGGGGGGTGGGGGATAGATGTGGAGGTGGGAGGGAAGGGATGGCAAGGGGAAAACAAAGGAGGAGGCAACAATGCTCAATAGTAAATGTACTCATTACTTTGCTCATGTAACTATAACCCCTCTATACAACATTTTTACAAGAAAAAAATGTACAAAAAAGGAAACAATTTAGAGCTCCGAGAACCACTTTTCCCGTAAGAGAAGGATGTCTGGATAGATATACAAAATTATACACTGCTGTTTTTAAAATGTTCAGTATGGAACTGAATAAACATAACTGCTTCCATTAAAAATAATTAAGTCACTGTCTTGGAACTGGAGCTAGTATTTCTGCCACTGCTGGGATTTGATCTCACCATCTGGGTAAATTTTTTGCATCGTAGGTGAAGGGGAACCTCACTGTCCTTTAGGGAAAGAAATTCAGGGTAGAGTTCCCAGGGCCTGAATGAAGTCCCTATAATGGAAAATAATATTTATGTACATGTGTAATATATGTTATGTATTACATGTGTATGTTTATTACAAACTATGATTTTTATTATTGATTATGTATTTCTGTATTTCTATATTTTATTGATTTACTAATTGTTTATTGTGGTAATATTATTATACACATAATATTTATTACATTTTGCACATCTATTATAAAATTATACACAATAATTTAGGACATTGACTCATTTTTCATTAATACTATATTAACTGTTGAAACATGATACATAATTAAATGGAGGCATTTGTCACAGTCTTCACATGTTTAGAGTCTCTCCCAAACATGAGCTGTATCTTGTTTATCTTTAACACCTTCCTATAGGGATTTCTTTAGATGATTTATATTCAGAAGCCTTTCCTTGAGGATAGGCAAGTTGAGGGATGAAATTGTAAGGGTGGGATTGGGAATGTGGCTTAGTGGTAGAGAGCTTGCTCAGCATGCATGAATGCCTGGGTTTGAATCCTCAGTGCCACATACTAAGAAAAAGCCAGAAGCTGTGGAGTGCTCAAGTGGTAGAGCACTAGCCTTGAGAAAAAGAAGCACGGAGACAGTACACAGGCCCTAAGTTAAAACCCCAGCACTGGCAAAAACAATAGGCCATATGCCAGTGGCTCACACCTGAAACCCTATCTTCTCAGGAGGCTGAGATCCGAAGACCACAGTTCAAAGAAAGCCTAGTCAAGGAAAGCCTGTTAGACTCTTATCACCAATGAACCACCAAAAGACCCTGTGTGGCATTGTGGCTCAAGTGGTAGAGTGTTCACCTTGAGATGAAGGGATCAAGGACAGTGCCCAGGCTTGAGTTCGAGACACACAAGGGAAAAAAGTGTGGGTTAATCAAAGTACTTTTCCTATTTGCTAATTAGGAGAACATTCTCTGGAAAATGAATGATGATGTACACCAGAATTGGAGTCAGAGCTCAAGGTTCAAGTTCAGCAGGTCCATATGCCCAGCCTCTCAGACCCTAGCATTATAACCTTGTGTCATACAGGGTTTTGATAGGTCCATTGTTGAAAGGCTTAATATGCTCCCCAAACCCTTTGTGATAAGCAGTTGACTTGTACTGTCAATATCATTACACTTCTGACCTAGCAGAGCACCAGTAGCTAAGGCCCATCACCCTAGCTCAGGAGGCTGAGGTCTGAGGATCACAGGGTGAAGCCAGCCAGGGCAGAAATGTCTATGACACTCTGACTTCCACTTCTGAAAGGACAGATGTTCAAGAGTTTCCCTTGGTGATGAGAAGTTTCTTGTACTTGAGTTGAACTCACGGCCTGGGCACTGTCTCTAGCATTCTACTACTTGAGCCACAGCACCAATTCTGGCTTTTTCTGTGCATTTGCTACAGAGGGATGGAACCCAGGGCTTCTTGCATGCTAGGCACTAATCCACATTCCCAGCCCTCTCATGTTTTTCTTAATGGTAGAATCTACATAAGTATGCGACCATTTTACATCCCCCAAGTTTAATTTTCTGAATACCGGTTATTTCAAAAACCTGATCTTCTCTTCCCCTGCCTGATTTGTGACTGTTCCTGCCTTGGCCACAAAATAAAATGTAAATTAAGGGTGCTGAGTTCTTAAGTGTGCATCATATAGGGACACAGGCCTGGAACTATGGAAGAGAAAAGCCATGGGCCTGAAAAGAAGAGGATGATGCAGAATGTGCAACAAGCCTATTTGGAAAATAAATCTGTACATAAAAGGAGAAGCATTGCATACAATCTGTTTGCACTCTGGTAGTTAATATACACACATAAGTAGGTAGGACACTGATACATTAACTAGGCCTTCTCTTTTTGATTTTTTTTGGTGGCTATCCCAGGGCTTAAACACAGGGCCCTATGTGTTCCTCAGATGTTTTGCTCAAGGCTGAGACTCTACCACTGCCACAGCTCCACTTCTAGCCATCTGGTTTAATTGGACATAATTGCCTGCCAGGCTTTCCTGCCTGGTCTGGCTTGTATGTCCTGCTCGGCTTTCTTTTTCAAAGCTGGAACTCTACCCTCTGGGCCTCGGATTCACCTCTGGTTTTCTGGTGGTTTATTGGAAATAAGAGTCTTGCAGACTTTCCTGCTCCGGCTGGCTTTGAATAGACATCTCCTGAGGAGACTTCAAGTGGCTTTCCTCAGGGATTCGCCGAGGATCTGCTCTACACAAACCCTTAGTCTAGATCTCGAGAGGTACTAGAGCAAAAGGGAAACATGAAGATGCTTCTAGTGTGTTCTAGATGCTTCAGGTTGTAAACACAAAACACTCATAATTATTAGATAATTTCATAGGCCTATGGAGCAATGCAGACATTATGAGGATCGCTCCAGCTTTTGGTCCTCTCGTCCTGAGACAGTAAATTCACTGCAGCTCAAGGATAAATGACTGAACTGGCATGTCCTGTAGACATTTGCTGCCAAAATCATGTGACACTCATTTCTCACTTTTGGTTTCAAACCTGTGACCAGAGGAGAAGAGGAGGAGAGAAAATTCTTCTCACAGAAAGCACCTATAAAGAACATTGGGTAGTTTACTTATAAATTCAAAGCATTGGAATGATGGTGTTAAGTAGTCAGATTGTCCAGATTAAAAAATGAAGAAGAAAAGAAAGGCAGGTGCCAGTGGCTGCTGACTATATTCCTAGCTCCTCAGGAGGCTGACATGTACAGAATCTGAGATGTAGAGAATCTGAGTTTGAATCCAGCCAGCATAGGAAAGTCCAAGACACTGTTATTTGTAAGAGATCACAGAAAACCCAGAAGTGGGGCTGTGGCTCAAGGTTAATGCACTACTCTTGAGCAAAAGTAACTCAGGGACAACTCCTATGCTCATAGTTCAAGCGCAGGACCTGCTTCCATGTCTTTGTACATGTGTGGATGTATTCCTATAGGTGAAGCTCCAGAGTAGCTATGATGAAAGGCACCAAGCTAGAAAATTTGTTTTCAATACAATGATTTCATAACACAGAGACTGCTTTCATGACAGTGCGTGTTCCTGGGCTCCCCTCACAGTTCCCAGTGCAGCCTGAGGGTTTCTCTGCCTCCCAGGCCTGCTGGAAGAAGTCTTTCTCATTGTCTGGACAGGCAGACAAAAGGCCTCAGTCCTGTACAGCTGTGTAACAAACAACTCCATCTGGGCCAATTAGTGAGGATGAGTGTGGATGGGCTCTGTATGTCAGGACAAAAGGGCCTCTTTGTACTCCAAGCTATCTCTCTCCCCACGGCTCTGTTTTGAAGCCTTCATTTGTGCCACCTCCTGTGGCAGCCCAAGTTCCCAGCACTTATCCTGCCTTTGTGAGACTATGTTCTGGTGTTCAGATACTGTACTCAATATAATTCAGGAGTCCTTCTGGCAGACAACTAGGGCACTTAACCTCAAGAAATGTTTCTTTGAGGGTGATGATGGGCTTATGATGCCTCTGCTAGGTTTCCGGAAGTTTTGGAAATCCAAGCACATGTCTGATCTCACCATCCTTCCTGTCATGTAAGACTGCTGAAGCACATTAGGTATTGAAACCTTTGACCTCTCCTAGTTGAATCCTGGGTTGCAAGGTTTTGGGGTTGAACACAGGGCCTGGGTGCTTACCATGAGCACAGTGCTGGAGCCCAGTGCTTTACCATTTTGTGTCACAGCTTTACTTCTGGTCTCTCTGTGTGTGTGTGTGTGCATGCGCGTGCACACATACACAATTCCTGGAGCTTGAACTCAGGACCTGAGCACTCTACCTAATTTCTCTTGTAGAAGAATAGCCCTCTCCCACTTGAGCCACAGAGCCACTTCAGCCTTTTTTCTAGTGATGTGTTCCAGAGAAATCAAATCCATAGTTTCATAGATGCAAAGTATTCTACCCCTAAGGCACATTCCCAGCCCTCTTCTTCAGGTTTGTTATTTTGTGTCTTTTTTGTTGTTGCTCGTAGGAGTTGAAGTCTGGGCCTGGGTGCTGTCCCTCAAGTCTTGTGCTCTACCACTAGAGTCAAAGCACCATTTCAGGTTTTCTCATGGTTCGTTGGAGCTAAATGTCTCAAGGACTTTCCTGCCCAGGCTAGCTTTGAACCATAATCCTCAGATCTCATCCTCCTGAGGAGCTAGGATGACAAGCATGAGTGACAAGCATCCAGCTTCCACTTCATGTTTCTTACTGGTGAATTGGAGACAATAGTCTCATGGGACCTTTTGTGTCTGGGATAGTTTGGAAGCCAGAACCTCAGATCTCAGCTTCCTGAGAAGGAAGGCTGACAGGCCTCAGCTATAGACCCCTAGTCTGTGGCACTCTACTGCAAGTGGGTCCTTGGCTGCACATGTTGGATTGCTAGCCATGTGCCCAAGAGGTAAGGGTCAGTGCCTATGCCACGAGTTCAAGGTTCATGACAGAAAACACAAAACAAAACAATTGTCTGCAGTAGACAACTCACCCATTCTTCAGTAATGCATAATTTTGTCCCTGCCATGGGGACATATCTGCGTCTCAATATTCTTTTTTGCACAATCATCTTAGTTGTGTACCTCTTACAAGGACCATATGAAAGAATGCACTCTGTGAAGGGCAGAGCAGATGGCACTCTTTGAAGGACTCAACACACAACATCCTGTGAAGACTCAGCACCCAGCCCCCAATGCAAGACTCAGCACACTAAACCCTATGAAGGACTCAGTACACAGCACCCTGTGCCAGACTCAGCACAGAGCACCCTATGAAAGACTCAGCACATAGCTCTATTCCACAAGCTGTCATTAGAATTAGGTTGCTTTCATCAGTATCACCATTCTTTGAGGAACATTTCACAAATCACACAAATTCACATCTAATGGTTTAGTGGGATTTTTTTTGGGGGGGGCAGGCTACCCATAGGGCTTGAACTCAACACATGGGGATACTGTTCTAATAACATTTGCTCAAGGCTAAGGCTCTAATACTTAGAGCCACATCTCCAATATTCTCACATACTTCCTACCATGGCTTGGTTTTAAAGCTCCCAAGCAGCCAGGATGATGGGGGTAAGCAAGCAGCATCTGCTTCTGTTGAGCTGGGTTGCAGCTGTTTACATCTGCCTAAGTCAGGTTAGGTGGCAACTGTCAGTGCCAGACTCCTAGCTTGTTCTGTGATGTGGTATTTGAAGTCCTGTCCTACTATAATTGCAGTTAGAACATTCTACCTTTTGTTGGTGGCAGTGCTGGGGCTTGAGTAAGGACTTAGACACTGTCCCTAAGCATTTGTGCTCAAGGCTAGCCCTCAATTGATTGAAACACAGCAGTACTTTCAGGTTTTCTGCTTTTGTTGCACTGAGGAATCGAACCCAGGGCTTCGTGCTTACTAGGGGAGCACTCAATCACTGAGCCCCAGGAGTAAAGGAGGTATAAATAGATACATTGTATATAAATAATATATACACAAAAGAGAGATGTCTATATTATTACATTATAGATAATATTATTACCAATTACTAGGTATTAAATTATATCTCCATTTAATGATGTGTCCCAGTAAACATTTAGTTAAGCATTAATTTGTTGCGACCACCTCGACCAGCAAGGAAGACTCGACCCGGGATTCTTCTCAATGCGGTTTATTCAGGACCTTGCTACAAGCTTCTCTCCTGCTTCTCTGCCCGCTTCTTCACCCCTCCCCCGCAACCACGCTCTGGTTATAAGCATCCTGGATGGCCAATCCCGAAGTGCCACTTGGCATATACCGATAGGGTCGCAAACACAGAAGCAAAGTAGGTTCCAAGTCATATATATATAAAGAGTTGTTTTTTACAGAGTGCACTCGTCACCGGGAAGAGGGAAGGCGGGAGCCAGCGCCATCTTTGGTCGCAGCCGCGCCATGCGGCCGCGCCATTTTTGCAGCCGCGTCTTACGGCCGCGCCTCCCGCAGCTCTCCACATTAATTAATACTCAGTATCCTGTTATTGTTTACCATATATGTATATACATCCATACATATAATTAAATATTTTATAGAATGAGACAGATGTCTATATATTTTTAAATTATGTATCATGTGCTACTACCAATTATTAGGTATTTATGTCTGCATGCAATTTTTATTCTGTTAATACTTAATAAAATATTAATTAAACTTAATCCACGTCCTATAATTACTGCATCTAATTTTATCCTAGAATGATTCATTACTAATTCAATCTGTTTATCATTTATTGTAGTGACAATTCTTCCACCTATGACTTTTTTTTTACCTTTGTTACATCCTATTTACATAGCATATTGATTTGCATCTGAATTATACATCCTACCTGACACTGAGTGTTAGGTTTTTAAAAAGAGGTAGCCGAGTTAGAACAGCACCAGCACGCACGTGGTATTCAGATAAGGGGTAGGTTTATTCAGTAGACCTGCTGGTATCAGGCAAGGGTGGCACTCCACGTGGCTGGGAAAGAGAGAGAGCAAGAGAGCAAGAAAAGAGCAGCAAGAGCTAGAAACGAACAGAGAGAGAAAAAAGGGAGCGTCTGGGCCTGGGCTAGGCCTTATGTAGGGTATGGGTGGGGAAAGGTGTGGCCACATCAAATTCAGATGTGACCTCAGTGGATGCAGATGTGACCTCTTCCAGGTGTCCCAGTTGCCTAGGTAACGCAGGTACTGGGTGGAGACTTTGCTGCGAGGAGGGTGGAGTCTGCTCACCATCCAGGAGCGGACCTTACACTGAGCACTTTCAAAGAAAAGAAAATCATGTGTTATCCTCGGCTTCCCACACCACGATTACATTTTGGCAGTGCTGCGATCTAAACTCAGGGCCTAGAAGGCTTAATTCATTTATGGGTGGCTGCGAGCACAGCAGCATCTAGCCAATTCAGCTGCCAGGTTGTTCCCAGGCTCTGAGATCAAGCCCCATATATTGACTCCATATTGTGCTTAGTGTAGCTATTCATTTTTTTGTGTTATTCATTTATTTACCATTTATTTTATTGACTGTTCTTACACATGAACTATTTATTACATTTATTACATAGGATAGATTTGCTTATGTATGAAACTTCACACCTGACATCCAGGACTTTCACAGCAAAGGAAAACCTGTGTCATCATGGGCTTCTTACTCCATGAGTAAATTTTTGTGAGTGCTGGCATCTGAACTCACAACCTACAAGGCCCAATTCATGAATGAGTGAGTGTTAGTACGCTAGCCTGGGGCATATTGAGCTGACAAGTAGTTCCCAGCACCTGAGATCGAGCCCCAGGGGTTGACAAAATAAGAACAGATTGACATGCAGATGGTAGTACACAAATAAATATAGATCTTTCTAGAGTGCCAGAGATGTCTATACATTATTCAGTTAAATAGGCTACATTCCTACCAATATTTGGGTATTTTTAATGCCTCCATGTCATTTATATTATTGTTTTCATCCTTAATGAATTATTAATTAAATCAACCACCGTCCCGAAACTACTGCATCCATGTAATTAATAGTATTCTTTTAATGTGTCAAAAATATTCATGAAAATCCATCGGCCTCCTAAAATCACTCTAATTTTATAGTAGTATCATTCAGGAACAACTTATTCAACCTTGACATTCATAACCTTCCATCAATATTCCTATGAATAGGAGCGAGACTATTAGGATCTCCCACCATTTGTAGGGGTCGGGACCAGGCTTTGAACCCAGGGCCTATGTTGCCGTGTTGGCCTATGGCTTCCCTGGTAGCCCTCCAGCCTTCAGCAATGCCAGGTTTCCAACATTTTTCAGCCGTGTCATTCATACCCAGGAAGGTCACCTTGCAAAGAAAACAAATGTAAAACCGACAGCCATCTGGAATTTGCCGGTTTTTCTTCTTTGTTTCTGTGTGGTTTTATTTATTTATTATTCGTATCAGCAATTGGGCCCCAGGAACCTAGGTTTGGCTGTGGGTCTAGTGGCTACACCCCAGCCTGGAGTGATCGAAGCTGAGGCAGAGTTGCCATGGCTTGAGTTCAAGCTCTGTGCTTGACAAATTAAAAATAAATAAATAAATAAACACATTAAAATATTTGAAAAATTATGAGGCTGCGTGGCTTGGAATTCATGCCACCTTTTCTGCCAGTCCTGGGATTTGAACTCAGGGCCTAGGTACATCTACAGCACTGTGGGAGAAGGGGAAGCTCACCATGCTGGTAGACAAAAAAAATCAGGCTGTTTCCAGAGCCTGAATTCAAGTCCTCGCTCTTGCAAAAATAATATTCATATGCATTTTAAATACAGGATTCATATTTACATACACGTTTGCTGCATATTGCAGTTAGTGTGGTTATTCATTTTATTTTGTGTTTTGTTTATTTCTTATGTGTTTTATTGAGTATGACTACACGCATAACCTTTTTTACATCTTATTACATAGGACATAGATTTGCCAATGTACTATACATCATTCCTGAGACCCAGGACTTTCATTGATAAGGAAAACAAATGGGACATTTGGCTTCTTCCACCAGGATTACTTAAGTGTTTGGCAGTTATGTGATTTGAACTCAGGGCCTAGAAAGCCCACTTCATGAATGGGGAGTGGGTCAATGTTAGCACACCAGTCTTATGCAAATGAAGTTTTTGGGCAAATTTGGCCCTAGCTGTGGCCAATATGTAAACACATAGATTTTTTAAATGCAGTGTGTGTGTATTTACATATGTATATGCATCTATAAACATATACAGAGGGAGACAGACATTTATGTAGATTCTAGTGTATAATTCTATATAAAGATTGATGTTTATATCTTACTTTTATTTATTCTATTACTACTAACTATTTGGTCTAAAATTTTTCCTCCATTAATTAATCATGGTAGAAGACTTAACAAAGTATTAATTAAATTAATCAATGACCTATATTTAATGCATACAATCTTACATTACAAAGACTAGTTAATTAGTAATTCAATTAGCACATTTGAAACATTCTATTAGTGTTCCTAGAGATAGGAACCACTTTCCTAGGACCTTCAGCCATGTGTATGTGGCAGTCCCAGGATTGAACTCAGGGCCCAGGTGTCTGGGTTAACCTCAGGCTTCACTGACAGCCCACCAGCCTCAGCCATGAAAAATCATGTACAATTTTCAAGCCAAGTCAGTGAGATCCAGGATGGTCACTGTGCAAAAGAAACAAAGGTAAAGCTGTTGTGTAAAACTTTCTGGTTTTTCCTCTTCCATTTTGGTTTGTTTGTTGGCCCGTGCTGGGAGTTGAAATTGGCTCATAGGATCCCTGGATCATCTGTGGGTGTAAAAGCTGCACCCCAGCCTAGGGTAATCAAGGCTGAGGCAGAGTGGTGACGACCTGAGTTCAAGCCCCGTGCCCGCCCTTCCCCAAATTTAAGGTCCTGGCTTGATGGGACATTTTATCTGCGATAACTGGGATTTGAAATCAAGGCCTGGGTAAATATAGTTTGCTGTGGGTAAACTGGAAGCTCATCCTCCTTGAATAAAAGAAAGCCAAGAGCATTTCCCAGGGCATGAATTCTAGCCCCAGGACTGGCAAAATAATATTTATATACATTTATAATGTACATCATATATATGTATTTGCATAGGTATTACATATTGTACCTAGGAAACAAATATTCTCACAGACAGCAGAACAGGTCAACATTGGGTTTTTACTCCACCTATTGTCTTTGACACTGCTGGGATTTGAACTCAGGGCCTAGAATGCCAATTCATCAAGGGACCAATGTAAACACAGCAGCCTCAAACAAATTCACTGCCAGTGAGTTCCCAGGACTTAAGTTTAACGTCCAGGAGTTACCAATATATAATAGATGTGTAAATTGCTGCAAATATATATAGGTATAGAGAGTGAGAAAGAGAGAGTGATGTATATGTGTATTCCAGTGTATATTTAAACATATAAATATATTTATAGAATATGAGATGTCTATATATCATTAAATTACATGTAATATATTACTAATAATTATTAGGTATTAAATTATGCCTTCATTTAATGACGTATCATGGTTTAAGGAACAATAAAGTGCTTCCTTGAGCAAAAGGAGCTCAGGGACAATGTCTAAGCTCACAGTTCAAGCCTCAGGACCTGCAACAACAACAAAAAATAGAGCCAGTAACTCCATGTGTCTGTGTATGTGTGAATGTATTTCTATCGGTGAACATCCAGAGTCGCTATAAAGAAAGGCACCTAGCTAGGAAATTTGCTTTGAATAGAATGATTTCATAGCACAGAGGGTGCTTTCAAGACAGTGCATGTTCCAGGGCTCCCCTCCCTGTTCCCAGTGTAGCCTGAGGGTTTCTCCACACCCCAGGCTGCTGGAGGAAATCTGCCTCATTGTTGGAACAGGCAGACAAAAGGTGTCACTCCTATACAGCTCTGTAACAAACAACTCTATTCAGGCAAACTAGTGATGATGAGTGTGGGCAGGCTCTGAAGACCAGGAGAAAAAGGCCTCTTTGTACCCCAAGATATCTCTCTCCCCAGTGCTCTGTTTTGACAGGAAGCCTTCATTTGTGCCACCTCCTGTGGCAGGCCAAGTTCCCTGCACTTATCCCGTCTTTGTTAGACTATGTTCCAGTGTTGAAACAAAGTGCTACAATTAATTCAAGATTCCTTCTGGCAGACAACAACTAGGGAGCTGAACCTAATGCAATGATTCATTATTGGCAACGGTGCCTACATAGGTTTTCAGAAGCTTGCTACATCTAAGCACATGTACAAAATCACAATGTTCCCTGTTATGTAGGGCTGATGAAGCTCATCAGGTTTGGAAACCTTTGACCTCTCCTAGTTGGGCCTTGGTTGACTAGGTTTCCTGGTTGAACACAGGGCCTGAGTACTGACCATGAGCTCAGAACAGAAGCTCAATGTGTAGTGGGAAGACCCCTACTCAGGCAGGCAAACCCACCTAGTCGTCTGGAGTGACAGAGCCCACTGCAACAAAGTTGTTAACAAAGACGTAACTTTATTGAGAAGGTTCCTACACTGACCGCCCAGGGCCACAGCACAGGCTCAGGAGCTGATACTGCTACCCTGAGCAGCCCCCATTCTTTGGTTTTTAAAGGCAAAATTGATAAGGTTGAGCCTGGTCATGCACAGGTGACCAATGGGATCATACCACACAAAACGATTCCATGGTCATACCAGACCACACACAGGCGGCCAATAGGCAGAGTTTACTGTGTGAAAGGCAGGGTTTACCACCACAAGCACGTGTTGTCGGGCAGTTGGAGCCAGATTACAACCTATCTGTTTTAGAGGTCAATCTTTAACTCAACAATCAAGGTGGATTAGGTTGTTAAGGGGAGGGGGACTTAGAGGCATTCTTTCCATTCCAGGAACAGGGTTGGTTGGAGCCAAGTTCTAGTTAACCTTGTTTAAAGTTGTTTTTCTAAAATCCCTATAACAAAGGCAAAGCCTTGAAAGAAGCTGTACCAGATCAAGTCTCCTCTCAGGACCTACTTCCCAGTGCTTAACCTTTTGATGTCAGTTTCACTTCCGGTATCTGTGTGGGGGGGAGGGGAGATGGTAATTTGTGTGCATATACCAGTCCTGGAGCTTGAACTCAGGACCTGAGCACTGTACCTGAGTTTCTCCTGTACAAGGATAGCACTCTACCACTTGAGCCACAGAGCCACTACAGGCTTTTTTCTAGTGATGTGCCACTGAGGATTCCAAGCCAGGGTTTCATACATGCAAATTACTCTACCCCTAAAACCCATTCTCAGCACTGTATTTCAGGTTTCTTTCTTTCTTTTCTTGTAAGTTGGAGGAGTTGAAGTATGGGCCTGGGTGCTGTCAGTCAGCTCTTCAGCTCAAGTGGAGAGCTGTACCACTTGAGCTACAGAGCCCATTCAGGTTTTCTGGTGGTTCATTGGAGATAAGCATCTAAAGGATTCTCCTTCCCAGGCTGGCTTTTGACTGTGATCCTGAGCTCTCAGCCTACTGAGTAAGTAGCTAGGATAACAGGCATGAGTCACCGGCACCCAGCTTTCACTTCAAGTTTCTAAGTGGTAAATAGGAGATGATAGTGTCATTGGACCTTTTGTGTGTGGGATAGTTTTGAACACAGATCCTCAGCTTCCTGAGCAGGCAGGATGATAGACCTTAGCTAAAGACACCTAACCCGTGACACTTTGCTGTGAGGGGGTCCTTGGCTCTGCGTGGTAGAGTGCTAGCCATGAGCATAAGAGGAAAATCAGAGTCTAGGCTCCGAGTTCAAGGTTCATGATGGAGAAAACTAATCCAAAACAATTGTCTGCAGGAGACAACTCAATAGAGTTCAGTACATACATAAATTTGACCCTGTCTTGGGAAATATCTGTGCCTCAAGTTTCTCATCTGTACAATCATCTTACTTGTGGAGCTCTGACAAGGATCAGATGAAAGAATACACCCCGTGAAGGACTCAGCACACAGCACCCCGTGAAGGACCTAGCATCCCAGGAAGGACTCAGCACCCAGCACCCCAGGAAGAACTCTTCATATAGCTGTATCCCACAAGCTGTCATTAGAATTAGGATGCTTTCATCAGTATCACCATTCCTTCAGAAACATGTCACGAACCACATAAGTTCACATCTAATTGTTTGGATGGATGGTTAGTCGGGGGGTGGGGGGAGGAAGGGTCATCAGACTCAGGGGTTGCACTCATAGGTTTTGGGTACTGTCCTAAGATCTTTTCCTCAAGGCTAGAACTCTACCACTTTCAGGCACAGCTCAGAGTCTCAAAGACTTCCTGCCAGGGCTGAGTTTTCAACCCACCAGTGTCAGATCTCATCCCCTGAGCAGCTACGGGTGAGCCAGCAGCATCTAGTTCAATGGTGTTGGTTTGCAGCTGTTAACATCTGGTTGTCAGGATAGATGGCAGCCGTCATCTTCAGATTACCAGCTTGCTCTGTCATGAAGTATTTAAAGTCCTGGCCTTGTATAGATACAGTTAGAACATTCTAACTTTTCTTTGGTGCTGGAGTGACAGCACCACTTCCGGCTATTCTGTGCATGTGATAGTGTGGAAAAGAACCCAGAGCTTCATACATACTAGGCAAGCACTCTACCACTGAGCCCCAGGAGTGATAAGTGTAGAAATAGATATATAGATAGCTTATATATATACACATATATATATGTATGTATAAAATAAGAAAGATATCTGTATATTACTAAATTACATATATTATATTACTACCAATTATCCATAATTAAATTATTCCTTCATTTCTCATTGATGAAAATATAATAAAGTATTAATTGAAAATTAGTCAAGGTACTATGATTATTGTTTCTAATTTTAAAATATAATCATATGCTAACTACTAATATAATTGTTACTTTTACAACATTCCATTCATATGGATGTATGTCAGAATGCGTTTCTTAGGATCTCCCACCATTTGTAGGTGGCGGTCCCGGGATTTGAACCCTGGGCCTAAGTTGCTGGTTTTGGCTATGGCTTGCCTGAAAGCCACCAAACTTCAGCAGTGTAAGGTCACATACTCTTTCCCGGCCCTTTCATTTAGACCCAGGATGGTCATAATGCAAAGGAAAAAACAAAGTAAAACTGCCTTCTGGAACTTCCCAGTTTTAGCCTTATTGTTTTTTCCCCCACCTCTCCTGTTTTTTTTTCTTTTTTGTTGGTTTTGGGGCCAGAAATCTGGGTCTGGACACTTCCTTAACTATTCAGCTCAAGACTAGGGTTCTACCACTTGAGTCATAGCACCACTTCCAGCTTTTTTTCTGCTTATGTGGTGCTGAGGAATCGAGCCCAGGGCCTTATGCATGTAAGGCAAGCACTCTACTACTGAGCCACCTTCCCTACCCTTCTCCTTTTTTTTTTTCATCAGTCCCGAGATTTGAACTCGGGTCCTAGGACCTCAGAATGGTTTGTGGGTCCATGGGCTGCACCCCAGCCTAGGGTGATCGAACCTGAGGCAGAATTGCCACAAGCTGAGTTCAAGCCTAGGGCCTGGACAAAATAAATTAAGGCCGTGACTTGTAATTTGCTCCATTTTTCTGGCAGGCCTGGCATTTGAACTCAGGGTCTGGGAAACTCTGAGACACTGTGGGGGAGGGGAAGCTCACTGTTGTTGAAGACAAGAATTTCAGACCAGTTTCCAGGCCTGAATTTAAGCACCAGCACTAGAAAAATTAATATTCATATATGTGATTTTTTACATACATGGGCTTACTTCATATGACATTTATTACCCTTATTTATTCATTATTTATTTTCTATTTAGTATTATTACATATATAACATTTATTTAATTTATTGCATCTTATCACATGGATATATTGGCATATGGATTATACTTCATACTGAGACCCAGGATTTTTACAGAGAAGGAAAAAAATGTGTCAAAGTAGGCAGGATGACAGATATCAGCCACAGATGCCTAGACTGTAACACATTTGTTTGGATGTCCTTGGGTCCCCTTGGTAGGGTGCTAGCCATTAGCCCAACAGGGAAGGGACAGTGGCTAGGCCCTGAGTTCAAGGTTCATGACGGAGAAAAATAAACCAAAACAATTGTCTGCAGGAGAAAACTCACTAGAGTTCAGTACATACATCATTTTGGCACTGACATGGGGACATATCTGAAACTCAAGGTTCTCATCTGCACAATAATCTGTGGAGCTTTTACAAGGACCAGATACAAGAATGCACTCAGTACACCATTCCTCATATAAGACTCATGACATAGCTGTATCCCACATGTTATCATTAGAATTAGGGTGCTTTCATCAGTGTCACCAAACTACACAAAGTTCACATCTAATGATTTAGAGGGTTGGGTTTTTTTGGGGGGAGGTGGGCAGTCAGCCACTGGGATTCCACTGAAAGTTTGGGGGTACTATCCTAAGATATTTTGCTCAAGGCTAGAGCTCTACTACTTTGAGCCACAGCTCAGAGGTTTTCAGGCTTCCTGTCAGGGCTGGATTTTAAAACCACCAGTGTCTGATCTCAGCCCCCCATTATCTTGGATGACAGGGCTGAGAGAGCCACAAGTATCTGGTTCTGTGTAGCTGGGTTGCAGCAGTTTACCTCTTGCTAAGTCATGTTAGATGGCAGCTCTCAGCACCAGACTCCTAGCTTGCTCTACGATGATGTATTTGCAGTCCTATCCTTATATCTTTGCAGTCAGTACATTCTATCATTTTGTTTTGGTGCCAGTTCTGCATCTTGAGTAAGTGTCTAGACACGGTCCCTAAATTTTCTGCTCAAAGCTAGTACTCGACTGCTTGAGCAACAGCATGATTTCTGGATTTTTCTGTGCAAGTGGTAGTGAGGAATGGAACCCAGGACTTTGCACATACTCAGTGATCACTCTAACACTGTGCCCCAGGAGTGACAAGTGTATAAACAGATAAATGTGTAGATTGGTAGATAGAGATAGATAGATAGATAGATAGATAGATAGATAGATAGATAGATAGATAGATAGATAGATAGATAGATAGATAGATAGATAGGTAGATGTGTATGTAGAAAACAAAAGAGATGTCTCTATATATTAAAACTGCATATATGATATTACTACCAATTATTGGCAATTAAATTATTCCTTCTTTTTTAAGTATCATGATTGTATACATAATAAAGTATTAATTGAAAATTAATCAATGTAGAATAATTGTTATGTATACTTTTATAATATAATCATACACTAACTACTAATTTAAATGTTACTTTTATAACATTCCATTTGTACGGATGTATAGCAGAATGCATTTCTTAGAACCTCCCATCATTCATTAGTGGCAGTTCCAAGATTCGACCTCCAGGCCTAAGTTGCTTGTTTCAGCTATGGCTTCCCTAATAGCCCGCCTAACATTAGCAATGCAATGTCATGTACACATTCTGGGGCTTGTCATTTAGGACCAGGTGGTCACAATACAAAAGGAAAACAAAGTAAAACTACCTTCTTGAACTTCTCAATTTTATCCTTCTCCTTTTTATTTTTTTATTTTTTTGCCAGCCCCGAAATTTGAAGTAGGGTAGTAGGATCCAATGATCAGCTGTGGCAGAGATGGGAAGACCTGAATTCAAGCCCTGTGCTAGGCCAAAAAAAAGTAATAATAACAATACGACCCTGGCTAGGAAATTGCACCATTTTTCTAGCAGGCCTGGGATTTGAAGTGAGGGTCTGGGTAACTCTGTGACACTGTGTGTGAAGGGGAAAGCTAACCACCCTTAAACACAAGAATTTCATGGGGCTGGGAAGGTGGCTCAGTGGTAGAGTGCTTGCCTTGCATTCATGAGGCCCTGGGTTCAATTCCTCAGCACCACATAAGCAGAAAAAGCTGGAAGTCGCACTGTAGGTCAAGTGGTAGAGTGCTCTCCTTGAACTGAAGAGCTGAGGGACAGTGTCCACTCCTAGAGTTTAGGCACCATGACTGGCAAAATAAAAATAAGAAAGAAAAAAGAAAAAAGAAATTCAGACCAGTTCCCAGGGCCTGAATTGAAGCCCCATCACAGGAAAAAATAATATTCATATATATAAGATCTATTTACATATATGGGTTCTACTGCATATGAAATTTATTACCCTTATTTATTTAGTATTATTACGCATATAACACTTCCTTTATTACATCATATCACATACGACATATTTGCATATGGAATTATACATCGTATTGAGACCAAGAACTTTCACAGAGAAGGAAAAAAAATGTGTCAAATTGGCTTCTTACTCCACAAATAAATTTTTGGCCATGCTGGGATTTCAACTCAGCCTAAAATGCCCTATCCATAAATGGGGTACAGTCTTAGCACACCATCCTCCGGCAAACTGAGCATCCAGGAAATTCTGAAGACCTGTGATCAAGCCACAGTAGTGTCTAATAGATACATGTGTAGATTGATATTATATATATATATACACATATATACCTCTCTATATATGTATATATATACACACACACATACAAAGAGGGAATGTGAGGATATTATTAAATTATATATGTTATTACCAATTATTAGTTACTAAATTATAACTGCATTTAATGAAGTATCATGTTTGAATACTTATAAAAGCATTAATTAAAAATTAGTCAATATCCTTAATCATACCATTGTGCTAGAATGGAAGATATAAATCCAATAATTTTTGTGTGGCATTCTAAAACAGAATCATGAATTAATTGCAAATTTAATTATTACTTTTATAACATTCCGTTAGTATTCACATGAACAGGGATGAGTTCATCAAGATCTCCCTCCATTTGTGGGTGATAGTCATAGCTTTCGAATTCCAGGCCTGGGTAGATTACTTTGAATGCAAACCATTGGAATGACACCATGAAGATTTCAGATTGTCACGATGGAAGAAAAGAACAAGAAGAAAAGAAAGCCAGGTGTCAGTGGTTCCTGCCTATAATCCTAACTCCTCTTGAGGCTGAGATGTAGAGAATGCCAATTTGAATTCATCATGGGCAGAAAAGTCCACAACATTCTTCTTTGTAAGAGATCACAGAGGAAAAAAAACCATGAGTGGGGCTGTGGCTCAAGGGCAGAGTGCTATCCTTGAACAAAAGGAGCTCAGGGACAGGGCCTAGGCTCATAGTACAACCCTGGACCTGCCTCACCCCCCGCAAAAAAAGGAGGCGATAACTCCATGTCTCTATGAATGGATGGATGATGTATGGATGATGGGCATTCAGCAGGTTACCCATGTCCATCCCCCCAACTTGGGCAAGTCCTTAGAGAGTCTTAAATCTGAGCCAGCAGCTTGAACAAAGCATCCTTCTCTGCCATTTAATAACTGAAGCCCCGTGGGCTTTTCCTGGGCTGTGCAACAGGTGCCTTATGTTCTGGCTGAGATGTCCCATCGGGACACCTAGCAGCCAGCCACTGTCTCCAGGGAGACCACAGTTCCTAGGCTGTAGGAGTTGTCAAAGGTTCTGGCTCCATATTTTCTATCCCTCTGTAGGATATGTGAGCCTATTCCTCTGGGCCTGATGGCTATCCCTCATTTACCATTCCTCGTTGCCGAGTAACAGGCTGGTCCCAAATCCTGGCAATGATATGAAATAGCCAGTGATTTCTGCTCCAACAGGGGTAAGCCAATAAATCCCACCCTCATAGTTCCTGTCAGAAGTGAGTCGTGGGCTGTGAATGTGGCTTAGTGGTAGAGTGCTTACCTAGCACACACGAAGCCCTGGGTTCGATTCCTCAGTATCACAGAAATAGAAAAAGCCAAAAGTGGCACTGTGGCTTAAGTGATAAAGAGTGCTAGCCTTGACCAAAAGAAACTCAGGAACATGCCCAGACTCTGAATTCAAGCCCCAAGACTTGAAAAAACTGAGCCTGGTGAGACATATTCTTCTGGTACTCATAGGAGGGCCAAGGTTAGAGGTAAGATGTAGGGTAGAGGAGAGTTGTTGGTGGCTCACCCCTGTAATCTTAGCTATTCAGGAGGCTGAGATCTGAGGATCACAATTGCAAGCGGGAAAGTCTATCTGAGACACTTTTCTCCAATCAAACACCCAAAAAGTCAGAAGTAGAGCTGTGGTTCAAGGAATAGAGTGCTAGCCTTGAGCACAAATCCTCAGGGATAGCATCCAGGCCATGAATTCAAACCTCAGGACTGGCAAACACACACACACACACACACACACACACACACACACACACACACACCGAGCTAGAGCATTTGCCAGTCAGCCTGCATAAGTTCCATCTCTAGCAACTCAATATTAAAAAACAAAAAAGAGGGAGAAGGGAAGCAAAGACTTGCTCCTGGAAGTGATATAACCAGTGCCAAAATTCCACAGGAGTTCTACGATGTGGAACAAGATAGGGAGCCTCAGGCAGAAGGTACAACATGCATAAAGTTTCCAGAGGTGTAGTGTAGAATAGGTGGTGTGGGTGGAAAGAAGGTTCTGTGGCTTCAGACAAGTCCAGCAAGACATTCAAGGCAGGCCCAAGGTTTGTACTTGAGTCACTCGGAGGGCAGATGGTGGAGGTCCCAAATTGGGGCCTAGAGGGAAGATTAGCTTGGCTTTTCACCATGGACACCAGCCATTTCCTGTGGCTGGAAGTCTATTTTTCACAGCTCCTGACCTACAGGCCTCCTTTGCATGGAGGAGTCAGGGCAAATGCAGGGAAGAACACTTGCTTAAGAAAAGCTTCTAGCCCAATGCCAGTGGTGGCTCAACCCCTGCAAATCCTAGCTACTCAAAAACTGAGATCAGAAGTCGTGGGTCAAAGCCAGCTCAGGGGAGGAAAGTTAGTGAGACTCTTTTTGCTGATGAACTACCAAAAGCCAGAAAAGGAGCTGTGGCTCAAGTGGTAGAGTGCCAGCCTTGAGGCAAAAATTAAAGAGACTGGAGCCCAGAATCTAAGTTCAAGCCCCAGTACTTGCAAATAAAAAAAAAAAGAAAAGTTTTCAGGAGTTCTTAGTCCACTGGGGTGAAAGTCCAAATAAGTGGGTACTGGTGGTTCATGCCTATCCTCCTAGCTCCTCAGGAGGCTGAGATCTGAGGATCATGGTTCAAAGACAGCCCCTGCAGGAAAATCCGGGCGACTCTAATCTCCAATGAACCACAGGAAAACTGGAAGTGTTACTGTGGCTCAATTGGTAAGCTGAAGAGCTGAAGGGACAGTGCCCAGGCCAAGAGTACAAGCTCCATGACCAACACCTGGCATGCTTGAACCTCACTCTGTGGCTTTAGGCAGAGTAATTTCCAGTGGGCCCCTAAGTGTCTCCCAATATCTAGGTGTCCTACAAGTCTAGAAAGCATCCTCTTTGGGAGCCTTTTGCCTACAGACCGAGCCAAAGTAGCAGAGAAGGATCTAGCCTTAGGGCACGGATGTCATTGGCCAGGTCATCAGAATGGCATCTGTCATGGGTGCAGTGTGGATCTGAGCAGTGAATCAATATTTCAGGCCAGGTTTCTGGGCCAGGAAGGACAAGAGCTGCAAGATGGCATGGAGGCAAATTTGTCAGTCACACCTTGGGTGGGTGTTGAGTTGGGCTCATGAAAGACTTGTAGGCTCAGGAATCCACAGCTGGCTGGCTGCTGCTTGTAGCAGTGGCTATCCCAGGAGTCCCAGGGCTCAGAGCATTGCTTTCCTCACCAATGTTCAGTTGCAGATGAAGGTCTGCAATCATGCACTGAGTATAAACGAGCATCCATCGTGTTCTTCCCTTGGTCCTGTACCCTAGGTATGGATGGATGTGCAAGTTCCATGGAACTTACTGCTATGGCCCAGACCCCTCAGGCCAAGAAAGAGTTGGGGAGAAATAACTGACATGTCAAGAGTTTATTATGACTGTGCCTCTGGGCTGCCCTCAGTTTTAGCTCAACTCATCATTACCACCTTCCTGTGTGAGTGTGTGTGTGTGTGAGTGTGTGTGTGTGTGTATATGTGTGTGTGTGTGTGTGTGTGTGTGTATGTGTGCATGTGTGTGTGCATGGGCACATCTTGTTACTAGGGCTTGAACTTAGGATCCGGGTTCTGTCCCTCACTTTTTTCATTCAAGGCTAGCAAATCTACCACTTGATCCACACCTTTTCTTCTAGCTTTCAGGTTATTGGGAAAGGAGAGTCTCACACACTTTAGAAAAATGAGCTGGTGATAAGACTGTACTCATTATCTTGCCTATGTAATTGTAACTCCTCTGTACAGTATTTTCACACACACACAAAAAATAGATCCTACAGATACTAAAAAAAAAGAAAAGAAAAGAAAGAAAGAAAGAAAGAAAAATGAGCTGGGCTGCCTCTGAATGCCAATCCTTAGATCTCAGCCTCCTCAGGAGCTCAGAATAGGAGAGCATAAGCTATTAACATCTGGCCACACATTCCTTCTTGGCTAAGACAGTGTACCTCTCTCCCAGCCTAGCTCCCATCTACAGCTAACCTTCCTCCCTCTACCCCTACTTCTCCAGGCTTCAAAGGAAACTTACCCTCCCCTGAGGACATAGAAATAGGATGCTTGACAGGTTTGAGCTTTATGTTCTCCACACAGTCAAGGGCTGCTGGGAGCTGATGTGGAGATCAGAGATCTAGGCCAGGGCAAGTAGACAGCTGTTAGAACAGAAGACAGTAAGAAGAGACATCCTTGCAGCTGGATGCCAGTGGCTCATGCCTATAATCCTAGCTACTCAAGGCTGACACATGAGGATCAATCAAATTCAAAGCTAGCCTGGGCATACTCTTATCTCCAATGAAACACCAAAAAGCTGGGAAGCAGAGCTACTGGAGTAAAAGTGGTAGAGCACCAACCTGTGCAAACAAGCTAAAGGATACCACCTAGGCTCTGAGTTCAAGCCCTGGTACACACACACACACACACACACACACACACACACACACACACAGACACACACACACACACACACACACACACACACACACACACACACACTAACATCCTTAGCAGGTGCCAGTGGCTCATGCCAGCAATCCTAGCTACTCAAGAGGCTGAGCTCTTAAGATGGCAGCTTGAAGCCAGCCCAGGCAGGAAAGTTCGTGAGACTCTTACCTCTACTAAACTACTGGAAAAGATGAAATGTGAGCTGTGGTTCAAGTGGTAGAGTGTTAGATTTGAGCAAAGGAACCTCGGTGCCTAGGCCCTGAGTTCCAGCTCTAAGAGTTGTTTTTTACAAGACATCTTTTAACCCCCCCCCAGGCCGTAAATCCAGATTTTGATCATACTAGATCTCACTTCCACTCCTGCCACTTCCACAGTGGCACCACAAGTGGCCTGTTTCTGGCCAGCTCTGGATTAAGAAGTGATGTGCAAAATGAGGGCATACCCACATCAAGGCTAATGCCCCAGAACATTGAGGTATTGGCCATACCAGTCTCCCCTCCGCCAATTCCCTGGCCCTGGAATCTAAAATCTGTGCCTCTGTATTCTGGGCATCCATAATTCTCTAAAAGGATTGGAGAGGCCCAGCTGGGGCTGGAAGATTGACTTGCCTGCGATAAAGTACGTGAACATTTCCTAGACACTAACAGATACTTCCAAGCCACCTTGGCCTCACCTCCAATGTAGCCCGGAATCCTCCTTGCTTGGGTGGCCGTCAGTCCACTATCAAGCTGGAGTTGGCCAGAGCCACTGGCAACCCCTTTACCCCACTCCACTGCCAGCCTACTGAGAGGGACATGCAGCCACAGGTCTAGCTGAGGAAAAGGGCAGGACATCCCATGTCTGAGTTCCCCACCCAGAGACAGGCAAGACTTTATTGCAGCTGGCCCGGCTGACACAGAATCCCCTGGAGACGGCCAAAGATTTGGACAGCTGGACTTGGGCTCCAAAGAAAAGCTTGAACTCAGGTCTCTGGCCATTTAGGACTCATTGTAGACCCTGATAGGAGGCTAAAGGCAAAGTCTGGGTGCAGGAGGGGCACCATCCAAGGCAAGAAAGACAGGCACCCAGGTAGGGGACAGAGAAAGATGAGGGAAATACACACACACACACACACACACACACACACACACACACACACACACACACATACACACACAAAAATATGGTACTGGTGTCTCACACCTGTCATCCTAGTTACTCAGGAGCCAGTCAGCACAGAAAAGTCTGTGAGGCTCTTATCTCCAATGAACCACCAAATAGCCAGAAATGGAGCTGCAGCTCAAATGTTAGAGCAGAAGCTTGAGCACAGAAGCATAGGAACTTCACCTAGACCCTGAGTTCAAGGCCCAGGTCTTCTACATCCAAACACACAGACACAGACACACACAGACAAAAGACACACGAACACAAAGACACACACACTGGTAGCCCAAAGCCTTAGCAGTCCCTGAGCACCCTGAGTATTCCACCCCAGAGATGATGGCACTACCATCATCAGACCAACTGTAGACAAAACTCAGAGCCTCTCACATGTCTAGAATGGTTCACAACACACTGTTATGCAGAAAATTCAGCTACCTTTTGTTTGGTTGTAGGTTATGGGGTTTGAATTTTGGGCCTGCCAGCAGGGCCTCAGCTCTTCAGATGAACGTGTGAGCTCTACTACTGGAGACACAGCACCACACCCAATTTTCTGGTGTTTCATTGGTGATGAAGTCTCATAGACTTTCCTGCCCAAGCTGACTTTGAACCATGATCCTCAGATCTTAGCCTCCTGAGTAGCTAGGATGAGAGTTGTGAGCCACTGGCAGTGCCCGGGTACACCCAACTTCTTTTTTTTTTCTTCCGTGCTTTTCTTTCTTTCTTTTTTTATTGTGAAAATACTGTACAGAGGGGTTACAATTACATGGGCAAAATAAGGAGTACATTTCTTATCAAGCATTGTAGCCTCCTCTGCAGCCACCTTCTTATACCAAGGGAAAACCAAACTCATCAAGACACAAACAAAATGTAACCCTACACTTCAGACTTGGTCACCAGCATCCAAAACCATTCTTCCATGGATGGAGAGCATATAATTGACACTACCATCCCACCCCTGCTCCCATTCACCCACTCCCTGCCTGCCACAAGCAACGACCTCTGGAGTTCTTGGTAAGGCACCACCCACCCTGCTGTGGCTTCACACTGGGGTAAACCTGGTGAGTTATTAGAAATGTCTGTACTGTGAGGCCAGCATCTGGTCTCACAACCACAACTACTGTACTATTTCACCATCTCTTGCAAGCAAGAAAAGCGTGTCTTTCTTTCTTTCTTGTTTTTTGTTTTTGTTTTTGTTTGGATGAGGGTCTTGAACTCAGAGCTCGGGTACTGTCCCTGTTGTCTAATTTTCCTCAAGGCCAGTGCTCTACCACTTGAGCCACAGTGCCACTTCCGGTTGGAGATTGGAGATGAGGATCTGGATGGACTTTCCTGCCTGGGCTGGGAAATGAAATCCTCTGGATCTCAGCCTCCCAAGTGGTCAGGATGACAGGTGTGGCATGACAGGCGTGAGTCACCGGCTCATGGCTTATGGTGTCTAGTCCTTCAGAATTTCCACCTAGTCCTCCTCTAGACACTACCACCTAGACACCCCTCTACCTCCTTCAGGGACAGCAAAGGGAGGCTAGAATCTGGGTGGGGCTATGGCAATTAAAGGGCTCCCTCAACCTCACTAACCCCCTCTAAGTTCCCATCTGCCTCTTCCAGATTGTCTGGTCTTCCAGGACAGATCAGACCCACAAGGAGTTCTGGGGCCTGCCCTATGTCCCCCTGCCCCACCCAACCGATACCTGAGGACTTCTGGGTCAGCTGCTCCTTGTCCCAGTGGAAGACGTTGGGAGGTTGCTGATAACCGGGCCCAGGGGTGCCCAGGGCAGAAGGACTGTCCAGCTCCCCTCTGTCAGAGGAGACACAAAGCACGGATGTATCTACTAAGAGCTTCAGGGCCTAGCCATCCACTTGTCACAAAGGTCTCTGGGAGAACTATTTTATGATGACAGACGTGGGGCCAGACCTCATGGCCCGGGACTGTCCCTGACTTTCTGTGTCTGCAGGGGAGTGCTCTTTCACCTGAGCCACGGTGCAACTTCCAGCTTTTTCTGTGTATGCAGGACCTCGGAATGGAACCCAAGCTTTTCTGTGTGCTAGGCCAGCCCTCAACCTCTAAAACTAAATCCCAGCCCTGGATAGCTGTTCTTCTGTGACCCCTCAGGCCTGTCTTGGGGCAGTCTCACACATCTATACCAAGTCTCTCACCAGCAGCCCTGGCTGGAAATGAACACGCTCTGCTATGTTGCCCATCATCTGTAGCACCTTTGTTCTCTGTGCTTCCTTCAGATCCTCCTAATTAAGCAAGACCCCCTTTTCAAGTGTTGTCTCCAAGAAGCCCTTTCTGATCACCTTGGAAAAGCTGGAGCCTCTCAGCTGTGCAGGCTGCCAGCCTTGTCAGGCTCTGCCTTCCAGCCAGTGTGGGTTGAGAATGCACGAAGGGGAAGCCCTGGATTCCACCACCAGATTTCTGAAGGCCCTGATACACCACCCAGGGACAGGTGTTGTATCACACTCTGTGAAAGGGGACTCAAGGCCTGAACAATCTGTGGGCAACAAGACACGGCCATTTGTTTGTGTGGGCTTGAACTGAGGATCTGGGAGCTGTCTCTCTGAGTTTTATTGCTCAAGGCTGGTGCTCTACCACTTGAGCCACAGCTCCACTTCTAGCTTTTTGGTGGTTCCATGGAGTGTAGAGTCTCATGGGCTTTCCAGGTTATGGCTGGCTTCAAACTGTGATCCTCAGTTTTCAGCCTCTGGAGTACCCAGGATGACAGGCATGAGACTGAATCCCAGGTGACAGACACCAAAGGCTTTTTGGTTTTTGTTTGCTCCTGTTTATCTCCTGTCAACTAACAAGCCCAAGTTAAAATAATCAGTTACAGGGGATCAAATTCCTCTCCTAGGTCAGTTAATCCAAAGAGATAAAGTGGCTTTGGAAAAGGCTAGTCTGAGTTGGCTTAGGGGTGTTTGTGTGTTTGTGTGTGTGTATGTGTGTGAGTGTTGGGCATACCTACCCTCATCTCTGTGGTACCTCATCCTCCCAGCAGGGAGTGCATCCAGGATTCTGACCCTAAGGGAGGTGGATGAGGGAGGGTACCTAAGGTCACATCCAGGGAGATGATCTGAATTCTGTCCTGCAACCTAAGCCTGGACAGATAAAGGAGAGAAGGAGAGGGTTGGGGGACCATCAAAGGGAGCTCCTTACCTTTGTCTACATGTACCAGTGAGAAAACTGAATACATCTTTCTTGGTAGTCAGATAAAAGATGTACATTATTCATTTATTTCATGATTGTGTTTGTCCTAGGGCTTGGATTCAGGGCCTGGGTGTTATCCCTGAGCTTTTTTGTTCAAAGCTGAGCTCTACCAGTTGAGCCACAGCACCACATCTGGCTTTTTTGTGTGTGGTTTTGAGGAGGGAGGTGATTTATGGGAGATAAGAATCTCATGGACTTTCCTTCCCGGGCTGCACTGATTCACGACCATCAGACCTCAGCCTCCCAAAGAGCCAGGATGATGGGTGGGAGCCATGAGCTCCTGACTGCCACCATCCATTTATAATCCCTTAGGCCCAGGGCCGGGCCACTCACACTACATCTCCTTGTTGGGAGTAGGAAGCAGACATGAGTGGGTTTGATACTTCAACAACCTACCTATCTTTGAGCATTGTTCTGGGTCAGTCTGATGGAGGCTTCGTCCTAGTCCACAGCAATGACTTGGCTCTGTCATAAGAACAAATGTCCCCTGGGATGTTTCAGGTCTGGGGTCTTTCCTGTGAACCCCGCCCCCCTAACCTAAATAACACTCCCCAGCAAAGGGTAGTATACAGGAGTGTTTTTATTGTCTTATATCCAGGGTCTTGTCAGATAGGTGGGGGTATAGGTCAGAAGCCCGGGATTGTGATGGGCAGGGGGACAAGGGGACAGCTTCTCTTCCACTTTCATTCAAGAGTGTAGCAGAGAGATGTTGGGCAAGACTCATGGGATGGACAATGAATAACCGTCATGGTCTAGCCAGAGCACAGAGGGGCTGGTTCAACAGGCTGAGCAAAACAGCTCCTGACCCACAGCCCACCTCCAGAATGAGAGGGCCACCTTGGGTTCCAGGCACATGGGGATGCTGGGCCAACTCCTCCAGCACTCATTCAACCAATTCCTGAGAGTGAGAAAGAGAGAGGGAGAGAGGGACAGAGAGAGAGAGAAAGAGAGAGGACCAGAATTACACTTAAACCAGGTGCGGGTTGCTCAGACCTATAATCCTAACTACACAGGAGGCTGAGATGTGAAGATCGTGGTTCATAGCTGGCTCAGGAGGAATGTCTGTGAGACTTATACTCAAAGAACCAACAGAAAATGGGAGGTGATGCTGTTGCTCATGTGGTAGAGCCCTAACCTTGATTTGCGGAGCTCAGGGACAGCATCCAGGACCAGAATTCAAGCCCCACAAATGACAAGAAGTGGACTTCCCACCCCAAGAAGTGGACTGAATAACACCCACAGTTCTAGGTAGCATGGCATAGAAATCAGGCCGAGCTTCCTGACAGATGGGGGTCATGAGTAGGTCACCTGCCTTCTCCATCACTCATTTTCCCCAGCTGGAAAAATGAATAGAGTGAAGGATCCCTTCCTCATGGGACAGGGCAATGATGAAAGACAGCCAAGCTTAGTTTCATAATCCCACGCCTGTTTCATGATTAATAACAGACCCCATCTGAGCCCTTTCTGGTAACTTCCTGTTATATGCTCACAGAATTGTTGAGAACTATATCTGACAGCTGCTCCCTCTGTGCCTGGCCCTGCTCCAGAGATCCCTCTGTATTAGTCCCTTATATCCTCACAACTGTCCCATGAGGAGACTGAGGTCCGGTGGTCGACATCCAACCCAGAGCTTCACCTGTGGTCAAGAATCAGCTGCCATGAACTAAAAGTGTGGAACAACCATCTAAAACTATGACTGAGTGGGGCACTAAATGTGTACCAACCCCCGCTCACACACACATACACACAAATACACCACCACCGTCGTTTGCAGGCAATGATGTTTTACTTTCTTTCATTTTGTTGGTTGTGGGGCTTGAACTCAGGGCCTGGGTGCTATCCCTGAGCTCTTCAGCTCAAGTCCAACACTCTACTACTTGAGCCTCAGCACCATGTCCAGTTTTCTGGTGTTTTATTGGAGAGAAGAGTCTGAGGGTCTTTCCTGCCCAAGCTGGCTTTGAAACTTGATCCTAAGATCTCAGCTCCTGAGTACTTAGGATGAGATGACAGCCATGAGCCACTGGCACGCGGCCAAAGATGCTTTTCTTTTTTTGGGGGGGTCTGGTAGTGGGGCCTTAACTTTGGGCCTCGACACTGTCCCTCAGCTCTTCAGCTCAAGGCTGAGGTATAGCGCCACTTCTGGCTTTTTTTCTTATGTGGTGCTGGGGAATCGAACCCAGGGCCTCATGCATGGAAGGCAAGCGCTTTACCACTGAGCCATCTTCCCAGCCCCCCAAAGATGCTTTTCTATGCCTGTCACCCTATCCCCTCAGGAGACAGATCTAAAGACTGCAGTTGGATGCCACCCTTGGCAGCAAAATCATTGAGAACTCTTATCTCCAATTAAACACCCCAAAACCTTGCAAGTGGAGCTGTGACTCAAATGGTAGAGTGCTAGCTTTGAGCATAAAACAACAGATGGGCCCAGGCCCTAGTTTTAAGCTTTTTCTAGCATAAACCCACCCAAGAAAGGGAAGCAGGTGAGCACACCGGAGCTCAAAGCTCACACATAATACTCAAAACTTACAGAATAGACCCATTCTGCTCTGATTCTCTGGATTCTATGTCCTAGATCATGGCAGTCTTAGATGGGACTGACCATGCATCAAGTCAGGACATTCAAGTACAATCTCATACTGAGGATCCTGTGGCCTCATCAAGGACTGAAGATCTCTCACTGTCCTGCCTTGACACCGAGCAGTCAGGTGAGATCTAGTTATGCAACCAAAGGGTATGGGAATGAATGAATTTCTCAGCCAAGGGATGCAGACTGGAGGGCTCTAGGTCCCTCTCTTTCGGGAAGGAGAAAAGGGCTGATCCATCTCAGGAATGTTCCTGGGTTGTGAGTATCCTCAAAGAAACAACCCTGCTCAGGCCCAGTGCCTCTGGTTTTTCCACCAGCCTCGACCTTCAGTCCGCCCTCTCTAAATCCCACATCTGCCATCTAGACTAAAGCCTTAGAAAGCAAGGAGACCCACCTCTACTTCTGAGAATGGTAGTCACGAGACCCTAGAGTCCCATAGAGGAAGTCTCAGAGCAACACTGGTCTGACTCCTGCCCTCATTCCCTGGCTTTCCTGTGCCAGTGCCCTGGTTACCTCTGTCTCTGGTTGAGGAATGAACACTGAGGGTGTCATCTTCAGATTGAGCCAGCAAAAGTCCCAGTCCCCAAGGATGTACTGCACAGGCATCCTGCAGTGGACAACAGCGAGGTCGTCAATGGTGAACCCAGAGTGCCAGGACTTTTAATAAGCATGTGGCTGGGTTGAAGGCTCTATCACTGATGGTCTAGGTTTTCAGGTGAGGTCATGGTTTCAATGGCCTGACACACTTGATCTGGGATCGTCCTCCCTCTTCATCTTCCTGCTTATCCCTTGCTACCCCACTCTGGACACTCCCTTACCCTATACCTCCCTAGCCCTTGGATACTTTCTTCTTATCTGACCAGAAAATAAACTTGGTGAGCCAGGGGAGATTGAAACTCTGTGACTCACCCTGAGCACTGGTGTGTACCCGAGGCTCTTTCCCTCTGCAGTCGGCGACCACACAGATCCTGGATGTCATGAAGTTGCTGAGGGGACAGTGGCTTGGTCCTTCATACTGGCTTTAGGCTCTGAAACTGTCCCACAGAGATTGTACATGGTTGGCTCTCTTGATCCAGGGACTCCAAACCAAGGCCTGCATGATCCCTTCTTCCTTCCTTTCCTCCTTTTCTCCCTCCATTCTTTCCTCCTCTCTTTCTCTTTCCTCTCTATGTGTCACTCCTGGCCCTTGAACTCAGATCCTGGGTGCTGTCTCTGAGCCTTTTTACTCAACGCCAACAGTCTATGGCTTGAGCCACTCATCCACTTATGGCATTTTCTTTTTGGTAGTTAGTTGGAGATAAGAGTCTTACAGGCTTTCCTGCATGGGCCTCAATCCTCCCCTCTCAGCCTCCTAAGTAGCTAGGATGACAGTAGTGTAGCAATGATATCCAGCTCAAACCAAGATTTCTTCATGTGCTGTGGAACCAGCACTGGTACCTTTAGTTGTGTATAACCCCTACCCTCATCCCCGGACCTGGCACCCACTGTAACGGTTTGTTGGATAAATAAATGAGCATCTGTCTATGACAATATTACAGAAAAGTCCCACCCAATTCAGGTAAGCATCCTAGGTGAGGGCAAAGCCTGATGTAGCTCTCCAACAGTTCTCCTCCCTCTTCCCACCCTCCTGGTGCCACTGCACTTAAATGTTTTGGTTCCAAAGACATGAGCCATGATGTCCTCACTGAATTCCAGGGCCTCTGGGATGTCTATCTTCTCAAAGATCTCTGTCCAGCCTTTGACCAGCTATGTGGCATTCAATTCCCCACTCAGGTGTGAACAAGGTTGCTGTTAGGTGAGCACCAGGCTCAAGGGGCCTCCTATCCACTCCCTGGGGCCAGACAGGATGGTCCACCATATCCGGCTCCCAAGTTTCATGATGCAGAGAAAGAATCCCTGAGGCATCCCGGGTCTCTGAATGTCCCAGAGTCCAGTACAGGTCCTGGGATTTGTCTCTGCTCACAGCTGGCAGGCTGTGGATGGCAAGGTCACAATCTCTGATCCCCAAGACATCTTTGACTGTGGTGGTCACCCTAGAGAGAGCTGGAGGAGAATCAGCAGCTTCTGGAGAAAGGCAGTCAAGGCACAACCTTCATAGCAAGAGACCATCTGGCTTGGGAACTCTGCCTGTGCCACTTTGAATGTCTAATTTAATGTCTAAAATGGTCCATCTAATTTGACCCAGAATTCCAGGCATTAGTAGAAATAGCCAGCATCAAGGAAAAAAAATAAACCCTGGGAAATCTGGCATTTCACTTGTCCCAATCAAACTTAATGTGTTCCAAAATCAGTAGTCCCCTTTTCCTTCCAGACAGCCTACAGTAGGTTACAGAAAATGGCATTCAGAGAGCCCTAGCTAACTGCCATGTCCTGATCCCAAGCAGGCTCTAGCAGGGGGAACACACTTGCCTACCATTGCCCAGCTAGAAACAGCCCAGGAGGGACACAGATTGGAGTCTGCAGGACTCCAGGGAGGATTGCCAACCCGTGCACTGCCCTGGGAGGGAATCCCTGCCACCATTGGGGGTCTGGAGCCTCCTGTTCAGATGTCGACGGACACTGTCAATGCCCTGGGTAAGATTCCTCTCTCATCCTCGTTCATGGTGAACCATCTGCCATGTCACACCGTTCATCACTTCCCAGACCGACTTAGATTGACAGCCCCTGCCCTACTCCCCCTATCTCATTCCCTAAGTATGTTTGGCAGACACATTCCCACCTTTGAATTAGCTCCAACTATACACATGAGAGCAGACTGTCTGGAAGAGTGCGGCTGTGGTCACATTAGCCTCATCAGCCTTCTGGCTGAAGACAGAAGGGCAGGTGTCCACTCTGGTCTGCAGTTCACACAGGCCTCCTAGGAGAGACCCATATAGGCCCACCAGTTACTGTGGGCTGGAGGAAAGGGGAAGAAAGTGGTGGAAAGGAACATCTACTGAAACCTTCTCTAAAGGAGCCATGAAACGAAAGAGAAAACAAGAATTGTGGCTGAGCTCATACTGGGCATTAATGAAAAAAGGACAACAAATACACACATACACACAAATAAAATACTTTTGCTCGGGGTGGGAAGGTAGTTCAGTCGTAGAGCGTTTGCCTTGCATGCATGAGGCCCTGGGTTCGATTCCTCAGCACCACATAAGATAAAAGAAAAAAGCCGGAAGTGGTGCTGTGGCTCAAGTGGTAGAGTGTTAGCCTTGAGCTGAAGAGCTGAGTGAGCTGAAGAGCTAAGGGACAGCACACAGGCCAGAGTTCAGACCCCACAACCTGACCCCACCTCAAAATGCTTTTGTTCTTTTTAGACATGGTGACTGTACAATGAGAAAGATGATCTCTCTCTCTCTTTCTCTTTCTCTTTCTCTTTCTCTGCCTCTGTCTCTGTCTCTGTCTCTGTCTCTGTCTCTCTCTGTCTCTGTCTCTCTGTCTCTCTGTCTCTGTCTCTCTGTCTCTCTGTCTCTCTGTCTCTGTCTCTCTCTGTCTCTCTCTCTCTCTCTCTCTCTCTCTCTCTCTCTCTCTCTCTCTCTCTCTCTCTCTCTCTCATACATACCTAAACACACAGACTCAGAGCAGTGCCTCTCCTGAATTTGTTGGTTTCTCATCTGGGCAATGTACCAGCTCAAGCACGGGGGTTCTCTTGTCAGAACCAGGGGCAACCACCCAAGGGGAACAATGCTCTAATAATGCAGAACCTCCCTGCCTCCCCCTTTCTCCAGGGACAGACCCTTCCCCTTGGGAACAACTAGCCTTGACTCCCCATTCACCAAAACCCTAGGCCAGGACGCTGGGTGAAGGAGTCCCCAGACATGTGGCTCCTCAGAGCCTGGACAGAAAACAAAGCAGGGGGTCATGGTGCCTCCAGAGAGGTGTCTGACCTGGGGTGGAGGGGGGTTGTTGGATACTTTGATGGGGTCCTAAATGCTATATACATGGATGGACTCCCTGCTTCCAGCCTACATACTTCTGGGCGACTTGGCAGATTCTTGGGGAGTACAAGGAGACCAGATGGACTGGGAGCACTAGCAGAAGCTGACAGACCTGGGAAATATGATCACCCAGTCAGAACTGTTGACAGCTGGGGTTGGGGGTACAGGCCAGTTGTATGTGTGTCAGAGGTGGTGTGGGGAGGTAGCAGGGGGTGGATCGCGGGGTGCTGGCCTGCAGGGCGTCCACTTACGTGTGTGCTGGAAGAAGCTATAGGCTGCCATCAGGTGCTCGCCCAGAGTCTGAGGATCTGGGGCCGGGACCAAATAAGGGCCACAAGCAAGCCAGGGGTGCCCCATCTCCTCCAAGTGACTGCAAGAAGCTCTGCGGATCAGAGCTGGCAGCACCATGTTTGAAAAGCAGCCTTACTGGGAGGAGGCGGTGCTCTGCTGGCACTTGGGGGGGCTGCATGCAGCCTCTGCTCCTTCTCCTCAGATGCCACAGCCTCAGCAGCCATAGATGCCTTGCCGCCACATGCTCTGCACTTCCGACCAGGACCCATGCTATGATCAGAGCAGCCGCCAGCCACTGAAGCCGTTTCCACTGTTGCCTGTGCTCATGCTCTCTCTTCTCTCAGCTCTCTCTTGGCCCCACACTCCTCTCCTGGGCAACCCCGCCCTGAGGCACATGCGCCCCTGCCCCCTTGACCCCTGGCCATTGTTGCCACCAAAGTGTGCCCCTGGACCCCGACCCCTGCTCCCCTGGACCCTGCCCCCCACCCCTGGCCACAATCGCAGCCCTGACTTGGTCTTAAGGCTTCCAGATCATGGCAATTGCAGCCTTACCTCAGCTCAGCACTACCCCTCACCCCCAGTACCGGCCCAGGAGATTGAATCTCCCCTCAGCCCCACCACTGGAGGAGACTCTCCTCCATCCCCCTCCACTCCACACACCAAGCAGGTGCATCGTGAAGCTCCTGTGTGTATGTGTGTTTGTGTGTGTGTGTGAGTGCTGGGGATATGGGTTAGGAACTGAACTGATACATTATACTCAGTACTAAATTGAAGGAAGAATCCAAAATTAGTTACCAATGTTTTAAAAATGCAAGCTAAAGGAAACAATTTATGAAAAAATCAGCATTTACATTAAATACAGAATCAGTATGACTGATATTCCTTTTATCCCATTTGCAATACGGCTTGCATGATCACTTTTCTGGTTCTATGTTTAGTTAGGTCTTGATATTTAGCTGAAGTTCTGTTCTTTCATATATTCATTTGTCAGATCAAAGAGGAAATTAATTCCATGCCGGAGTCAGCATCCATAATAACGATATAGTTGTATCCTGCTACTTTGCCAAAGTTTCAAATCAGCTTGCGTAACTTGAGTCTTTTTTGGATCTAACTAAATAGGTATGCAATTTTGTCAGTACTAGAAAGATTTTGATCACCACTTATTAAAATAGTATTTTCTAGAAACTACTTCTATCTTTTCATGAAATTTTCAATGTCATTTATATCATGGGTTGATGTTTTCCTTTAGATAACCTACATTCAGTCTTCTACAATTTGGAGTAGTTTAAAATTATGTACACTCAGGTACCCTGCTCAGATTCTATTATTTGCATATTTTGTTCTTGTTAAATCAGTAGGATTTAGGTCTCAATATGGATACCATTGGTCTTATTCGTTGCATTTCTGAATTTTTTAAGTATGTCATGATTTTTGTTATTTTATTCTTTTAATATGTGCAGCTCTCACTCCACATACAGTCACATTTGTTTTAAACAATTTGATCCATTCACTTGATTTGCTATATTACATTCATCTAGATGAATTTAATTACAAATTAACACAACCATATTTCTGAGACACAGTTATCTTTATGGATCTACTCAAGGGTAACATGTATTTCAGGTTTTTGTGCTTAAAAACAAACAGGCACAACAAGTTTTTGTTCCTGGGGGAGTTCTACTTTGTTGGTTGTTTTTCCACCTCTGGTGACTTCAACATATGTGTGCATTTTATTTCAGTTGTTTTGTGTCTATATTTTGTTTCATTTAACAGATAATACATAAATAATCAGTGATTTAGAACTTTTCCAAATAGATTTCTAAGAGAGATAATTGAAGTTTTGTGATATCTGGACCGGGTAGGTCTTCTTAATGGAGGGGGTAGCAGAATAACAGACACATTCTTTGACATGATTTGAATTCTTCCTCCTCTTGCCTCACTATTTCCAATAGTATTACTTCAAAGCCTTTAGTGGAAAGAAAATAAATTTGTCTGTATGGACTCATAAATTTTGCTTTAATTAGGACACACAACACATTTACATTTGATTTTAACTCTAAAATCTTCTTTCCTTCTTTTAAAATCACAGATGTGAATTTATAATGCTAAAATACCATCTAATAATTTATATGAAATGATCCAAACTATTTTCACTTCACACTATATGTAATATAGAGTGTAATAATAGTGAGTAATGGAGTATGTAATAATTTACTTTGGGGAAAGCTAATTACAGTGGATTTTGTGAGATACTGAGTAATAGTAAAAATTATGTTTGATTCTATTAAAAAGTTCACGGTTACATCTAAAAATAACTCATAGTTATAAACCAATAATAAAAAGTAAGATTGTTTATTGGAAAAAGCCAGAAGTTTCAATAAGTTTGCTTTTTACAAATTGACTTGGATCTGGGCTTTGGTGGCTCATGCCTGTAATCCTAGCTACTCAGGAGTCTCAGATTGAGGATAGTGGTTCAAAGCCAGCCTGGGCAGAAAAGTCTGTGAGACTCTTATCTCCAATAACCCACTTGAAAAGTAGAAATGGCACTGTGGCTCAAGTGGTACAGTGGTATCAATGAGCTGAAGAGCTGAGAGACATCGCCCAGGCCCAGAATTCAAGCTGCACGACCACCAACAACAACAAAAAATTGACATGGATTTTTACTTTAAATTTCATGATTTTTTTTATTGTGAAAATACG
Organism: Dipodomys merriami; assembly: GCF_024711535.1. Classification (NCBI taxonomy): domain Eukaryota; kingdom Metazoa; phylum Chordata; class Mammalia; order Rodentia; family Heteromyidae; genus Dipodomys; species Dipodomys merriami. Next base: position 2,084,647 of record NW_027203148.1, read on the forward strand.
TACAGAGGGGTTACAATTACATGAGCAAGGAAATGATTACATTTCTTATCAAGCATTGTTGCCCCTCCTTTGTTTCCCCTTACCATCTCTTCCCAACTCCCCACCCCCAAACCAACCCATGCGCCAAAGTTGTAAAGTTTGTTTTCCAACATAACGTGTTGAACATCTGATTGTTGCAATGGGTCCACCTGTATCCCTATTTAAAGAATTTGCTTTTCCCTTCTCCTCCACAAATTATACCAACATCAAACACAGTGAAAACAAGGGTTATACCATGGGGGAGGGACATACAAAGAAATCACCTTAGAAATATGCTAGAAACAATATCAAGAGAAAAAAAACCCATTTGAGTTCTTATCTTTCGCCTAATATCAACTTATCTGACCATTCCTGCTTGATTCAAAAATATACTAGTTATTGTAGATAAGGGAAACCATGGGACCTATATTTATTTGGGCCTTATATAATATATATTAATATATTATATTAATTATTATATTAATTGATTTGCATATATTGAATCAGCTTTGCATCCCTGAAATGAATCCTGTTTGATCGTGGTGTATGATTTTTTGGATGAATTCTTGAAGTCGATTGGCCAAAATTTTGTTGAGAAGTTTTGCATCAATGTTCATCAAAGAAATGAGTCTCTAGTTCTCTTTCTTTGATGAGTCCTTGCCTGGTTTTAGGATGAGGGTTAGGATGTCTTCATAGAATGAGTTCCATGTGCACTTTCTCTTTCAATTTCATTAAAGAGTTGGAGGGTATTGGTGTGAGCTCTGCTTTGAAGGCCTTGTAGAATTCCACTGTAATCCATTGGTCCTTAGATCGGAGTTCTCTTATTGCTGCTTCTATCTCAATGCATGATATGGGCCTGTTAATTCGATTTAACTCATCTTGGTTTAGTTTTGGCATGTCAATATTTGCTAGGAAAAGGTCCATTTCTACCAGGTTCTCAAACTTATTAGCATGAAGATTTGAGAAGTATTCCCTTATAATGTTCTGGATTTTTGGTTGTTTCTGTGGTGATGTTTCCATTCTCATCTCTGAGTTTGTTTATTTCTGTGTGTGCTCTTCTTTTTCTGATAAGATTTGCTAAACGTTTGTCAATTTTTGTTAATTTTTTTGAAGAACCAACTCTTTGTTTTGATGATTCTTTCTATTTTTTTTTTGGATTCTAATTCGTTTAATTCTGATTTAATTTTAATTACTTCTTTCAATCTACTGGATTGGGGTTTATTTTGTTGCTCTTTTTCAATGAGGTTCAGATATCTCATTAATTGTTGGTTTCAGATCTCTCTAATTTGTTGATGTAGGAACTCAGAGGTATAAAATTGCCTCTGAGTACTGCATTTCCTGTGTCCCAGAGGTGCTGGTAATTTATGTGTTCATTTTTGTAGACTATCATGAGCATTTGCATTTCCTTTCTAATCTCTTCCATGACCCACTGGTGATTCAACTGTGTGTTGTTCAGCCTCCATGTGTTACAGGACTTTCTTTGGTGGCTTTCAGTGTTGAGTTCTAATTTAATTCCCTTGGATCGTGTTTCTTGGCCTTTATTGTGCTCTTGTTGGTTTTCTATGTGTAGGACATGTTTAAGTATCTTTTGTCAGTCTGGTTTGGTGGTTCTAAAAGCTTGTATCTGAATAGGCCTATCTTTTTGCATGTTTGGGAAATTCTCTGCTACGATTCTGTGAAATAAATTTCCTAAACCGTTAACTTCTGTCTCTAGGTGCTCCTCTACACCCATTACCCTCAGATTAGGCCTTCTGATGGTGCTTTCCAAATGTTGAATAGATCTATCATATTTCTTGGATTTGTCTTGGATAGTTATACATTCTTTCTCTATAATATCTAAGCTGTCTTCAATTCCTGAGATCCGATCTTCTACATGGTCTAACCAACTGTCCAGACTTTCTACTTAGTTTTTTATTTCTTTTCCTTCTAATTGTTTGGCTTTGCTGGCTTCAAATTCTTTGTTGCAGCTTTGTTTTAGGTCTTGTATGAACTTTACTTCCTTAATTTGGTGGTCAGTGTTTCTTCTCAAATCACTTAGTTGATTCGTTATGGTTTCCTTGGACTCCCATTACTTTTCTTGGGCTCCATTGAGCATTCCCTTTGTGGTCTCCCTTAATTCATTCAGCTGTCTGCTCATGGATTCCATGAATGCCTTTATTGATCTTGCTCTATTCTCATCCTTCTCTCGCAAATCCTGTATTACTCTTTGAACAGCTTCCTCACAATCATGCAATTCCTGTCTTTCTCTTTGACTGATCTCAGCCTTCTCATGCAATTTCTGTATTTCTCTTTGACTGTTTTTAACCTGCTTACGCAATTCCTGTATTAATCTTTGAGTAGCTTCCTCATGCTCACAAGATTCCTGTATTAATCTTTGGTTTGCCCCCTCTAGCTCTCTATCTCGCTCACACTGAGTCTTTTGCAAACTTTCAATCTATTCATTCACCATGTATACCAGTAAGGCTTGTAGAGCTTTTTGGGTAGTCTCTTCTGGATTATTCATTAATATTCTGTCACCTGATTATCATGAGTGGGAATTCACATACCCAGACTTGCCATTTTTTTGTGTTTTCTGGCTTGTTCTGCCCATTTGGTATGAAAGTAAACCAATTTTGTGCTAGACCACTATTTTAAGGCAAGCATCAACCGGAGTCCTGTAGTTGCACAGTCAAAATGGCTGCAGATACAATCTAGTACATCAGATACAATCTATTCATCATCAAACAACCATGGACTAATAGGGTAATAAAAGCAAAAAGGATTTGACACACCAGAAATTATTAGGTTTAGGGAGAATTGTGGAGAAAAATAGGATTAGAGGGATGTGGAGAGGTAAAAGAAGAGTGAATTTGGGCTGGGAAGGTGGCTCAGTGGTAGAGTGCTTGCCTTGCATGCCTGAGGCCCTGGGTTTGATTCCTCAGCACCACATAAGCAAAAAGAAAAAAGCTGGAAGTGGCGCTGTGGCTCAAGTGGTAGAGTGCTAGCCTTGAGCTGAAGAGCTGAGGGACAGCTCCCAGGCCCAGAGTTCAGGTCCCACGACTGGATCCCTCCCCAAAAAATTTTTTTAAAAAAAGAAATCTGGTGGAAAAAAAGAGTGAATTTAACCAAGTCCTAATCTCTGAGAGGGAAATGCATTGTACAGAATGATTGGAGAGAGATTTTTTAAAAATAAAAAAAAAATGGATAAACAAAAATTTAAATCTAAGAAGTGAAACACTTAAAAATTATGTAACTTTAAAGAAATGATATGGAGAGAAGAAAAGGATAGGTTGAGAGGAGAGGAGGGATAGAAAGGAAACATGAAAAAATAAAAAATAAAAGAAAATTAAAATTAGTTAATTTAAAATTATACTGGTATAAAGAGATAATACTGCCATTAAAGAAATTAAGCCTAAGATTTTTTGAATCGAGTAATAAATTTCAGGATTAAGTATGTACACAATGGGGGATAAGGTCTAATAATTGACCACTGGTATGTATCTGGGGATGAGCAGAACAGCAATTATGTCAAACAAAAAGAAAGAGAGAGAGAAAGAAATGAAAACAATAAAAAGTGGACCAAAAGGTCAAAAGAGATTAAACCCACACACACACATCAAAAATAAAAATTATGAGAAAAAATTAACATCAAACACTTTTAAAAATTGAAAAAAAGGTTAAAAAGAAGAGTTCTTTTATTTGGGTTTTTTTTTTTTGGGGGGGGGATGATAAGACCCTGTATCTCTCCTGTGTCTATAACCTGTCTCTTGGTGGAGTCTCTGGTGTGCTTGTGGTGTTTAGTTTTCATTTTGCTTGACTGGTTTCTTAAGTCAGTTTTTTTTGTGCAGGCAGAAAAATGCTCTGCTTTACCCAGGATTTTGTGATCCTCTTCCCAGGCTATTCAGTGGGAGGGAGATATGCTTTGAATATCACCAAAGAGGGAGATGGCAGTTTCCTCCAGTATGTAAATGCCGTGATGAGGTAGGAGTGGGGCCTTTCAGAAAATGGTAGCTTTTCCCTGAGGGGCAACTCCTGAAACACTCATGGAACCCATTCTCAGGGTTTTTGGTTTTTTTTTACTTAGTTTCAATTGTTTGTCTAGGCTGTTGTAGGGAGGGGCAGCCTCTGGCTCTGTTTACCATGTGAAGGACATCACTCCACAGAGGCTCCACTGGCTTGGTGGGGTGACATTTCCCTGTGTGGAGCTGAGCCTGACAGGTCATGTCTACTTCCTGTGACCTACTAAATGACTCTTTTGTTTTCTTCCAAGGCCTGAATTGGAGCTAGCTGCTCAGCCCTGGGGAGGTCAGTAACATAGATGGAGATCTCTGGTAGTGGGGGAGGGGCGGCCTTCCCTCCTCTGATCCCTGAGAAGGAGTAAGGATGTCAGGATTCTACTCATGTAAGAGTGTTGGTTTCTGGGTCATCTCTGGTCTGTGATCTGCAGGATGAAGATATCTGCTCCTTGTCAGTTCTTGCTGGTGTTGAGTAGAATCTGCTCACCAGCCACATCTGGGGCCTTTGTCATGGACTCTCTCTGTAGGTATGGTGGCTATAGCCACTGGCGCTGTACCTACTGCCACCTCAGCTGTGGCTACTGGCAAGTGCTCAGATCTGTCATCTTGCCTGGATTTTCCATCTTTGGCCAAACTCTCTGTACTGTGATGGCACACTTGGTGTGACTGGAACATTTAAACTGCTTTCTATGTAAGAGCTTGTTTACCCTCCAGCTTCTCCTCCTCCATCTTCCCCCAAAACCTCATGATTTTTTGAGTGTTTTTTTAGTGAAAAATGTTTTTGGTGTTTATATTTTGGTTTGGCATAAAATGAGCCTACTATTGTCTTAATTTAATAAAAAAAAACTTTCTGATTCTATGACAGCATAAATTTTCTGAAAAAAAAATCACCACCCATAAAAGAGGAACAAAAAGAAAATAACATATGACAGGAAACATTAATCTTAATGGACTAATAGTCTGTCAGTTTGATTTAACTTTTAATCAAAAATTAAAGTAATACTTGATAATGTTTTATTAACATATTTAAATTTCTTCATTCTTGTCATTTAAGATTCACTTTATAAAGAAATTCAACAGGTGACAGTGTTTTTTCATGACTTTTCCAAAGAAATGATCATTTCATCATTATAGTGTATAGCACAATATACCCAGAAAGCATTTAAGGAAAAATTTTTTCCCATTCTTTGGTTTGCTTCAGTCTGTATTTAAAGCTGCATACCACATTTTACACACTCTGTTGTCTGTCTTCTCATTTGAAACATTTCAATAAGTTTTCTTTCCCTAGTTTGTCAGCCAGCAAATCTTTATAAAACAACATGCTTTCATTCATTGTGCTTTCCAAAATATATCTTACAAATGCCAAAACGAAGCACAATCGGAAACATCTGTGGATTTTTCCACCTAGAGTACAAAGTAATCACTTTCCAAACTCCTTAGAACCAGCTGTTCACTGGCATTAATTGTGCTGTCACTTCCATGCTTTAAAACAACAGCATTTGACAATGGCATACATTTTAATTGGTTTACCACATTTGGTTTGTTTTCAGCCAGGACTGTCTTCACGGAAGATGGTAATGGATGAGGTTTGTAATTATGTATTTTGAAAGGGCTCTAAGTTGTGGATATAGAATATCCATTTCAGTGACTAAATATTTAAATTAAATCCTATAATGGATACTCCTTCAATTTTCTGATTAAAGTGTTCTACAATCTAGATATTTTTTAAGGAAATATTGTAATTGTTTCCTTGGTGACAACGTAATTGGAAGACTTAAAATTTTCTTTTTTTTTATAGTGAAAACGCTGTACAGAGGGGTTACAATTACATGGGCAAGATAATGAGTACATTTCTTTTTATTCTTTTTCTTTCTTTTTTTTTGGGGGGGGGTCTGGTCTTGGGGCCTGGGTGCTGTCCCTCAGCTCTTCAGCTCAAGGCTAGTGCTCTACCACTTGAGCCAAAGCACCACTTCTGGCTTTTTTCTTTTTGCTTATGTGGTGCTGACGAATCGAACCCAGGGCCTTGAGTATGCAAGGCAAGCGCTCTACCACTGAGCCACCTTCCTAGTCCATGAGTGCATTTCTTATCAAGCATTGTAGCCTCCTCCTTGGTTCCCCCTTCCCATCCCTTCCCTTCCCATCCTTCCACCCCCTCCCCCTCCACGCAATCCTCCTCCCCGCCCCCACCAAAGTTGTAAAGTTCGTTTTTCCATATAACGACTTGTACATCTCATTGTTCCAAAGGATCCAACTGTACCCCTATTTAAACGATTTGTTTTTTTTCCTTCCCTTCCACAAATTATACCAACCTCAAATACAGTGAAAGCAGGGTTATACCATGGGGGAGGGACATACAAAGCAACAAAGAAATAATCTTATAAATGTGTAGAAACAATCACCTGAAAGAAAAAAAATTTGAATACATATATTAGGGTTCACTTCCCTAAAATCAACTTATCTGACCTTTTCTGCTTGACTCAGACAAATACTAGTTATTGCAAATAAGGGAAACCATGAGACCTAAGTTTCTTTGGTACCGGCTTACTTCACTTAATATGAATTTTTTTCTATGGAAGACTTAAAATTTTCATATACTATTGCCGTCTTAAATGAAGTGAATGTACCTGGGTTTGCATACAGAACTTTTGGGACAGCATTAATGTTTGAATCTTTGATGGGATTTGATTGGGAATTGTGGCAGGCTTTCATGGTATGAGAAGAAAAAGGATCTGATTGGAATTTATAGCAATATCTAGTTGCTTCCACCCCTGGACAAATCATTATCATTGGTGAAGATGTTGCCATTTGAATTTACAATGCCCCAGAAAGACCTATGTGTTAAAGAAAAATGACTTTCCATTTCCTCCCAGACTGTGGAGAATACCTGAATAGTTCTTCTGGAGATTAAGTTCTTCAGAATAAAACCTATGAGAACATGCACTCTCATCTTCTTTCTTCTTTTCTCTTTTAATCATTCTAGGTCAAAAACATTTCTTTTTGTCATACTCCTCACCTTGACATTGTCTTGTCACAGGCCACCAAAACAATAAAACCGACTGAACATACACTGAAACCTTCAAACTTATAAATCTGAGGAAGCCTTTCTGTTTAATAAATGGACAATATCATTTACTATGGTAGGTTATAAAGCTAACACAGAAATCTAGTCTTTCTAACAATGTAGAGTATATAAAAAATGCTTCATTATAAAATATCTAACTCCAAGTTATATTTTGTGTTTTTGTTTCTGTAGATCTTAGGGCTTAAACTCATGGCCTGACTGGTCGTTTTGTGTTCAAGGCCAGTGCTCTACATAAAATCTGAACTGGAACTCCTTTTCTCCTGGTGGTTAATTGGAAATAAGAATCTAATGAACTTTCCTATTCTGGCTGGCCTATTCATGTTGCATACTTTATGTAATTCCAATTCTCAGCATTATATACATGTTCCAACTACAATATAAAAAACTTAAAATATACTAAGGATATTTGTAAAGTATAAAATGAGGGAAGAATTTTCATCCTTTAGAAATCTATGCAAAATCTATGCTAAACTATTGATATTTTACTGGACCTTTCCTGCAACCAGTTTGATATAGTTTAATACTTGTCACACAAACTTTCTCTGTATTCTACTGCATATATACTTTTTCACGTATGTTTGTATATGTATACATATATATATATATATCTATATATGTTCCAATGTGCATCATCGGACTTGAAACTGCTTTGTTTTGCTGTTCAGCAATGAACCTTGTCGGCTCATTCTGTGACAATATCTGTTCTCATTTTCATCATTCCTTTATTTACCAAATCATCAGCCTTCTAAAATCAGCTTCATTTCTTGGGTAAGGTTACCAATCAGTCCAACTAATATCCACCCAGAGGCTTTTAATAAAGCAAGTTTTAAGGAAGAATATAACATGAAGTGACAACTACAGAAATTCCACAGAGACCTGACATCTTTCACATTTCTGTCTTCCTTCTCTTCTCATACTTCAGAAAGTATTGACTAACACTATAAATATACTGCAATTATAAGTTAAGGATCAGTGTTTTCTTTCCAACCTGAAGCCTTCTTTTCCATGATTCTTAACATAAACTTTTTGGAAGATTTTTTTGGATTGTGATGGGATTCCACCCAAAACAAAGCCATGTATATCAAGAAAGTCAACGTTTTCAACTCAGAGTACTAAACAAAAGAGGGAGAAAATTAAGGTTAGCTATATATGTTAAGCACAAATATAGGCAATATCAAGATATCTTGAAATTGTATACTTTTACTGGATAAAGTGGCTCAAACCTGTAATATTATCTACTTAGAAAACAGAGATTAGAGAATTTCAGTTCCAGGCAAGCCCAGACCAAAAAAAAAAAAAAAAAAAAAAGAAGTTTCAGAAACTCTAACCATTTGATGGGTGCTATGTGTTTCGCTTGTGTTAGGAGGACCACAGTCCAAGCAGACCCAGGCATAGTGATACTTACCTCAAAAGAAGCAATCAAGTTACAATCTGCAGGTATGGCAGTTGTAGAGATACCAAAGTTGTAAAGTTCCTTTCATTGTTGCAATGGGTCTACTTGTATCCCTATTTAAACATTTTCCCCTTCCCCTCCACAAATTATGCCAACATCAAAAATGTGTGCTTATGTAAGAAATGCATGATTCTAAAATTTCATGACAATTCTTTTGAACTTACATTTTTGTGGAATTGACTAAGAAAATAAATTACACCTTCTATATAAAAAATGTTCTGTGCTTAATCTGGCAGCCTATACACTAACATCAGAATGATACAGAGAAGATTAGCATGGCCCCTGCTCAAGGATGACTCGAAAATGAGTGAAGCAATCCATATTTTTACAACAACAAATGCTGGAGGGGATGGGGCCACCAGGGAACCCTACTGCATTCTTGGTGGGAGTGTAAAAGTCTTCAACCACTTTGGAAAGCAGTATGGAGTTTCCTCAAATGACTCCACATAAAGCTCCCCTATGACCCAGCAATCCCACTTTTGTTCATTTACCCAAAGGATCACAAATAAGACCATACTAAAACTACCAGCACAACTATGTTTATTGCAGCATTATTTACCATAGCTAAGATATGGAACCAACCCAGATGCCCCTCAGTAGATGAATGGATCAAGAAAACCTGGTAAATATATACAATTGCATGCTCTGCCTCCATCAGAAAGAATGACATTGCCCAATTTGTTAGGAAATGGAAAGATTTGGAAAAAAATTTTTAAGTGAAGTAAGCCAACTCCAAAGAAATATAGGTCCCATGGTTTCTCTTATTTTCAATAGCTAATATATGTCCGGGATTATCAGAAAATGTCTTAAGCTATGTGCATTTGACCAGATAAGATGATGTTAAGCTAAACGAACACCAAGATAGGTACACAAGTGATTCTATCTTGATATTATTTCTAACATACTTATACTGTACGATGTGATTTTTTTTTGTTCCTTTATATGTTCCTCAACCACGCTATAACCCCTTTTTTCACTGTATTTGAAGATGGTGCGCCTACATCTTGTATATACGTTTCTCTAATTTGGGGAGAAGAAGAAAACAACAAAATGCTTAAATAGGGATATGGGTTGACCCATTGTAAAAATGAGATGCACAAGACGTATGATGAAAAATGAATTTTACAATTTAGGTAGGGGAAGGGGAGAGGAGGAGTGGAGTGTACTTGTGGAGGTGGGAGAGAAGGGATGGTGGGGGAAAAATAAAGGAGGAGGTAGCAATGCTTGTTAGGAAATGTACTCATTACCTTGCTCATGTAAATGTAACCCCTCTGTGCAGTATTTTTAAAATAAAAAAAAATGTATAAAAATGTTCTGAGATTGAAGAGTTTATTTCCCTTATTTTATCCATATAATCTTGTTAACAAATAAATTAATGCAAAACACTGACACGAGGGTATTTTGAATAAATGTGTGTGTGTGTGTGCACACGGGTACACAAGTGTGTTGGAGTGCTCAGAATTTGAACTCAGGGCTTTAAGGTCTTGCTAGGCCTTTCCTCTCTAGATTGGTGAGCTACTATATGAACGACATCTCCACTCCTGGCTCTTTGCTAGTTCATTAATTTTTTTTGAAAAATAATCTCAAAAATAATTTTGCCCTGATTGGCTTCCAACTGTTATCCACAGATCTCAGCCTCCTGAGTAGATATCTCAAGTAAACAAGATTACGGGTGTGACCAACCAGCACAAGGTTTTCAGAATAATTTTAAATGTAGAAGAAAATTTACTTCGTGGGGGCCTGTTTTTATCATCTCCTACTTTTAAAGCACTTTGCTTTAAAAGCAAAGGTGAATTTATTAAATTAAATGTGAATTTATTTCTCTTTTGGATTCTTAAAAGACAGAAAGTGATGATATTTAAAAGTTTTGGTACTTTTTAAAAAGAAAAATGGAACTGTAGTACAGAAGAAATTTGGCTGTCTTTGAAACTCAATGTATAAGCTCAATTCTGTGCATGATAACGCAATGTCACCAACACAGTCTGTGTTGAAGACAAATTGTGACAGAAAACAATCATCATCGGCAATAATTGCTATGCTATTATTTCTTGAGCAATATTAATATTGAATTTAGAGTGTAAGAGAATGGTGAGATTTTACCTACCTTTTCTGAATTGCTGAAAGACTTTTGGAAACTTTGACTCATTTTTTTCCTCACTGTGTGTATTTGGGCCATGCATTTAGTGCCTTTAATTACAATTTTTCCCAACACTTAAATGGTAATAATATTAGTATTATAGCAAATGTTATCTTAAGAATTAAGAGCAATAAAACTTGTGAAAAACTTAACATAAACTTCTATGAATGAGCTTTTTTAAATACTAAATAAAATGTATTACAGAAACCATTACATGAAGTGAGCAACCAGAAGTAATGTTATCTATTGACCATGCTCTGCTTCCAAGGAAGCCAAGAGGATAACTCTCATGCTGTAAATCAAACTGGTTATCTTATGTCTTGATAGTGTAAAAATATCAGGGACATTTATAAAGAAGGAATGTTGTAGACAGATGTGAAGTCCGTATGAAAATGTACAAAACTGATAAAACGTAAGAGTATCTGAGCAGTATATTTTGTTTTATATAAGGTACATCACAAAGATAGGGAAAACCTAGAAGAATGAATTCTCTTTTTGAAATTCTATCATAGATCCTTAGCAGGATGAACTCTTTCCTCATTCTTGTAGAGGCATCATCAGATGAGAGGAACTCTTTTTTTGTTTGTTTCCTTCCATTTATTCTTCGGTTTGAAATCTGAACTACATGAGACTGAAAGAAACCAAAATTAGACATGCAGGATTTGGAAAGAGCAATCAACATAAAATAAATAAAGTATATAAAGCTTTGTAAAAGGTCTAACCAAATTAAGTAGTATAGTCTCAAGCATAAACAGAAATTGATTTAAGCAATATCATTTTATTGAAAAGTAAAAAATGTTAGGAGTTGCTTAATTTTTCTTTTCTACTATATTGAATTAAGTATTCACTTTGTATAGAGATATTAAAGATGAGATTAACAAGAAACTTGATTTAATATGGACGAAAGTTCTGAATAGACCTGCTTTCCAAAAAGCCCTGAAAATCACCAGTGGGTTTACAAATTTGTGTTTAATACCACTTCTATGCTGGCTTAATGCTTTCTGAACAGAAGTCATTAGAGAAATGCAACTCAAAATTACTATGATACTACTCCATAACTATTATAACTCTTATCAACAAAATCAAAGGAGTCAGGTGTGGTGGTAAAAGCTTGTAATTCCAAGCATTTAGGGGGTTGGAGTAAGAGGATTTGATTCTAAGGCCAGTCTGGGGTACTGCACATAGGAAAAACCTGCCCTTGAAAATACTCAGAAGGTAATAATGTTGTGAGAGTGTGGAGGAAAGGAAATTTTGTACTCTCTTGGTCAAAATACAGGTTAATATTCTCATTGTAGAAAGTAGTATGCAGTTTTCTTTCTTTCTTTCCTTCTTTCTTTCTTTCTTTCTTTCTTTCTTTCTTTCTTTCTTTCTTTCTTTCTTTTTGGGGGGTGGTCCGGTTGTGGGGCCTGAACTCTGGGCCTGGGCGCTGTCCCTCAGTTCTTCAGCTCAAGGCTAGCACACTACCACTTGAGCCACAGCACCACTTCTGGCTTTTTTCTATTTGCTTATGTGGTGCTGAGGAATCAAACCCAGAGCCTCATGCATGCAAGGCAAGCGCTCTACCACTGAGCCACCTTCCCAGCCCCAAGTATGCAATTTTCTAAAGAAATGCAAAGATGAAATATCATTTGAACCACTAATCATGTGATTCTCTCTCTGGGTAGCTTGAGTTTTGTGTTTTACAGATACACTTCAGGATTTCTTTTTCATGAATCAAACATGGGAAAGAACTAAATGCAACCTCCCTTAATTCAAAAAAGAATAGAAGCTATATTTATTTGTATTACTGTGCATGAAGAAATCCTGGAGATTTCTGGCTAATTCAGAGGTCCCCATGCAAAAATATAGGACAAGAGGAAAGTAAAACTGTTTTGAAAGTATAATAGGTTATCATTGATGAAAAGGTGTAGTGGTCATTTTTCCTTTTTTTTGTGTGTGTGCCAGTTGATCAGTGCAGAAGCAAGGCTGAACCCTGGAGCCCTTTCAATATCACCACGTGAACTTCCATTTATGTAGTCCCTGTGGGTGTGGGGCCTCTTCAGGTCACCCGTTGAGAAGTGGGGCCCCCTCCCTTGTGGTGGATGTGCAGTGAAGGGATGTGTGTGTGCATGGTCCCTACCATTGCCAGATGAGCCCTGCCCACCCTGCCCACCTCCCTTCCCATTCTCACTTGTTCCATTTCACCCAGGATCTGGCAGCCATGGGGCTGGAGTTGAGTCCACTGCTGCCCTCTCCTCTGCCAGGTGTGCTGGTACTGGTCTTCGGTGGCCCTGGGTGCAAGTTCCATCCCAGTGAGACTCTGTTGTGGGGTCACTGCCTGCCCCCATGGGTGTGGGGTGGAGAACACCATGCTTGTACACTGCACAGTCCACAGGAGAAGGAATGCTTGGTGGAAAATTCACCCCCTTGGGGCCAGGAAGCCCAGCCTTGGTTCAGACTTTAGGGCAGAATGGGGATTAGAGTCGTGTGCTGGCCCTTCTGCCAGCGGGCTTGTGACAGCTGTGGCAGCTGAGCACCCTGGAGCCCCTTCAGCATCCCCACGGACCTCCATTTTCTGGTCCCTGTGATCTCGGGTAAGGTGACATCCTGCATATGCCCATCAGTGCCAGAGGAGCATGGACTTGCAGTGCACCAGCTGCAGCACTGGGGGATCAAAGCCCCTTTGGCTTTGCTGTATAGCCTCCTCCATTGTCCTTCTGGTCCACATGGGCCCAGCTCTGGGTGCCATTCCGGGGATGCTCCCTTTGGCAGCAATGGGCTCATCCTCTACCCTCATTGGTATCCAAAACAGGAATGGGTCTGGCCTTGGCAATGCAGGCCACACACATGGGAGGCAGGACTTGGGGTCTGCCCTGCCTTACCTCCTGGCTTTGGCACCTGAGGCTGGGTTGCTTGGTCTGGTCACTGATGGAGCTTTGTTGGATACAGCCCACCACAACAAATACTGCAACTGCTGCAACAGCAGTGCGGTTTTCCAGACCCCCTCAGGGTCACCACAGGGACCTCTGATGGGTCTACATGAGCTGGGTGTGAGTGTCATCCCAGGACTCCCATTAGGAAGTGCCACTCTCCTTTGTAGTACTGGAAGTAAGAGATGCCACATATAATTTCTGCTTTCTAACGTTTTCCTTCACTAAGATAAACAGAACAGGAAGATATAAATAAGTTTTATAAAAAGGAAACATATAACCTATATCACTTCTACCTGTTAAACCATTGTAATATTTTTTATCCAGTAGGAATTCTTTCTGTACTTACTTATTTTACTTTTGAATGTAACGAATGTAATATTTTTGTGTGTATTTTACTATCCTAGTATAATTTCATTTGCACTACTTACATACAATTTTTTTCAAATTCTGTGATTTTAGAATGTGTTTTTTGGAGAAGAGTTTTGTTGTACTTTCATTTCAGTTTGCCATTATGGGCTTATAAACACATAAAATAAAATACATTCTTGCTAGTATCAAGTTCAATGATTTTGTAGACTAGAGACTCAAGGATATAGCATTATATATCATACAGTAATATGTATCAATTTGTTTATAACTGCTCCATAAAATAATTAGTAATTCAGGCAGCAGCCACTTCATCTGGCCCCTCTGATGAAGTAGGATCCTAGTGGCAGCCTAGCCAACACGGGTGCTTCTGGGCACCTCACCTGAGACTGTGGGAGAATATCAGGGTGTACCTGCTATTGGACTAGGGAAGCTGCTGCGTGAATGACACAGTGCCACTGACCCACATCTAATACCCACAAGCCCCATGGGCCTGGGCCCTAAGGATCAGCGCCTGAGAGCACACAAACACGGTGAGAGGGGGGACCCACCTAGGAAGGACTGCAGACAAAACAGAAGCCGCTCTGGGGATCAGCTTGTACAGTATCTTCCATGGAGTAGGGGACGATTGTTCTCAGCTGTGGGGAGAAGACAAGAAATACAGGCCCAGGTGGGGTGATGCCAATTTTTGTACTCAGGCTGGCAGGGAAACTTTCCTCCAGACACTCTCCTGCAGGCTCAGGATGCCCCTCCATGCTCCTTGTCCATGGAGTATCAGCCAGAGACAATCATGTCTGGTACTCTTGGCTGCTGTTTTGGGGTTTGTTAATTTACACAGAGAGCCCCGGCCTCAGACAGCAGAGTTATATTCTGGGTTTTGTAAAATTTTCTGCATCTGAGCATTTCCCAGTGTTTTGGTTTTTGTATTGTTTCTTATAAATGCTTTGTGAAATTTGTGTTTTAGGTGTTGAGGTACAGGAGGAAGAGCCAGATTATAAACATAGTTTCCTACAAGCCTTTCATCTAAAAAAGAAAATAGATTCTTTCTAAAAATGCCTATCAGGAAATGAATTTGAGAGAGGGGAAAAGGCAGTTTTCTCATGAGATCAAAATGTGCTAGTTTTATATGCATGTTTTTTTGCGTTCAAAATACAACTAAGTAATTCACTATCTAGGAACAATTGTCCAGACCTAAGAGTTAGGTGTCTTGGGAGCTAGAGGCAGGGTTTTTGTGAGGTTTATCCAAAGGGAGGGAAGAAAGTTAAAATCCATAGATTACTTTGTAGAATGAAAGTGGTAATACAAAATGAGAATCACAAAAATCCTCTCTTTTATTCTTCCATATGAATTTTTGGATTGCTTCTTCTATTTCATTGAAAGTGAGATTGGGATATTGATATGTATCACATCGAATTTGGAAATAGCCTTTTTCAGTATTGCCATTTTCATGATGTTAATCTTCCCAATCTAGGAGCGTGGGAGGTTTCCCACTTCCTTAGTTCTGCTTTCATTTTCTTTTTCAGGTTTTTAAAGTTTCCATCATAGAGGTCCTTCACCTCTTAAGTTAACTCCTTGCTATTGTATTTTTTTGCGAATATTAAAAAGGTATTGCTTTCCTATTTTCAGCCTCACTCTTATCGTAATTGGAATACAGGAAAGCCATTGATTTCCGAGGGTTAATTTTATATTCTGCTAGTTTGCCAAAGTTTCTGATCAGCTCAAGTAACTTGGGAGTGGAGTCCATGAGGTTCTTTAAATACAAGATCATGTCATCTGCAAAGAGGGATAGTTTTACTTCATCTTTCCCTATTTGGATCCCCTTTAAGTTTGTATCTTGTCTTATTGCCCCAGCTAGCATTCTAATATTAACTTGAAGAGGAGTGGACAGCACAGACATCCTTATTTCATTCCTGAATTTATTTTATTTATTTATTTCATGCCCCAGTCGTGGGGCATGAACTCTGGGCCACTGTCTCGCCGCTCTTCAGCTCAAGGCTAGCGCTCTACCACTTGAGCCACAGCACCACTTCTGGCTTTTATTCTTATTGCTTATGTGGTGCTGAGACATGGAACCCAGAGCCTCATGCATGCAAGGCAAGTGCTCTACCACTGAGCCACATTCCCAGCCCCTCATTCCTGAATTTATAAGAAATGATTTTAACTTTTTGCCATTAACTATAATGCTGGCTGTAGGTTTGTCAATCCTTAGCAGAAAGAACAGTGCTGAAGCAATATCAGTTCCAGATGTCAAACTCTCATAAGAACAGCTTGATAATGGCACAACAACAAACCTGAGGACCAATGGAAAAGGACTGAAGACTCAGAAATGAATCCACTGACCAATAGCCACCTAATCTTTGAAAAGGGAGCTAAAAAATAGAGTGGAAAAAAGATAGCCTTTTCTGTAAATGGTGTTGGCAAAATTGGTTAAACAACTGTTAAACTAAACTAGATCCGTATATATTGCCCTGCACCAGAATCAACTCCAAATGGACAGAAGACCTCAAAATAAAAGCAGACACCGTGAAAACATTACATGAAGGAATAGGAGAAACTCTAGGGCTCTTTAGCACACACCGAAATTTTCTTAATAGAGAACAAGAAATAAAACAAATCAAAGAAAGGTTGGGCAAATGGGATTGCTTGAAACCGCAGAGCTTCTGCAAGGCAAAGGTCAAAGCTAACAAGAACTGTAGACAGCCCACGTACTGGGAGAAGATCTTCATGAGTCATAAAATGGACAAGGTCTTATATCTAAAATATACTTAGGACTCAAAAAATTAAATTCCCCAACAACAAATCATCAAAGAAACAACTGCCGGATAACTCAATGGGCTAAAGACTTAAAGAGAGATTTCTCTGAAGAGGAAATGAAAATGCCCATTAGACACATGAAGAAATGCTCAACTTTTCTAGCCATAAAAGAAATGCAAATCAGACAGCATTGAGATCGCACATCATTCCAGTTAGAATGTCTATAACCAAGAAATTTAATTACCAGTTGTTTAAGGATACAGGTGGACCTGTTGCAACAATGAGAAGTACAAGTTGTCATGTCCAAAACGAGCTTTACAACGTCGGTGCGGGGGGGGGGGGAAGGAGAAGGATTGGTATTGGGGGGGAGGGGGGAGGCTGGGAAGGGATGTGAAGGGTAAACAAAGGAGGAGGCTGCAATGCTTGGTAAGAAATGTATGCATTATCCTGTCCATGTAATTGTAACCCCTCTGTACAGTATGTTCACAAATAAAATTAAATTAAATTAAAAAAAAAGAAATGTAATTATTACAGATGCTGGCGGGAACCCTACTGCATTGTTAGTGGGAGTGTAAACTTGTTCAACGACTTTGGAAAGCAGTATGGAAATTCTTCAAAAGACTCCACTTAGAGCTCCCTATGACCCAGCAATCCCACCTTTGGGCATTTACCCAAATGATCACAAACAAGGTCATTTTACCAGCACAACCATGTTTGTTGCAGCATTACTCACTATAGTTATGATATGGAACCAAACCCGATTCCCCTCAGTAGATGAATGGATCTAGAAAATGTGACACACACACACACACACACACACACACACACACACACACAATGGAATTCTATGCCTCCATTAGAAGGAATGACAATGCCCCATTTGTTAGGAAATGGAAAGGCTTGTTAAAAATTATATTAAGTGAAGTAAGCCAGGCCCAGAGAAACATAGGTCCCATGCTTTCCCTTATTTGCAAGGACTAGTACATGTCTAGGACAAACAGAAAAGATCAAAAGTTATGTTATTATGACCACATAAGATGATGTTAAGTGAAATATACCCCAAGTCAGTCTTGGTTTTGTTTTTAATATACTTATAATGCAGTATGTGATTCTTTTGTAGGTTCATCCCCCCAGGGTATAATCCCTGTTTTCACTGTATTTGATTCCAATGTTCTGCATCTTGTATATTCACTTTTGTGATTTGGGGAGTGGAAAGGATATAACAAAATGCTTAAATGGGGCTGCAGGTTGACCCATTGTGATGAAGAGATGTACAGGACACTATGTAGAAAATGAATTTACAATGTCAGGCAGGGATTGAGGAGGGAGGAGTTGGAGAGGTGGGGAGGGAAGGGATGGTAGGGGAAAAACCAAGGAGGAGGTAACAATGCTAGATAGGAAATGTACTCATTACCCTACTCATGTAACTGAACCCCCTCTGTACAGTATTTTTACAATAAAATATATTTAAAAATCTCTGCCTGTTGTAGATTTCCAGTGATGCCCTCGGCATTGAATTTTTTGCCTTTCCTGGCTGTGGTTAGGTCCACCTGACCAGTGGATCAGTAGTCTTCAAGGCATCTTGTTCCTGAAATGGGACTTGGATTATCCAGTGGTGGTTGGAACCGGGCCAAGGACAGTGCAAAGTCCAATTCCAGGGCTTGGCTTCTTCATTCCCCATGCAACTAGGATTGCAAGCAGGATTTCTCTGAATTTGACTCCAGAAAACAATCACTGAACTAAAAGGCAAGGCCCCCAAACACCTATCCTCCTCCCCCCATTCCCTGTTTTGTCCCTCCTTGGGAAAGTACAAATTAATTTCGCAGGTTTTGGCAAAGACACAAATTGCCCACCACCTCCCCTGGTAAACTAGGTTTCAAGTCACTAAGTCATGTAAACCGATAATGCGGCACTCATTATTCTGGACAACCTCTTTGGGTTGTTTGATGCTTTAATTTTTGTTGTTGTTGTTGTTGGTAGGGGGCCTGAACTTTGGGTCTGGGCACTGTCCCTGAGCTCTTCAGCTCAAGGCTATATCACTTGAGCCACAGCACCACTTCCAGTTTTTTCTGCTTATGTGGTGCAGAGGAATTGAAACCAGGACCTCATTCGTGCAAGACAAGCACTCTACTACTGAGTCTCCTTCCCATCCCTAATGCTTTAATTTTTTTAAATTTCTTTTTGTCAGTCTTGGGGCTTGAACTCAGAGACTGGGTTTTAACATATCCCTGAGTTCTTCAGCTCAAGAGAAGCCCTCTTCCACTTGAGACACAGTGCCACTTCCTGTTTGGAGATAAGTGTCTCACAGACTTTCCTGCCAGGGTTTGCTTTGAACCATGAATTTTAAAATTATCTTTCTTCCAGGTGTTTATTGGAACATTACAGTTTTTCTGGAATTTAAAGTTTTCTGTAAACATTTGTCTTCAAGTAATTCAACAGCATTAAATATTACATTTACAAGCTATCCTGTAGCACATCCATTTTGAAATTATTATGTTAAGATGAAATTCTTATTTTTTGTAGAAAAAAACCATTAAACTCCAAATGAGAACATGCTAATTTCAGCTTCGTTGAGTCTCCTTCCTCTTTTTTTTCTCTCCAGTATCTTTTCTTGTTTTGGAACAAGTGTCATGGACTGTCCAACCATTCAAAAGGAAGTTTATTCCATTAATTTAATAGAAAAAAAATCCAATCTTCCTGCATCTCAGGGCAACTTTAGGTATAATGTTAATCTGATAATTCACATCATTTAATTTTCAGTCATTTTGATAATTTTTTTTGTTAAACCATTCATTAAACAGCTACCAAAAAGCAAGAATAAAAATAATGTTCTGCTTTCTAAGAAGGTTTAAAAAGCTAAGTAATTCAACAAAACACATTTTATTCTTCCAAGATTCCATGGTGAAAAATTTCTCTTTCATCATAGCCCTTACCACTGACCCCTTCCCATCAAACTTGCACCTTTCTTCAGTTTTTTTGTTCCAGCTTTCATTTTGGTACTAGCATCAGTAATCTCCTTGTAGTATTTGACAATGAAATTCCATTTGTTGTTAGAGAGCTCAATTCATATTGCCAAAGGCAGCCTCATGAGCATAACATTGAACATAAAATATTGAATATCATTAATGTGATCATATGCAACTATTTCATAAATTAATATAAGTACCACACAAAGGTGCATCTTCATATAATTTTTAAAATGCAAAGTAGTTACATATCTATGTCAAAAAATAATTCAGATCACTAGTAGAAGGGACTAAGCTAAACCTATTGCATCATCCCCAATATCTTTGTAAAACTTTTTCTCATTAACTTTCACCTTAGGGCTTTCTTTTCCTAGCAACAAGTTGTCAGTTGATATCCTTGGATATTAGTCACCTCTGAGTAACCTCATTTCTTTCCACCGCCAGTAAGTCCCTTGTGTTAAATACCTGAGGAATAATGTCCCAATGTGCCTGCAAGAGGAGTACCCAAGTCGACTGTCTGTGCCCACTCTTCCCTTGTTTTGTTTGGGAATGTGGTATCAGAGACAAGGGTGTCAGGGGTCAAGTGGCTGGAACCATGGTGTTATGAATTATGGGTAGCAGAAAAGAGTAGCAGAGACTAGGATACCAGGGAAAGGGTAATTGTGACTGTAATAACTGAGTTGAAGTGGCAGGAAATTGGGTAGCAGCAACAGCTTTGCAAGGGTTGGGGTAGCTAATACAGGCATCCAGAAGAGTTTAGCAGGGACAAGAAAGCATAGACAAAGTGAAAGAGTAAAAGTTGTGAGGGATTGTGGGGCACAATCAGGGTAAAAAGGTCATGAGTGTGCAAACTGGGTAGTTAGTACTATGGTAGAAGCAATTGGCATGGTGGACTGATGCAGTGCAGAGCTCTGGGTTTGCCTCTCCACTTTTAGGTCTTAGATCTTTAGGGAACCTACCTCTAACAGCTCAGCTCATTATCAGCTTTTTTTTTTTTTTTTTTTTTTTTTTTTTTTTTTGTCGGTCATGGGCTTGAACTCTGGGTCTGAGTGCTGTCCCTCACCTCTTCAGCTCAATGCGAGTGCTTTACCACTAGAGCTACAGTGCCACTTCCGGTTTTCTGGTGGTTTATTGAAGATAAGAGTTTCACAGACTTTCCTGCCCAGGCTGGCTTTGAACCTCGATCCTCAGATCTCAGCCTCCTGAGTAGCTAGGATTACAGGTGTGAGGCATCGGCGCCCAGTGAGAAGTGAATGTTTCTACTGTATCATTGCTAAATATTTTTGGATAGATACCTAATCTTATTTTCACTGGGTTTTGTGGCATTGTGTTTTTGCTTTAATGAGGGACCTCCATATAGATTTTCAGAGCAATTACAATAGTTTGAAGATATCCTATAATATGTGGATATTAGATCAAAATTTAAATATATCAATGAACATATACAGGACTATTATATATAGTTTATAATTTGAAGAAATTTTAAGAAGGCAACAGTTGGGGGAAAAGAAAATTTTAGAAGCTTAATAACAAACATACAGACATGGAAAAATACAAAAACAGGTGCAATAATTAGTGCTAATAGTAACAAAACATTTTCCTCAAGTTTTAAAAATGAAACTATTAAAATAATACCTAACATAAAATAAATATGCCTTGGAAGAAAATGTACCATAGACATAGTTTTCCCCATAATTTGTTTTATTTTTATAACAAATGGATTAAAAGAAAATGTAATTACTTGTCTGAAGATGATAACACTTTCAAGTGTCATTGATAGAATCCAGCAAAGGAAAGTAACAGAAAAGTAGAGAGTAAGAACAACCTGGCTATGGATGAAGATACTCAGAACTTTGTGAATGTGCTCCATTTTCCTCATCAAAATAGAGCTAGGACAGTACCTTTGAACAGAACACTTGTAATGTAGTCAGAGCAGCGGAGTTACTAATTAGGTAGTAATTTATTACTTTTATTCCCTAATCTTATGATGTGATTCCCAAATGATGTGAGTGATCCTAGATTTTCTGAGCCCTTTTTTCACCCAAAGTTTCTAATTCCTCCCCCTTCTGATGATTCTTCTGCTACTCTCACTTCTCCATGTTTCTGAATCAACTCCTATGACCATTTTGTTCATTAGAAAGAGCTGGAGAAATGTGAGGATGGCCTGGAGTCTGAGGTAACATCCACTCCAGCTTGAAGGATCTGGTGAAGGACCTACACCTGAGCCTCAGAATCAGATATTAATTGAACTCTTTGGAAATGGAGTAACTCACCCCCCCCCAAGCAGAATCTGTAATCCCTTGGCTTTCTCTGAAGAGATTTGGTACTAGGGCACAATTCAGAGAATGAGCTTTCCCACCACCCACCACAGCCTTGTCAGGAGGAACAGGTTCAAAACTAAAAGTGGCCTCAGCTCCCACAGAGCCAGTCAGAAGCCAAGAGATCACACTTTTCTCCTCATTAGGGATCTTCTGGTAGGAATAGAGTCTGGGCAAAGTCTAAGATGGAGATAAGTGAGACTGGACCTATGGAGGACACAAAAGAATGACCCTCTCTTTGACTACAAGTGAGTTTTGTACTGAGACATGACAACTTCCTTCATATATGAAAATTCACTAGGTGTTATCTCACCACCACTTTGCAGGAGGTCAGTTTCCCCAAAGGAGAAGTTGTTAAATGTTGTGACTGCCAGTTTGCTCTCTGGGCTTTTGTCTCTCCCACCCCTTCCCATGCCAGGAATGCATTGCTTCTTTCAAGCACTCAACTACTTGTCCTGACTCCTAGGCAGGAATACTGTAGGCTATTATTTGGCTAACCTCTTGCATTTGAGGTAGAATAAGCCTAGGCTCTGCTTATGCCAATAGATAGATGCAAGAAGCTGAGTATAAGCTCATATTTGTACAGAAAAACAATCATATTGAAAAAATTAAATGAAATTAATAGTTGAGTGATTTAGGGTTTATACCCACTAAATTTAGTTAATTATTAGTAACACACCTAGAACAATGGATTAAGAAGAGAACAGTGAAGTAAGTTCAAAATAAGATGGAAAAGACACACCATAGCCATAACAGGAGATGAAAATGTGAAGGAACTATTGGCATAGTTCCAGTTACTATCTTAGGAGTGACCTTGAATAGGAGGCTTTTAGAATAATATCTAAAAGAGAGGTACTTGCTGGGCCCTGGTGGCCCACATCTGTAATCCAAGCTACTCAGCATGGTGGGATCTGAGTATTATGATTCAAAGCAAGCCCAGGAAGAAAAACCCAGAAGTAGTAATGTGGCTCAAGTGGTAGATCACTAGCCTGGAGCTCAGGGAAACTGCCTAGTCCCTGAATTCAAGCTTCAGCATCAGCAAAACAACAACAACAAAACAATAATGATAAAATAAATAAAAGAAGGACTTAAAGATATGCTATGGAATTATGATCCTGTGTAAGTGTTTAGGGAACATAAAAGGAGACAAAATTTGGAGCAAAATGATACCTACTAATCAAGGATGCAAAGCAAATGCCAAATTCCTCTTCTCAAAAACTACCAAATTTGGGCTGGGAAGGTGGCTCCGTGATTAGAGTCCTTGCCTTACATGCATGAAGCCCTCGGTTTGATTCCTCAGCCAGAAGTGGTGCTATGGCCCCAAAGAAACATAGGTCCCATGGTTTCCCTTATTTGCAATATCTAGTATATGTATGAGTCAAGCAGAAAAGGTCAGATAAGGCGATGTTAGGAAAATGAACCCTAAGATATGTATTTAAATGTTCTTTTTCTTTCATGCATTTGTTTCTAACACATTTGTAAGATTATTTCTTTGTTGCTTTGTATGTCGCTCCGTCACAGTATAACCCCTGCTTTCACTGTATTTGATGTCAGTATAATTTGTGGAGGGGAAGGGGGAAAACAAGTCATTTAAATAAGAATACAGGTGGACCGTTGCAACAATGAGAAGTACAAGTTGTCATGTCAAAAACAAATTTTACAACTTTGGTGGGGGGGAGGATTGGGTGGGGAGGCAGGGGGGGTGGCTGGGAAGGGATGGGAAAGGTAAACAAAGGAGAAGTCTACAATGATTGATAAGAAATATACTCATTATCTTGCCCATGTAATTGTAACCCCTCTGTACAGTATTTTCACAATAAAAAATATTAAAAAAAATAAAAAAGGAAGTGGTGCTATGGCTTGAGTGGTAGAGCACTAGCCTTGAGGTGAAGAGGTTAGGGACAGCACCCAGGCCCAGTGTTCAGGCCCCATGACCACCCCCCTGAAAAAAAAAAACAAATTTCCAAACTTATCTTTTCTCATAATTGAGGAGAGGCTTCTTTTACAGGAATTCTCCTTATCTAGCTCAAGGTCCTCAGAACTTCAGTAGACTTTTCCTATTGAGATATAATGCACCTAAATCTACTGAACTTAATCATGGCTAGGAAAGTATGGACATAGATAGGTTTATTGTATTTTTCCTTATAAATATATACTACTGTCAGGTATTATATATAGCATATATTATAATATGCAATATATTATACATTATGTATAATATATTAAATATATTATAACATATATTATATATTAACAGTCTTCCTAATTTTAGTGTTAGGAGCAAGCAACATATTGAAAGATAAATGCTTGAATCACTGAGTAATTTCTCTACCATTTGACAGTTCCAGGTTTCATTCTTATTACCCAAAGAGCAACATAAGAAAGTGATGCCCATGGAGGTGGTTCTCTGGATTTTGGAAACTGTGATCTGCACACACACCCCACACACACACACATGATATAGTTTTACTAGTGAATGTGTAAAACTATAGCAACAGATAAACAAGTGATCATCTATGTGCACAAACACTCAATCACTTACAAGTATAAGAATTTCTTTTCTATGGTCCCTATTCACCTACACAGACAGTACATGAGTTGCCCTTGAATTGTCCTGGAAGTTCTTTATCTGGCTACGGTAGTTTCACATCTTTTGTTTTCTAATTAGCCAGATGTTATGTGTTCAACAACAATACTTGTTACAGGCAAAAGTATCCACCTTGAAACACAGAGGAACTTGGATTTCAGAAATGCCATAAATAAGTGGGAGGTACAACAGTACTTTTCAAAATAGAATAGATTACATATGTATTAGGAAGTTTGTAAGAAAAATAACTTCAATGTAGGATTAAACACTTGAAGAAAACTTCAGTTTAGATTACATATAGCCAGGTGCTGGTAGCTCATGCCTGTAATCTTGGCTAATCTGGAGGCTGATATCTGAGGATCACAGTTCAAAGCCAGCTTGGGCAGAAAAGTTCCCTTGAGACACTTATCACCAACTAATCACACAAGACTAAAATTGATACTGTGGCTCGATGTTGTAGAGAGATAACCTTGAGCCAAAGACCTCAGGAACAGTGCCCAGGGCCCTAGTTCAAACTCTGCAATAAAAAATAAATTACATATGATTTATTACCAACTCTGTACAAGGAAAATAGGATATGACACATGACAACATATGACTTCAAGGTACAAAGTTCCAGGGCATTTCCCCACTCTTGAGAACTAGAAGTAATCCATATTGAAAAAAATAAAATGATGAATGATTTATACCAAATTTCAAAACATACTATATGTTATACAAAGAAAATGCAATAAACATGCATTTCACAGTCTAGTAACATGATATGGTATAAGGAATCTGATTAACTGATTCATCAAAATCAATACAATGCAGTTAAAACATCCAGTAT
This sequence comes from Dipodomys merriami, assembly GCF_024711535.1. Taxonomy (NCBI): domain Eukaryota; kingdom Metazoa; phylum Chordata; class Mammalia; order Rodentia; family Heteromyidae; genus Dipodomys; species Dipodomys merriami. Next base: position 2,110,064 of record NW_027203148.1, read on the forward strand.
CTCAGGTGTCAACTTAGCAGAATACTTTCAATGTATGATGGCTATTTTGTATATTATCCAGCCCTATCTATCCCACAACAGCAGAAGGCTCTTCATGAGAAAGTCCAGAGACCTGTCTATTGTGAGTGCTCAATGTATACCTGTTCCCATTTTCTGTTATTTGGGCATGTGATAGACTGAATATCTGGTAACTTGCCAAAGGCACAATTTGGGACTGGCTTCCAGTGATTATATTTTAGTTCTCAGAAAAAAAGGGAAATTGAAGACAGGGAAAATCTACCAGATCCCTGAAAGAATTCTATCATTGTGCTAAAACTGTTTCTACTGACACTTGAACAAACTGCAGTGTTTGTCACTCCAACCACATGTCCAAAAATAGCTTTCCAAATATTGATCTGTTTTCACTTTGGTATATCAAGACACACTATTGTGGCCCCATTTTATTTACACTATCAGCTATGGTTGGCCCAAGGCATAGTTGACCTTACCAATTTCTTAAATTTTAGGTCATCACACAATCACTTCATAGCCCTTAAACATTAAAAATACCTATCTCTATAAGTCTGCATTATATCCTTATTAGTTTTTCTTCATTTGTCATGTTTTACATATTTGTGTATCTCAGGGCTTAGTTCTGTAATCTTCTTTCTCATGATTGTTACCATTGAGTACATGTAATTATTTCTGTTTTTTTTTTCTCCAGCTCTGTTCTTTCTTTAATTCAAGTCCTTTATAGCATCCTGTCTACTGACAACTCCTAGCTGCTGATTTTAAGAAACTCAAAAGATCCCATAGTGAGCTTTGATCTTTATCTACAAACCTATTCCTCATTACTATTCGATTAAGTGATAACTCTTCTAGTTGTCTTGTCAAAAGACCTTGGGGTCACTTCAGACTTACATACTTCTTCACACCTCATATGTAATCTATGACCAGGTTTTGACAAATTAACTCACAGGATATTTTAGGAACCATGTATATGTATATATAGTATATGAGTGCTAATACTGTGACTTAAATTAGGGGCATAGGTTCTTTTACTTTTTTTTTGTGCTCAGGCTGCCAGTCTTCCATTTGAGCCACAGCTCCACTTTTAGCTTTTTGATTCTTAGTTGAAGATAAGTGGTTCATTTCTCTGGTCTAGCTTAAAACTATGATCCTCTGTTTCCAGACTTTTAAATAGCTAGATTTAAAGGCATGCACCACTAAAACCACCCCTATTATATTTGAATTAACAATAAACTTAAAGAACAAATATTTATAGTATTTTCAAATCAGTATGTTTTCATTTACACTAAAACAAAACCAAAGAACCTCTGAATGTACCAGTGCTCAAGTGCCAGCCACAGTTTCTTTGCTGGGTTGATATGATCTACAGGCAAAGCAGGAGAAAATGCTCTTCACTGAAGTTGCTGAAGGGCTGATAAGGATGAAGACAAGCAACATTACCCAGAAAGTATCACAAAGTGTTTGCTGTAGATAAGTGTAGCCAATCTTAGAGGATGTTCATAGCGATGAGGAGAATATTTGAAGGTGAATATGTGATAACACAGGTGTGCTTTCTTGATGGTATATGTTTAAAGCATAGTTTACATACTGTTGAAAATGAGATAGTTAAGATAGGGATGTTGTCATTCCTTCTATCCTTCACAGTATAATATTAAAACCAGTTTTATACATATATTATTTATGGTAATTTTAGAATACTCCTAATTATGCATATATTATAAATGTATTATTTGTATATTATGTACTATAGTATATTACGTGTATTATGCACACATAATTTAATTTTTCTACTTGTCTGTCCAGGAATTAAACTAGCAATATCTTTGAAAATTGATAGTAAAGTAGGGTCCTTACAATTTCAATTGCAATTTATAGTTTTCTCCAATAAGTAGTTATTTATTCTGAATTGGTTTAGAAATGGACTATCATAATATAATTGAACATTCAAAAATAATTATGTATGGACCTACCAAGGATGGAATTAAAAAATTTAACATGACTAATATCTGCAATCCCAGCTACTTAGGGGCTGAGATCTGAAGATAGCTATATTAAGCTAGTCTGAGTGAAATGGATCAGGGACAGCACCCAGACCATAGTTCAAGTCTCAGTATTGGCACAAAAATAACTTATGTGACTAAAACTTACAAATATATTTGTTTAAATAAAGTTGTCATTTCTTGTATCCTTCACAGTATAATACTAAAACCAGTTTTATACATATATTATTTATAGTAGTTATAGAATATAAGTAATGATACATACATTATAACTATAACATTCATATGTTATGTAATAGCATACATTACATATATTATGCACACCTAATTCAAACTGATATCACTAATATCCATTAAATTGATATATGTTTTAGAATAGGGAACAGATTTTCTTTGGTACAACAAGGATGTAAATAGCCACAAAAATTACTTCTTTTGGATTATATATCCACAACAAACTATTCCCTGTATATTCAAGGTACTTAATGCTAAAAGCCTGTGTTCATCAACACAAGTGTCTTTGACATGGATTTGTTCTCCTTAAGCAATTACTCCAGGAATAATAAACAGTGGAAGCTGAATGATGTTCATTCAGGTATTTCTTTAGAAATTAAACCAATCTTTATTTGGTATAAAGATCACGTACAATGTCATTACCCACACCCTTTTCATTTAAAAATATTTATATCCTGTAGCAATGTCATTGCCATTATTACTATAATTAGGAATATAATGTGGGTTCATCTGCTCCATAGCTCTTGAAATGCAATGAATATGGCACAGAATATCCTCAGATATGCCTGGTGGAAACCTGGATTTGAATTATGGGTCTACAACTCATCAGTCTTAGGTACTTAGGAAATTTGTTTAGCCTTATGCCTACTTCTGTTTTTAATAAAATACTTAATTCATTTCCTAACTTGAAAAATACTCATGAGCACTAAAATTACCCTAATTCAGGTGCAGTGCTTGGAATGGTGTCTGCACATTGTGTAGACACCAGCTTCCGTTGTGTAGAAATCAGCTTCCATCAACATGGTCACAGCATTCTTCCTGAAGGCCTTAAGAAATACATACATAATTGATATAAATATCTGTGAAAAATTGTCTTTCCTAAAAATAAAGTCTTTTCTTCATATGAAACAATGAAAGCAATGTTGAGGTTGTCCTGTGGCTTTTACTCTGAGGGAGTTTTGCCTAAATTTCATTCTTACTCGATTAGTGGTAGCAGTAGCATTCTTTAGTGCTACCTTCATGTTTCTAGTTCTGTGTTCCATTTGGAATACCATTGTAACTTTTATTTTAACTTTTATTGTAACTTAATACCATTGTAACTGTTTATAATCTTTGTTATCAGAATAAATAAACTACAACTGGTGAAGTTTTCAATAAAGAGTCAATGCATTACATTTTTTGGGGGGGTGTCCAGTCGTGGGGCATGAACTCGGGGCCTGGGCACTGTCCCTCAACTCTTCAGCTCAAGGCTAGTAAGCTACCACTTGAGCAATAACACCACTTCTGGCTTTTTTTTTTTCTGTTTTTGTGATGCTGAAGAATCGAATCCAGGGTCTCATGCATGGTAATAACGGCAATGACATTGATACAGAATATAAATATTTTTAAATGAAAAGGGTGTGGTTAATGACACTGTAAGTGATCTTTATACCAAATAAAGATTGGTTTAATTTCTAAAGAAATACCTGAATGAACATCATTCAGCTTCCACTGTTTATTATTCCTGGAGTAATTGCTTAAGGAGAACAAATCCATGTCAAAGCGCTCTATCATTGGGCCACCTTCCCAGCTCTGCATTACATTTTATGTGCTTAATACTTTCCTGAAATTATTCCTTTTGGATTATATATCCCAACAAAACTATTTTTTATTATGCCTTATATGATTTATATAGATTTCTTATGTGATTCTTATATGTTTTCTTAGAGATCCATAAACAAAACAGCTCAGAACAGGAAAAGAGTAGGTAAGAAGTCATAAAAAAATACTATTATAGTGGTCATAATGGCTAAGTGTAAAGAATATGTAACAAAACTATTAGAAGATTCATTTACTCTTTTTGCTATTCTCTCCCCTTCTCTGTAGACAGGTTCTCACTATGAAGTGCCAAGTAGTCTGGACCTTTCAAGCCTTGTCTCAGTGACAGAAGTGATGGGATTAGGGACATGTGCTCCCATGGCTGGCTTTTAGGAAGTTCACAATAAAGTAATACCAATACACATAAAGAAACTTTTGTGAGTGATGTGTATTCACTTCTTCAATTGCCAAAATTAAATTCATATGTCAAAACATCAAATTACTTATATTATAATATATGCAGTTCAACTGGTATCACTAACACCTCCATAAATCAAATGCAAACTAAAAGCTCTACTTCAAAAACCAACATCTAAGGCAGTGTTGGAAATACAAGAAGATGCACAACAAATCTAAAGGAATGAGATCTTTAACACTGGCAATGAGCAGTGATGGCTGAAATTTTAGCTAGGCTTGAAAAGTTTGGATGTCAACTAACTATGTGATTAGAGTTGCAGAGTTGACCTTGGTGTCAAGATTGAAGGTAAAATTCAAAGGCAGCTAAGATTGCTGCAGTATTGTGGCTCGATACAGTGTGACCCTGTCTGGTAATGGTAAAGCACAGAGTAGAAGCTAAGTCAGTGAAATGTATAGGAAGGATTCTCCACTGAGAATAATTGCAGGGGGTGATCATCACTCTTGAGTTGAAAATGTACAGCCCATCATTCTACTTTAAGCTCTAGCGTTTTTTCTGATCTGAAGATAATTATAACATGCCAATGTGCCATAAGTGCTGAGCAGTGTAGGTGTATATTACTCTAATATACATAAAAATCCTTACAGGTATGGAATGGCCTGACCCTGACACTTCATTCTGTTTTGTTGAGTTTCATGAAGAAATGTTCATAATTAGGCAATTCACAAGTCTGAATCAGGCAACTGAGATAAGACATTAGGGTCATCACTCCAGTGACATGGTCTGTGACCTATGAAATAAATAACATTATTTCACAATGTATATGTGTTTATGAAAAATTATGCAAATATACAAAAAGGACAATTATCCATCTCTTATATTATCAGAAGTTAAGATACTCCTGAATTTTACTTTTTTGCTAGAGGAACACAGTATGACTGCTGATGTTTGGTATCTTTCCAGGTGCTCCTATACGTTTGTCAATCTTCTTTAAGGAAGTGTTTTTCCATAGTTTGTTTTGAGGTGTTCAGAATATCAGTAATGTCGCTAACCACAAACATGGGACAGCAAAGATGATGGGATACCTGGCCAAAGAACTGAGAAATCACAGAAAGTAATAGGAAAGAAGACACCAGAGGACCCAAAGCCTCATTGCCAGCTTCTGGATCCCTAAATCCTGCTTGACATGCTTTATATTCCTTCTTCTATGGGGGCTAGAAGGGGGGTGGTCAGTGGCTACACAAACTAAGGCATCAATCTTGCTGGTGATTACAACTATTGACATGAGATATTGTTTGTACACATAGTGTTAATTGAATCCCTTATTGTTAGGGAGCAGAAGGGAGCAATGGTCATTACAACCATAACAGACATCTATCTTGTCTCTAAAGTCTTAATCTTTTAGTGTCCAAAAGTTCTAAATTAAATACTCTTGAGGTAATAACTCATACCCCTGTCTTCTCTTGACTTTTTGACCTTTGCAGAGTACTAATCTCAGCCTTTTGACTGCTGTTTGAGATGGCTTCCCAATCTATCCTTTTCCAGGTCTAACAGCTTGAGTCTAGAATTCCTCACAAGTACTGTGAAAGATGAATTATTTTGAAAAGAATATTTTTTTCTAGGATAGGTTAAATTTTTATATTTTATTTTATTTCAAAAATATGATACAGAGTGGTTACAGTTACATGAGTAATGTGCATTCCTTGTTGAATAGTGTTGCCCACTCCATTGTTGTTCTCATATCCCTTCCCACCCTCCACAACTCCCCCTCACCCCAAAGTTGTAAAGTTCATTTCCAATATATTTTCGTGTGAATATCATTGTTGCAATGGGTCACTCTTTGTACTTCTTTCATCACTATATTTTTTCCCTTTCCTTCTCGAAATCAGATAAATGCATATACAAGATGGAAGGTACCAGAATCAAGACAGAGATTTCCAGGGATAAACCAATGGAAAAAGACAAATGAAATAAAAATAAGATCTAGATACACTACTTTACCTACATCAATGTTATCTGAAAAAAAAAAAGACTTGTTGTTTCTATGACTTAGAGTTCATTTCAATTAGCATCATTTTGTAAGGTCAAATGTACATAGCTCTGGAACCAGCAATCCCATTCCTGGGCACTTGTGGAAATGATCTCAAGCTAAACCACACTAAATCTACAACTATGTTTTTTGCAGCATTATTACTATAGCTAAGATATGGAACCAATCAAGATGCCCCTCAATAGATGACAGGATCAAGAAAATGTGGTATATATGCACAATGGAATTTTATGCTTCTATCAGAAAGAATGACACAACCCCTTTCTTAAGAAAATGGAAAGACTTGGAAAACAATCATATTATGTGAAGGAAGCCAGACTCAAAGAAACATAGGTTCCATGGTTTCCCTCATTTTTATTAATTAATATATGCTTAGGATAGTCCTGACAGACATGTCCACTTTTAAACTCTTAATATTCCCTTTTTTCTCTCCCTCTTCCTCTCTCATTCCATTTGTTCTAAGTCCTGTGATGATTTTGTTGATTTTCTCCCTTGTTACATTCATCATTGCATCTTACGAACTACTATTATGCACAACTGTACTTCTGTCCATTCTCCTTGTGCTTCGGCTCGTACCCCTCTCACAATTGAGGGCCAGAGATTGGGGATATTTTCTTCACTCTTTAACTCAGACATCTATCTTTACTTTCTAGCAATACATTCATTGAATTCTTTCTGTAAATTCTAATGCCTTGAAAATGATTACTGCATTTTCATGGCTTTGTTATTTGGCATTAGGGAACAACATAGGTCAGTAACTGTAAATTAGGTAAAAGAAGATTACAATCATGCCTCCGTAGATGTTGTTCATTGGATAATGTTTACTTCAAGGTCTGCCTGCCTGCTTCCTTTTCACTGTTTATTTTTCAATGTAGCCTTTTCTTCTGCAAAGTATTTATTGGCCTAGTGAAGATCAATTCCTACTCTAATTAGTCATTAATTTTACTCCAACATCATTTCACAGCTCCTTGTGAGTTTCTTCGGGGTCTGTAAAGTAGTGCTTCACATTCTAAGAAGTTTTAACATCGATGCATCCAATGATAAAGACACATTGCTTAAGTCACCATTTTGATGACTGAAAAGAAACCATGCTGTATCCTCACTATATGGCAATTTTCTGGTTTTAAATTCTTTTAGATTAGAATTGATGGTGGAGAATGAACATTCTGGCTACAAGTTTATATTTTCCTAATTATTTTTAGTATCCTTTCCAATATTGTATAAAGTTAAAACATTACTACTTACTTTTAGGATTTCTAAAATGGTCAGAGTATAAATTCTATTCATTCACAATTTTAACACAATAGTGTCCATTATGACCAAGTGAGAAATTTTAAACTTTTTATTTGTGGTCCTTAATGATGGTGATAGGAAATCAAGTCCAATGCTTCATGTGTCTTAGTCTCCTGTGTGCCTCTGAGCCTGATGTGACCTGTGGTTTTATTTTCACTCAATTGGAATAAAGAAAAATATCACTAGGAAGGAATTATTACTTGGTTACTTTCTCCAGTATCTCTCGCAAATATAAAAGTAATATAATTCTACACTGACAGAAAATGGTGTTCTTATATTGTATTTATTAATAGTAACTTTTTATGTTTTGTAGCCCCACTCTTCACTAAGGTTTGCCCCTTTCCTATACCTGCTTCCCATAAAACTTGACTGGATCCACTAGAAACACAAATCCACTCAACCTCTTCCTTGAAAAGCCCAACCTTAAATAACCTACCCCCTGGTAGCCCTGCTATAAACTTTCAAAGGCCTGACTGCAACCAGACTCCTTCCTGAAAGCCCTCCTCTGCCATAGGGAAATCCCTCTTTCACTCCACCCCTTCCTGGAATCCCTGCTCTGCACCATCAGAAACCAGGCCACATTCAAGAACTCCACATGCACTGGGCTCCACCCTCCAATACCCACCTCATCCACCAGATACCCTGCCCCTAACTACTCTAGTCCTGCATAGTCCCATTGCTCCCATATCCTAGTACCTGCAAGCTCCTCCCTTTCCTTTCAACCCCACTCCCAATCATCCTTCTCCCTTGAGCCCCTCCTGGTTTCATCAGAAACTCCTCCCATAACTAGCCTACTTCTAAGTGGCCTAACTTCCCAAACACAGCCCTGAACCTACCTCTTCCCACAAAGCCCATCATGCTACACCAAAAACCCTCCACCTGCCTATAATTGCCCTTGAAACCCCACCTTGCTTGGCCAGAAGATTTTCACACAGCACATCTCCTGCCTGGAAAGCCAGCCCTGCTTCACCACAAGCCTTTGCACCTCCCACATCTACTCTCTCAATGTCCTGCCTTGCTCCCACCCCCTATTGGCTCCTTCCTCAGATCCACACACTACACCACCAGATACCATGCCCACTCCACTCCTTCTCAAAGCTCCTCATCCAACTAGCTCCATGGTTCCAAGCTCTGCCCTGCTCCAGAAAAACCCTACTAGAAACCCCCCACCACACTATCCAATCTCTCGACACCCACATTGCTCCACTGGAAACCACTGCACCAGTTGGCCTCCCTCTGGAAGTCTCAGCAGGATGAACTGTAAATCCTTGTCCCTCCATAGTCCCTTTTAGAAGGTTTCTTTGCCCTACTGGAAACCTGTCCAAAGTCCATGTCCTGCCTTGCAACACTGAAATCCCCACCCAACCTGATTTTTCTTTTTGAAGTGGTGACTGGCTACCCCAGAAAACCCATCCGAACTAGTCTAGTGCACTGCTCTCACAAAGCTCTGGTCCTGAAAAAATCATACATACATTGTGACTACATCCTGCTCTGCAAGAAACCCCACCTCCACCCTAACACACTTCCCTAAGGCCTGCCATTCTCCACCAGAAACCCCGCCCCTTACTTGCCCACGTCTTCCTGGTGCCACCGGGCCCTCTCAAAGCCAGATTTGAAAAGCCTCTCTCTCATAGCTCCTCATTCCTACATCAGAATCCCCACCTTCTGTCAGCCTCTTGCCTCCATTCCCTTCCCTGCCTTATGGGAAACCTCACCCTACATATCCCACAAGGGCTCACAGTGCTCTACCAGCACCCCTCCTCTAAGTAATCTCCTCCTTTGTAGCCTTGTTCTTCCTTCTCAAAGCTCTGCCCCAAACAGCCTCCCCCCCAGTGACCTCAACTTCTTCCACTGAAAACCCATCCACCTGCCAGCCTCCATGCTCAATCCCGCCTACTCCACAAGAGTCCAGGCCCCTAACAAGTCTAGTCCTTCCTGTCCCCTCCCTGTTGTCTCAAAGCCCCGCCCTGCTCCACAACAGACACTGTGCCAATACCAACTCCTCCCTTGAATCAGACAGGGCTCCACCAGAATCCCCACACCACCTCATCCATGAAGGTCCCATCTAGTAAATTTTATTACAAATGCAATTTTATACTGGCCATAGAATTCATACTAATCAATATGATAAGAAAGCACTACGGCAAAAAGGTAACAAACATTAAATAGCTATTAGATACCTTAATCTAGTTTGAGGTTCTGTTACCAGGCAGATATACATTGTGTGAAAATATCTGAAGGGGATTCCTCTTATTGGAAAGCATTCTTTGAAGTATCAGTGATCATGAGTGATCATTTTATTTCTAGAAAATTCATGCACATTTGTGCCATTAACTTCAAAAAATATTAGTTATTTTAAATCCTCTGGTTTCATTGAGGAAAGAGTATTAGTGTGTAAAAAGATGACTTTCAACTCATCTCTCTAATGAATAATTTTAGAGTTGCCTATCTTACTATGTACCAGAGTTTTTAGTAACAGAAATTCTCTACCAGAATCCACTTTGAATTTCCTCCTTCCACTAAAGTGCCCTTTAGAAAACACTGAAGTGAGATTACACAGGTAAAATGCCAGAAATAAAATCGTGTTTGAGATCATAACAAAATTATGATGAAGACCCCATCCAATGTGTTTTTAATTTTCTAACAAAAGGAACTTAATCCTATTTAACTGCATACTTTCTGAAGACTAGAAGACAAAAATATAAGAAATGCCCTATTGTTTACCATGGTTCTGAAAAAAAAAACAAAAATAAGGAAAGAAAACATAATGAGACAGAAAGGAATGAGGAAATTGTACATGTGATATAGAGAGTAAAAAGTACACTGAATCAGGTAAAACTAATTTTGGTCATGATGTCTGGTTGTTAAATATATTTCATTGTAAATATTGCTCTTTATTAAGCTGTTACTTAATAGAGGTCTCAGCAGGGATCTTCTCAGGTAATTGTGTAGATGGTCAATTTCATCATTGCAAGATCATCAGGATGAAAAACTCCACACACCTTAAGACACACCTGCAACAGCACTAGACATACACTTCTATTGGTCCAACAGTGTAAGACAGACCTGTGTTTTACCAAAGCTTTGTATGTGGTATGCTATGTTTTATTCAGGCTGAAGAGCCAAAGTAAGGCCAATCTGAGATTAACCCCACCATCTTGGGCTAGTTTGCCCTCAGAGTAACCCCAAGAGAGAGAGAGAAAAAAAACACAGGTTGTCACCAACCCTGCCCACACTTAAGAAAGCAGAGCAGTTGCCCAAATGTTTCAGGAACAGAAAATCCCAATAGTTCAGAGAAAGGGCAGTGATGTTAGAGTGGACTCAAACCAATCATGTAACTGCTTGTGTGGAAATTCCCTAAACTTGTATGTTCAATACTATAAAAGCTGTGCTGATTTTGTGCTTGAGGACTCTTTGTGTCACTGGTTACCCAGTGCGCAGAGGACCAAGCTTGAGCTTGCAAATAAACGACTCTTTTGCTGTTCGCATTGGTTGTGGTCTCTGGTGGTCTTTCGGGGGTCCCAAGTCCATAAAACATTTCTGGGGCTTGTCTGGAATCTGCCTCATAAGACCCTCCAGACGCCCCAAAAAACCCAGCTGTCAATTTTAGGCATTGCTGTTCTGTATATTTGGTTGCCTGCAAGTTCTGTATCTGTAATTCTAGTTTCCCACCAGGTCTGTATTCTGGTTGGCAAGGAGTCTTGGCAGACATGCTATGAGACTGCCAAAGGAGTCTATGAGGAGATGTCCCCAGACCCCTTTGGATAGATTGCTGTTTAGTACAGACATTTTTTGGGAAATTTTCCATCTGTAGTCTGGCACTTCATGCAGACATTTTTTGGGAGTTTTCTGTCTGTATTGGGAAGTTTTCCACTTTTTGGGTAACTCTTTCTGTAGTCTGGCACTTTCTGGTTGGCAATTTCCAATGCTACAGCATGCCTTTTTAAGTTGTGTCTGTGTGCTGAATGTTCTGTCTGTCATTTGGTGTTTATCTTACCTTTAAGCCTTGACCCAGGGGGTACTGAGTATGGGGGAGAATCTGCCACTCTGAGGTGATGGCTGCTAAGGACTTATTTCCCTTGCCCCAACATGACTGGGACTTCTCTTCCACATTGTAAGGCCCTTGGTCAACAAATGTTGGTGAGATGTCACCCCATTCACTGAGACCTGATAGTTCTCTGTTCTCTCTGAGATAGGGAAGTTCTGGGTGAGAGTGGCAGGCTCATTCAGCAGACTCAATTCAGCTTGCTGAGTGAGAACAGCACAGAGTTCTGGAAGGGATAAACGCAGCCTTTGGTTGTTGTGTTGTCTAGTTCTGTTTTAAAATTGGTACTAGGTTTTTTTTTGTTGTTCTTTGGATGGGTGGGGGGATCCAGTTGTGGGGCCTGACCTCTGGGCTTGAGTGCTGTCCCTCAACTCTTCAGTTCAGGCTAGCACTCTACCACTTGAGCCACAGCTCCACTTCCAGCTTTTTTCTTTTTGCTTATGTGGTGCTGAGGAATTGAACCCAGGGTCTCATGCATGCAAGGCATGTGCTCTACCACTGAGCCACCTTCCCAGCCCCTTGGTACTACTTTTAAATGTGGGTTTTTTGTTTTGTGTTTTTGAAATTTATTTGAACATCTGTGGGGATATAAAATTCCAGTCTCCATCTAGGCTCAGTCACAGAGAAGGCTGTGGGCCTGGTTTTGACTTTTCAGCTAGTCCCAACAATGTAAAGTGCTCTTGTCTAAAATTGGATAAAAATCAAGCCAGTTTATTTCAGGTGACACCCCCCTCCCCAGCCTTCCATCAACAAATGGGATTCAAAAGACCAGTTGGTGAAATGCTTTCCTAAACAAGCAAGCCCTGGGAAAATGAAGCTCAACAAAATTACTTAGTTTAAAAGAAATACTCTCTTAAATTTTTGTTTGAAAACTTTAGAAAATGTACATAAAACTGATTTTTATTTTTGCACATTTAAATAATTGGGGTTTGGGCTGGGAAAGTGGCTCAGTAGTAGAGCACTTGACTTACAAGCCTGAGGCCCTGGGTTGGATTCCTCAGCACCACATAAGCAAAAAGAAAAAAGCCGGAAGTGGCGCTGTGGCTCAAGTGGTAGAGGGCTAGCCTTGAGCTGAAGAGCTGAGGGACAGTGCCCAAGCCCAAAGTTCAGGCCCCACGAATGGACCCCCCCAAAAAAATCTGTGTTTTCTCTTTTGGGCATTTACCCAAATGTTTACAAACAAGAACACACTAAAGCTACCAGCACAACTATGTTTATTGCAGCATTATTTACCATAGCAAAGATATGGAACCAACCCAGAAGCCCCTCAGTAGATGAATGGATCAAGAAAATGTGGTATATATACACAATGGAATTCTATGCCTCCATCAGAAAGAATGACATTTCCCCATTTGTTAGGAAATGGAAAGGCTTGGAAAAAATTATATTAAGTGAAGTAAGCCAGGCCCAAAGAAACATACGTCCCATGGTTTCCCTTATTTGCAATATCTAGTATAGGTATGAGTCAAGCAGAAAAGGTCAGATAATGTGATGTTAGGAAAACGAACCCTTAAATATGTATTTTAATGTTTTCGTTTCTTTCATTCATGTGTTTCTAACGCATTTATAAGATTATTTTTTGTTGCTTTGTATGTCCCTCCCCCACAGTGTAACCCCCGCTTTCACTTTATTTGATGTCAGTATAACATGTGGAGGAGATGGGGACAAACAAGTCGTTTAAGGATTCAGGAGGACCTGTTGCAACAAGGAGAATTACAAAATGTCATGTCAAAGCAAGCTTTACAAGGTCGGTGTGTGGGGGGGAAGGGGGGTATGATTGGGTGGGGGGGAGGGGGGAGGCTGGGAAGGGAGGTGAAGGGTAAACAAAGGAGGAGGCTGCAATGCGTGGTAAGAAATGTATGCATTATCCTGCCAATGTAATTGTAACCCCTCTGTACAGTATGCTCTCAAATAAAATAAAATAAAATTAAAAAAAAAACTGTGTTTTCTATGTGTTTGTGAAAACGTTCATGATAGAAATTGTCAGCATGCTGTAACAATTGATTGAGTTTAATTTTAAAATTCAAAAGGTTATGAGGTTGGGACATTACCTGAAAAATTTTATAGAATTTTCATATTGTTTTAAATGTTTTTTTAAGGATTGTTTAACTTGAAAAGTTGAAAATCTGTTATTTTAGAATGCATAAGGCTGTTTACACTGTAATCAAGATATCTGGCTTAACATAAAGGAGAAACTTAGAAGGCAACAGAATACCTATCCTTAGGAGTGAAGGGTGAACAGGCAGAAGTGCAGTTCCACTGGTCATGCGTGGTGGAACAGGACTTGGGAAGAGTCTACGCATGGTGAAATAAAGCAAGCTCGCACAAACACAGTTCATCTAACCCTAAAGAGTCAGAATGGGTGCATGACCATTCCACAGGAAGGACCAAGTGGCCAATCTTTATTCTGTCCGTTTTCCCTGAAGATAGACATTGGAAACATGATGGTAAAAATGAGTGATGTGATGATCTGATTAGCATAGCTCAAACTGCTCCTTGGATGTGTTAAAATTAAAATTGAGAAGGCCTTAAAAAGAGGGTTAAAAAGTTTATTTGTATGTGATTTGTTCTCAATGATATTCTGCCATTGGATATGTTTTTTTTAAGGCATAAAGGTGTTAAGTCTAGCTCTTTGGTACAATGATAGTGATTGTAAATTTTGCATTAAGAAAATATTGTTATTTGAGTTTAAAAGTTTTAATGTGTATCTGTTTTAAAACAAGCATCCAAGAAGAAATGAGTGACACCTAGCCTCAAGAGTTCAAGGGATTTTTCAAAATGCAACTAAAAACTAAAGTATAGAATATTAAAACATATTAATAGGAGGCTTACAAATTAGGAACGGATTTCTGTATATAAAGTTTAAAAGTAAAATTGTTCTAAACATTTGCCTCAAAGTGCAAAAATGAAAAATTAGGATTACCAAAATAATTGCTTAATTCCTATTTCAGTTTACTCTCATAGGTTGTTTTTTTTAACAGTTCCCAGCAGGCCCCCCCCCCCAAAAGAGTGAGGATTCTTGTAAGTTTGTCAGAAGTAACTTTGGCTCTTTTGTTTGTTTGTTTTTTGTTTTTTTTTGGGGGGGGGTCCAGTCGTGAGGCATGAACTCGGGGCCTGGGTGCTGTACCTCAGCTCTTCAGCTCAAGGCTAGCACTCTACCACTTGAGCCACAGTGCCACTTCCGGCGTTTTTTCTTTTTGCTTATGTGGTGCTGTGGAATCAAACCCAGGGTTTCATGCATGCAAGGCAAGCGATCTACCACTGAACCACCTTCCCAGCCCAACTTTGGCTCTTAATTAGATTCAGGTAAGAACATGCTTATAAGTTACTTCTATGTTGACCACCTTGTTGCTTTAAATTGGAGGAAAGTGGCCTTTTATGAGACTCATTGATCTGCAAATTGGTTCGAAGCCAGCCTGGGCAGAAAAAGGTCCATGTGAGACTGTCACCACTACCCAGCTAGCAGAAGGCTGAAAGAGCAAGCAGAGTTGCTTTAGGATTCAAAGTGGCAGAGTGCTAGCCTTGAGCTGTAGAGCTGAGGGACAGCCCTCAGGCCCCAAGTTCAAGTCCAGCAACCAGCTAAGAGAAATGCCAATGAGGCCTTTTTCTCAGTGTAGAGAAGACACTCCTGGGATGAAAGCAATGGAGGAGCATCCAGAGACCATAAGACACTGCTTGGATGGCAGAAATAATGTCAGATCCTAGAGTCATTTGTGCGTGGACTTCAACAATTGGTCAGAGACAGGTGGTCATGGGAAAATAGTTTGTAAGCATGCTTAATATCTTTGACTATCTACCTTGTAAGGGACAGGAACTTAGTTATCTATGATAGTACTAAAAAGCTAAGGTTGTAAAATGTGGAGGATACTTTAGATCCCAACCCCTGTATGTGCCAAAAGCTCTAATTGGCAGTAACTTTTGAGCTGACACCAGCTACATGAAATTCATCAGCTCAGGAAAAATGTTTGTAAACCTGAGAGTGTGTTTCTACTGATATCTGTCTGAAGGCCTGCATAGGTAATTCAGGCATTGTTAGGATTACTAGAGATCACATTCCTTAGTCATCCAGAAAGATCCTTTTGCAAACCAGAAGGCTAAATAAGCTACACTGCTCTAGCCAGACAAAGGTCTGTGCATTTGTCAAAAGTTATACTGTTGTTCTTAATGACTTCTAACCCTTGTATCCTCTTTGTAAAAAAGGCTAAGGTTATAGGTTCGTGGCTTGGTAGGATCAACACCCCTAAGTCAGCTTGAAGAAGTGACAGAAGATGAACATTTGTCCATCATCCCCCTTTAAGAACAAGACACCAGAGTCACTTTTTTTTAAAATGTCGCAAAATAGACAGAAGGAAAGGCATGGGAAATAATAGTACAGGCCTGAGCCCTCTATATCTGCCTAGAAAATCCTACCCTTATTAAAAGAAGTATTTGTTTAAAAAGTTGTCATCTTGATAACTTGTCCTGGGCTATTGTCTTAAAAACCAGTGGGGTCACACCCTGCCAACCCTATGCAATGTATCCTTAACCAGTCTGTGTAGGAATGTGCAGCCCAGCACGTGGTGTGACAGTCCCTTGGAGCCACTGAGAGACCCTGCTGCTGCTGCTGTACACCCTAATGGGTAAAGTTCAAGGACAGCCTGACAGTCACCAGGAGGAAATCTACATCATCATCCAGTCCACCTCCACTGTGGTAAAAGTAGACTAAATTCCTGCCTGATTCCATCACTTGAGACGCCTTCCAGGTTGAAAGCTGCTAAAACTAAGATCTTTTGGAACATTCTTTTGGTGATATCCAGTATCCTTCTCTACTCCCACAGTGGATATTGGGGGCAAGGATATCACTGGTTTGTCTTAGGCACTTCAGGGTCACAGCCTAGGTTGGCTCTGGTATGGTAATAACCTGCTTCCTCCTGGGTGAGTTTTAAAGATAAAGGAGAGATTTTTTTTAAATCAATGGAGGTAGTAAGAGGAATGGGACCGAGCCCTAATCTTAGCCTTAAAATCTAGCAAGCTTTTCATCCCACTGGTACCTTGAGGCTTTCTGAGATAATTTGGTTTCCACAAGTCAAAGGGAAAATGAGTAGTTTTAAACTCTAGCCAAAAAGAAGCTCAAGGAATTGTAAAGAAGAGGAGGGTAGTAAAGAAAGCCTAAGGAAGGAATTGGGGAAAAATTGATATCCTCTGGATAAGAAATGATTTTAAAAGTAAGGATTGTCTTAAAATGTTTGTAAAGAAGACAATCCTCAGAAAGTTTAAGTATATAGCAAATGGTATGAATATGTCTTAAAATTGGAGCTTACAAGTACAGCTGGTATAAAATTGTTAGCTGTGATATACGGAGTCAGGCTTGCTGGAAGAAAATGTAAGGGCCTTTGGTACTGTTAATTTTGTTACTCACAGTCAGACCATGTAGACTGGTGTCCTTTGTAAAAGAGAGGATCAGCACAGTCCATCTATTAGTTCTGAGATATCAATACCAAACTGTAAATATAGAGGACTGTGCCAATTAGGGGACCATGATTGGTCCCCGATGCTCTAGAAGAGGAGGGAATGAAGAGCCACAGTAACTCCAATTTGAGATTAACCTCACCATCTTGTACAAGGCTGCCCTCAGAGTAACCCTGAGAGAGAGAGAGAGAGAGAGAGAGAGAGACAGACAGACAGACAGACAGACAGACAGAGACAGAGAGACAGAGAGACAGAGAGACAGAGAGACAGAGAGAGACAGAGAGAGAGACAGAGACAGAGAGACAGAGAGAGAGAGACAGAGAGAGAGAGAGAACACAGGTTGCCATCAAGCCTTCCCACCCTTAAGAAAGCAGAACAGTTGCCCAAGTGTTCCAGGAACAGAATATACCAATAGTTGAGAAAAAGGGCAGTGCGGTTAGGGTGGACCCAAACCAATTTTATTACTGCTTGTGTGGAAATTCCCTAAACTTGTTCGTTCAATCCTATAAAAGTTATGCTGATTTTGTGCTTGGGGACTCTTACCATCACTGAGTTACCGAGTGCACCGAGGACTAAGCATGAGCTTGCAAATAAACAACTCTTTTGCTGTTCATATTGGTCATGTTCTCTGGTGGTTTTTCAGGGGTCCCATGTCCGTACAACACGGCTTGATACAAAATGTCTCTGCCCAGAGAATTAAATGATTGCATTTATAGCTAAAAATATTTAGTGTCATTATTAACATCTAACACATACTGAGGTTTTTATTTAAACCTCTCTTTCTCCTTGTCTTTCTTTCTTTCTTTTCTTTCTTTCTTTTTTTTCATTCATTCATTCTTTCTTTCTTTCTTTCTTTCCTTCCTTCTTTCTTTCTTTCCAATCCTTCCTTCCCTCCTTCCTTCCACCCTGCCTGTCTTCCTTCCTTCTTCCTTCCTTCCTTCCTTCTTTTCTTCCTTTCTTCCTTCCTTCCTTCCTTCCATCCTTCCTTCCTTTCTGCCTTCCTTCCTTCCTTCCCTTCTGTCCTCCTCCTTCTCTACTTTCTTTTCTTTCTTCCCTTTTCTTTCCTCTTTTAGGAAATGAGTATGAATTTAGATTTTTTTTTTTTGCTGAAGAAGTATTCTACCATTAGAACAATCCTTTTTCAATTTAGTTACTTTGCTCATAGGTTATCAATTTTTCTGAGGGCTTAACAGAGGCTAAGTTCCTCACCTCTGTCTGCCAAGTACTGGGATCACAAATGCATTCCATCATGCCAGGCTTTAAGATGATATAAGAATATTATTACTTTCCTTGCGCACTTTTTCTAAACTGTGATCCTCTCAAATTCTACCCTTTTAGTTAGTGATGTGAGCTCCAATAGCTTGTCCCCAGTATAGATTGTCTAAATGAATGACTGAAGGCAATTTCAGTTTAATCTCTTTTATTATTTTGCCAGTCCAGGGCCTATTATAATTTTATTTCTAGACAATTTTTGTGTATATGTATACATAAGCTTTAAAATGTTGCTTCCCCCCCCCCGTTTATCCTTTTTTATTTTTCTTGGTCATGGGGCTTGAACCTTGGGCCTGGGCGCTGTCCCTAATCCTTTAGATCAAGGCTACCACTTTACCACTTGAGCCACAGTGCCACTTCTGGCTTTCTGGTGGTTAATTGGAGGTAACAGTGTCATGGATTTCATGCCAGGGCTAGCGTTGTACTACCATCCTCAGATCTCAGCTCCTGAGTAGCTAGGATTACAGGCATCAGCCACTGGCTCCCAGCTAAAATGTTACTTATTTTAAGTTCTGTGATATAGTTGAGGGAGTAGCATGAGTCTGTAGAAAGGTAACTTTCAAATAATCTCTAAATAATTTCAGAGTTTCATTTTCATAATATTTATTGTAGTGATTAATAACAGAAGCTCCCAAAGTAACAGAATGATCCTTCATTTCCCCCTTCCCATAGGCATTATTGGAAGAAAATGAGTGAGATCTAAGTCTAAGACAATATGTACTTGAAATTATAAAAAAATTATTTTGATGACACATAAAGAGCCAGATTACACAACCTGCTTTTCATTTTTTAAAGAAAGGAATGTCATACAGGTATATTTATTGGCAGGTTTTTTCATCTGAAAAACAAAGAAAAAAATCATAAAAAAGCTCAAGGGAATCAGCAGCCACATAAGTGTGATTGGGGAGTTTAAGACATGAATTTATTCAGGTAAAATAATTATTTGGGAAAGGTATCTGTTCACTGAATTTATTCATCATTAAGTTTATTTTATTTATGTATCACTTAATGTATAAACACATATATGTGTGTATATATGTCTGTGTGTGTGTGTATATATATGTATATATGTGTATATATATATATATATATATATATATATATATATATATATATATATATATATATATCAGCAGTATCTGTCCAGTGAACTGTATGTTTAGGTAATTTCATGTCAAGTTCATCAAAAGGATGGACTTCCATAAACCTTAACAACCCTTCAACACCACTGCACATGCAAACTTAAGGGTTCACCATTGTAAGCCATACCTGTGTTTTACCAAAGCTTTGTATATAGTGTCTTATTTTTTCATGTAGGCTTGACACAAAATGTGTTTGCCCCTAGAAATAAATGATGGCATTATAACTACAATAATTTAGTGTAAATCTTTACATTGAACACATGTTCAACATGAGTTGTTCTTTCTTTCTTTTTCTTATTTTAATTTTAGGAAGTTGATTTGTCTTTTGATGTTGTGTTTGCCAGACAGGTACTCAACCACTGGAGTCACTCCACCAATCCTTTCTTGTTTAAGTTACTTTACTCATAGAGTAGCAATTTTTGCACCCAGCCTAAAAAGCAGGGATCATGATTGCATTCCAAAATCCCTACCTAGTAGGTTGATATGGGTGATACTTTCCTTCCTAGATTGATTCAGAACTGTGATCCTCTCAAATTCTACAACTTTAGTTAATAGTGTGTGATCCAGTTCTGCCTACCTCTAGAAGATATGACAAAAATAAATGATTACAGGAAATTTGAGTTAATCATTGGCTAATATAAATGATTTGATATTACAATGTAGGGTAAGTTTAAAAGTATAATCACAGTAGTCATACTTTGCTAAGTAAATTTTGTTTCACATTAAGAACACATCTTAACCAGAATTAAGGACTTATTTTGTTGTCTGTCAACTTGTATGTCATTTGGAAAACCTCATGTCTTCCATGTGTGATAAAGGACTTTGAATGATTTGATGTACTAGCTCACAACTATAATCATGGTTAGCAATCAGAAATAAATAGATCACAATTTGAACATAGCCTAACCAAAAATTTAGGAAGTCGCAATCTCAACAAACTAGTGGATCATGTTGAATCATGCAATTAATCTCAGCATCACAAGAGGCTAATTTCTGCCCAGTACCTGTGTCACTTAGGTAACTGGCTCACTTGGAGGCAGTCACCTCTTCTGATGCAGAAACTGGGCTGAGATTCAGCCAAGAGGAGGGAGGAGACTGCCCCATCTTCCCAGGGTGGAGCTCACAGAATGCAGTGAAAACGTGCTTGCTTTCCTCCTCCAAATAGCTTGAGATGCCATGCTGCTGAGTGTTCATTATTTGATTCCAATGATCTGTGGTAGAGGTGTAAGGAAACATTAAATTAAATTTCATATTCGCCCATTGAGCTACTCTTCCCAGCTTGTGAGTTCAACTCAGCAAGTGTTCATTATTTGAGAGTTGAGAATACTGAGGCAGGGGACAGAGAGAGGTTTAGTGAAAGAAAGGAGAGATTGGTAGAGAAAGGGAGAGATGGGGAGAGAAAAGAAAGGAAGTAAGGAACGAAGGAACGAAGGAAGGAGCAAAGAAGGAAGGAAGGAAGGAAGGAAGAAATGATTGAGAATGAGTGGTTTGGAGTCAGGAATCACATGGCAGAGGTACTACCTGTATTTGGTATTAGGTCTGCCCCAGGCAATGCAGACCCTATGCAGACACCTCCCCACTTCTTGGCTAAGTTTCCACCCTTTATGTGTTACATAGTTATCTGGGACTCTTGGAAGCAGCCACCTCCCCCCATGCAGAATCACAACCTGATCAGCCGCTGGTCACACTTTCCATCTGACCAGAAGAGAGTCCCAGGCCCTGAGGTCACATCCAGATCCAGTTTGGCCAGACTTTTCGTCAACCTGGTCATACCTCATCTCATCCTTGGCCTAGATAAGACTTGGCCCTAGGTTGGGTTGCCAAACCACCCCCCTCTTTTTATTACATGCCTCTCCACCATGTATGGCATGGGCTGGAAAAGTGGCTCAGAGGTAGAACACTTGCCTTGTATGCATGAGGCCCTGGGTTCGATTCCTCAGCACCACATAAGCAAAAAGAAAAAACGCCGGAAGTGGCACTGTGGCTCAAGTGGTAGAGCTAGCCTTGGGCTGAAGAGCTGAGGGACAGTGCGTAGGCCCACAGTTCAGGCCCCACAACTGGACTCAAAAATAAATAAATAAAAATAAACTAATTTACCTGACTGAATACCATGTGCTGTTCTCTTCATTGGCTACCTAATGAAACTTACCTAATTAATATACCTTACACTTCAGAGTTTCTAGTTATGAATGCAAGAATATTTTTCTGACACATGTGAGTTCAGTATCTACAAAACATATGTACTAACTCATCATTTAACAGTATAAATCTGCCTGGAATCTTTTTTTTCAATTTTTTTAATTGTTAAACTAATGTACAGAAAAGTTGCCATTACATGAACAAAATAATGAGTACATTTCTTATGAAGCATTGTTGCCTCCTCCTTTGTTTCCTCTTCCCATCTCTTCCCATCTCCCACCTCCCACGCCAAAGTTTTAAAGTTTGTTTTTTGACATGTGTTGCAATGAGTCCACCTGTATCCTTATTTAAAGAATTCGTTTTTTCCCTTTCTCTCCACAAAGTGTACCAACATCTGAATCTTTAATAGCAGCCTAATTAACCTTAAAGTTCACTTTGTTTGCTTTGCTTTGTTTGCTTTTTTGCTTAAAATAATCAAAGATTTGCTGGGACAATCTGAAAAGATCTCTGCCTTCATATTTTTTAGTCACCCTGGGCTACAACCTATGTGCTACCAGCTCAGATGATGGGACTTTAAAATTCTGGAAAGCAGATGCACATCATAAGGCCCTATGGCTTTGGGATTTCTCATTCTTTTTTTAAATGTAATTGTTACTCAGGTGTGTACAGTGAGTTTACCATTTCACAATAATGTAATGTGTACATTTGTCTTGTAGACAATCCCATCCTTTTCTGAGCTTTCTCCCAGTTTCTGTTTTTTTTGTTGTTGTTTTTGATTTTTTTTTGTTTTTGTGCCTGACTTTCAGCTTGAACTCAAGATTGGGTGCTGCCCTTGAGTTTTGTAATAAGGCAATCTACCTCTGGAGCCCCAACTCCCTTTATGGATTTTTGGTTGTTAACTGGAGAGAAGGGTCTTACAGATTTTCTCACTGGAGCTGGCTTTGAACTGTGATCATCAGCCTCCTGAGTAGCTCAGATTATAAGCCTGAGTCATCAGTGTCCAGCTACTGAAGTGTTGGTTGCATGCTTCCCTGGTTGTGTTACAGTTTTCCTTCACTCTTGGCACTGATACTACATATTCCCTGGCTCAAATCTGAATTGGTAGAACATGCTTGTATTTTAAGGAATGCAGGAATAGGAAACTATATGCCATAGGGACATATTAGCTAATCAAATCATTTGGAACATGGCATAAAGACAAGTAAGTTTATTGCCAGTTGACTGTGTCATGTCTTTACTATTAATTATGCTTAGCCTGTGGATGATGTTATACATATCCAAATGGCCCCAGGCAGAAAGAAGGTTTCTCATCCTGTTCTAAAAACAAAACAAAACAAAACAAAACAAAAAACAACCAAAAAATACTACATATGAGTGCAGCAGTTTCCTCTAATTAGAGACCAGTATGGCCTAGTTTATGAAAAAAATGTCCTTTGTTCAAGTGCTGCTACTAATTCTAACAACAAATATAATGAAATCTGTAGTAGTCTGTAGAATTGTATACCACAGCTTTCATTTTAGTTCACAAGAAATTCATACATTAGGTGCTGGCAAAATTGGTTAACTACTTGTAGAAAACTAAAGCTAGATCCTTATATATCACCCTGTACCAGAATCAAGTCCAAATAGATCAAAGACCTTGGAGTCAAAGCAGACACTCTGAAACATTACAGGATGGAATAGGAGAAACTCTAGGTCTCCTTGGCATAGGCCGAAATTTTCTTAATAGAGCCCCAGAAGCACAACAAATCAAAGAAAGGTTGGACAAATGGGATTGTGTGAAATTGCAGAGCTTCTGCATGGCAAAGGATATAGCTAGTAAGATCAATAGAAATCCCATGATTTGGGAGAATATCTTCACTAGCCATACAACAAACAAGGGTCTCATATATAAAATATACCTGGAACCCAAAAAATTAAATCCCCAAAAACAAATATTGAAAGAAACAACTGCCCAATAAATAAGTGGGCTAAAGACTTAAAGAGAAACTTCTCTGAAGAGGAACAAGCGTGGCCAACAGACACATGAAGAAATGCTCAACCTCCCTAGCCATAAAAGAAATGAAAATCAAAACAACATTGAGATACCACCTCATCTCAGTTAGAATGGCTATGATCAAGAACTCTAATAACAACAGATGCTGGAGGGGATGTGGACAGAAGGGAACCTTACTCCATTGATGGGGAGTGTAAACTTTTTCAACCTCTTTGTGAAGTGGCATGGAGGTTCCTCAAAAGACTCCTCATAGAGCTACCCTATGACCCAGCAATCCCACTTTTGGGCATTCACACAAATGTTCACAAACAAGACCACACTAAAGCTACCAGCACGACTATATTTATAGCAGCATTATTTACCATAGCTAAGATATGGAGCCAACCCAGATGCCCCTCAGTAGATGAATGGATCAAGAAAATGTGGTATGTATACACAATAGAATTCTGTTCCTTCATCAGAAAGAATGACATTGCCCCATTTGTTAGGAAATGGAAAGACTTGGAAAAAATTATATTAAGTAATGTAAGCCAGGCACAAAGAAATATAGGTCCCATGGTTTCCCTTATTTGCAATAACTAGTATATGTCTGAGTCAAGCAGAAAAGGTCAGATAATTTGATGTTAGGGACATGAACCCTAAGATATGTATTAAAATGTTTTTTTTCTTTCACGCGATTGTTTCTAACACATTTACAAGATTATTTCTTTGTTACTTTATATGTCCTTCCCCCATGGCATAACCCCTGCTTTCATTGTATTTGATGTCGGTATAATTTGTGGAGGGGGAGGGAAAAAACAAATCGTTCAAATAGGGATACAGGTGGACCCATTGCAACAATGAGATGTACAAGTCATTATGTCGAAAATGAACTATACAAATTTGGTGGGAGGGGAGGATTGGGTGAGGGAGCAGAGGGAGGATGGGAAGGGATGGAAGGGGAAACAAAGGAGGAGGCTAAAATGCTTGATAACAAATGTACTCATTATCTTGCCCATGTAATTGTAACCCCTTTATACAGTATTTTCACAATAAAAAAATGAAATTCAGACATTACAATGCTTATTGTTTTTTTTTTTTTTTGTCAGTTGTGGGGCTTCAACTCAGGGCCTAGACAATGTCTCTGAGATTCTGAGCTCAAGTTAGTTAGCACTCTACCAATAGAGCCACAAAGCCACTTCTTCTTTTTGAGTAATTAACTGGAGACTAGAGTCTTATGGGGACTTTTCTTCCTGGTCTGGCTTTGAACTGCAATCCTCACATCTCAGCATTGTGAGTAGATGGGGTTACAGGCATGAGACACTGGCACCTGACTT